>NW_024466607.1:18462500-19200000 GCF_017591425.1 Ochotona curzoniae | reverse complement strand
TCAGGTATTCTTCCTTGGATGAAGTTGCTTTTACACAGCAAGGAAAAAAAAAAAAACCAGAAAAACAATTCGGGCATGCGTGTCGGTTGGCGTTCCTGGGAGCTTTACGGTCCATTGGAAAACTGCTGGATTCTGAGTGCTTGGGAAGACACGGCTGATCCTACCCAGGGGGCATGAATGCCTCTGTAATTCACGTTCATGCCAGCTCAGAGATACATTCAGATGCTGTGTATGTCACATACACAAGAGTCAGCTTCTATTTAATTTTCTAAATCAGAAAACCATTTGGGGCTTGCTAGGCTGCAGGGGAAGAGGAGGGTTACACATCTGCATAATGGAACTCAGGCCAAGGATCTGGTGGTGTTTCCTGACACAAAGGTGAATAACATACAAGCCAGCATGCAGAGTTGGAATTAGGGGCAGATAATACGAACAGGCCATAGCTACTCTAGGAGACTGGAACCTTCCACTTGCAGCTTCCACAGCAGGAATGAATTTAGGTGGAGAGGGAGAGAGGGACTTTTGCATATCTGGATCTACACACATTCAGCACAGAGTGCAGAGACGTGTACACCCACACCCACACATAAACATTGGTGCAATCAGTTTACCCACTAATGAAACGCAGCCGTGTCAGCGTGGAAGCCAACAGCTGTTGACCACCACCCAGACTGCCTACTCAACACTCTGGGATAGGAAGTAAGAAGGAAGTCTGAAGGGAGGAGGGGGAAATTACCAAGAGACCCCAGCTATGTGGCAGCAGCCATCCTGAACATTACTTAAGCCATGGTTTAAAAAAATCAGGTGTGGTGTGCCTTCCTCCGCAGACATGGTCCTGAAGACTTGCATGCAAAGTGAATTTTTGTAAATTGAATCATCATTTTAATGCAGTAGGGGAGCTCGCTATTTAAAGGAACCTTTCATGGAATCTTTCTGTAATGGAAATAATTGGCTCCAGATTTATACATTTTGTAAATTTGCATTTTCTCATGCTAGGTCTTCTTAAAGTGGAATCTACCTGTTCTCTCTCACGATGCCTCTGCTCATACTAAGTCACTTCTTTGCACTGAAATAACTTTATCCAGGAAGACAGCACAGAGAAAATTCGGTGCAGAGTAAAAGCAGAGAATGACAAATACAGGGCAAGCTGCCCCCATCCCCAGGCCATGACAGACATCACTAATCAATTCCAGTACTCCTCTTTGCTGAGTCCTCAAGTACCACAGATGCCTTCCTAAGACAGCAGTGTCGGCAACCAGAACTAATCAATTGGAATTGGTTCAAACAATAAAAAAAAAATTTACCATTCAGAGAACTGGCTCTACAGTGACTCCTTAAGGCCACATATTAATGGGTTTGGATCCTAAGTAAGTGTACATAGCCGACCTGCGATGTGAAGAAGTAGTCCAGACCATGGTCAAGTACAAAGAGGCCCCAGGGAAACAATGGAACCTGCCACACCTTTGGCGCGGGACTCATATCAATGCTCTGTAGCCGGCTCGGAGGCAGTTTACACTGCCAGAAGTGCTACACGGCAAGGTGGCCCCACATACCCACAGGCAAAAGCCGGGCCACCTTCTTGGAGCAGCAATCGTGCTAGTGGATTTCGGGGTGGGGGAAGACGAGGCTCCAATTTGGATGATAAGACATTTTGCTGAATGTTAAAAGCAAATCTGGATACATTAAAGAGTAGCTCAAACAAGGACCGCAGGGGGCAAACCTGCTGCACTGGCTTTGTCCCAGGCTCTCGGGTCCTGCCGTCCTCTCTCTGCTCCACCACATGGGAGGGTGACTCTCCCTTTCTTCTATGGGCAAGGGTGACTCTCAGGAGTCCAGCTGCTCTTGGGACTTCAGCAACATCTTTGTAGGTGAAGAAGAAAACCCTCGCTTGCCCCTGCCCTGACTGAGTCCTTGTCTGAGAAAGAAAGAGGAGCAATTCAGAAGACCTTTCTATATGGAGTCCCAATGTCAGCCATGCTCCTTGAGCTTGCACTGTATACCCAGGTGTGGAGTGTGGTGTTTTCCCTAGTGTTCATGGTACCCAGCCTGTGAGATGCTTAAACAGATGGTACATGAGCTGGGGACAATGGAGGCCAAAGATGCATGCTTCTTATCGCAGTGATTTAAAACTGTCAGTGCACTGTGCCTTCCCACAGGTTGGAGACACTGCAGGTCAAACCTATGTCCTGCCCACTATGTTCCAACACACAGCAGGAAACTTGAAAGTGATTGAAACTCTGATTGTCAATGTTTGTAGTCTGCTAGATTTTTAAGTACAGGTGATGAGTCAAATGACCAGACTTACGGCTCAATGCATCATTTTTTTAAGGAAGGTGATTAGAATGACACGTATGAATATTCAAATTTCTATCTTGTGCCTCCAGGCACTACAAACAGCAGTTGGCAGTGAAAATAATTACTTATCTTGAAACGTCAACAGTTTCTCAGCACAGAGACTTATAAATCAAATTGTTTGGATTAACAAACATGGAGTTATCATTTGTTAATATGAGAAATGAAATGTTACAAGTGCAAAAAAACACTGCAGATGAAAAACTCAATTTGCCGGTATTCTGCAAGAACCACAAATTATCTTTCACAACCACCACAGCTCATGAGCGGTAATTTACAGACGCCTCACAGATTATTTTCAGCTGTTTATTGCTGCCACCAAATTTACAGATTCTTCTGTAACACTGTCCTTCCACTCAGCTGCTGAGGACTGCGCTGGCCCCAAATCATATTTAGTGTTGCTTATTTGTAAAGAAACCATCTAAAACGTGTTTTCATAAAATCATATTTGGTACAACTGTTTGGCTACAGCTGGGCAATATTTTTGTGAGAGACCACAAATGCACAAGTGTGCAATGGCCATGCACAGTGAGACAGAGAAGATAGAAAAAGGTACAACATCAGTGAAGATTCTAGAGAAAGATCCAGGTACAACTTTGTATCTCAAGAGCTCTTACAATTAAGGCAAACAGCCTGCACTCCTGCGGGAAGAGTCTTGTGCTTAAGATTATACAATGCCACTCAATACTTGACATTATCATTTTCCTTTACAACCATGAAAGACTAAAAAGTGATTCCCACACAGAGGTCTTCTGGAAGGTCCATAAAAAGGAAATCTCAGAACTGAAGATAAACAAATACCCCCCGAAACACAACACACTCATCTTAGCCCACATTACACAATTTTAGCTACTGCTGGAAACCTGTAGCTTTCTATTGCATATCAGGAAATACTTTTGCCACTTACTCACCACTGTACTCTCTGTTCAGTGCTCTTGAGAGAAATGTACACACACACACACAAAATGATGCGGCAAGCCCACGTGACATTACGGGGCCTGTAGTTTGTACGTACAACTTCAGGGAGTCACCTTGCTTGCCCTGTTGATGAAAAGGCTTTACTTTTTATGCTCGATATGCAAGGAGGACTCAAAGAAATTTCCATCCCTTTGCAAGAGGCATTTTCATTTTCTATCCTTTTAGATGCTCTGCTGAACTCTCCATACTACATCTCCCTGCAGTGACACTGAACATTCATTTGGATGTCATCCAGCCATACAGGCTCATCAAGAAGACCCAGAAAAATAGTCAGAATATACGGGTGTGGGGAAGAGCTTTGAAGATCATTCACTGTAGGCCTGGCAAGTTTCAGAAGAGCTACCACCCGCATCCTTCTCCATCAGGACATGGCTAACAGGTCATGGCAAACCTATCTGGTGAGCCCAGACAAGGCCTCAGAATCCTTTTAAATCTGTTCCCCAGGTACTCACTATAGATCAAATGGAGTTGACACATGAGATTAAACCTATTTGCTCCCATGATGTGGTTCAAGTGCCTTTATTTTACAGATGGGAAATAGAAACATGGAAAGTAAAAGAAACTTTCCCAAAGTCACAGGAATACTTGATTCCAGGACAGAAAAAGACAATTACAGGAGCAAGGGATTAGCATGAACCATACGCCCTGACTGGCACCATTCTTGGTTCATTTTACAGTGAACCATAACATCTAGACTGTGAATTGTATTAGCTATTTACACAGAGATATAACAGCAGCACCACCCACGCAGAACACCCGATTTTTTTGCCATAGGTTTTCTGAACATCATGTTTAACTTTGGCTGTACCTTATGGTACTCAAAGCACATGGGTACTCCGCTACATTAGAGGTTAAACGATACCATCAGAAAGTGTGGGAGGTGAGTCAAGCATGGAATGGAGGGGGAGTGTGGAGAGAAGTCTTCCGGAGATTGATCCCAGCCTGGGCCTTGGGATACATTTGGAGAAGTCAGAGCGAGCATCCTCACCTGGCACTGCCAACATTTCCAAACCAGCCAGTAAGTCACTTTTCCCCACCCCTGGAACAGGAGAACAGCAACAGGAGCTAAGGCAAAATGGGAAAGGAGCATCCTTCCAGCAGCTCTGACTCTGGGAAGGCTATTCTTGGAAAGGGAGTGGAAGAAACTGAGTGATAGCCTCTCGCTATTACTGGAGACAATGATCACATTAAACTCAGATTAGGATGCTAGCTAGTAAATAATGTGTTTCATTGAAAGGAGAATAAACACCTGAGGAATGCTCTGGCTTCTGTATGGCTCACTCTTGCTGATTCTGCTGCGTCAGCTCACGCACAGTGGGCTGTTCCAGAGATAACTCTGTGGTCCAGTAAACCTCAAGGAACTGAACCCTGTAATAATCCCATGAGTGAATATGGGAGCATTCTTTTGTTGTGGAGCCTTCAGATGTGCCTGAAGCCCTCAGCAGCGCTTCCACTGCAACCTTATGGACGATCCAGAGCCAACACATTGTCTGCAGTTTTTATGAAAAAACTAACCAAGAGGAGACAGCCCAATGCCCAGATCTCTGACACACGAGAGCTATATGATAGTAAATGCTTACGGCTCTAAGCCAATCAGTGTTATCGCAATTTTTCACACAACAGCAGATAACTGAGACATGGACTATTGTGAAAATTTTAGCTTTTAACTCCAAGGAAGTCAATAAAGGACTCCGAATGGAGGAGAAACATGGAGTGACTTGTTTTCTATGATGTCTGGGGCTCCAATAAGGAGACAGAAGAAGGTATTAAGGGAACAGTCAGAAGGCCACTTCAACAGTCCAGGGCAAAGATGAAGGTGACTGGCCCTTGTAGGTAGTGGTGAAGTATTGAAACGAAAGAAGGAGAAGAATCCATCATGACTCAAAGAGTAAAACAGTTAAAATGGCACAATTTAGATAATTGGGAATTTAGAAACTGACTAGGTTGTAGGTAATTAAAAGTTATTATTTTTAGGTGTAATGATGATATTGCTATATTAAAATGCAAAGACCATATCCCTTAACATTGTACACTGAAGTATTTTTGGATAGAATGATGTCATGACTAAAATTTGATTTAAAATAATAGAGGAGCGCTGGTAGCAGAACAGGAGTTTGAAGAACACAGTGTTCACTGGTGGATGGCTAAAGGACAATTTGAAGGATGCACGGGAAGTCATATTTCCCTATTTACTTTTGAGTCCGCTCAAGTATTATCAACAACAAAACAACTCCAAAGTCTGTGGACCAAATACATGATGAAGTAAAAGGATGACTGAGTTACATTCACCTAGTTAAGCAAGACCACATGGGACATGCTGAATGGAATCAGGGCATTAGTATAGGAGCTACTGAACATGGGGACTACTGGAGAAAGAGGAGGTGCTAGTAGCCAAGTCAAGGGTCAAGGAAAAGAGGTGAGGCTAATGGATGGTATTGAAGCTTAGAGAGTGGGCAAGAAAGCCAATGAAGACCTCTGGGCCCTCCACAATTTCCAAGTCTGGGTTATGAGTAATCAGCAGGGACAGGCAGTGAAGTGGGTGAGGAATCATGCAAGGAAGCAACAGGGTCAAAAGCTGCTGATGCACGAAAAGCAATGACCATCTGAAGTTCAAGTACATTTGACCCTGATGAGAGAAAAGTATTACAATGGATGAATGAGGACTGCAATGGATTCTAAAGAGAAATGGAGAGAGGAACAGAGGAAAGGACACATAAAAAAAGTGAATAGTACAAAACCAGTAAAATCACACCATAACAAAATAATTCTCTCTTAAAAACCTGATTAAGCTGGCTAGAATCCGGAAGTTGGTAGACTTGTGAAAGAGAAAAAGAAAAGCACATTAAGTTGACCACATAGGCCATTTTCTTTCTGATATTTTCCTTTTAAAGATAACTGGACACTCCTACCTGCCTGCTCTGAATCCCTCGAAATGGAAATGACACTCAGATGTTCCCAGCCCTGTCTGGAGCTGTTCACCCAGAACAGAAGCCAGGAACTCTGGCTGAGTGCAAAGTTGAGCGAGGCAGTGGGAACAGAGCCTTTGCTCATCCTGTGTGTACCCAGCTAGAGAGTGACAAAGCATTCTGCAAGGGCAACGAAGTCCCTGCACTGACCGCCCAAGTGCTTCTGTTCCTCCTGCAGGCTCGGCTCTCATCTGTCCCTTTCCCCCCAGGGAGGGAGGGTCGTGTCAGCTCATCTATCCTCCGCAGGCGTTCACTTAGCATGAGTCATGCATATTCTCGTCTTAACTGAGCTCAAAATCCCAAGAAGGTCACCAGGAGATTTGCTTGGATAAAGGCAGTTAAATAAACCCCCAAATCTCTCGTGATCCATGTGGGGGTGGAAGGGCTGGAATCCCATAAACTGCTTTCCGCTGAAGCATGTGAGGGCATTTCCAACGCTCTGCCCAGCATTATGCTGATTACATCGTTCAGAGGTTTATAAACCCGAACCAAGATTAAGTAAATCACTGTCTTGACTGATGATGAGAGCATATATTTTTAGAAGGCTCAGGATCTTTGATTGGGATTTCTTTGTAACCACATGTACCAAAACATTAGGTACAATGATGGACCAGACCTGATACACACAGCTGTCTTCAGCATCTATTTACGTCAAGTCTGATTTAAGTATCCACTTCATTTTTATAATAACAGGATGAAATAGGTGAGTGAACAAATGAGCATTTCTTGTTTTTGCTTCAAATAGAAGATGTGACATTATTTTCCTCTGCAACAGGACTTGGCCAGCTTTTACTATAAAGCTCCAGGTGGTAAATAATGTTGGTTTAGTCGGCCAGGGAGTCTCTCTCCGACTACTTAGACCTCCCTCTTTAACAGGTAAACACCCACGGACAGCAAGGGCATGGCTGTATCTCTGCATAACATTAACTACCAAAAATAGGGAGCAGATACCTGTCGAGGCACTTATTTCCAGAATATGTGAAGAATCCACAAAATCCAGCAATAAAAAGATAAGCCCAAGTGAAATGGAGAAAATCATCCAAATAGGTATTTCCCCAAAGATACACAAAAGACTGGCAAACACATGAAAAAAAAAATGTTCAGCCTAAGTGTTTAAGGAAATGCATATTTTTTCACACTCATCAAATGGCTACAAAAAAAAATGGGCAATAACAAGTGTTGACAAGGATGTAGAGAAATTAGAACTCTTATACATTCATTACTCGTGAGACTGCAAAATGGTAAATCCACTTTGGAAAAAAGAAAACATATGTCTACACTAGAACATATACATGAATGCTTATATCAACATTATTTCTAACAGCTAAAAAGTGAGCACCTCCTTCATGTCTTATCATCTGGCAATAAAAGGGGGAACACTAGTAAGTAGTGCAACATGAGTGAACCCGGGAAACAGAAAGGACCTTGTCACAACAGGTCATATACTATAGGGGCCCTCTTCATATGAAACTTCAAAAAAATAGTTCCCAGGGACAGAAGATGAGAGTGATTTCCTGTAGTTACGGGTCTGGTAGGGGGACAGTATATGGTGAGATTTAAGCGAGATGTGGAAATAATTCTAAAATCAAGTTGTAGGTCAGCATTCCCATATCAGAGTGCCAGTTTGAATCCTGGCTGCGTCCTTCAGGATCCAGCTCCCTGCGGACAAATATGGTGGGGAAAGCGTGGAGGACATCTCCAGAATTTTGGTCTCTATCACCCAATTGGAAGAACAGGGTGGGCTTCTTGGCTCCTGATCTCAGTCTGGCCCTATGGTCATCTGGGAAGTGAACTAGCAGATCAAAGCTCTCTCTAGCTCTCCCTCTCTCCCTCCAATAATTAAAAATTTAAAAACAGAACAAAATAAAATTATATTGTGATGCCTAGACAACATTATCAAGTATACTAAAAGCTGATGAGTTAGGCAATTATGCAGTGGGTGACTTTTATAGAGCATAAACTGTATCTCAATAAAACTATTAAAGAAATACAGGTCCAGAATTGGCCATTCTGTTCTGCACTTTGCCGATCTCTAAGATATATGTACGAGTGTGAGTCTAGATATTCTAAAGATATTCCCATGGGCAGGTTTCCATAGAGAACAAAAAATGGGGGGAAAAATCCCACTGTTTTCGGGTATAACTGTTGACAACGAAAGCAGCTTCCATAAAAATTAATCAGCTCCTGGTTACTAAGTGTTCAACTGTAGGCAATTCACCAAGCATCTTTTCTCTCAGCAGGAACCAAATGGCCACTTCCCAAGGCTAGACTGAATCTGGTTGCAAGAAACACTCCAATACTGGCTATTTCCATGTTTTAAAAAGCTAGGCTGTGAGAAATTCAGTTTAAGCATCAATGTTCCTGATTCACAAATGGGAAAAACTCAAGCCAGAGTGACAGAAAGGGAGGGAGCAGCTTTGAGCAGCCCCCCTCTAACATCCAGCTCAGCTTGACTTTAAAATCTGAACCCCACCCTGACCTCAAAAAGAGGCAGCCTAACCTGAGGATTCACGGCACATGAGCCACGATGAACGATGAACGAGCATCTGTTACCCTGAGATTCTACTGTTGGTGTTTGAGAGGAGGATGTGCTGGGATCTTTGATGGGGTTTACAAAGAGGATGGTGTCTCTAGGGAGTGAGCGGCCTGGGGAGTGAGCATAGTAGATATCGGTTCTCAAAACTCTGGGCTATTTTTATTTCTGGAGCAATAATCCTCATCATGCCCTTGTCACTCGCTGCAGTGGTATGCAGAGCAGCTGCTCCAGTTGCCAGTTTTGGCTTTTGGTTTCTGCTGGAGAGTTCCAAGACATACTTGCCATCTACAACCATATCGCACATCCAGTTTGGAAGAGTTGGCTACGATTGGTCCTCTCGCTGTTGACCTCCTTTTACCTCTGTATCGCATCCATTTATTTGTCTAGCAGAGAAATGTCAAACACAAGATCCCTCCTTTGGGGCTTGCTTTGGGTTCCCCTCTCCCCGCCCGGGTCATCCACCCAACTGCCCACCTGCTCTGACTTTATATCCTCGTGAAGACTTCTAGAACCTGAACAACCTGGTCGGCTCTCTGAGGGCCCGCCAGGAACACGTACATGTGCCTGAGGCATCTCATGGCAGATTCACTCAGGATTCTTGGAGGAGAAAGCTCTGCCAGGAATGCCTCTCCCCCAGACCTTCACACAGTGTCTACACTGCCACAATCAGCTCTGCAGTCATGTCAACCCAATCAAGGCAGCCTTCTCTAACCACCTCATAATTAGGGGAAGCACTGGCCCAACACATATCCATACAAACACCAATGTGCATCTCTCATCTTTGCAGCTGCCAATCATGCTTTGTGTTTTTTTTTTTCAAAAGATTTATTTATTTTTATTGGAAAGTCAGTTATACAGAGAGGAGGAGAGACAGAGAGGAAGATCTTCCGTCCAATGATTCACTCTTCAAGCAGCTGCAATGGTCAGAGCTGAGCCAATCTGAAGCCAGGAGCCTGGAGCTGTCTCTGGGTCTCCCACATGGATGCAAGGTCCCAAGGCCTTGGGTTGTCCTTGACTGCTTTCCCAGGCCACAAGCAGAGAACTGGGAAGCAGGGCCACTGGGACATGAACTGGCACCCATAGGCCATGCTTAATGTTCTTGGAGGGCACTTTCAGCTTGGGACAAATTGGGACAACTGTTCTTTGGGCAGCTGTCACCCTGGCCTCTGGCACTTGTATTGCCTCAACAAGCATCCTCCCATTGAACTCCATAGTAGCCTGACAGCATGAACCCAGCATAAGGTACACAGTGGGGGCAAAACCTACATTTCTGGAATAATTTAATTAAGACTGAAGATGGTTTTAAAAACTAACCAATAGGGGAAAATAGCAAATTGGGAAACATCACAAGGTGAAGTGTCATGTCAGTTTAATCCAGAATTTTCAATGGCACTATAGTGGCTGGGATGAGCCAGAGAATTCGTGGTTGTGGGCTATTCTGTGCTTTGTAGGATAATTGGCACTATTCCTAACCTCTCCCTACTAGGTGTCAGTACCATCCCTCCTAACCAGTGGTGATCATCAAAAATGGTTGTAGACATTGCCAAATATCCCTATCTCTGGATGGAAACTATTGGTTTAATCAGAAAGCATTCATTTTGCAAAGAGAAGATACTTTCTTTGCTCAGATTTGACAACCTAGACATTCATCCACGCAGCTTGAACATAATTCCCAAGGTAGGAGTTCATTTGTATTACCAGGTGTATGAGAGAGTCCCCATTAAAGGAATGTCATTAAGTTGAACATCTACCTACACATTTGCCAACACTAATCAGCCAACTCTCACGAAGGCCCCAAACTAAACTCTGCACCCAGAGAAAATAACACAGTTAGTGATCAATGTTGACTGATCAGCTTATTAATTAGTTGGTTAAAATAAGACCCTCTTTGTCATTATATGACGTTAAAGCCCTACAGATGACATCGCACAACCCACATTTCTTCCAATGAACAGCTCCAATGTAGTCTGTGTTTTTATATCTCCTAAAATTTACAAGTCATTGAATTTTGCAGTTAAAATGGGTACCTTTCAATAAAACTGTTTGAAAAAGAGCTACAAGACACCAATGCCTGTAAGACCTATAATTTTTATTCCTACAGATGATCACATTAAGCTATTTTAAGCATCCCATGAGATGCTTGGACCTCAGGAAAGGCATCCATCGGTGCACAGATTGCAGTCACTTGGAGAGTGAATCATGGGACGGAAGATCTTCCTCTCTGTCTCTCCTCTCTGTGTATCTTTGTAATAAAAAAATAAATAAATTTTTCAGACACACACACACAGTTTCCTGGGCTCTGGAAAACATGGAAGACCAAAGGAAATGGCCTACCATTCCTTTGGAGTGGGAAAACAGTTAGGAAAATCCAGTCCACTGATGGCAGCAGGGGAGCTGGCAGGCCCTTGCAACGAGGCCAAGAAGATGGATGAGGCCTTGTTTGTGCAAGCAGGCCGATGTGCAGATGGACGCCTGCCCAGTCGGACTGGCCTTTCTTCAAAGGTGTCATTGACAGATGAGCATCTGAATGTTTTTGTTTAAGCAAGAAAAGCAAAGAAAAACAACAGAATCAAACAAAACAATAAACTCTTTTGACTCCCAAATAATAATGCATACAACCAAAGAATATGAGAATATCAGAATAGACCTGGGAGTGAAGCAGCACTTTGAAAGCAGTCCTTGATACTTGTTTGCAAAACTGCATACCTTTTCTTCCAGGTAAGTTCCAGTTTAACACAAGGACATCATTGCTGGTCCACGATGTTCCATCTGTGTGGAAGGCACACAGATGGGGGACATGCCCATTTACATGCTAAACTTCATCTACCCAAACAAGGCCTCTTCTCCAATGAAGACTGCTGTTTTGATTTTCAAGAGGTAAACAATCCCTTTTGCCTAATTTGAAGAAAATACCCAGAGGAACAGAATGGAACCTGTTATGATGATTGAGTGTGAGTTCATAAAATCTGTTCCTCCATCAAAAAAGCGCTCTGTGTCTGGGCACAGAAAGGTCCTCTTGAGGCCATGACCCTCACAGGGTTGCATAAATAGAGATCTTCAAGATGAAACCCAAGCAATTCTGTCTTAGTTCATGTCTACCAAACTCCATTTGAAGAAGAGGGTTAATAATCACCAATCTTAAAGGTAAAAATTAAATACAGCCCCTCAGATTATCTTAATCTCACTTCTCAGGTTTATCTGAGAAAATAGAGACCTGTTGACACATGTCAATAAGCCTGTTCTGCCCACTTTGAGCTGACTGGTGTCTGGCCTGCAGTCTCTGGCCAGCAATGTAATTCAAAGATAGATAAGCAAGCTATTTGGAAAATTTATGTTCTTCTCTTAACTGGATGAACAGTACCCACAGTCATATTGGTACTCATAGTTTCTTATGGCATAAGGAACTCAGCATCATTTGAACACAGTTGGTGAAGTTGGACACAGGTGGCTGGGATAAGCATAATGGTCTACCCAGAGTGTTCTGAAGGAGAAACTCAAGGAAAAGATTTCTAGAAGAAACTTCATGTTTATGTGGACTGACAGACAGACATGGTCCAACCATGTCTGTGACAGTCGCTACACACAACCCCAGCTTCTAGGAGACAACATCCACCCAGCAGTCCGCTGGCTGGAGGGGAGCGAGTCTGCCTTCTTGATGCAAGCAAAAATCTTGCAAAGTTACATGATCTTGTCTCTCGTTGTCCTCCAGGACCCTGAGACATGAAGTGACACAACAACCATGACTCTGCAGCACCCCTATTTCCTGGCTGATTAACAATAGCTCTGCCCAGTCCAAGATAAGATACAGGTCAGGCACACAGGAGTGCCCTCCTTGCAAGTGCAATAAAACAGGGACCACCAGGCACTAATTCCAGTAACACAATTACGATGCATAGGACACATCAGACACAGAGAGTGGAAGAGTTGTACTTCCCAGCCAACGAAACACTACTTACAACACATCTGCTCCATCTGCATTCCTTCCCACACTTGCTCAGTGAGCAAACACACAGAAGTTGAGGTTCAAAGTCACCCTGCAGTATCACTTAGAGACGAAGATGGCCCCAGAACAAAATGACTTTCTTTGACAAGCCCAAACAGTACGAGGATGGTGCTTGAAACAGCACCCATCCATCAACCAATGAAACCAACAGGTCTGTATTAGCAGCAGAGTACTGCCTGCCATGACCTTAGTCAGTCTTCCAAGGAGGGCTTGAGGCAGCTTCTAGTTCTGTAAGCCAGATACTGCCAACGAAAGCCACTCAGATCCCGATTTTGCTGAGAGACCAAAGAAAAGGGAAAAGCCAGCAATGGGGTTCTTTGGTTATTTAGGACTTGGTCATAAATTTGTTTTGACTTTCTCCTGTCCCCCACACCTAGTAACTGCAGAGAGATCTATCTCTGATTCCTCCGGGGGATTACAGTGAATAAAATTTTAGTCTTTCTGGAGACACACACACTTCAGCATATGTTTGTCTAACATCGTGCCACATTTTACTCGTAGGCCAAATGTTACTAATTAGTGATTAAGGAACTGGAAATCCAGAATTTATTTCAAATGAGCACGCTATTCACTGTCACATATTCTCCTCTGCACAATCCAATGACTTCTCATTGGTGGCAAGTTTACATATACAAGCCCTGGGAAAGATTTCTATGCTCAAATCAGACATCACCAGCTGTCAACACCTAGCCATGAAAGAGATGGCACAAAACTTTAGTTTAGGTTTTTTTTTTTTTTTTGCTCTACTTTTGAGGAAATACACCTGTCACATAAAAGTAGCTGACAGGCCAGATGAACGAACAGCACGGTCACTCTGCATTCACTGAGGGACATGTACTTTACCTGCTACCACGGGAGATTTCCGTTCATCCAGGAGCTGGATGGAGGTACTTGCTGTCACCACATTGCTTTTGTTGACTGTTCCTGTGAGAAGAAAATCCACCATAGTAAAACTGGACCTAATGACAGTGCACACATAAAGACAGCAATCTCATTGGCAGACAGACACTAATTAGGAAATCTATTGGGGGCTTGGTTCCCAAAAACTAGACTCTAGGGTAAACTCTGCCACTTCTGTCAGACTATTTGGACTAGACTCAATGCCCTGAGTTGTTGCTGCCTGGGGAATGTCCAGCCTCTTGACAGTGACATCCATGACTGCCATGGAGGGACCCCATTTTTGTTCACCCACAGCTATGCATTGCAACATTTACTGTGTCCATGCCACATGCAAATAATCACTCTGAAAACAGCCACGAAGAACTGCATGAAATAAAAACTTTTAAAATGTTTTTACAGTCAGTTGGCAACTCTAGCTTTTATTCATTGATCAAGTCTGTTCTGATCTATATAATTCTAATATTCAACTTAGTTTTTTGGAGCAAAACTGTTCTAAAAACAGACAGAGCTGTAACGCCATCTTTATGCCAAACTCTTATTAAAGAGATAATAATACAGCATTGGCATTAGATTTTCAACAACTAAGAATGGTTCCAACATCTGTGAAATAAAACCAATCCTGAAAGCCCACTGTTAATCAATACTAGTCCAGTGCCTGCCTTAGAAATGGTACTCATTGAACACAACTTGAACAGAACCCAGTTGAACTGAGCGGTAAGGTAAGCCAAACTTGGACCTAACTGACTGAAGCAGTTAAACTTTTTCTCTTGGCTCAAGTGTAAATGGCAATAAAAATCTGCTTCTTTTCCAGTGTACAGACGTTTGATACATAATAGACAAAAAGAAAGCATACTCAACCACATTGATTTGTACTTGGTGATTTTTAAGATGTTTCCTGAATTTAGAGAGGTCAAGAAATCTCCAAACATGTAAGTCATCCATAACTTGACCATGAACAAGGCAAGTTTCTTTTCATTATAGGATAGCATTGAAAGTTCACGGCAAACCTCCGTTAACAACAACAACAAAAAATTCAATGACATTTTTGATGGGAATTTTACTTTTCCCCAGACATAATTCTTTTAGGAAAGACAGTGAACAACAGAAAATTTTTGCCAATAAGTGGTCATCACACCCAAGTGGATGCACACACAAAGAAGTTCTGGGGACGCTCTCATTTCCCATCACTCCTTCTTCCTATACAGTGTTGGATCTAAGCTCTGTCAGAGAATTATAACCTTCTGATTCCAATAGTCAGAAGAAGAGCAAACGAGCGTATATATTAGGTTAGAGATTTTTCTCTAGGAGACTGCTTGACAGAAAGAAGCGCGCATTATTAATTAAAAATTCACAACAAAGAGAAAAAGTTCACTCTCTAAACTTACATTTTTGGTGAAAAAGTGTGATACAAGGCGCTGACATTGTAATGCAGTGTGTTAACCTGCCATCTACAACACCAGTGTCCCACATCAGAGCGCTGGCTGGAGTCCAGGCAGCTCTACTTTTGCCCCAGCTTCCTGCTGTGAACAAGGCCTCTGGGAGAGCTGAGGGAGATGGTCCTAGGGCTTGGGCCCTACCATTCACATGGAAATGGAGTTTTAGGCTCCTGCCTTTGACCTGGCCCAGTCACAACTGTGGCAACCATTTGGTGATCCAATAAGTGGATGGAAGGTCTCTGTCTCTCCACTCTCTAATATTTCGCCTTTAAATAAAGTAAATGTATATGTTTTTAAAAGTGTCATGTGGACAAGCAGAAGGGAAGAACTTTAAAAATATGGAAATTTGTATTTATGAAAGCACCAATGCATATGAGCGCGAATACACAGAAGTCAATTAAGCAAGAGCTCACAGACTTACAATCCTAGACTGCAAGCAATCCCCAGGACTATGCTGTCTGACATTTCAGAATCTGACAGATAACAAGCAGCCCTTCCTTGCCTAGCTCCATGATGGAGGGACCGCCTTCCAAATGAGCTCATTTGGTATCAGACACCTTGTCAACAAACGTTCCTCACATTTCAAAAATCACTCTTTCTGAATAGGTTTTCATCCTTGGACATGAGAACATACTACAGCGGAGGTAGGAGGGTTTGATACTGAGTGCTGGGCAGCTGCCCTTGGGTTCATTTAGGAATATTTAAAAGAGCTACTAACAAAAAGGCTCTGGATGGAACTTTCCAGAGCAGTTTAAGTTTACAGAAACACATCTTCCAACTTCAAAGTTCCTACGATGACTAATATTGACCCTTACACAGAAACATGACCATAAACAACTAATGGCTGAGACAGAAAGAGCCACACACAAGTGAGGAGCATTTCCACTTTGTCTCATTAGAAAACTGGTTGATACAAGAACGCATTGGTTCTTTTAGGAGTAAGGTGGCCTTTACTATGACAGAATTATAGAACTAGAATATTTCACCTATTACACACCTTACTTTGGTCCCTGTTAGGAGAGCACACAGGCCAAGGACAGTGAGTCTTCATGTACACCAGTCTCCATCAATTCAGTCTAAAGGGCACTGTGGCCTTGGATGTGACACAACTCACTGGCATTTCTGGCAAAGGATGCCTGAAGTTTAAGTAGGCCTCAAAAACAACAACAACAGCAACAACAACAACAAAAAGGACTAATGAATTCGTATTTACATTTTACAGGGTGCAAAAGGCCAGCCCTGCCTTCTAAAATGTTGTTGGCTTGATGTGGTTAAGGAAATGTCATTTCATGTGGAGTTCCCTCCTGTGACAGAACAGACCTTGGGCTCAGGGCTGGTGCGATGCTCACCACTGGCTCTCAAGAGTGACCTTGGCTCTTCAGTGTTTGGGCAGCTCCATGGTGCTGCCCACAACGGCCAGGACCCGCTCTCTATGTGTGCACCCACCTGTGCTGAATGGGATTGAGTAGACAAAGCTGCCTGGGATCTGCTCGGCGGCTCTTCTGTACCACAGAGGGAAGTGGTCTGCGTTGAAAATGTTCTCTTTGTCTCCAGCTTTCAGGAAGTCCCTGGAGATGAAGGAAAGCACACAGCATCACTCATATGCTCAAACCTTGGTGCTCAAACTTATCGCACAGCATAGTCTTTGCCAGAGTCAGTCTTTGGAGCCCCAGCTTGCCTTTCTCAGTACAGAGTGGGCCATGTCAATCTTGTACACCTCAGATTACTCAAAAATAACCTAGAGAGCTCTGGCAGCCATATAATGAGTCGAAGGAATGCTCTTTCTTCTGTCATATCTGGGAAACCAAGGAGAACATGTACTGAGGATGTACATCACCCTTAGAAAACTCTAAAGTGTTAAAAGTGGGTCCCTGACTTCAGCTTATTGTTAATACATCAAAGTAGAAATTGATATTGCCTTTATCTTCCTCTCAAAATTATTCTCATTTGGTTACTACTGTAAATTTGCTTTCAATTGAAAAATTAAAACCACAAATAATTTATGAAATGCAAAGTGGTGTTTTGATCTCTATCCAAACTGTGGAGCCCGCAGAGCTAATCAATACAGTCTTCCACACTGGGCCACAGGCACAGCCGTGGCTCAGCTGCAGGCATTTCCACTCCTGTTAGGCCTGTCCAGTGCTGAGTGCATGGACCTACAGGCCAGAGGGACCTTATCACAGTAGCAGCACACGCTGCACTGGGGGCACTTGCATAGAAGGGATGAAGAGTTCATCAGCTAGACTGATGGTGACACTCTGGTTTTGCAGCCAGCAAGTGAAAAGTCCAGAATACTAAATATCTGTACATCCATGGCTCTGCGGCCCAGGATGGTCCTGGCACCCAGCACAGTGAGCAGGAGCCTGCAGCACTTGACTTCCGCCAGCTCTGGTGCTGATTAGAAAGGACGGGGTTCAGCAAAGGCCTTGGAGGTTCCTGCCAGCCTCAGCACTCAGGAGCAAGCAGGGAGTAGCTGATGCTATAGCAGCTGATGCTCAGCAAGAAAGAACTTTCTGGACACAGGAGTCACTATGGTGAAGCAGGTGAGACTGTTCTATACTCTGGACAAGTGACCTTGAACAAGGAACTGAGTCTTGTGCTCCCATGCAATAACACATAGGACAAGTCTATGAGGACCAGAAGTGGGCTCACACAAATATAGATAATCCTTTCTCTTAAAAAAACAGCATCGTGTGTATTTTCTTCTGCTAGAAAGCAGAATCAGAGAGTTAGCAAATGTGTGTATGTGTGTGAGACAATTCTTTCATCTACTATTTAGTCCCCAAATGCTTGTAACAGCTTGGACTGCCTAGGATAAATCCAGAATCCATGAACTCTATTTTGGTTTCCCACATGAGTAGAATAGGTCCAAGCACTTGAAACACCTGCTGTTGCTTCCCAGAATGCCTTAGTATAAAGTAGAACCAGAAATGCAGTAACTAGGACCAACAACCAGCCAGCAATGCATAAGAGCTGTGGGAATCCTAAGCAGTGGCTAATCCCCTGTACCACAAATGTATACCCTAAATTCACAGGATTCTCAAAGCCCATGAATCGCTCATGCTCTCTGTGGTCCAAAAGGCAGGTGTGAAGCCATCATATTTAAAATGTAATCAGAGGAGACAAATGACTACACTGTGAAAGTTAACATCATCACACTCTATTTGCATGTGATAGGAAAGGCCATACTGAAGGAACAGAATACATTATTGTCAATATTGGGAATAATGGTTATGAACTGCAGTTGACCAACTTCCAAGCACCGGTGGCACTGCCAGGAAATGGCATACCCATGTAGGAGACTGAGTACAAGTTAATTTAGGCTTGGGAACTTTATGTCATCTAGCTGTTTACCTAATCTTTTGAACTGTTCCTTGTATGGTCTGGTCAAAATAAAGTCAGAAATATAAGTTTGGGCTAGAATCAAAGACCTAGATCTCAGTGAATACCATTTGATAGGATGGGATAGGCAGGCCAAAGACATCATGATTATATATACATATAGATATTTATATGATTCAATGATGAGTTCTTGGAGACAAAGGAATTATCCTAATCATGCAAAGTGAGTACACACTCTGGCTCACACACAGTAATAGCATAAGGAACTCAACTCATGCAACAACAGCTCTAAATTTCCAAAGAAGTTTCCCAGCCACAGTCTTTTATTTCAAATTAGGTACATATTTATGCAATTCAGTTGAGAGAGAGAAAGAAAGAGAGAAAGAGAGACAGACAGAGATATTTATCGCTCTTCTATTGGTTCACTCTCTAAATGCCAGGAGTAGGTAGAGTTGGAGCAGGACGAAGAACTCATTCCAACTCAACGATGTTATCCTAGGCATGCGGCATGGACCTAACTGCTTGAGCTGAAACCTGCTGCTTCCCAAGGTATCAAGGAAGTCAAAATCAGAAGTCAAAATTCCCAGGAAGTCAATATCAAGAGCAGCACCAAGACTTGACTCTGGGTACTCTGACACAGGATGAGGGCGTCCAAAGCAGGGTCTTACCACACTGTACCACGCGTCTAGCCCGGGCTTTTGTTACTTGCAGTAACTGAAGGAGATCATAACCTCAGTTCCCAGAGGAGCAGAATCAAGGACATGGTGGCAGGAGCCAGGGACCCATTCTAGCATTTATGAGTTTAGTTCTGACTGCTTTCAAGTCCATTGCAGCCATGCAGATTATAGAGAGCGAGAGGCAGTGCCTGATTGCTGTCACTGTTCCTCTTCTCTGCTTGCTTTCATCTCAATCCCAGCAGCAGCCTTCTTCTCGTGGCATTCAAAAAAATTGCTGCTTTGTCTCCATTCACCTATCTAGATCCCAAAAGGAGAAGGCAATGTGTATTGCCAGTCCTTTGCAGAAACTTGTCCTTTAGAGAAATAACTGAGGGTGGAGCGCTAAAGAGACTTCAAAAAATCTTCACTCATGTCCATAACTGATACACGAGAGCTATTGAACATGCAGTAGTCACGGCATGGGACATTATTCTCCCTAAATACCTGACATGTAGCCCATCTTCCACACTAGGTTCTGTAGATTCATGGCTGGTGTTGGCTCATCTAACTGCTACATAGAGCATTGTCCAGTTAGAGCCTGATGTGGGAAGAACATCTCCTTGGGCCCCTGGTGAGTTGACCCTTCTCCAATTCATGATCAGACTATGGCTCAGGAATTCATCTCCAGAGATCCTGAAGCTGTATGAGGTTCCATGATGAATGTTCTAAACTCAGACACTTCCAAATCACACTTGAACATTCTGGATCTCAGGTCCCATTTGTCTCTGACTTAATAATACCCATTACCCCAGAGGAAAGAAACTGAGTACTTATCAGTGGGGTTAGGAAAGACTTTGTACTCTCCATCAGCTCTGGCGGTTCACTGAGGACATGGGGGCTCAGGTTGCATGGTAAATCAATGGGCACCTGTCTACTGGATTCAGCTAACACTGTCTCCCATCTGCCCATGTCTCCTTTCAGTGCAAGCAGAGCCTGGCAAAACAGATGGCCCATCCTGGGGTCCTATAGCAGATCAGGTGACAACTAAAAGGCACAGAGGCTTATGAAAGCAGAAGTCAATCCTAAAATGCTGCCGTCCATCCACATAGGCAAGGATTCCTCAACATAGCAGGTGAGCAGACAGACATACCCACAGCTCTGATGCCACGCAACAGGAAGTGAGTATTTCCTTCTCCTGGCTGCCCTTCACCCCCACCCAAGTGGCCACACCCTCTCCCAAGCTCTGCAATGACCCCCTAGAGAGAATGGCCTCCAGCATGGTGGACAGAGGCCAACAAGCATGAGGAACAGTGGGCTGTGTTCAGGTCAAGGAGCGGGTGAGTACAAACACTGGGCCGCCCATGGTAGAACAGAGAAGAAATCTCAGCAGGCCTGGGGTGGTGCGAATTTTGTTTCTAATCATTTCACATCCAGAAATCAAAGAAGCTTCCAGTTGAATTTCCTATATCAGGAGCCCACTGGGCCCCTACAAGGAGTCCCACAACTTACTGATTGGTCAGCTGCTCAGCCCCGACAAAAAGGTTGATTCTTGAGAGGCCTGTGCGAGTGCCGAGGAAGGCCACCTCCACACCCTTGTCAGAGTTCCTGAAACAGAGCAACACGCATCACGGGGATGCTTCCAGACAGGAAGAAGAGCGTGGACTTTGCATCTGAAAACGCCCTGACAGTTTTACATGAGAGCAGTGGGAAACATGAACTTGAAATGACAGATACGCATATACACATACAGAGGCAGACACCAAACCTAGAATGTAATTTTTTTTTTTACCCTAGTAAAAGCAGTCTGGGAGGAAAATGAAGACCTTCCCACTAGTCAAAACTGCTGAGAAAATTTAAAAAAAAAATCTTGAACCACAAACACATCTTTGTTTCTCGGTTCCTGGTATGAGCTCAGAGACCAGGCCACAAACAAGAACTTTAAGGAAAGCTTGGTGCTAGTCTTTTGTGTGGCTGCTACCAAATCTATTCTTGGTCCTGCTTACTTGACTAGGAGGGCATGCACAGGAGCCATAAGAATAATCTGAGCAAGAAAAAAACTAATGTAAAAATTCACCAATTGTATTCTACTTCTGTGACAAATGGTAGATATCTGAGCATCTTTTTCAGGAGATCTGTAATACTCATCTCTAGCTGGCCCCTCAGACACCTCATCTCTGCACATCTCCCAGTACATACTACAGGAGTCCTTTGCTGTGCCTCTGGCCATTTGCACATACTGTTCCGTCTCCATGGAATGTGTTCCAACTACTGAAGTAGCTCCTATCTTTCCCCTCTTCTCTAGCTCTTGTTACAGTTTATGTGTTGTAATTTTTCCTTCAAAATAACTGTCAGAATTATTACTATGGCACCTTGTCCACCACAGGCATGACAGTCAAGGACTTCCTTTGTTTGGGTCGCCAATGCCTGGCTGGATAGCTATACTTAAGAGACACAGAATCCATACTTGATGAATGAAGGAGCAGAAGAATAAATGAAGATGGAAGGCAAATGAGTGGCAAAAGAAAAAGGAAGATTAAAAACAATGGAAAAAATTAATGAATAGAAGAGTGGAGAGGTCTGACCAATGTATTACATGCAAGTATAAGAATCCAGCTCCCTGCTTGTAGCCTGGGAAAGTAGTGGAGGATGGCCCAAAGCCTTGGGACCCTGCACCTGCATGGGAGACCTGGAAGAGGCTCCTGGCTCCTGGCTTTGGATTGGCTCAGCTCTGGTCACTGCGGCCACTTGGGGAGTGAACCAGGAGATGGAAGATCTTTCTCTCCTTCTCTCTGTAAATCTGATCTGCCTTTCCAGTAAACATTTTAAAATCTTTTTAAAAAATAAAAATAAGGAATGATTTCTTATTTTCAATCTTTAATAGCCTACTTAACAGTAGTAGCGGACGACACTAACAGAGATCTGCCTATGCAGCTCACACCCTAGCCTTTTGACATCCGCTACCCCTGGTGCTACGACAACTGCTCTCCACACTCCTCTTTCCTCCACTCCAGAAATCAAGGCTCCGGGTTACATCTGACATGCTTGGAAATAAGATTCTCACTTCCCTGGTCTGCTCAGTCTCCCCTGGCCTGCGTCCCAAGCTCCCTCAAACCCACAGAGTGGATGGAGCTGAGGCCAGGCAGGAAACACAACGCTTCTTCTGCCTCCCTCTCTCTGGGAAGTGTCACCCTTCCTCAGCACACAGGATTTCGTGTCGAGTGAAAACTCAAACAAATTAGATGTCAACCCCAGGAACTTGCCATCCAAGCCTGAGTCGCTAATCTGCTCTAGCTCTTGTGGTTTGCAGCTTTGGGGAAAATTAAAGAACTTTAACACCAGTCTCCCACAACACTTGTATTCTTTAAACCATAACCATATTTTGGAGCGTTAGTGAGGAAATGGCCATGAACGGCAGACACGTGCAACCACTTACTCAGATTTGTTGAGGGCCAGGCTGGTCCAGTATGCTTCAATGGGCGCGCTCACCACAGCATCAAAAAGGACTTCTTGGATCAGTTCTTTATCACCTGTTTGGGAGCACATGGAAAGCAGACAGCTCTGACCCAACCCTGAAAAGGCTCCTGTAGCAGTGGTCCCTGGATCTGCAAGCTTTTTTTAAAATTTTTTTTTGCCCCTCACACATGATGTTGCTATACGAGTTAACTTCCCTGCAGTTATGCATTTAAAAGTTCTGATACCTGATTCTCCAGTTCTACAGAGGCCTCCAAAGCATTTAGACTAGATGACAGTAAATTAAGAGGCTGCGATGTTGGCTACTTCTGTTTTCTGCTGTCTTTCCCCAGTCTTGCTCTAGACCCGCAGGCTGAGGTCCAGGTTTGGAGACCAGAAGAAAGCCAACTCCATGGGAAGCTGGTTCTTGTCACCTCTACTCTGTTATGCACTAAAATGTGCAAGGCTTCAGAGAGGACAGGGAAACGGTCACTCAAGGACCACCGGGACTCGCTTCGGGATTCCTTCAAGGGCTTATTGCTTTTGTTTCTTTCATTTTAAAAGAGGATATCTGTACCCACAGGGACCTTGGTGGAGTGTCATGGAAGATGGTTCTCGTTGGGGGGAGACCCTAGAGGCACCCACGTTCTTAACGCTACAGCAAAAGATGCTGCGTACTTGGAGACACAGTGAAGCTCCGGAATTCGACATATCAATTCAAACGAGTGTCCTGCAGCTAAATGACCAACACAAAAGGGTTCCAAAACATGAAATGAATGCAGACACAGACTAGAACATAACAGACTACTTAAAAAAGTTTCAGGAACAGTGAAATAGAGCAAGAATATATTTTGGTGGAAGTTTTCAATTATGTATTTTTAAAAAGAATATATTTACTTGCAATTCATGTCTGAGTGCAAAACTTTCTGAAATCCATATTTTTTCATTCTATGCATTTTTTCACATGCATTTTCTATGATTTGTGAACGCTTCACCTATGTAGTATACACGCATATGATATAAATTACTATATTAGCACATCATATACTACATAAGTTTAATATACAAAATAATGAAAATAGTGCCTTATGCTACTCACAAGTAGCCTACATATGTAGTAAGAGAATAAATTGCAAGCTATTGATGAACAAATCAACATGGTCATTCTTTATGGGAGAAGTGTTCCCCAGGGACTGCAACATCATCTACAAACTTTCATTCCTTGTAAGATATCGAAAGCAAATATGGGAAAATGTTAACATTTGGTAAATCTGAATGGCTTTGTCTTTCAATAGGTCATTTAAAACAGTCAAAGAAAACGAAGCACTGGGTTCCTGCACTGTGCATCTGGTCCTCGTGCTAGCAGAGGAAATCCAGCTCATGAGGAGGCTGTTCGGCTGCTGCTGAACAGGAAAGGATTTCCTTTCACGTGTCACAGGATGGTTATGGCTACCCCACAGAGTAACTCAGGTAAAGCCTTTTCACACCACTCAACTGCAGGTGTCATGCTCATACTTAGTGGATCTACCCCTCCCCAAACTGTGCGTAATGGAACATTCTACAACGCGACAGTGCCTGCTCTCGCCTCTGACTTGCTGTTGAGCCATCCTTCGGCCACTTCTTACTCACCAAGTTCCCATCGAGGACCCTCAGGCACCCCCAGTGGTGACCCTACTCTTAGGAGAACTAGACACCCTTGGCTGTGGCTCCAGATGAGACAAGTCCTATGCTGCATCGTGGTTTTCCCATTTGTTACCAAGGGAGCTGGCTGAGTGCACGTTTAATGTCCAACGACAGAGGTAATTTCCATCCTATTCAACTTCCTGACTACAAATGGTCTGGCAGAGCGGACAGATCCAGTGCAAAGGGTTAATGCATGATTGGGGATGCTGCACAATTTTGAGCAATCCAATTTAGTGCTTCTAGAGAAACCAGATGGTAGGCTGGACCGGATATGAGTGACAGTCTCTGCCGAAGCCAAGCTTCCCTGGTTTGGTGTTGCCTCCCTGGCACCCCCACATGTGCACACGCCATGCTCCTAAAAGCACTCACACTGCAACAGGGGTTCTTTGCCTTTGAGGTAGAGCTTAATAGCTTCTAACTGAGACAGATGCCGGTGCTCAGGATGTAGGTCGGTGTTACAGTAGGACCTAAGAACATGACAGAGAACAAAACAAAAGCATATAAACATATGCAGTGTCTCCTTCCTTTACCTCTGATTCAGCAGCAAAGCCAACCCGAGGGCAGTAGACCCCCATGCTGATGAGGGGTTCTTTATACTCTTACCATTCATCTGCCAAGGACACGTCTGGGTGCTCTAGGTCATGCAGGCCTGAGGAGGAAGAAGAAAGCACGCATGAGTAAGCAGCTCTCCCCCACCCACATGTTGCTTTAAGGATTCTCCAGTAGCCCTGTAGGGGATAGAATGGAGTCAGGCACCGAGCCCAAAGTATGCTGCCCACCAAGAAGGAATCTTCTCAAAGGAAATGACTGCAGCACTCTCTCCCATTCTACCTCCCTCTGCCAGCACCGCTGCCCTCTCTGGTGGTGTGCCCAGGGAAGCCTCGGAAACACCTATGCCAGCAAGTCCCGGAGACACACTCAGCAGCATGATTGGAAAGGATTACCCGGGCATCCCACACAGTGTAAGCTGGGAACTGGGCTGAGCTGCTGAACTCCTGTGGGATGTGAGCAGACCCCTTGCCGCCTTCTTCACGGGTGAAACAGAAATAATCAGAGGCCCCTATAACTGATGGGTGGTTGTCAGAGTGAAATTATAGGTTGAACAATATGGAATGGCCAATACTCAACTGTTTTGAGAGGAGCAAAAATGACCAGTTATTATAGGATCCCAAGTAAAAATGAGTCAGGGATTTGGAGATCATAGGGAATCTAGAGGTTTTTCTCTTCTTTTTTTTATTTTTAATAGAATGCTCCAGGCCACCCAAACTGCATGGTTCTGTCTGCTGGAAGCTATATCCAAGGATGGTATGTCTACCTCTTTTATATATGCAGTTGTATTTTAACTATATTTTCAACCTTTTATTTCAGAAGAAACAACACAGAGAGGTATTAATACAAAGAGTTCCCATCTACCCCTCCTCTCCTATTTCCATCTTGGTCAGAAGTACTGAAGAAACCCTGGGTCTTTAAAAGGTAGGACCTCGGAGCAGGTGATCACCTCTTGGGGCATGAGAGCTGAGTGCTAAGAGGCCAGCCCCTCCACACTCTCATATTGCTCTACTGCAAGGGGCTGTCCCCCGGGTCACACCTCTGTCATGCGGTGATGCAGCCAGAGGTCCAACCCGATGGGCTTGCTGATATTGTACTTTCAGCCCCAGACACTGTGAGCTAAGGAAACGACTCCATAAGAGACTCAGCCTCGAGCACTGCGCTGCTGCCACCCAGAAGCCATCCCGACACCGCCCTCTTTCCCTGCACTTCTCTGTGATGTGATTTCAGTGAATCCTAAGCAGACAACACACTTCAGACTGGTGAGCTGATATAACCTGCTTCAGGCAGCTTCCCGAATGTTCAGTCATATCTTATTGAACCCAGGACTGAAGTTTCTCTTCCTTCAACACAAATGTATTAAGCACATAGCAAAACACTCCTCGCACAGAGGAATGAAGGACACCACACATTATCTTGCATTGAGGTTCCCACACTTACTGGTTCAAAATGCTTGAGAGTGTATGTCAACTTTTGGAGTCACATCAATCCTGTGATGCAGGTAATATTGCCTAATTCTCAAACTCCCCAACGCAGTTCAATGGGCTAGTCATTACTTCCTAGGACAGCTCAAGAATCCTTTTCCTCTCTTTTCCTTCCCTTGATTCCCTCATTCCCTTCCTTCTTTCCCTCCTCTTTGCAGGACTGCTATAGTGAACATGCTAGGCCAGGCACTATTCTAGGCCATCAGAATAAGTCAGTGAATGATATAAAAGTCACTGCCTACCTGGTTTTAATTTCTAGTGGCAGAAGAGTGATAGGTGAATTAAGCAAAAAGTAAAATATTCAGTATCCCAGTTGATAGTAGAAGGTTTGACAGAAAAGAAAGCAGGGGATGAGATTGCAGACGACGTGGGCAAGAGATGGGAAGAGTGAAGAGAGAACATTTCCATGTTAAGTATGGCAGTCAAGGAAGCTTCCACAGAGAAAGTAAACCTTAAGCAAAGATCTGAGAGAGGAGAGGGGGGTAAGTCTAAAACCCAGCAGAGCGGTCCTAGCTGAAGATATCTGAGCACAGAATTGCACCTGCACAGATATTAAGGATGACAATTCTGGTTTTGTTTTTGTTTAGTTTTGGTTCCATTCAAGCTTCAGCCACAAAGCTCTCTTTGGCTGTAGTTCCAAGGAACCTTCTAAACATCTTGATTGCCTCTTTCAATTCCCAGGGAACCAAGGAAATAATCATTATTTTCTAATTCTCTCACTTCTGATCTTGGTCCTTTTGACAGTATCACATGTATTGATTGTCACTGCTTACAGCTGCGACACAAACTCCAATTTTCTGCACAATTAATGCACACAATGGTCACAAAAGATGTAGTTAAAATCCCAAGGGAAATTCAGAAGACAAACAATTTCAGCACTTAGAATTCCAGTCTGTCATGTCAACATCAGTAGTGACATCTTACATGTTTTAGCAAAGCCCACCTGTTCACCATCTTTGCCATAGCTGGTGCTGGCTTCTACATTCTAGAAGCAACAATCCTTCCATTGATGATCCTGTAAGTACGTAGTTGTCATGCCCAAAGAAGCCTTTCCCTCTCCAGGAAGAGAAGAGAACAATAATCCTGGCAAAGCTGTCAAGTTAACAAGACCCTTGATTTGCCAGCCTAAGGGGAAGCAGCTTTCCCAGCTTCTATTACTCAGCGAAGTTGGCAGGAATGGAAGGCCTTTATTTACAGAGGACCAACAGTGAGAGGAAGATCTGACCTCATTTGTGTGGATAACCAGACACCCCTTGCTGAGGATTCAAAAGAACTTTTTGCATGGTGGTTATAGTTAGCTCTAAAATTTTCTCTATATGACTGCTTGATTTAACAGCTGTGGACCAGACAGGAAGAAGATAGTGACCCAAGAAAATGATCCAAAAGACAATGCTAAACAACCATGTGCATGTCTGTGCTGTGTGGGGGAGAGAAAGAGAATGGGAGAGAGGAGGAGAGGACAGAGGACAGGAGGGGAGGAGAGGAGAGGAGTGGGCAGAGGAGAGGAGAGAAGAGGGAGGAGAGGAGAGGAGTGGGGGAGGAAAGGGGAGGGGATGGGAGGAGAAGAGAGGGGAGGAGAGGACAAGGGAGAGGAGGGGAGGGGAAGAGAGACAGGCCCCTATACTGAGAATTGCGAAGCAGCAGACACCTAAGGCTTGGAAGTCCTGAATAAGCTCTCCTTCCATTGTTCTGATTATGAGTAGCGTCCTTAACCTGAGCTCAGATGGCTTAGGCATGGCTTTTCTGACCTCATGGCCAGTATTATCCACAGAGCCATGCTTGACCCATAGAATTAGAAAATTAAACCATGATCTCTGACAACACATTTTGTGGCATAACTTGCCCATGTTCTATTGTGTGTCTCTGGGAAGGAGACTGCAGAGCTCTGCCTAGGCCATAGCAAACTCCTTTACTCTTACTTCTGTCCCATGAGATCTTACAGTTGCTGGGGGAATAAAATCCAACATCTGTGAAATGATGCAGGGACAATCAACAGTAAACCAGATGGCTCACTGTGGAACTCTGTGTCTTCGGGACCATCAATCTTGGCTGGGTCATCCGAATGGGCCGTGGGTGGTCCAATTTCTGGAAACTCACCACATTCATTTGTAACCGGTTCTAAACAATTAAAACTTGGCTTGTAATTGACCTTCCTGCTCTCTGCTGTCATTTCTGGGTTAATTCAGGAAGAGTAATGTTCTGGTCTAACTCCTTCTCTGGGGAGATGAAAAACCTAATGCCCAGACAGGGGACAAGGAAACTGCCCAAGACCACTGGGAGCGCAGTCTTCCAAGAGACCAGGCCCCACTCCTACTGCCCTGGGCCCTAGGCCAATGGGAAGAGTGACTTTGCTGAACTTCAGCTGGGAATGAAGACTCTGCGTGTGTGGAGTGTGTGGTGGCATGTTTAAAGTTAAAACCACAGTAACAATGGCCATTGTTAACTAGGTCACTGTGCACCTGTGCTTGATGAAGGCAAGAAGATTGGGAGCCCAAGGTGCTTCTTCCTCCTTCCAAACCATAAAAGCCATGTCAACTGTCACAATGACCAGGGCTGCCAGGACACACGAGAGAAACGTGTAGCTAACTAAAGCTTCTATATCTGGGCTTGAGTTTTTACCTTATTGTGTGTGTGTTTTCTCTTGGGACTGATTCTTATCTATAAGCTCAATAACATTTGGGAATTGCTCCCACACCCACTGCTGAGTTGCCACAACAACTCATTGGTTCAAAGTAGAATCCAAACAAATTAACTCTTCACAGGGGGCTGCCCTGGATGAGGGTTTCCTCATCTGGAAACCTGGACAAATTGGCAAGAGGGGTCACAAAAACAGCCAAAGATCTGAGCCAAAGGCCCAAGTGCCTGCCTCGTCAGAAGTTGGCCTGCATGAGCAAGTTCCTCAGCTCATCCAGAGCTTTCTCTCCATGCCACGCAAGTAGCATCTTACCTTCCTCGATGGTCACATTTCCTCGGAAAAAATACTTCCCATGGCCCCTGGAGAGCGCCACACCTAAACTGTGTGGAGAGACAGAGCAGACATTGAGATCACGGTATCCACTGCAATGGACTTGTGGGCTAACTTTTTTTTTTTTAATTTTCCATTTTCGCATTTCCATTTCATGTTCTGTAAACAATTTTTCTAACAGTTTACTTTCAAAACCCTACTGATTATAGTGGGTGTTGGTTTTTCTTAGGTTCACGCAGCTGCTTCAAAGTCATTTCTGATTGGAAATGCCAGCAGCAGTTGGCCAGTCGTGTGTGTCTTCTAGAGTTGTGGCAAACAGCTCAGCCTTCCAGCAGAGCCCTTCTCTCAGATGCCCGCCCCAGGGCCGTGCACCCTGCTCCCTTCTGTGCCTCAGCCCAACATTCAGGCAAGCACAGGTCTTTCTAGACCTTAGTGTTTGTGAGTGAAGGTTAAAAAAATCCTTTCTCGAGGCAAAAACTGTCCCTGCCATTTGAGTGTAGCCACATCGCTGTGTTGTAGATGTCTTTGCTCAAACCTCTTCTTAGTCTAATAGGTTTTCCATATTCTCACTGGATTGATTTAAGCTCCGTGCTGTTTTTGCCTCAAGCGAGAGACGATGTTTTAAAAACATTGTCTCTTCATTTGGCAAACCCTCTTAGCAGCTCATGTGTTTCTGGATTGTTCCTGGTTCCAATGGAATCCATTTGGCAGCATCTGATAGTGATGCTAGAATGTAGGTTTCAGATTCCTCTCTAGGCAGTCAAACCTTTCTCTCCATAGTTCTATGGGAGTGAGATGTTAGTTCAAGAACATGAAGTAGACTTGCTGAAATACCTTTTTAAGTAAAATGGTAGCATCACAATACCAAGAGTGGCATGAGTGCTACACAGGCACGTGAAAGCAGGCAATGAGGCTAAACCATCGCTCAGGACAGTTACAAAGAGAGACAGGTTCAAAGGCAGACAGACACAGGGGGACAGCAGAGGGAGACTGACATAGCAGCACGACATGCAGGCATGGAGCGGCCGTCTCAGTGCAGAATTGCTGCCTGGCATGGAAACAAAGCACCAAGTGGGACACATGGGACAGCAAGTTAGATGGTGAAGAACTGACCCGTGTAACACTCTCTTCACCCTTTTAGGAACTCCAGAAACAACTGACTCCATGATGAGACACAAAGTCATGGCACAGGGAATGAATTCTACAGGGCGAGCCTGAGCCATCTCCTCTACTCTGCTGGGGGGACAGCGGGGTGGGGGTGGAGACCAGGGGAGGAGGCAGCCACCGGCTCAGCATTCCCCAGCCATTCAGCAGGGCGTTTGGTTACTGCAGCCGGTGTGCTCTGAGTGCAAACACCACCGATGGGTCTGATGGAATGTTCATGTATCATGGTCAGCTGTACCTGAAAGGAGTACCCTTGATGTCTGTATAATAGTAGTCATTTGTCATCACCAAAACCCGTTTCTAGATTGAAAAAGAAAGGTTGCAGAGAAAAAGAAAACGCGGTTAGTCTGCTAAGTGAAGTTTTCAGAAATAAATAAAAATAAATGGACACACTGTGATCAGGTTAACAGAACTACATGAATCTTGTTTGAGATAAGTAAAGACAAGAGAAAAATGATCTCAGAGAAAGATATTTATTCCAGATAGAGCCTTCAGAGCTAATTTTTCACAGTGGTTTGTTTTAAATTAAGTGGCAAGAATGTTTGAGAAAAAAAAAATGTACCCCTTTATCCACTGTCTTCTTCACCTCCATGGAAAACTTCCCCGTCTTTCGATTCACCATGGCATTCCTCAGCTACAAGAATAAGAGAAGATGGGCATATTAGTGCTTGCCTGCGGTTGTCATGCTGCGTGCGTGACTGGTGCACAGAATGAGGGATGCTCTGGCCGCCGAATCGCAGGTGGCTTGGGGATGAAGTCCCCATCTTGGCACTCACGCCTCTATTAAAGCACCATCTAGCCTCCCTGGTACAATGGGGCAGAGACTGCCAACAACCAACAATTGGCTTTGGACTTCCACATGGGGCACTGGTGTAAATTCCAGAACAGCACCAGCCCAGAGAGTCCACATGACGTTGGTGTGTCCTGAGGGTCAGGGACTTAAGCCGCTCCTGCCATCTGCTAAAATATGCTGGCAGCAAAAACGACTCCAGGGACGAGCTATTTAAAAAAAAAAAAAAAGGCACTGATTTTTGTCATGAAGAAATCATTTTTCAAAACATAATCAAGTTAAAGATGTTTTCCTACACAGTAGTTCAAAAAAAAGGCCTACCATTTGGAAGATAGAGGGTTCATGTTTTTTTTTTTAAATAGTATGAGTCACCTTACAATGCTCTCTGAGCCATCTGGGCCAATTAATGGCCTTGCTGACAGAGCGCTGGACAGGGGTGGCCCCGTATGAGATGTTCAGAGATTCCCATCCACCGCTCACTAGGAACCAGGGGCCTGCACTCCTCCCCCACCTCAGGCTGACCTCATCTAATGACTTGTGCCCCTTCCATGGGTTCAGAGGAGGACAGCAGACATAGCGATGACAGATGTGCAGCCCTGGGCACCAACAGGACACAAGCCCATTTAATGGAAGAAGAGCCAACGTGCACACGCTGCAGCCTGCCAGGGAAGGCTCTTTCCAAGTCCTGTGTCTCACTTTTGAATCCTTTCCCTTTATTCCTCCTTTGGAGAAGTCCGAGTGAGATCTGGGAGACTTGCAAAGCTCACAGGCATGCTAAATTTGATTCGGGGGCTGCTTCATTTCGGGTCTGCATTCCCGTGTTCAAAAAGAGAGAGGAGAGAGAAGGAGAGAGAAAGCCTGATTTGTAGCTGGAGGCTTGTATAAAATAAAACATATATTTTACCCTAGATATTTTTTTTAACAACACATAATGGGCATTTCTGGAAATATTTTCCCATTTTAACTTTCTGTGGTTTTGGATGGGGAGAGCTGGTCCTAATTAAGTCTACTTTCTAACTTTTAAGAACGGCTCGATTTATCTTTAACATGGTTTTCATTTTTCTTCTTTCTGGTGCCTGCCTAAAGCCATTTGGGACCTTCCCCTCTCACATTCCCCAGGCAAGCTGGAGATTAGGTAAGCCTCGCCATTCCTCCATGCAGCCCACTCTCCCACTCCCACCCCAGCTCCCAGTAGAGTGAACAGTTGGTGCCTGGACTAGGAGGATCCAAGGCTTGGATCACCATTGTCTTCTGCAGGCAAACTAATAGACTGTTGGTACGGTCCTGTCTTTTTCTGAAGTAACAATAAAGGAAGTTAGAGGTTCCACACCTACCAGCATGGCAAGGCAACAGCATAGCTAAGAAATAGACTTGGGGACCAGGGAGTGGCTGGTGTGAAGGCACAACAAGTGAGGCCACCACGTGTGATACTGGCATCCCGTATGAGCACCGCTGTAGGTCTCAGATGCTCTGGTTTCCCTGCTAAGGTGCCTGGGAAAGCAGCACAATATGGCCCAAGTCCTTGGATCACCGCCACCCATGTGGGACACCAGGAGGGGGCTCCCAGCTCCTGGCTACAGCCTGGCCCAGCCCCAGCAGTTGCAGCCATTTGAAGAAGTCCACCAGCAGTGGGTGAAACATATCCCTTTCTTGCTCTCCCTCCATTACTCTCTCTCTCTGCACCTCTGTCTCTCTGCATGTGTGTATCTGTCTCTCTCTCTGTAACTTTGCTTTTTGAATGAATAAAATCAATAAAAAAAAAAAGAAGGAAAATAAGCCCTAGTAGAATTTGTTCTTTTTCCTCTGTTGTGAGAAAAAAAAAAAAAAACTTGAGAGCTGGAGTGCCATGATCTTGGGCAAATCACTACCTTCTCTGTGCCTCAAGCTCCTGTTGTGCAAATCAAACTACTCGCAGTACCCAAGTCATACGACTGCAGTGGGGTTTGGGTGACTCCATATTAACAAGAGCGCCTGGCAGAAGCTAAGCAAGGGGTGAACATTGGCTAGTACCTGTGTTACATGACACTCCTGGTGCCGGCATCACCGTCAGCAGCACCCCAGCATCTTCCTCATCATCCTCCTCACTCTCACTGAGGGTCTGACTCACACGTGCTTCACACAAATGCTCACGCTCCAATTTTTGTAAATGTTGTTAAACTAGGAGTCACATAAGAGAAACACTCCAGGACTATACTACCATGATATCAATGGGGAAAATGGTGAGGAGGGAAGACAAGAAGTGAAGATGGGGAGGGAAGAATTCCTGTATTTACAAAACTGCATCACAGAAAATACTACGACTTTTAAAAGAAACGCATTCTATGCCCGGAAGCCCTCTGTAAGCCATCTGAAGGATTATGCCACTTCAGGTTGGTGTTTAGGAACCCTGGGTAGTTTCTGTGACCTCTCCCCCAACTCCGTGGACTGGACATTGTTTCTTGTAAGCACCTGTGTGTTGGTACAGGTAGAAATGGTTACAGCCCAAGGTCAAGGGAGGTGGCCCAAGATATCAAGGCTCAAGTTTGGCTACTGATACAAGGCAGCTGTCCTGGGACCTCTCTGTGGCTCAAGCACACCCCTAAGTGAGGATCCCTAGACCCCAGGGAGTCTTGTCTGGGGCTACTTAAGAAAAAAAAAAAAAAGGAAGCCAGGCCCAGCGACGTGGCCTAGTGGCTGAAGTCCTCGCCTTGAACGCCCCGGGGGCACTGGTTCTAATCCTGGGAGCTCCACTTCCCATCCAGCTCCCTGCTTGTGGAATGGGAAAGCAGTCGAAGACGGCCCAGTGCTTTGGGACCCAGCACCCACGTGGGAGACCTGGAAGAAGTTCCTGGTTCCCGGCTTCGGATTGGCGCAACACCGGCCATTGCGGTCCTCTCCTCCTCTCTGTATATCTGACTTTGTAATAACAATAAATAAATCTTTAAAAAAAAATAAACAACCATATGGGCGGATGTCATCTAAACACCTAGCCAAAGCAAGGCAAATAAAGAACCTCAGTGGTTTATATGCGGTGCCTTTCTTCTGTCCTACTGGATGTATGTATGCATCCATTAACACAGTGCACAGCCAGGTAGCTCTCACTGCAGTGTCATTAAAAGGTACTACCCTGTGGAGCTGAATTTCAGAATCTGGGGGCAGAGATCAGCTTCTCTGCACTCGGTATGTGTGTGTGTGCCCCAAAACCCCTTGGGAGTCTCCCCTTTCTACAATGGATTTCCTAACAGCTTTGTGACAGCCAGAGGCCACACTGCCCTGCTGTCCTGAGCTGGCTGCTGTGACATCCCATGTAGAACCCTTCAGGAAAGCCTGCCAGAAAAAATGTAGAGCCTGCCATAGGTTGTGTGTGTGTGTGTGTGTATGTGTGTGTGTGTGTGTCCTTACAGCATGACAGCTCATCCTCCTAAGGGACGCTGGGTAGTGTCCACATCAGAGCAGGAACCTCATTGTTCCCCGTGCACAGTTCCATGTGCTTCCAAGCCCTTCTGTGACACACAAGCCTTGTCACATTGGCAGATTCAGTCAGAAAAGGATGCGGTGCATCAGCAGGCTTGTTACTCCCAAGCAGCTCTTGAAAACAAGCTCAGGCCAGAGCACATAGGCAACACAATCTCCCTTGGTCTGCGTCTCCTACCCCTACAGTAGCCTGGACTCTCAAAGGGTAGGCAGGGCTTGCCTCAGGGGTCCAGGGCTTCAGCAGGAACTGGTAAAGACCACAGTGAAGGTAAAACACTCACCTATCATGGAAACATGAGGCTTTGGGGCGATTTGGGAAGAAAGAACTCCAGGGAACTTTAACTGAGATGTGGGTTGACTGGGGGCAGTAAGAAAGAGGCTGGTGTTGTCACAGCAGAGATCGCCTATGGATGTGAGGTAGACTTGGTGGTGGGGGATTTTTTTAATTGAGAGCATGTGGATAATCATTTTGGTTAGCAGCTCCCATGAGCAAGGCACGCTTTGATTTTGCCTGTACCCTTCAGGAAGAGAGAACTCTTCCACCATGAGCACTGGAATACAGTCTCAACAACCCCTGGGTCTCTCTGGGTCAAGAGCATAGCTCCAGGAAGCCAGACCACCTGCACTGGAACCCCATACTATGGGCTCTTGGACCATTACACTAAAGCTTGCCTCAGTTTGCACATCTGTCAAATAGGGATAGCAGTGATACTAACTTCACAGGATTGCTGTGAGGGAGAAACGCACTCAGAAGAGTACAGCATGCAGGAGGAGGTCAGGATGGGGTAGCTGTTACTATGCATGAGTTTTGTTTTCTTTTTTAATACGAGGGTTGTCTATTCATAGGAATAATCATGTTCACTGTAGAAAGGTCGGTAGTGACTAAAATGGAACAGGAACAAACCAGAAACCATCCTTAATTCCTTTAGCCTTCTCTGGGAATTTAAACCAAAGGATAAACATAAAGAAGATAATTTTTCCTTCCCAGAGGCAATCCGCACGGAGGATTCAGATAGAGCTGTGTGTGTGCGCGTCTCGCGGTCCCCTGCTGGCTCCTGGGTTTCCCAAAGATGTTCCCTACCCAGTGTGTTGTTGACATGAGATCTAACTCATCCTAAAGACTGGGAGAGAAGTCTCATCATACTCCTCTTATTTTAAGCTAGGCCAGTCCGTTTTGCACATGTTCTAACGGTCTAAGCGATCTTACATAGTTTCTGGAAGTATGCAGTATCTTTGGTATAAATAAGTTCGTCAAATTCGACAAGAGCCTGGCTATCCCAGAAAAGTAGGACACTCCACCCAAGTTCCCTGCAGTTGGTCACACACTGCTGCTGCTTCCTCCATGGGCTCTGCCCTCATGGACATTCCCCATCCTCTGCTATTTATAAGAAAAGCCCATGGCTGGCATATGGGCTTGTAAGATTTCTATGCACACTTCACACAAATGCCTTGCACAGATTCAAGGACACTGTAATCAGTGGGTGCAAATCTCCAGGAGAGAAGTGGTGGCTGAAGTTGTTCCAAATGAAACATGTTGATGATAAAGTAATTTGCATTTAAAGGCACCATGTTCCCAATGTGACAGAAGACCCAAACCACATAGATAACTGGAGATTGATTTGTGTGAAATAAAAGCACTGGATTTGCTTGAAATGGTGACATTTTGAAGGTGGACAGGCAGGATGCAGTTCTAGGAGTCCTGAGAAGGTAAAAAAAAAAAAAAAAACATACACAGGAGACCAGGAACCCAAAGCCTAGAGCTCTGATTATAAAAGAAATCAACCCAAGTAATGAAAAAAAAAGGCATTTTCAATGCCATGATTTATAAGAGCGGACATTAGTTGGGTTGTGGGTGGTAACCGGAAGGAACAGAATAATAAATGCTTTCATGTAGCATGTGGAGAAGAGAGTCCCGGTTGGTGTTAGCTAGTGGAGGTGTGTGCTCACTCGACATTGTGCAGTAAGCATGAACGCAACCAAGCTGGCCTTCTGTGTTGATGAAAATGGAGATGAGGGGCATTGGAGAAGCATGCTGGTGACATGCTTTAAGCTCTTTGGGAGAGAAAACACAAAGACCAAAGATCAGTGAGGTCCAAAAAGAAAATAGAAAGCAGTGGTTAAAGTGGAGTTGGAAGAGAGGGAACATGAAGGGAAAACAGCCTTCCAATGATTGCTGGCTCCAGTGAGACCCTGTGAGGACCCAGAACCTGAGGACTTATGAGGACGGCAAGGACAGTATTAACAATGGCGACCGCCCCGAGGATGGTCACCGGCATGGCAGGCAGGGTCACACCTTTCAGGAGTTTAGTACAGTCAGTTCTCACAACCGCTCTGGAAGGCAGTAACAGCCAGACTCATTTTACTGGGGAAAAAAATCCATGGCACAAGAAAGCAAAACCAAGGTGGCTAGTGTTGAAGCATCACAGATTCAGCTGCTACCTGTGACACTGGCATCTAATGAGTATTAGAATGCCCATTTGAATTCAGGGTGCTCCCTGCTGATGTGCCTGCAAAGACAACAAAGCACGGTCCAATTTGTTGATTGGTTGTTACCCACGTAACAGACAACCATGGACTTCCTACCCAGCCCTCACTGTTGCGGCCATCTGAGAGTGAACAGTGGATGGAGGACTCTCTCTCTGTCACTCTGCTTTTTCAACAAATCTTTATACTAAACCAAATAAGATAAATCTTTACAATAAACCAAAGTTTGAGGCACCTAGGGGAAAGTCAGGATTGGGAGACAAACAGCCAACAAGCTGTGAAGGAGGGATTTGAACTGGACCAGTATCGCCTGAGCAGAGCTGGGTCAGGGAAGCAGATATACATCACACACAATGCAATCCCAGCGGATGGGCTCCCAGTGACATTTCAGGAGTAATAAGATAAGAAGATATGGTCTGGCTGGTGCAAGCAAGGAAAGGAGAACCGATGGATGAGGATGAAGCCTTTACAAAGAGCAGGGTTACTTTGTCTGAACTTGGGTTTAAACAGATTTAGCACAGATGAAGAAGAAAATAGGTTAATTTCTTTCTTTTTTTTTTGAAATAGGTTAATTTCTAAAACAGATGTGCCAATTGCATTTTACAGGAGAGGAAGAAACTCAAGAGAGGCTGGGCACAGTGAGCAGACGGTGTGAAAAGAAGGTGGGCCGTGTGGAGAAGGGTGTGACGCCGGGCCCCCTCTCCAGGAAGGCAAGGGAACCCTGTTTGGGATGGCAGACAGATCTCATCACTACCCCTTTGGACACCAGGACAGAGTGGGAGATGGAAATGGTGCTACCTCAGTGATGACATGTAAGAAAGGACCCCAGGTAAGTCTGTGAGGCCGGGGAAGGAGATAGGAAAAATTGAAGGGACAGGCCCAGACAGGAAGACCTGGGGAGTTACGACTTAATTAAGGACAGTCCACCTGGATTCATACAAAGGCAGCCACGGCTGTCAGAGCTGATTTACTGAGGAAGTCACAAGAAGACTTGATGGAGTTGAGTGATGAGCAGGAGAAAAGCTTTGGATACAGCACTCAAGGCTGAATGGGGGGTAACGTACAGTTTGTCCTTCAACAGTCAGGGCAGGGGAGAAAGGCTTGGCAAGCTCAGGGGCTGCTGATCATGCAGAAGGAATGAGAGTTTGTGCTGCTTCCTGAATACTGAGCCCGCGTGGTCCTAACAGGTGGATTCTGGTTGTCTGGGAACTTGCCTACAGGACCGGCAGGTGGCCTGACTCTGCAGCGACAGGCAGAGCCCCTGAGGCCCAGCCAGGCTTCGCTGATGGATGTCCAGTCCCAGGAATTGCACTTGGGGGGAGGATGCCGGATCCATCAGCTTGCAGAGACAACCAGAATCTGCCAAGGGATGACTGACTGCTCAAGTGCCTGGAGAGGCTGGCTTGTCTGCTCCTGGTCCGAGAGAAGTCACACAGCTCCGGGCCTGCTGAAAGGGCTAACCATCCACACCCTCTGGTGGCATGGTGGCTTTCTGGGGGGCCTCATGGCCAGCTCTGAGGACAGCCCCGAGGTACAGCAGTGCAGCAACCTCCCTTGAGGCTTGCAAGCAGGTCACTTACCACATCGTCTCGGTCTTCCCATTCCACCTCGGAGAGGTCGACGCTACTGTAGTTAGGCTTCCTTCGCTTCTTTCCTTCTTCATACTAGCAGGGGGAAGAAGAGAAAGACAAAGAAAAATATCCATAGATGACCAGCAAGGCATGCTTTGTCCTCCCTCCAAGTCCTGTCACAGGGGTGGAGTCTGGGAGTGGACAGACACTGGGGAGAAGCCATGGCCTGATGCCTGGAATTATTTGTCCCAAGCTCCATTGATAGTCTCATGAAAGTCAACTTTTTGCTGGATGATAATAATGTGATTAGTGGACACTCTGGTTTTATAAATCCCAAAAGGCAAAGGAAGGTTTGTTCTTTCACCAGGATGAGCAAGGCAGGACAGGGGGACAATCCACTTCTCTCTTCCAGAACTTACAGAGCTCATTGCTTAAGGACACAGGACAGGGCTGCTTACACACACGAACCAAACTCCAGTGCTATCTCCCAGTGCTGTAGAATCCTCCCATTCCTACCCTACTCTTTGGGCAGCCAAGGTACTGGCCTCAGTTGGAACTGACCTTGGCATCCCATTGATATATTCGCAGACACACGCACCTTCTGTTGGTTATTGAACCAGCTGCCACAGGACTGAGTTAAACACAACTACTTCACTTGGAGTGGATGTTGTATTGGGAATCATTGTCAGAGTTAATGGTCATTAGGACATTTCTCCAGAAAAGCTGGTGACTGCATTGGTAACCCAGGAAGTGGTTTTCCTTTTTCCCCTAAACCACTGTTGTCGGTCACTCTGCAAACCTAACGATCCTATGGACTGGATGTTCTCAAGTCTGAATCCTGCTGCGGCTAAAGGCCTTTCCTGTTGGCTGGCTGGCTGGCTGGTTGGTTGATTGGTTGGGGTGCTTATACGGTAGGAAAGTCTGCCCTCTGCTGCAGGCTAGGGATAAGCAGCTAGCTGCCTTACAAGCTCATGAACAAGACATGGTTCATAACATATGGGAAGTGTCCCTATGGATGCACACTGCTTGTACTCTCACTTTTGTTTCTATACGGGTCATCCTTTGATTTAACTGGTAAGACTCTGAGATGTGTGGTCAGAGTGTTATAACTTCCCTTAATCACAGTTTATCATTCTGGACAGTGACTGGTTACTCCAGACATGAGTTGAAGATACAGCAGGCAGGACGAGAGGAACTACTGCTTACGTCAAACACAATTCTAAGCTGGCTTTCAACAGAAAAGCTAGGACAGACAGAGCCCTCCTCCACTATTTCACTCCCCAAACGGCCATTACCACACCAAGGCCAGGCTGGGCCAAAGCAGGAACTGGGAACTGTAGGCTTCCTATGTGGGTGGCAAGGACCCTCCTGCTTGAGCCGGCATTACTGCCTCCCAGAGTGTGCTTTGCTATGGCACCAAACAGGGCTAAGAGCTTTATCCTGCTCTCTTTTTTCCCTTATAAACCTCATTTCAATAGTCCTGCTACATGTCTGCAGTGTTCCCCTCCCTGCTACCACCTAGGAGGGTCACCTCCCCTGCAAAGGGCAGCAGGCTCCCATCACCCCATCAACCACACCTCCACTTTCTACTCTCAGGTTTCCATTTAACAGACTGTCATGGTCAGTTTTATGACATTAGATCTACTCCAGACAACGAGGAAGGGAAGCGCTGCCTTCAGAAGCTGCTGTACACGGCCGCAGATTAGCAGTTGGATCCTGTTATGGAAAGTCTGTGTGTGCATGCAAGCTCCAGGCCTCACAAGACCCAGGCCTGAGCTGAGTAGCAAAAACAGAAAGGAGGTTAGTGGGCATTGTCAGCGAGCGGAGGGTGACAGGGAATTAGCATATGGTGCTAAGACTCAAGACCACCTCCAGAGAAGTAAGAGCCAGACACTCAATTACTCGGAATCTCTGCTCTCTGCGCACGTGGTAAATAGTACCCAAATCTGTTTCAGTTAGAAGTACAACTGAGAGCTATTGTGCAACCCAGAAAATAAACCAGACTGATCTTGAACTTTATGTATGCATGTATTTCAGAGGTACAGAAGCCAAGGGAGGGGGCAGGTGGAGTAAGAGGCAGAAAGAGAGAAAGAAGGAGAGAGGGAAAGCGGAAAAGGGGGGAGGGAGGGAGGAAGGGAGGAAAGTGGAAGAGGGAGGAAGAGAAAGAGAGAGAGAGAGATCCTACTTGCTGGTTCATTTTCCAAATGTCTGCAATGATGAAGACTTGGCCAGGTCCATTGGGAGCTGGGAAAGGATTCTCCCATAGGGGCCAGAAACCTTATTTCTCAATCAGTTACCTGTTGCCTCCCAGCGTACACACCACCAGCAAGCTAGAAGCATCAATGGAGCTGACGACCAAGCCTAGGCGCTTTGATGTAGAACATGGATTTCTTAACGGGGTCTTAGTTGCTGGCAAAAACACCTGCCCCATATCCTGCACTCCAAGACAGGGGATATGCATAAACAGTCTATTTTTGGAAGAGCATCTTCCTTTCATCATGTCCAAGTATTCCTTTACTCACTTATTCAATACACATGTATCAGACACCTACCAAGTACAAGGCAATAAAGATACTCATATAAAGTCAATTATACAGGGCTTCACTCTCTTCCAAGGACGTCTGTGAACTTTATCACCGTTAATTCTGCATCTGTTAAGGCTAATGCATTGCTCTCTATTCAGAGGAGAATATAGGCTATAACAAGTTAAGTAACAAATTAATTAATAACAGTATAAATAGGACCATATATCCAGCATGGCAGAAAATACTTCACTTGCTACTAGTGCCTGCTCAGGGTTTCAGGCCTAAGCTGCATGCTATTTCAAACACTGTCAAAAAAAGCTTAAAAAGAGTCCCCCAAACTCCCGAGGACTGAATGTCCTTCCATCTTGAGAAGCTAAGAGTTACTGCTCCCATCTCAGTCATCATGAGACTTGGAACAGAGTACCCAGCTGTTCCAATGCAACTACACTCAGCAGCAAATAGAAAAACCAAGAGTCCCTTCACAACAATGACTGTTGGAGCACATTAAATGAGGCATTGCATATAAAGGGATAGCACTTTCTCAGGCACAAAACAAATTCTTAATACGTGGTCAGAGTAATTCTATCGGCCCATGTACTTCTTGAGAAGTCTAAAGTTTACTGCACTGAACTGGCTAATAATGCATTTCCTGGGAATAAAGAATATTTGATAATTTGCAAGTCATTGTTCTATAGATTAGAGGCAGGCATGAGACATCTGGGGATGGTGGCACGCAGGAAACATTTTACATCTCTTCCCAGTGTCAGTCTTTCAACATTTGAGATTTCAGTTTTCTCTTGGTATAAAAATGCATGCTTCTGCTAAGGAACCCAAGTCCTTTTTTTCAGAGGGTTTTTGGCCAAAGTTTTTAAATGGTTTCGGGTTACACAGAGAACCCTAACCTTCTGATCTTTCCTGGATGTCTTTACTCATTTTTTCAAATATGGAAACTAAGGAAATGTAGTACATCCTACCAAAATGATAACCTGGATGTATGGAGATATTAGAGGGACAGGATGAAAGAGTCCCCTGAATTTGGGCCCATGAGCTGCAGATCTCTATAATCTAAAAGAAAGAAACAGACAGGTGCTAGGGATATAGCTTCTGAGACACCATCTTCATCATGCCCTTCCACAATGTTTTCTTCACCCGAAATAGGAAATGGATCTGAAACATTTGTTATCAAGGTCTTCTTCAGGGGTGAGCTGCTTTAGAATGCAAACAGCAATGTAGCAGAGGGATTTTCTGGGTAAGAAAAGGGTAAATCCGTGAATTGTGCTACAGTTAGAACAAGTCAAGGTCTGTGAGCAAGCAACAGTAGACTGAGCCTATATCTCTTTCTTTTACCCTGTGAAGGCCAAAGGTAGGGTTCCATTGGAAAGATTCCTGCACTGTGGGTTCCCAGATTTTCCCAGGAGACCACCCTGGAGGGAGCCTCTTAGGTCCCACTCTCAGTGAACATGGTTCTGGAGGAGGTACAACCAGTGCTGGTTCTGAGGTAGGCATGTGGTGTGAGTCTGTGAAGCAACACCCAGCACCCCTCATGGAAGGGGTCAGTCCAGAGCTAGATACACAACCCGAATGTGACCTAAGAGATCCCAGGGGGTGAGGCTTTCCTGGATTTATCCAGAAAAAAAACCCCAATTCTCCATCCACTGGCATGGCTAAGGAGGGTATCGCACTTTGGAGCACCCAGGGCCATCTCTGCCATCACCTAGGGAAACTCTTTCGAAAATGAAGCCAGACAAGATTGGGCACATTCAGGGTAGTATGGCCTTACCCACAATGTCAGGACACACTTAGATATCAGAATGAAGGACTTGTGACTATTGTTGAGGGACTAAACTGTTAAAATACAAGCGAAAATAGTTGGGGGAAGAAAGTGGGAGAGGGTGGAAGGGGAAAATCCCTGAGCCCATGGAACTGTGTTAAAAAAAAAATCATTTCAGAAAACAATGAAGCCAGAGCAAGAAACACAGAGTTCTGAAACCATGTTTGCATTCCTGGATCAAACAGACCCTGAAATCTTCATGTGCCTGGATGCTTGGTGCAGCACTACGTTCCCTCTGCAGTATCGTCTTTCCCTTCCTCACAGTGCTCCTTTTAAGCCTGTTTGTTTCATGCAAGAAGTAGTCTATAGATTTCTATCCTGTTTGGCAGAATTTTTTTAAAGTTCATGGTACATGGAATTAGAAGGGAAATTTTGGTATAAAAAGAGTTTGGACTTTATGTATGTATGAATTTGCTTGAACTTTTTAAAAGATTTTATTTTGATTGCACGGTCAGATATATAGAGGGGGAGGAGATAGAGAGGAAGATCTTCCATCTGATGATTCAATCCCCAAGTGACTGCAACAGCCAGTGCTGAGCTGATCCGAAGCCAGGAGCCAGAAACTGCCTCGAAGTCTCCCATGTGGGTGCAGGATCCCAAGGCTTTAGGCCATCCTTAACTGCTTTCCCAGGCCACAAGAAGGGAGCCGGGTGGGAAGTAGAGCTGCTGGGATTAGAACCAGTGTCTATATGGGATTCCGGTGCATTCAAGGTAAGGACTTTAGCCACTAGGCCTCCACACCAGGCCCTTTTTGAACTTTCTGGGGATCCTTTCTATGTGTGAACTTCAAAATTTTTTTAAAAGGTTATCTGAGAGAGAGAGAGAGAGAAGACAAGAGAGTGTGAGTGCTCTCATCTGCTGGTTCATTTTGCAAATGACTGCCATGCCGGGGCCATGGAAAGCTGAACAGTCAACCCAAGTTTCCTTGACCCTCTCGGCTGCCTCCTGAGGCCTGCATGAGCAGGAAGTTGGAGTCAGGCGCGGAGTTGGTCCTGATCCCAGGGAGCCCCACGTGGCATTTCACTGTCTTAACTGCCATCTTAGCCCTCTCAGGCCTCATACCACACCTTAGATTTCCAATCATTTTACATCAAAATGAACTTATCTTTTAAACTTCATTTTCCATAATCTTTTTAAACTACCCCATGAAAGAGTTGTATCATTTTTCTTTTTAGACGAACTACTTTTACATCTTACAGGTAGCAGTCACACACACTTGGGTGCTTCAGTGATGATAGGGAAATGTGGTTTGTGTCTGGGCAGAGCCCATCTCTTCTCCCTGATTCCTCACCCCCATCCCAGAGCGACAGAACAAGCACTCTGCTTTCCAACCTCCAGGCCGCAGGCCCTCACTCTTCCATCTCCTGTAGTTGTCCATGAGCAGCAAATCCCGGGTCCCCAGGCTCCACCACTCTTCCCTCCTCCCCGCGAGGGGCTCCTTTCTGGGGCCAAGGCGTTGTATATGGCATTTGTTAGTGTATCTGTAATCTGTAACTTCCTTTGAAAATGTGATTAACGAATTGCAAACGGTTTCCAAAGGTTTATAAACAGATACTTTGACAGCCCCAGGTACGTTTGTAGGTTTTGGTGCCTGCTTTATGAAAAAAACATGTAAGGGAGAATTTAATAAGGAAAGATATTCTGCACTATGAAATCCTCTGAGGTGGAGTTTCCAATAAAGGCCAGATGTGGCTCACACACACACACACACACACACACACACACACACACACACACACGAGCCCATAGCTCTAAAATGAGAAGAGCAGGCACCCGCAGGAAGAGAGAGCTAGAAACATCCGGGGCCTCGCCAGGAAGGGCTGCTGAGTCCTGCTCCCAGGAAGTACCACAGCATAACTCCCAGAGGAGTCTGATGGGTGGAGGTGGGTGTGCTTGGTGTGGAAGTCTGCAGAGTTATAAGCTGTCTGGTGATGGCCATGTTCATTTAAGGAAACCAAAAGGAAGAAAAAAGAAAAAAAAAACAGCCTTTACATTGACTGTGTCCCGGGAAAGGCCAGAGGAAATGAGCCATGCACGCCGTGCCATCCCTGTGAAACCTTATTGCATGTGCTCATGGTTGAGGAGCAGTACGTGCTGCTCCGTGCTGCCAACAGGAAGCAAGGAAATGAGAGAGGGAGGCTCTCGAATAACCAGGAGAGAAGGAAGCCATGACCAAGGATGGTGCCATCTGTGGGAAGCCAGCTGCCAGATGTGTATCTCCTTGGGCAGCCACACCCCTCAGCCATTCAAGACTTTGATCACCTCCTCCACATCCCTGAGTTTGTTCTCCCTGAGGCGGAAGGAACCATCTGGAAAAGAGACCCGGGTGTGCCTGCTCTCCTGACAACTCAAGACATGGGGTATGATGGCCACTGGACAATTCATCCCTTTACTCACTTGTCCATTCATTAGCTTCTTTGTCTATCTACACATCCCCCAATACTGCTGGACACCTAATGTCCTCAGACTCAGCACCAGACACAGGCATGCTTTGGGGAAGGCATGGAGAAGAGTCGGAACTCTACCAGCCAATCAGGCTACACAGAGGGAAGCCATGGAGGAGAGGGGCAAAAAGCCAAGGCCCTAGAGATGGACTTGATTCAAAACCAGTGTGCAAGACTGAGTACTCCAGGACTAGCTGTGAACTTCTTAAACTCACTCTGCCTCTGCAAGGCAAAAGGAACAGCACTTGAATCACAGGACTATCGTGAGAACCTAATGGGAGAAATACACACACAGCTGAACATGAAACCCAGCACATGACACACACAGTCTGCCAACACACCAGTCACCAGCTGACAACTTGGCATGCCAGTGACTTCCAAAAGAGAGTGGCTCCTTCCTCACCATACATATGTGCAAGAAATAGAACAGTTCTCAGCAATGTTGTTGCTTAAAAAACTTTGAGAAGCAGAGAAACAGAGAGCTAGCTCCATCCACAGGTTCAGTCCTCAAGTTCCCCATAGCTGGTGCAGGGCCAAGTCAAAACCAGGCATCAGGAATTTCACGCACTTTTGTCATGTGGCTATCAGGAATGTGGCTACTTGAGCCATCACCTGCCGCTCCCCAGAGTGCACCATGGCAGGAAACTAGATCGAGGAGCTAGCCGCTCCCCAGAGTGCACCATGGCAGGAAACTAGATCGAGGAGCTAGCCGCTCCCCAGAGTGCACCATGGCAGGAAACTAGATCGAGGAGCTAGCCGCTCCCCAGAGTGCACCATGGCAGGAAACTAGATCGAGGAGCTAGCCGCTCCCCAGAGTGCACCATGGCAGGAAACTAGATCGAGGAGCTAGCCGCTCCCCAGAGTGCACCATGGCAGGAAACTAGATCGAGGAGCTAGCCGCTCCCCAGAGTGCACCATGGCAGGAAACTAGATCGAGGAGCTAGCCGCTCCCCAGAGTGCACCATGGCAGGAAACTAGATCGAGGAGCTAGCCGCTCCCCAGAGTGCACCATGGCAGGAAACTAGATGGAGGAGCTAGGGCTAGAACCCAGACACTCCGCTTCAGGAGGAAAGCATCCTGACTGTATTCTTCACCACTAAGTCAAGCACCGGTCCCAATAGTCTCATTCTTTTGAAGCGGTCCTGCAATCAGCTTGGTGGCCAAATCTCCTCAAGACCAAGATGAAGCCTAGCCTGGCCAAAGGCCTTTTCCTCCAAAACTCAACAGTTCAATTCCATATCACCTGTTTTAAAGAAAAGTCTGATTGCGATAGACCCAAAAGAATCTCATGGCCCTGCCTAGCACTGCTCTCCTGGGACCTGCAGCCAAGACCACTGGTCCTCATGTATGCAACTCTTCTAACCATCCATGTAGCAATTGCTCACCATAGGAAATTTGGAAAGCAGTGTAAAGTTTCAAAAGTGGAATAACACTGCCTTTACTACCAAATGCAGAGACCACCCCCTGACAGCCTGCCATCTTTCCTTAAGGGCAGAGGTTCTTTGGAGCAGTTGCTATTTGTAGTTTTCCAAGTTTGTTTTTCCAAGGAAGAACTTATAGAATGTGTCAACCAACGTGTTCTGCTTTCCAAATGGTTGCCAAGAGAGGGAGAGAGAGAAAGAGAGAGAGAGACCATTTCTTTTCTACTGGCCAGCTGCATTCTTGCTTCCTATCACTCTGCAAAATGAGTGAATGAGTGCAGGAAACTAAGCCAGACTTTGTGCTAACACTCTGTACCTGTCTTAGTGGATGCCCCCAACTCCAAGTGGGGGAGAATCGCTTTGTGAGCCTGACAGTAGCAGGCTTGGTGACACAAGTCTTGGCGATGGCAGAAAAACCAGAGCCTGCTCTGCCTGTTCCCTGAGCCTCTGGTTTCCCCTGGGCCTGAGTGCTCTGGCCTCAGTTCAGAGATCAGCTACTGATGGGACGGTACCCAATAAGCCAATGAATGAACAGAGAGTCACACTGGAAGTCAAATCCTGGCAACTGTATCAGCAGGCCGACTCTTTCTGGCTGCCCTCCAACTGGCCTTGCTGGCCAGGGAAACTAGAAGCAGCTTTAGATTAAGAAGCACTGCATGTTCGCAGTGGCTACAAGGAACAAGGTATCAAACCATCCAGCTAACCTGCAGTGTCTTCATTCATTTCATCAGTAGTAGCCCATTCGGGGTCTCAGAAATCCAGGCACTTCTGAGGGTACTGTGTTAGGCAAAACTTTTGTAGAATTAGGCTGGTCTCTCTGATTTTGTGGCTCCACAGTCTTCCAGGTTTGACACAGACTTTGGGCCAAGAGAGACATTGCAAAGAGCCTGCATTAGAGATGAAACGCTGCTAGGGCCGAGAGGAGGACAAGCTGTAAGGGTGTGACCCAAACCAGAGGGAAGGTGGGAGAGAGGCAGCAGGGCATGCTGAGACAACCAGCCTTCCCCCTTTTTTTCTGAAAGGCACCGTGCTCTTATTAATTAATGTTTTTAAGTGCCTCAAAGATGAAAAGTTCTACGTGTTCTTCCTGCATGATTACAAAATCCTTTTGATCACTGTAAAAACTAAAACAACATTGGTATTAAAAACAACAACAATAACAACAATTAACAGGGCTGCTTTGAAAACCAAACGACCTTTATCTTCATTCGTACCCTCTCAGTAGCCATGAGTCACACGCTATGTAGGGGAAGTGGCCCAGCCTCACCACTTTTGCAGGTCAAATGTTTGGTTTCCTGCACCATGGCTGGAATTTAATGCCCATTATTCCCAGAAGACAGCATGTCTTGTAAAATGGGTATAAAAATGAAGATGATGGGGTGGGAGGAAGCTTTCATGCCAGCAGAGGGGTACATCATCTGTGCCTCATGTGGGCGTACTTAGGTTCAAGTTCCCATTCTGTCCCTGAATCCAGTTCTCTCACTCATGCCTATCCTAGGAAGCCAGAGGGAATGGCTCGAGTCCTCGGGTCCCTGTACCCACATGTTGAGTTTCTGGCTCACAGCTTCTGCCTGGCTCAGCCCTAGCCACCAAGGGCATTCAGAGTGAATCAACAGATGGAAAACCTTTCATTTTCGTCTCTCAAAAAAATGTTTTTAGAAAAGTTCACTGATTAAATAATTCAAAATAAAATGCCTGTGCATCAGAATAGGAAATGCCTACTCTGATATATTAGAATGCCTAGATTAAAAAAAAAACAAAAACAACAAACAAAAAAAAAACCCTCTCCAAAGTCTCAGGGACAAGCTGCACATGCAAGACGTCTAGAACGCATTTCCAAGTTCAAATAGGATAGGGGTTGGCACTGTGGCTTTGAGAGTAAAGTCACCATGTACAGCGCTGGCATTCCGTATGGGTGCTGTTCAATTCCTAGCTGCTTCTCTTAAGATCCAAATCCCTGCTAAGGTAGGTGGGAAAGCAGTGGGAGATGGCCTAAGTTCTTGGGCCCCTGTACCCACCTGGGAGACCCAGAAGAAATTCCGAACTCCTTACTTTAGGCTGCACAAGCCCTGGCTGTTGCAGCAACTCGTGCAGTGAACTAGAGGATGGAAGAACTCTCTGTCTGTCCCTCCCTGCCTTTCTCTTTGTAACTCTGACTTTCAAATGAGTAAATAAATATTTAATTTTTAAAAGTTCAAATAAGTTCGCCAGAAGTCTTGAAAATAGTTATACAAGGGTACTTCAAAATGTTCGTGGGAGGTAAAATTGACACTGAAACCCATGAATAGTTTTTTTTTATTATAACAGACATTTTTGATGCAAATGTCTTCTTGAAGGCCCCAAAGCCAATTTCATAAAAGATTTCAGATATCACTCTTACATTGAGATAATATCTAGGGGGGAAAAAAAGAACCTCTATAATTTGAAAGTATGTGAAATTTGTCGAGTAACTTTTTTTTTCTTAATTTACAGAACTTTATTTGGCATTGTTCCATGTCCGTTAACTACATCAACAGACCCAGATGTGGGACCAGCAGGCCATTCTGAATATAGAGCATGCTCAAGCACAACAAATTGATTATAGTTTTGAAACTGTAAGGACAATGAATTCCGTCAAGTGAAATCAGAAAATAGTATCCACTGGTCCTGTAAACCAAATGGGCTAGCCTTCTGTGAGGTCACAGAGAGCAGTGAGCTCTGGAGGCAGCTGTGTGGTGCTGTGGTCACGACTGTGAACTCACCTAACCAATTGTGCCCTGTCACCTTCCCTGCCACCCTGTTCTCCATGCTTCTCCCCACTCGGCCACTGGGAAGAGGACTTGAGTCTCCCCGTCTCAGTTGGGAGAATGCTCGCTAGAACAGAGAGCATGCTCAGTGTCCAGGTTTTAATGTTCAATGACATGAAGAGCAGGATGCTGCTGATGAACAGAGAGGGGCATTCATCAAGGGATGCAGGAGAAGGAAGAAGGGATCTTTTTTCCCAGGTCAAGCACTGATGCCTGAAGCATGACAGTCACTGTGCCAAACCCGAGGCTTGATCAGACGTGGATGTGCAAATGTACACGGGTCTAATTTGTTTAGGGAGATGAAAGACATGCAGCTTTATTATGTTGTGTTTTTCCCTACTAAAACTACTTTTTCATAAGACTGATTTATTTATGTGAAAGGCAGAGTTAAATGGGGTAATGGGGAGGAGACAGACAGAGAATGTTCCTTCTGCTGGCACACTCGGCAGCAGGTAGATCTGGGTGTGTTTGAAGCCAGGGTCTTCTTTGAGTCTCCCAAGTGCAGTGAGGGGCCCTTGCAACTTGAACCATCCTCCATTGATTTCCCCAGGCAAATTAGCAAGGAAGTGGATTGGAAGTAGGGCTGCTGGGACTTGAACTGATGTCCATATGGGATATCAACGTTACAGGTGACAGCTTTACCAGCTATGCCTTAATGTCTGCTCCTAAAATTATTTTTAAATTTATTTTATTTGAAAGGCAGAGGGCAGCAAGAGAGACAGAGACAGAGATCAGGGGGTTGGCTACTCTGATGGCCACATGTTCCTTTCTTTGGTGCTTGAGCCTGAGTGGACGCTGGGTTTCCCTGTGATCATCCAATCTGCTGCAGCACTGCCATCACACACATGCCCTGATATTCCCCACCCCTGTCCTGCTTTTTCCAAATCCCTGTTTAGAAACTCAGAAAGCCCAGGAGAGGCACTAGTGAGAACAAGGTATTTGGGAAAATCAAAGTATTTTAACTGACTCCTAAGTTTAGGCTCTGTTTCAGAAATCTCAACATGATTTCACCAGGGAGAGGCTGGACTCCTCCGTGGGGCCTGAGTGTTCCAGATAAAGATCTTGGTCTGACTGCTCTCCTCTCTCATCTGTTTATGCCTCCCCTCCTTGAGGAATGAAGCTGAGCTCATCGGATACTCCTTTCTGCTTGGGCACATGTCTGCCAAGCCAGATCCCCCACCCCAGCTGAAATCTGCCTACGTGTTCCTGAGCAGGAGGGGTCCTTGGGGGTTCTGATGCAGTGTAGAATGAGAAGGAGAGAGGGAATATTAATCTGAATCTTTTATCTGGTTAATGTGCTACATTTTTTTCTCCTTCAGCTCTGCCCAGTGGGAATTGCGGATACTAACTTGGTGAACTGTTCTTCTGAAGCCATTGGGTCCAAAGCAAAGACACCACTGTGGTTATGGGAGATGGCCATCTGACTTGCTTCTCCAGAAACCCTCACCTCTTCAGAGCAAGACAAGTCCAGAAATCATTAACTTCAAACCTGAGTCCAGAGTGTCTTGGGCTGGAGCTGGAAGGTCCATCAGTCATGTAGGGCTTCTGCCACTGTCCAGTGGATATACAGAAGCAGCTATTCCAATAGAAATCCCAGCCACCTGCCAAAGAACTACCAGGTACAATGCTAGAATGCCACCTAATGGAGAAAGACTAGCATGGGGCCAAGGAGAGCCTTGGATGGCACTTCCTCCTTACCCCTCAATCTCCTAGGTAGAAAGGGACAAGCAGGGCTGAAAAGGTCTGCCAGGGGTAAGCCCAGCCTCTCTTGGAGTACCTGGTTTGGGTCCCTGGCTCTGGCTTTGGCTCTTCTGTGTACTATGGGAGATGGCAGTGATGGGTCAGTGATGGCTTCAGGCCTCCCACATGGAAGACTTAGCTGGAATTCCCAGCTCCAGACTTCGGCCAGACTCCACTCTCAGCTTTTCCAGGGAGTTGGTGTCTCTCTCTCTCTCTCACCCACTTCCTCTAGCTTTCAAGTAAATTAAAAAAGAGCTGGCCTAGCTCAGGCCGACTGTTCTCTTGCCTCAATATTCTACATGTTTTAGTGTTTCTTCTGGCCCAGCAAATACAGACAGACAGACAATACGGGAAAGGGAATTGGGAGGTGTGTTTGCTAATAGGTCCGTGTGTCACGTGACTAAGAAAGATCATAGTTAGAACACATCCAATCCTCAATGTGGCTCGATGGTCAATTCAGTGGTGTGATGGGGATTATGTTAGTGTGCCAAAATGCCCATGGTCTCAAAGTTTTTATTTGCATTCTTTGGGTCTTATCATTGAGGATTATGTAAAAATGGCAGCTGCTTATAATTATTTAGGAGTTTGTGCTGCAATAATTAAAAACATACGCCTTTATCTTACCACTACCAGACTTAACCCTGCAAGGTTGGGTCCAGTGAACTTCAAAGAGAGAAGCAAGAAATAAAAGAAAACTCCACACATTACTAACAAATTTCTAGTGATTCATTTAAATGTATAACCAGTTATTCCAACAGCCTTCAAACCTTTAATTATCTTTTAAATATATATAATTTGGGACTGCTAATTAGATAGTAATTTAATGCTCCCATGGGGATTCAGATGCAAGGTCTTTCTAAAATGTAAACTCCAGAGGAATCATCATTGGCATGCAAATGATTGAATTCTTCAGTTATTCAAAGGCATATGAGCACCGCAACAGTGCAGATCATCAGCAAGTCTGCTGTCAGGCCCAGCTGTAAGCCTGCTTTCCGGAATTCTCCCAACAGTGAGGTAAGGCAGGTTACCTCCCAGTACACAGCCATGCAAGTGGGTCCCTTGGGCAAGCCCCACATCACGGCAGCAGCCCCTCAAGTCTCCTCCTAGAAGCTTCCATTGCTGCTTGAAGGGGCAGCAAGCTTCCCTGGAATTGACAATTTGGAAAGCCTTCGTGCATGCCTCTCAGACTCTCTCCATGCTGCTTTGCCTGTTCTTGTATGGGCAGTTAACATTCTAAGTAATAACTCCGTCCCCAACAAGCTGCTACAGAGAGAGGAGGTGAAGATTTCATTCTGCCGTGACTTTCCATTTCCTGTGTATTCTACACACACCTCCTTTTGCAAGAGTCCTTTAAATGATATAAAGATGTGCATCACATGTAGAGAAGCAATTGATCAATTAGATGACACCATGACTCCATCCTGGCCGCCCAGGCTGGAAAGACTTGAATTCCTATGCTGGGGCTGGTAGCTAGCAGCTGAGGCTCATTTCTCCCACAAGGGGAAGGAGGTGCAGACAAATCTATAGGAATTTTTAAGAGATCATTATTCAACACATTGCCTGTAATTACATTTTGATGAGCTTTTTATTGCTAATTCATCATCCAAGATGGGGCATTCCAGATACGACATGAATCCAGCCAGCCAAAGGTCAGAGTGTGTCCAGCGAAGAGAGAAACTTTTTCATCAAATCTTTGGGCCAAACAAAGCAGCCAAGTATCCTATCTCTAAACCAAATGTCCTTACAGTGCCTTCTCACAGTAACAACAGGAAACCAGGGCAGAGCTCCTTGTTCCCCCTTAGTACAAATGTGCACTCGCCAAGAGGGCAGATGTGATGGAAACACACACACTGAAGGGCCTGAAATAGAAAGCAAGGTATGCCTGATGCAACTGTATCCATGTCAATGTTTTTACGGGTGTACTCTACACTCAACCCAAAACCGTTCTGATGATGATGCAGTGTGCAGACAAAAGCGTGGCTTCTGCTGTCTGAGAAACAGACCCCAAGATTTGGATTCAAGTGTAAGGTTTTAGTCCATAAGAGCTCCCAGGAGACACCCCCAGGAACAAAGCAATGTGACTCAGAGGTAGAAGGCAGTCAATACCAGTGGTATCATCAAGCTTGTTACCATGGGGGCCACATCCTGCTGGAGAGTTCTGGATGCCAGTGTAGCACACACACCTGGCAGGTGCTCTCCCGGCAGTGGCTGAGGGATGCTATTGGTGGGCATCTGAAATAAGTATTCACCCAGTGACTGGCTGCTATAAGCCAGGCTGCCTGTACAGAAAAGATCTGGGCAAAGAAAAGGGGACCAATGTAGTCAGAGTCACGGCCTCACTAACCACAGCTACAAACAGAAGTTGGACTATGAACCCTCAAATCATCCCCTCTTCCCCATCCCTCCAACTTGACGGGCAGATTCAGATGTCAGTGTGAATTGCTCGCAGTCTCAGGGCCTTTGCAGGCACAGTTCCTTCAGCCTAAACTCATCTCCGTAATCTCTGCTCAGAAATTTCATTCTCATGTCTTCAGCAGGTTTTGAGATGGCCATCTCAGAAGAAAATATTTTTCTCCATAAGATGGCAAACATGAAACACAGGAGAAAAGGCTTCTATGTAGTTGTAACCCTAAATCCTCAGCATTTTACAGAGGGATGGGCCTGGCATGGGTGCTCAATAAAGATGTCACATGACAGAAGACAGAAGAGCAGGGAAGAAGGCTGGTAGAACAGTGCAGGAAAGAGTCAGTGTTTTTACACTAAGGTGTCTGCAGAGCCCTCCAGCTTGCACTGCCAGCACAAACCATCCCCCCCAACAGGCCAGCTATACACTGCTCCCTGTGACCAACCCCAGCTGCTCAGCCCACAGCTGCACTCCAAGGCCTTTCCTAGTTGGTCCTGGTGCTGGACAGTGTACTGTTTCACTGTGGACTCTTTTTTCCTGGACATGGGTCTTCTCAACCCATTGGCTCGTCCTCCCATCTCCTTTTCCAGGTGCTTTCCCAGGGCTTGGACAGGCGGCAGCGAACCATGCCATCACACCTCCCAGCTTCTTGTAGTGAAGGGAAGGGGTAGAGATGTCAGGGCACTTTGCCCTGTAGTAGGGAAGGCAAACCCAGTAGCAGGTGCAAGAATTTTGTCATAGGGCCAGATGACTCAGGGAATAGAGGGTGGAGTGGGGGGAAGGAGACCTTCACAGAGGAGGGGTGGAGGCAGCAGGTGTCAGACCGTGAGTTTCTGAGAGCAGAGGTCAGAGCCACTGGCTCCCCAACTCTGACCGGTTACAGAGCTGTTCGCTGGGCTGCATGGTGGTAAGCTGCAGACACCGATTCCTAATCAGACATAAAGCGGAATTGATTGAACAGGTGGATGGAGCTTTGTACTCCCACCACACTGGGAAACAAGCATGTAAGCCAGCTGGAAAAGCATACAGGTCCTTACTGGCCATCTCTTATGCTCCCCTTTCTCTGTGTCCTGCCAAATTTTCCTCTCATGCCCCTCCCTGTTCCCCTTTCTTTCCTTCTTTCTCCTTTGCATTCTATTCTTTTTTCTCTCTCTTCCTTTCTTTGTTAGGCAGCAGCTTAAGAAAAGCCAAAAAGTTCCAGGGACGCTCACACCTCTGCTCGGGGCTGCAGGAGCAAGCATATGGCAAAGTCAGGGTCATTACACAGGCGTCCTAAAGAAGTTGTTGTAATTAGATAGACAAGGGTGCCAGAAATGAGTCTCTGGAAGCTGTGTGGGGGGGGGCAACTTTCCTGCCTCCTTGCACGGAAGAGCAAGGAGCCCAGGGAAGGAAGAAGAAAACCCCAGAGATGAATACATAGCCAAGGTCTGCTCTGCACATCTTGCCCTCGCCTGGAGGTTAGTGGCTAGGGCAAGCCAGAGAGGCTGCTGGGAAGGTGTAATCCACGCTTTCTAAACAGAACCTGAGAACACAGCTTCGGAATGAAAGCACCTTCTTGCAATGCAACAAATCCGATTTCACGCAACATGGTATTGTCCTGTGGGCTCCAGGTGAGCCCTTGAGACTAACTCAAAGGCACTTTAGGACTTGCACCTTCCTTGCCTCACAAATTAGGGACCAAGGGCATTCCATCATCTTTTTCCGGCAGTAGCTTATTTTTGTCTGTAAGCTGGGTTCTTGCACCTGAGCCACCCTCACACCCAGGTATCCTGTATGCATGAGCCTTCATATGGAGGATGGAAGACCGCTTCCCTGACCCAGGGCTGGAAGCTCAGTTCCCTGGTGACACTTGCGGGCCTCATCCTTATGTGTTCCAATGTGCTGCCAGGTGTAATTGGCAACCAGGGGGGAATGAGTACAGGATGCTCCAAAAACACCCTTGGAAGGGATCTGCACATCTCAGCTTGCAAAGGAGAATATACTCCTTTGAGCAGAAGTGTTTACAAAGCAACAGTTGATTCTTTTTAAACTGAAAGCCACAGATTTGGAGCAGGCTGGAGTCCCTTCATCGCCTGGACTCCATTGCAAGAAGGCATGCAGGGATGGGCACACGGTGGTGCCTGTGCGCCACCTACTGGGCAGTTGCTTTCATTTCCTCAGCAGCCTGAGAGTGGAGGACCCAGAGGCTGAGTGAGGAGCCCCAGTAACCAAGGACACCCAAAGTGTGTCCACGATGCTGGGTCCCCACCTCATGGGACCTGAAAGAGAAGCGTGTGGCGATAATGTTGAGGAGCTGAGGGAAGAAACGTCCCCTGCAGTGGCTCTTCCCCCTCCTCTGGGAAACCCTCCTGCATCTCATGGCACCTTTTCTAACAAAAGTAAATGATTGCTGAGGAATCATTCTGAGCAAATACTGCATTGCTGGGTAAGTTTCTCACAGGTAGAAGCACCCTTCCACCTGCTTCTAGGACCTCCGGAGTAACCAACAAAACTTTTTAACTCAAGCAACATTTACCAAAAACCTGAGGCAGCCAGGAGAGCTGAGGGTGGGGGGCAGAAAGAAATGTGGCTTTGGCCAACCACGTGGGCTTCAGTTTCCATGGCAGGCATAGCAAGGACTCTGGAGCTTGGGTTGAAGAATCTGTGGCACCTGGCACTCTCCTCAATCTAGGAGACTTGGTACCCAGACTCGGACTTAACAGCAGCATGTAAGCAACGCCCACATCATTCATGCAATATTTTCTGATGACATTCCCATCCCCCTTATGCCGCAGCAAAGGTTCGAGAATCTGCAGGGATGAAAGGGCACGGGTTGAATGATGTCTGTCAAGAGTGATGAGTGACCCAGGGTTACTAAAGCAGGAGATGTGACAGTGAATGACAGGTGGGAATGACAGCTCCTGTGGTCAGGAGCTCTGTCTGATACAGCTTGGTGGTAAGGCCTGAGTGGAGACTCAGGGAATGAAAAATGGCCAGTTACACACATGTCACGGACAAGACTTCAGATGGAGGAGTGCCAGCGTCAGGACTTGGAGCAGGAATGAGCTTGGAGTTTGTGAGGAATGGACACAAGGCAACGACTGTGGCTATGCATCATTCTGTAAAGACCTCGTTTACACTTTCTGCCCAATAACCTCTACATAAGCAAGTGTTTGATCCGTACTCTCTAGCTGGATGTCCACATACTTTCACACGATAGCCCTAACATAGTAGAAATGTGCATTTATTTGCACATCCGTATCTAAGATAGGAATGAGGCAGTGAGGCAGTGGTGCAAGGAGGACTGGTGACATGCTGGGACTTGGGCTGTAGAGAGCTGACAGCTAGATCAGCAGCTCTGTGCTCCCGTGTGATGGAGAGGATACTGAAAGCTGCAGCTTTTGGTTTGGCTGGAGAGAACCTGAGTTTTCCACCACAGTAGGAATGGTTACAATGTCCAAATACACTAATTTAGATCACCACATAGTTGGGGCTCATCCAAGGCAGCAAATGCGTTCTCCCCTCCAGCCTCTGTTGCCATTTGGTTGAGGAAGTTGACATGGTGTGGGAGTGAACTCACATGGCTGGAAATATTGAGAACTTTCTGGCTAAGCTGGGGAATCCATCTGCCCTGGTTTACCTAACCAGGCTGTTTACCTAACACTGTTGAAATTGAAACAACTTCTCCCTTCTGTTCATGGAGTTTATAAAACTCTCAAAAACCAAGGGGGAAAAAATAAAAAGCGGGGAGACACAATCTAGACATAATTATAGCTTGAAATCTTTTTGGCCTGGATGTTGGAGTGGTAACGATCAAGGAGAAATTTCCAGGGTTGTCATGACTAGTCAAGAAGCCATTTTCCAGGTCTTCCTTTAATCACACTGGCTGCTCCTCATGCAGAGAACAGGTGCCAGCACCATCTGTGAAACAAGCCCTTAACCCCCTAGAAGATGATTGGCTAACCCAGCTCTGAGTCCAATGCAGCAACTGGGGCATTCTGGGCCTTTACAAGCACTCACTGAACCAGCATCAGGTAATCTCTCAGGAAGTCACAAGTGGGTGGCCAGGACAGGGTGGTTGAGACAAGAGTCCCCAGGTGGCCCAGACATCACGGGAAAACATTGCTTTAGAGCTATGCCTATGGAAGCAAAGTGAGTCTGCTGAGTAAGGCCCCTACAGTTGAGCTGTTTTTGGAGACACTTATTGATTCACACCCAAATCATACAAGATTAAAGAAATACTGCATAAAATCAGGCCATGCATTAACTTGAGGGAAAGGATTTTATTGGACAAATTAGAAAAATATTGGTACTGTGCTTCAGAGAAATTCACTCCTTTCCTTTGGCTGCAGGGGCAGAAACAGCCTCTGTGGCAGATGGAGAAGGGACAGGAGTTATTTTAAGTGAGCCTGATCCATCCACCCCCTGCTGGCCATGATCCCACACTCACACCCACCGTGCTAATCTGACCACCTTGGCCAGCACTGAGGGGGAACGTCCATTTATAATAAGGATTCGATTATATGGCTGGGATTGGAAGAACACTGGGGTTTGAAGAAGGATTCCTTGCCTGAGTGAGTCTGGGAAGCTGCTAGCAGCTTCCAGCTCCCAGTCAGGCTCAGAAGCTCAGGCAAGGCGGAGGCACACCCAATGAAGACTCCTGGTTTCTTTAGGAAGTTCCCAAGTTCCTTACATCCAGGAGAACCCAAAGGAAGTGAATATGAAAACAGGTGGTTTGGGAGAAGCCCTCATTCGCTCAGCAATGAAGCTCCAACTAACTGTATGTTGAGTGGCCTGAGGTGAGAAAGATGAGAGAGGCAAGAAATAGGAACCAAATGAAAATGAACAAATAACTTAGGCATTCCAGAACCAGAAGCACCAATGTAGGGTGACTCAGGACCATCATTCTGCAGTCATATTTGTTTCTAATTTCACTCTTACTTGTTCTGAATTATCCAGAAGATAAACATTTTGGGTTTCTTCATAAGGTGGGGGGTTCACTTAGAACCTCACAGATTGCTTACCCGTTTCCTGGGCCTGAATTGGCCAAGACTGCTAGAGAACCAAAGAGAAAACTCTGTGTGTGTGTATGTGGGTGCTGTGTCTGTGAAGAACATTTAGGTCAAATTGATGAGACATTGAAACTAGGGAAGCCTGTAGAATTCTAACGACTTTGTGTACTTGAACATATATCTGCACGGACCCTTAGAATGTTACTCATACCATACTGAACCAACCAAATATTCAAAAGCAGTCTTTGGATCCACTCTAAACATCTGCTACCACTACTGTCCTCCCAACTTTTACAGCTGCTGAATACAAATCCATAGAACCAACAGAGCACAAACAAGATGTAGCCACTACCCCCAAGATGGCCTGGGGCCGGCGTAGCTGCACTGGGTTCTTTGCTTGCATTACTCCATCTTCTCTGAAAACTAAGCCAAGATGTATACACTGCAGTGATCACAGGATTACAGGGCAAAACAACTCAGAGAGGGTACATGACTAATTCAGAGACAGAATGTAGCAGCACTAGAAGTTAAGAACAATTGCTTGTGTTTCTATCATTGACTTCCTGTCCACTTTGTTGTCTTTTGTTTTAGAAACAAAGAGAAAAATCAAGCTAGAACCATCACACTTTTGTAGAGATGGGTTCATTCATGTAAACCTCAATGCTCAACAGCCTCAGAGTCTGAAAGATGAGACACTGGACTGGCTGTTCCTTAGGCTTCCATCAGGGATCAGTTGTAAAATGCTTTATCTGGTTTAGGATCCTAACAAGTTGAGCTATGGGCATTTGCTTGGGCTATTCCAGCTATGGAAATTTGACCTGGCTGTCACTTTTGGTGCAACCAGTCAGTATACTGTTTCAACAGTTCATAAAACAAAAGGGAACTGTAAGCACCAGTAGGTGAGTGGTTTGGGTGGTTTTGTAAGAACCTTTCAGCTGCTGTCCCACGGACCTGAACTCTGGGAAGTGCGTGAGAAAGACGACTTATCTGCATGCAGGATTTTCCCTCCACGGCCAGGAGGATCCTAGGAGTAGACCATGGAGAGGCAGCTGACCAGAGAGAGCAACTTCTGCCATCTGGTTCCATTCCCATTCTTTAAAAGCTGATAAAGAGGAAGTTAATTCATTCACTGGCAGAAGACTCGGGCCTGATTGTTTCATGGACTCTGTTCCACTCCGATGTGGATTAAATAAGCATGAGGAGCCCATACCCAGCCATGCCATTCAAGACCTACTGCTCCCCCACCTACAACTCCAACTGGGCAGCTCAGACAAAGGGAAGGTACCCAATTTTTTAGACTCAAACACATCTCTCGACTATACCTATCTTTAAAAAGACCATGACTTCTGCAATCAGTCTTTTTAAGAATTCTGATTTCTGTTTGGAATTAACAAACCAGTGTGTTCTCAGTTCCCTGATAAAAAGAAAAAAAAAGTGTTTGGAATCAAATATTATGCTAAGTCCCATCAGAAAGCATGCATATGGATCCCACGTGATGCACACTGACTCCATCAATACCAGGGCGATTAGAGCAAAGTTGGATGGTGACGATGCTTTCACATGAACTGTTTCTAAACAATGAGGCAAGCGAGAAGGAGCTGGTCCCCACGATGCTTGGCCAGCACACATTTGCATAGCAGACACTGCTGCTATTTTCTCACATTGATGAAAGGGCAAAGATGTGTGTGGTAAACAAGACATGTGCAATTACGTGTGTGCCCACATGTGTACACATGTGTGTATGGATTTGGGTGCATACATGTGTATCAAGGGGTTGCTAAAGAAAATGAACCCCACTTTGCTAACTCGAAATAACTCACTTTATACTTTCGTGTCTTTTTTCAAATTAGCCACATATACACAAACCCATGGGGATTTTCTTTTTCCAATGAGTCATCGTAAGTAGTCCAAGGGTGGCCATGTGTAACTCACAACTTGCCAGGGGTCAGAGGACAGACTTCTAGTGGACCAGAGCCCTACCCCATGAGCTTGGCTGCCACTTCAGAATCCTTTTCTACATACTTGCTCCACAGCCTCCACCCAAGGATCAGGGTGGATGGGAACACAGGCTGTCCTCGATTTGGCCCTAATCCTATTTACCTCTGAGAGGGTAAAGACAGTTCCATGTGAATAAAAAAGGAAGAAAGAAAGAAAAGAAGAAAAAAAGAAAGGTTTACATACCTGGTCACCAAACAATGCCACTGCTATGACTTGGGCAGGAAATGGGGAAAACCCTCAACTGTTTCAGTTCAGAAAAAAAAAAAAGGTGTTGAATGGTCTCTCCACAGGCTGCACTGAGATTGAGCGATGGAATCTGGTGGGCAAATTCCAACAAATGTCCAAGGGATCCTAGGTGTATTTTGTTGTATGAAATGGGATTCTCAAAAAGTAGGTGTCGTGCTGGAGTGTGAGAGCACATTCAATGCATAAAGGCACCCATTGTAATCGTTTTTACTGTTCAGCTTTCAAACAGAAGTCTCCCAAATACTGGCAGATATGAAATAAACCCATGCATATAGATATGTACAGCTTTATATATGTAAGAGTATGACAGTGCAACATTATTTACACATGTTGTGTCAAAATGCTAGTTAGAAACACAACGATGGACGGGCTTTTAAAGTAAAAACAGCTACGAAGCATCCCCATCGGAGTATGGTCTCCAACCACCATAAAGGGAGGAAAGCAGACATAAGCATTTCTCTTACCAGTGGCCTGAGTTCTGGGTGCGTCAGGATGTAGCCATTATTGGTGATTGCAAAGGCATAACCGTGAATCCCTAACTGTAAGAGGAAATGAGAAAGAAACCTTCATTAGCCTGCTCCCTCGTGGATTCACAAAGCATAAAGCAGCCCGGCATTTAGTAATTTACAGCTTAAACTTGGCATTCATAACCCTTATCAGCATAATATTTCATTAAAATGAATGCAAGGCGCTGATCCTTGACATTTGGTGGAGTTGAAGACCTGTCACAGGAGAAACTCAGCAAATAGCACAATTCCAAATGTCACAACCTCACCCTGGCATCCAAGGGCTTTACTTTGATTTATTTAAAACAAAAACAATTACTTTTTTTTTTTAACCAAAAAAAGTAGCTAATGTTTCTGGAAAGATCCCATGTTCTGAAGAGCATGATTGTATCAATGGTTGCATTTTTCTTTCCAGTGGTGATAGGGAAAGGGGGTCCTCATGCTGCTTACTTTGGGGTTTCTTCCACTAAAACATCAATTGGGGCCATCTCAGGCCTGCACTCCCCTAGGCTGTCATTTTTCATAATTCCTCAAGGATAAAAGTGTCCTTCCTAACCCCCATAGGAGCCTGCCAACCCTCTTTAGATCCTTCTGTCCTTAAATTGTGTGGCTGCCAAGCTTTTCCCTTTACGCTCCCATTGACACAAAGCCTGGGTAATTCTCAATGCAGAGCCTCACTTAATTTATGTTTTCTGACTAAATGGGACTATGGGAAATACTTTGTGAGCAATGAAATGTTTTATTAGCTTTAAAAAGTATGTAATCAAATTTAACACTGCACTTATTTAAATAATAATCCCGGATTTTTGACAATATTTCTATTACACAGTTGACTGCACCCATTGGCTACAATAAATTTACCTACAAATCATTCATGTATTAAAATGGCCTCTGGCATAAAACCCACATGGCTGTCTCTCTCTAAAGAAAGAAAATGTAACCCACTTTTGCCAGAGCAGTGAAAAGGGGAAGAAAAAAAATTACCATTTTTCCCCCAAGGAGTTATTTCACAGTTCTGAGCCTCACCGTTGCTTTTCTTTAAATTCTCTGCCACTCACATTCTTGAATATAATACCATTAAACGATCCAGACAACAGAGTTTACAAACCAGGAATGACCCTGTCTGCTTGTTAGCTTAACGTCAAGGTGATGCGAAATTAGCTCCAGAGAATTTAACACCAGCAATTAAAAGTTTCCCTTGCATTACAAAAAGCAAATATGCACGTGGTAGTCAAGGGCAACCGACGTCTTCTTCTGGAGTTACCTTACACAGCAAGTCTTAATAAGACTCCACTCAACCTGAATGATAAAAGTATATTTCATTATGCTGCAAAAGATAAACCAGAGATTTCCTCTCCTTTGAGATGTATATCATCTCTTTCATCTTGTCTCTTGGAAAAATGTCAGACACAGTCAACACTGCATTAATTACCATTATTATTAGGACCCAGTTTAATATGGACTGGAGGGGTCAGAAAGGACTTTGAGAGTCTGACATTTTTCATGAAAGGCAAGAGTGTCATTTGATTGGAAATTCAAACTCAAAATTAGACCCAACAGATGATGCTTTACAGTTAGTGGGTGGCTTTGGTTCTTCCTATTTTATGGGTGGTAGGTTAACCATCCAAAGAAGGTAGGACTCCGTCTTACCATCCTGTGCTTTCCTGGCATGGTACTTATCAAAAGGACAGTAGGCAGTGACTTATGAGATTAATTATAAGTCAAAGCCTTTGGCTGTATAAAGCCTGCCTTTGTCCCCATAGTGTCCATGGGAGGCATGCAGTATGTCTGAATATACAGAGTGGTGGCTGGGCTGGAGGGAGGAGGTTTTGAGAAAAAGAGGAAGAGGAAAAGAAAGAAACAAGGGAAGGACAGAAAATCCTGAACTTGGGGTAGACACTCTGCATTCTCCCTGGGAACGCAGGAGTGGAGCTGACCTTCCACCCACTGAATGCTCTCTCCATTCCCTACTGGCCAACTGGACTATGCTTCTCTGTCCTGTCCCCACCAACACTCTCCTCCCACGACGCTAGCAAGCTCCTTTCTCTATGGTCGCCAGTGGCCCCCTTATTGCTAAACCCTACAGGATTTTCCTTCTTGATTCTTCCTGGTTTTTGGAGCTACCTGCATCTTCCTCCTTGCTTCCTCCTTCCTTCCCATCAGCATCCAGGCTGTGTCCTCCTGGGTGTGCAGCCCAACAAAACGGGCTCTTTGTGGAGGAGAGCACCGTCTCTGCTCTCACATCTGTAGTCCCCAGCACTGTGTCTGCAGGTGACAGGTGCCCAGTTAAGGACTGTGTGCATGCAGGTTTCTCATTTAACTCAACTACTGCCTAGCTCATCTTAAAAATTCCAAATCTACATTAAAGGCATGGCAAAAAAAAAAGGGGGTGGGGGGAGGGAGAGTGAACCTGGTTTGCTCCAAAAAAACACAGAGCCAGACCTTCCCAAGCCTGTTCCTAAGAAAACCTTCCTAAAATTCAGAAATCTCCTGGCTCAAATACATCCCAGGAGAACATTCTGCTACAATATCATCCAAACATTTTGCTGGTGACACAGGGATAGAACCTCATGGAGATGGAAGACCAGAAACTCCGGGCAAATCTCAGACACACATTGTGCGGATGAATCTCACAGGACAATGGCCAACATTTGCTTTCTGGCCACAAATCAGTCTACTGATGAAATCCCTAACTTTTGTTTCATCCGTAACAGAGCCAGTCTTCCTGTCCACCCCAATGTGCAGTCTTGTGGAGTAATAGAGAACAGATTGGACACAGCCCTTGTAGCAGGCAGGCCTGCCAAAGGGCCCTGGGCCTGAAGCTAGCTCCCCTGGAGGCCGGGAGCCCATGTGGGCCAACAGCCTGGGCAGAGGAGGCACTTCCTTTCAAGGGGAGAGCCTCTGGGCTAATGAAGAGAACCTAATTATAACATGGCTCGTTATGTTAGCAGAGGCCATGGTGTCTGGAAATTATTGCTGGGGTGTCTGGAATTCTTAATAAAAATTACAGGAAGTCTGAGTGCTTGTGGGAAAAATCTATGAAACTGAAGGAGAAAGAAAGAATTCTATCTTCTGGACAAAGCCCAAGAGCAAAGCCCTGACTCATCTTTCCAAGGTGTTAATGAGGAGGGCAAGGTGGGACTTGAACTTTGCTCCCTGGAGCGCTTCTCCGCAGGGTGAGCAGTCCATTCGGCCACAGCTCTCCCTCGTGGACTGGCACACTTTGGCCAAGGCTCATGCAGGGCTGCTGAGAGGGACCTCCCGGATTGATGTAAGTCCTAACTGTAGCTCAAGTTCCCAGCCCAGCCCCTGCAAAAGCATCAGAAACAAGCACCTGCTGTTGGAATTCTTGTTGTCTCATCTTCCTCTGTTTTCTTGTTATGCTTTGCTTCATTCATCTTTTATGACTTGGGTGGCTTGAGAAAATTATTTCAGGTATCCTTAACTAAAACTGGGGCTGAAGACCACCATCCCTACCTCTCTGCTTAATGGGACTATTGTGAGATTTTTAACAGGACTGAATGCTAGCCAAGTGGGTTTATACCAACACACAGCAAGAAGCCCCATAAATGTTTGACCCATTTAAATTGTGACTGTGATTTGATTTTAAGTATTACTGTTATCACAGTAATGTCATTGGCCTTGTTGTTCCTCACGGCCTGGAGTTGCAGACGTTCAAAATCATGAGAATCCTGTTTGCAAGTTGTGAAACTTGGCAAGAGAGTGAAGCTTTCTGTGCCTCAGTCTCTTTATATGGGAAATGGTGGAAATGCCAGGGATTTCAAAAAGTTCATGGAGGTGCAAGCTGTGAAACAGCTGTGCATGATTTCAGAAATGCTTGTGCTGAAATAAGTTCCTTTTAATTTCCTTTTCCTTCAACTTTTTGATGCACTTTCAAAAGTGTTCTTCCAAAAACAGTAGACTCTACATGCTCTTAAGTGAGATACGGCTGTGAAGAACTGAACACACTACCTCGGTGAGAAACCCGAGAATCTGATTTACAGGGCACATCTAAACTGCTGCCTTCCCAGAACACACATTAGCAAGAAGCTGGGAGCAGAAGCAGGGTCAGGATGCAAACCAGTCACTCTGTAGGGGATGGGGGGGGCATGGTAACCAAACCACTGCACCCAACTCCCACCCATGTTACGTCCATTCTTCTCTGATTTATTGTGTACATATCAAGCATCAGCTCACGAGATAAGAAGCTCATGGAGGGTTTGGAAATATTTTCTTTACGGTGGCAGGGGGAGAGGGGAAGCTGTTTCTTGGACACTGAGCAAGCCGTTCTAGACACCTAGATCTAGCAGCATCAACAGAAGCCTGCTGCCTTGAGAGTTCCCGAAGCCTTTGCTCACTCCTCCTTAACCTGCACTCTCTGGGCAGCTACCACACTTGATGATATAGGTCTGGATCAACTCAGTATCCTATTGTGCCTCTGGGAACTTAACTCCTGTCATATAACTCTTGGTGACGATGCTGGTTGTCACCGTTTAACACAAAGGAAGTCTTGGGACTTGTCTACACTCATCAGGCACAGAGCTGAGAACCTCCAGGGGCCAGCTTTTACCACCACCTTCCTCTACCTGAACCCCAGGAAGGGGTTACAACTATAGAACCCAGGAAGGCTATACAACTATAGAAAATCAAGCCCCACAAGTCAGGGGAGGTGGTGCCCAGGACAAGGGTCCTGGCTTCCCTGCAAATGGAGGCGGAGGCAACCATCATTCACCCAGAAATAGGCAGGAAACAGAGTCAGAAACAGTCAGGCTACATGGTGCTGGATGGTGCTGGGAAGCCAGGAAACATGCATGGCCTCCCTCCCTGGACATCCAGCAGCACTCTGTGCCTAGGGCGCCAACGTATCTTAGAGCAGAGGCTATACACTGAGCTTCCCCACACTCTCACATGGGTCACACACACATGCAAAGGCCTCCCAGGCAGGTAGAGACCCTGGGTTGGGTCTCAAGGGGACTTCCCCCTGCTAGCATTTAAATTGGGTTTTCTAAGAATCCCCAAAAAGGAAGAGAAGAAAGTTTTGCACGTGGGAGCCAAGGATTCTTCATGCCATCTTTTACAAAGGTCAACAGATGTCTTTTCCCTTGGTGCTTCAGAAAAATAAAACAATCACCTCCTTAAACGGAGGTTAAGGAATCCAAGAATCAAGAAAAAAAGCAAGTGAATTAATCTACAAAACAAGCAAACAAACAGAAACATCCTTTCAGAAACTGCTGCTGGTACAAAGACAACGACATGGCAAGCCACGTGGACATGGAAGCTAATGCCTGACTGGGGAAGACAGGCTCCAGTTCACATGAACCTTATTCATTCATTACCTTGTATTTGGGGATGGTCTTCAGCAGCTCCTTCACGGGGACATCCGTGCCAACCACACCCAGGAGGATGCCCTTTGATCTCTGTCAAAAACAGTGAACCATAATGATGGTGGTTAACTCGGCAAAGGAAAAAAAGAACCTCATCAACAGCCTCTTGCCCTACGTGCGTGTCAGGTGCCTTCACCGAGGTGATAGGGGAGTCATTCAGGTCTCCAGCAGGGACTCCCTTCTGTCCTTCAGCATTACTAAACAGGAATGATGGCTTCTCTTCTCTTGTTAAATAGGAACAACTGACACATCAGGCCATGATGTTCCAATAACCCACCCTTTTCTTTCTCCCTGCAAATTAAAACTCCTTGTGTAGAGGCAGGAGAGTTTCAACAATGAAGGGGTTTCACCATTCACCAGTTTCTCTCAGGAAAGATGTTTAGGGGAGGGACAGCATGGTAACTACTTTCTCAATGTACACTGCCATCTAGTTCCCAGGAGAAAGAGATGAAAAGGCCAAAGATGTAATAATCCTGATGTTGTTAGCAGTGACTTGGAACCAAGGGCCAAGGTGATGGAATTGGCTCCTAGGGCCCCAGTTCCCAAGGTGTGTGGTCTTCGGGATTTCCTGATACTTTACAACATCAGGAAGGTTGCTGGAAAGAAGAAATAGGATTCCTGCTGTCTCTCCTTTCCCTGTGGGATAAATAGTGTCGGCACAAAGTCCCATCTACTCAGAACCTTGGATTGTAATGCTATTTGGGAAGGGTGTCTTTATAGATGTCATAGTTAGGAATTGTTAGGAATCTAGGGAAGGAAGCCATCCTAGATTTAGGGTGAGCCATAAACCCAGTGATGGGTCTCTTTTGGGAGAGAAAGATAGAGAACTACTGGACAGGTCAGGGGACATACAGGCAGAGATTAATAAGATGTTGGCAGCAAACAAAAGAGTGCCTGGGACCCCTCAGGAGCTGGAAGAGATGAGGACAGACCCCTTCCAGAACCTTTGGGGGAAATGTGGGCCTGCCAACATAGAGATTCTAGCCTTCCAGAATCCAGTGCAGTAAGGACATACATTTCTCTTTTCTAAGCCGCCTGGATTGTATGGCCTTTGTTATGCCAGCCCTGGGAAACAGTTTCAAAGCTCAGAAGTGAAAAAGAAAGAGAGGGCCTCTCGCAGGCCTCACGGTCCCCCTGGCTGCTCCCTCCTATGGCTACGTGACACTTCAGTCTTGGCAGGTGCAGCAGCTGTAACATGATGCCTGCCTGCATCCTTTCTTCTCATCTTTGATTTGGTGATACCAGCAGCATCTACCCTCTCCTCAAGGGGAGAAAGGCCACTGGTGTGTGAAGAAGAGGCCGTGCCAGACAGCGGTCCCCCTGGCCTGAAGCAGGAAGCACAGCCATGATACTCACAGTCTCATTCTGCTTACTGAACACGGGCATGGCCACGGTGGTCATCAGGACAAGGCCCTGATCATCAGCAAGCTGGATGGAGAGAGAAGAACCAGTCAGGAGTGGAGGTTTGGAAATGGCAGTGCTGGCAGCTGGCCCTCATGTCCATCACATCTTTCCCTAGACAGAGCTGTCTAAAGGGATTCAGTGCCCACTGTCCACGCAAGCCTTTCATGGAAGATGGGCTGCAAAGTCTCCACACCTTGACCTGTCGATCAGAGACCACCAGTCCCCAGGTGGGGAACGAAGTCAGTCGCTGTCAGCCGCTCTAACTGGCCGGTTCCAGGCTTTCAGTGAGTTGGGGTCCTAGAACACCTTGTCTTGATGCTCATGGTCTGTTTTACCACCCCAGGTTGTTCTTGATGTTCAACATGTGCCATTAGGAAGCCTCTGTTCCCCACTTCCTTCACCTCTACAGATAACTGGATGTTAGTCCCATGTGGAAAACCAACAGAACAAAAACAAAATGCAAAAGCAGCTTGATGATATGACCTGGAAAATCACGACTTGGATACACATCATTTCTTTCAGAAGAGCAACCCCACAACTATGGCACATGCGACAATTCAGTAACCTGAACTGCACACACACACACGTGCACACACAAAGACCTGCACTTACATTCAGTTTGCATACAGTTTGGGGAGGCAGGCAGGAACTTCTGAAAGATTTTGAGCTTTGGCTCAAAACAATTCTGGGTCTAATGCTCTGGGCTGTGAATCCTTCTTTATATCATTAGTGGCAACCCTATGTCCTCGTGCGAACAGCAACTATTTCCCAGCGTTGCTGCCTAAAGATATAATATGAAACTGCCCAGCAGGGCTTCTGGCTCTTAGGTGCTGCCCGTAGCATGCTAATGTCCTCTCCCTGACTTCAATATCACACAGTTACAGGTAACAGAGTCCACAGTAAGATCAAAGCTAGTGCCATGGCTGAGAGGCATTTAAATTGGCCTGGAAGATCTCATGGGAGAGGTACTCACTGCCCGTTCGAGACCCAAGGGAGGCAACTGGTGAGCCAGAATCCATCACCTTCGAGCTAGAGTTCTCAGATGTTTGGATGTTTCCCCTGAGCATTAGATCCACAGAACAGTCAGGGCTGTTCACTCGGTCTTCTTACAAAGAGGCATAATAGAAAGCACGTTCTAAAACTTAGATGTTTAAAACCACACAGAACGGTGGGTTCTCAAGTCAAAATCATGAAACTATGTATGTCCTTCAATTGGTTCTTCCGACTGGTTCTTGGCGCTGCAGTACACTGTTGCTTGCAATGTGGGTATATGGCACAACAGCACCTACAAGCACATGGGTGTTTATGGGAAATGTGTAATCCTGGGACCTGTGCCAGACCTCCTTATTTTAATAACTAACACGCATTTTAAAATTAAGAAGTTTTGTTATAGGACAATCCTTTCCCCCTTCGCGCCCATCAGTAACCATGATAGGTAAAGCTGACAAGTGTTGGGGAAAGCTCCCAGTACAGCCTGGGGAAGGGAGGTGCTGCTTTTGCTAGTTTTCCATCTATATCAAGATGGACCTAGATTCCTTCATGGCACCTGGGATGAGACAGAGCTCATTAAGGCCCTCAAGGACCAGGAACTGACGGTATCACTGCTTAACTTCATGAGTCCAATGTCCCCATTTGCTCAACTGTCGGTCTAATATTGCTTGGTATGAATTCAGTAGACTTCATGCAAATCAGATCACCCTCTATAATGTAGATGAGTCTCAGCCACTCAACTGGAAACTGCAAGAGAAGACAGCATCCCCCAAGCAAAGGCAGAGCAAATTCTGCCTTCAAACTCAGGACTTCAATATCAACTTTTTGTGGAGTTTCCAATTCTCTCTCTCTCTGAGGAACCCTGACTAACACACATAGTGATTGCATGATTTAGTATAAGGTACAGCTTAGTTTGGGTGTTAGAATAAACAGACAAACTCACTTTATTAATAACCAAAGAACACCAACTATGAGATGATGCTTACAGCAACTTACTGTTGCTCAGAGCCACATGGACAGTATACAACAGTTTCAAGAAACATGGTTGCACTGTCTGGCCAAAAATACTTGAAGTTTATCATGGCCACTGCGAGAGGCAGGCAAGGTTATTCTCAAGGTCAAAATCAACTCTTGGTAAACAGGTCTCCTAGGTGTCTTTGCATATTCTGTTTCCTTGATGCATCCTTAACGCTGCAAAGAAAACTAATAGGAGCAGATCCCCAACCCTGGACAGCTTCCACTGTGCGGCTTAAATCAGAATTTCAAGCAATGCCAACCTGTATCACGGATGAAATCAAAATACACCATTGACAATAATGAGAAATGAAGCTTTTTCTCCTGCAACCAGCAAAAAATCAGTTATAAATCACTAGTAATTATCCTGGCACAAATACAAAATGCTGAGAAACTAACTTCCAAATATTAAGCCAGAATATAGTATCAACTTCACTCAGGGGCTAATTCCAAATGTAATTACTGCATCATTACTTAAAAAAAAAATCATAACATAGCATTTGTACTGAAATCACTCATTTGTAACCAGCCCCAGGTAAATAAAGGAAATGCAGCGAGTTCATTCTGGCCATAACTCACATGGGGGGGGTATGATTTAATAGACCCCTCTCCTAGGGGTAGTATTGGCCTGCGTTTGAACTGGCTTGGTGCTCACCCAGACCTGTAGACATCCTGCAGAGAGCAGGCTACCAGTACGGCCGCAGGGACTGGCAGAAACCCAGAAATATCACACGCACAGCATTAAGACCCTCCGTGCACCTAGCGACTCCCTCACTCCCAGTCTCCCACAGGTCTGGACTCTGAAACCTTGCATGATGAAAGAACACCCGTTTGGAAGTTCATGAGCGCCGTAGGCACTGCTGAAAGACATTCTGTACGCCTGCCATAGGAAACAGCGGTCGGGGGCAACGGGCCGCGTCCCAGACCACCAAGCAGAAGGTATGCCGTTGGCCACAGCAAGAAACCCTGCCCTCCCACACACGAGGGGGTCCCCACTTTGGTGTGGCCCCCCACAACCTGTAGCTGCTGCTGAAGTGAGAGCTACACTTGTGATTCACACATATGGCTTCCAAGAAAAATGCAGACGTAGAATCAACACGCGTTCTCCGAAAGGCATGAGCAGGGCAAAGCGGAGGGGGTCACTGTGGTCCATCTGGGCAAAATCCCATTAACTCCAGCCCAAGTGGGAATCTTAAATTGAACTGCCATTCAATGACCCCCGCCGGGGCTTTGAACAGGCCTCCGACACACTGGGTTGTGGTGCTCTGTCGTATAAGACGTGTATATTATTCCATACCCCTCATTTCCTATGCTACATAATGGGGGCTGTTCTGGTATCAAAGGAAATGATGAATAATAATACTGAACATCTGGTTTGTAAAACACAAACTTGCTCAACAGACTGACTGCTTCCTGTCCGCTTCCCTAGTTAATCAGGCATGCGGGCTCCTATGAATATGTATTCTGACTCATGTGCGAGGTCCAGGCAGCCCGACCAGTTCTGACTCCTAGCACTTCATCCGTTTCCCACCCAATGGCACCGTTGGCAATGCAGCAAGCCCGAGGGCATGGCCACAGACAGCCACGCAGCAGCAGGTTTGTGCTCCATCCTGCTGCCAGCCCTGTCTTTACTATTCCTGGATCCCCCTGATAAACGCTGCTTGGGCATCATGCCAGGTGACAGGTGCCATGTGCTGGGCAGACAACCAGGAACAAGAGCTGGGTCTTATCCCCAAGGAACCCTAAGTCCACTGACAGGGACAGAAAAGAGAACGAAGAGGGGACAGAGGAGCTAGCTCTCATTTCCCGAGCAGGGCGAGTGCTGCCATCGGGGGTAGCTTTGTGGCGACTATGATTTCTGGTGTTGCGTGCTTCTTGTCCGGGTTTCACAGGAGATCCACAGGACTTCCTCGACGCCGGTTTAACAACCGCACAAGTTTCATTTTGTTGGCTTTATGCTTAACGAGATTTATAAATGGGACACTGCAGGGGTAGGCTTCTTTTTAAATCCTGAAACTCTGCCTCTCCATTGCTAAGTGTGTGGCCCCACATGCAACCCAGACTCAGCCCAACAGAGCATCTCTCTCTCTCTCTCTCTCTCTGTCTCTCTCTCTCTCTCTCTCACACACACACACACACACATACACACACACACACACACACACCTGCCTGCCCACTGCCCAGAACTCACTGAGTGGCTCAATCACTAGAACCAAGCTTCTGGCTAGGCTATTCTAATTTTTCTTTTCCCTGTCTGTTGCTAATGGCTAAGACTCTCTTGTGTGTATGTTGGTTGTAAGAATGTAAACCTGACAACCGTGTCTGTTCCCCAGAGAGGCGCTTGGACTAAAAACATGCAGCCAAGCTACAAAGCAGGGTGTGTGTGCCCCTTCATCCCCGGGGTCCACCACACCCAGGCTTTATTCCCTGTGTCACCTGAGTCAATGTATTTTCTCTTTTTGTTATGATGATCTTGGCTCACATCTGTGAATCTTACAAACAGCAGGACCCTGGTGCAGAAGTCTGTCTCGGTTCCCCTGGCCCTGCACAGCTCTGGGGACATTAAGGTGGTGGCAGTGAGAGCCATGGACACCTGTACAGAGGAGTGGTTTCTGAGGCCACAAAGGCCAAAGGGAAAATGGGTCCTAACCTTTGCAAGAGAAGTGTTGGTGTGTTTTTTTCCCACTAGGGGAGCAATTCAGGTGTGCCCCCACAAAGCACCCAAAGAATGAATGGTAATAGCATTTGGGGAAAACCATTTTTTTTTAAAAGAAAAATAGTGCTATCAGAAACCATCGCCATGAAGATTTTATGTAAATCCTGCATAATGATTACAGATCTGGCTGTTTTCCAGAAAGATCCTGGGTGAGCAGTTGTAGAATCAGAGGCTGCTTTTGGCTGTACCAGGACGGAACAGCAAGCACTCCCCAGGGAAGGCGGCTGGGGCTGGAATCAGGCTGCACTACTGCCCCAGGAACCTTCACTTTGGAAGCGCATCCAGTTTGTTTTCCAACTGCGTGTCTGCAGTCACGGGAGTTCACCGGGGCTGGTGGCAGGATGCTCCATTTCTCCTGCAGCTGGAAGCCCTGAGGGCAAGTGCCAAGGCTAGAAAAAAGAGGCGAGCTGGCCCTGGCCCCAGGAACACATTCAAGCAAGTTAAGGGCAGCGTGCTTGGCAGCCCACTCAAGAGATGCCAGGTGGTTTTCAACAGAGCCTCCTGCCAAGTATGCGGAGCCCGAGGCACGGGCTCAAAGGCAAGGCTGTGCACAAATGGCAAATTCAGCTCGGGAACAGGCCTGGCTCTGAGCCAGGGACAAAGACCAACTCCCTAACTTTTCTCAAATGCCTCTTCTATTTTGCTCCTCTTGGGTTTCTGTGCTCTTCTTTTGTTAAAATTGATAAACACGTTGACTATGCTAATATTTTATTGTGCCATGATAACAATGTGAGTTATAAATATTTGACATATGGGTGCAAAATATGTGTGTACACAGCTGTATTTCTCCTACGCTTTTGACTCTTGGTAGTGAAGCCCAACATTTGCTCCACAAGAAGACCCTGCTACCATCTAGTGGCAGGGATGGTGAATTGCAGGTACAAGATCCTGGGCAGACAAAAAAAAATAAGTATTCCAGGGCTCATCAGTAAAAATGTATCTAGATGACAGCCAACTTCACTTGGTTATCTACACAGCTGAAACAAACATGGGCTGTATCAGTGATTGGCTCTTTCAGTGACCCGTGCCTTGGCAGGAAAGAAATAGGAGTAAGACATACAAAAGCAAGGCTGTGTAGCTTTTTAGGTGCAAGGCGAGACGTTTTGAAAGGAGACCTACTGCTTCTCTGAGGTGTGAAGGCTCTGAGCCTGTGACTGGGGGGTGGGGAAGCACCTGGAAAGGCCAGATCGTTTCACATCTGCATTCTCAATTACATCCTCTCCTGTGTCGGTAAGCTTAAGGTACCAATAAGCTGGGGATTCCTGAGAGCCACTCTCTGGGCAGCACACAGGAGGGTAGCGGAGCCCAGGGTGGTCCTCTCCTTGCTGGCTCACAGCTGGAGCAAAGCAGGATGGCAGAGAGGCCTTAGAATAACATCCCCAGGCAGCTCTGTCTGTAAGGGCAGCTGGAAGAAAGGGAGGTGGAGAGCTGGAAAGGGTATGCGTGCAGAATCGGGGGGGTAGGGGGCTTTAGGGACCCTCCGTAGGTTGAGTACAGGTCCCTGGACCATCCCCCACCTCCAGTCCCATGTCATAGAAATCCTTTGCACCTACCCCTTTCAATGTCCTTCCGTTTACCCCCTTCTGTCATCACAACACTCCTTACCCTTCATTAAAGACAGGGACAGGCGGGGAGAGAAGAGTCCTACCAGAAAGCAATGGGACTGCACAGAGAGGATGTTTTCTTGCATGGACACAGGACGCGGGTGGACGGCCCCCACCACGTAGCAAGCGATTCCTGTTGCAGCTCATGCTTGAAAAGGGGAGCCAGGCAGAGACATGATGCACCTGACTCCTGTTCTCAGTACCCAACTCTGTCAGATTCACTCTTCCAGCCTCTAGATTTCCTGTGTTCCCGAGTGACGGTGGTAGGAACTGCTGGCTGCTCTCACAGTGGCCAGTTTGAATTAAGAGCTCTATGTCCCACAGGCATATCTTAAAACTCCATCATCTCTCCTATCATCTAGGAGCTCGTCCTGAAAGCAAGGACAGCTTCTGTGTTTCAGGGACAGAACCAGCAGTGATAGAACTAAGTGATCCATAAGGATGTTGAGGGTCGCCTCATGAAGTTTGCAGGAAGAATTAGAATGGAAGGACATACTTTCCACGAATGCGGTGAGATACCTTGTCTGTGACATGCATATTTATCTTTAACGAACATCAAGAGTAATTCTGCAGATTCTGAGCATTTTAGTTTTACCTATAGAACTTAAAGTCTGTATGTATCACTCTCAGAGCTTCAGTGACTGAAGCTATTTAGATCTAATAGCCCTGTGCTTAATGAGGATCCATTTCAAGCACTCCACAGAAGGGGAAGCCAAGTACAGAAGGACACACTGGATATGAAACTAGTAACACAAAGGCTTAGACACAAAACAATGCTGAATACCATCTGTTGTGCCTAGACTGTAAAATCAGAATCCACAAAAACAGGTAAGAATGCAAACTTCTAGGTAGCACATCCCAGTAAAAGCAAAAAAAAAAAAAAAGACCACCCCCCAAGATAAGCGATTTCAGGATAAAGACAGGACTGTTTGTGAAGGTGCTGGCAGAAGGCAGGGCATCTTCCAAGGAATCACAGAGCAGAAAAAAGCAAGTCTGTACCAGGTATGGAAAGGAGAGGGAACAGGTCCTGGGACCTGAGACTAAGAGGATGTTGGGAGGGCCACCCATAGAGAGATGCCATCTTGCAGAATCATTCTAACTCAACTCCATCGCTATAATATGCAGTGTTTGCCTCACAAAAAAACCTCACCGACCTCCCCTGACACACACACTCAAGCATGTATGATACAATATTTATATTGTTAGATCTGGGTGGTTGGTACATAGACGGCCCTTTGCGTTGTCTTTCTCTATGAACCAGATTCTTAATAACAAAAAGTCCTGATAAAATCTCAACCCCAGAGAACATTTAACAAATCAAACCACTTAATAGCATCAGCTTGCAATGAAGAATGCCTACAAAATAAAAGTTAATTAAAATCATCCTCCTCATAAAATTCCATTAAAACATCTTTTGCAAGCAGATCTAAATAGCCCTTTCAGCAAACAATGGTTGCACTTTGACACTGAAATGTTATCAAAATAAAGCTTAAATATCCTGAGTAAAAGATGATACTTAAATTATCAGTAGTTTGGTCTGTGTAGAGAGAAATTTAGGGAACATGAATTGAATATGAACATGAATATGAATTGTCTTTCATGCCCCTGCTCCTAATGAACTATTTTTAAAATCTGGGCAAATTAAGAACGCTAAGCATTGTTTAGATTTCCATTCTGCACTCACGTTTTTCAACATGTCTGCAGGATGTCTAAATCCTGAGTAACATAAGACTCTAACCAAGTCATAGTGGGAGATAGGGGGAAAATGCCAACCTTTACAGCCACACTGCCTCTTGCTTTGCAACTGATCGTCTTAGGACAAGTGTGGCCACTCAAGCTATGCGAATAATACAGAAATATATTCTCTTTTGACCAAGACACTTTTTAAAGTGCATCCAAGATTTGGAGATTATGAATTCTTTAGAAGCTTCTCTGTTGCAGTTGTTTAAATATGAAAATAAAATAGATTTCCCTCTCTGATCTGGAACAGCATCTTTGTACTTAACTGTAACAACCTGAAGACTACTGTATGAATGACAACGCCATGTAATGCTGCAACATATTTATGAGAACCTAACAATAGTTTTCTGCGAATGAAAACTGTTTGGGACGATTTTTATGTTGCTCCTTTTCTCATGGCTGTGCTAATAAAGCAGGGAATACGGTTTATGAGTGAACAACTGCAGACAGTGTTTCCTTGACCAGGGACACATATACAAAGCAAACCAGGGTCAAGACATTACTGGGTACCGTATCTGAAAGTTGTCTTGGAAACAGCTTTGTTGACTAGGGAGCAACCCGCTTATTTCAAGAATGTTCAGGAATAATGAGAATTATCACGAGACTTTGGACACTGGCCAATGCTCACGATGAGCTTTGGCACACAGCTGCCCACCCCAACCCCCTTTGTGGCCAAATGTTCCTATTTTCACAACGGTGGTTTAGACATCTCCCAAATAGATGCCTGAAAACACAGCCAATTGTTGGAGCTTCGGGGCCCTGGGACAAAACCTTCCCCTTGTTTAAAGACCCCCTGAAATGCTGCTTCCTCCATAAAACCTTCCCTGACTAAGTGGAAATGGGAACCAGATGTTCTCGAACTTCACTACAAAGATAATCATATTTACTCTACAACCAAAGATACTATCTAGACCAAATGTGTGCAAACTGTTAATATGGCAGAGTCGCAGAACACTGTGGTTGGGAGAAGCACTGGGAGCTGTGCAGAGCCTGAGGACTGGAAGGGCAGACACGGAGTGATTTTTCCTTCCATCCACAACACTGAGCACAGAGCCTAGGACACAGGAAGGGCTCAGGAAACGATCCTGGAGTTTTTGTAACATCATCCTGTTTAATGATTGTGTAAATGAGGCCCAGAAAGGAAGGGTGTGCCACGGAAGTACCAAAGTACAGGTAAGGTTCTGGACTCCTTCACTTAGGATCGATGCAGAGTGTGCCCACATGAACATGGGCAGACTTACTCAGGGCGGTTTGAGAAGGTAGGGCTCACATGCTACTGCTGCTACAGCTGGAGACAAAAGGTTGGGGATCTCTAGCCAGTGGCATGGCAGGGAAGGAAAGGGGCTTTTCTTAACCCTCTAGGCACACATGGTGACTTCCTCGGAAAGCAGCACACGCACAGCAAACTCACAAGAACCAGATCTGAATGGACCCCCTGAGCAGGATATCAAATGTGTGCAATCATCTTTATGCATCCATCATTCCATCCATCTATCCACCCACCCAGCCATGGATGCACATCCACTATTAAATACAGCTTTATACAGTGCTTTACAGCATTTACACCTTTGTAAGCCTAACCCAGATGCTGGCAGTGTCTATACCCATCTTACGGATGGAGCAGTTAAAGACAAAAGGGTAGAGGATGTGCCTGCAGGGTGTGGTTTGAGCCTTGACATATTTTATGCCAGAGACTGGGTACCAATCCCACTGCTCTCAGCCTCCTATTTTGGCGTACAAGGGCAAATGGAGTGAAAATGGCAACCAAGCAAACCACCCTCTAATGGAACCATCTCTTGGTATTGCTGACAATGTGAACATAAACAGCAAGTGTGGTGCCTGGCAACAAGTGCAGCTCATCTCTCTTCCTGGACTACAGGAGAGAAGTTCAAAGGTTTCTTCCACATTGGCTTGGGCTTCATGGCTCTCTCCATCTGAATTATGTAGAGAAAAATAAGCATTTCTTCCTCCTCCCATACAACTTCTCCTGAAACAACTTGCTTTAGGAGGCAGTTGCAGGGAGAGAGGCAGCTAATGAGATACACGAAAGAAGGCTGGGATCAAAGCACATTGGGAAGGAAGTTGTTCTGGCATGAGGGAGCCAAGGAAGAAGGGGAAAGATAATTCAGAAGTACTAAGCCTGCAAATCATCTAATATGTTCCAGGCCTGGGCAAATATGGATGGGTCCAATCCAAGCACACAGAGCTCATGATTCAGCAAGTGGTTCAATTCCATGAGTCATTTCTGGAAAAAGAAAATCCATACCATGGCATTAGTCCTTGCCTGACATTTTTCTACCTCAGGAAACTTAGGTTGGGTTTTCCAAAATCCTTCCAGCTAATTGGAAAGGATAAACATCGAGCTTTCTGTTTTCTTAACTTCATAGTAGCATGGCTGTACACAATTGCACAACTGCTCCAGTTTACCACCGAGGGTCATTTCAGTTGAATCCTCTGACATGAGATGTCAGCTCACCCGGAGCCATCGCTTCAGTTCTCAGGGAACTAACCGGGCTGCGTTCAGGTTTGGAGGATGACGGGATGACTGATCAATGAACAACAGGAAGTGAGACAGGATCCAGTAGGCGAATCTGTGACCAGATCCACCAATGTACAACTAGGTTTAGTAAGAAATTAAAGTAAAATCATTGAGTTTTCCCCTCAACATTGATGTGTAGAAACAAAACAGGTGGAGGTCACTGTGATAGCTCCATTGGCTAATCCTCCCTCTTCAAATGCTGACATCCCATATGGGCAACGGATTCCAATCCAGATCCCTGTGTGTGGCTTAGGAAGGATCAGTGGAGGATGGCCCCAATCCTTAGGACCCTGCACCTGCGCGGGAGACCTGAATGAAAATCCTGGTCCTGGCTTTGGACTGGCTAAACTCCAGCCAGTGTGAGTGAACTAGTGAATGGGAGATCTTTCTCTCTGCCTTTCCTTCTCTCTGTACGCCTGCCTTTCCAACAACAACAACAAAAAAGAAGAAACCAAGTAGGTTGACAAATTCTATTAAAAAAAAGAAATATGCATTTCACATCCAAGAATTAGGCCTAAAAAAGCACAGGAGAAGACTGGAAGGAGGGCTGTGGCTTGGAGTGTATGGTGTATGTGTGTTTTCTACTGCTTAACATACAGCATTTCCTTGGCACATCTTTCACACAGGAAATCCCCTCCTAAGAGGACTAGTAAAGTGACATTAACATCACTGACAAGGATTTGATTTGAAGGCGACTTTACTCAACACTGGCATTATGGCACAGAACTGGTTTTGTACCTTATCACTGAATTATACTGATTTGATCTGGCCTGGTGTTTGAGTGGCTTTTTTTTTTTCTGTTGGTGGTGGTGGGGTGTGTGTGGTCACGTTCTCTGTAATTGGGAGGAAAATACATTGCCAGTTCACTTTAGTTTGTTAAGATACTCCCTGAAGTTGCGCTGAGCAGACAATACATGCTCAGTCTCCACTTAATGTTTTGTTTTTGTGGTTTTTTTTCCCCCCCAAGAGATACATCTAGGGCATTAAGAAATAAGGCAGGAATGGCCAAACAGACATGCCAACTCTTTCAGTTTCTGACTGCCTTTGAGCCAATAAAAATCATCCACAGCATCACATCTTGAGGCAAGAAATCAGACCCCTGGACATCCTGTGATGTTCCTCCCCGGACAGACCCAGGCTTACAGTGCGGACACTGCGCCACCATTCCAAAATCCAATGGGCTTCTAAACTAAGTTTTCTCGATCCTCTACTTCCCTCTATTTAGAAAAGGATGAGTGTATTTCTTAAGGGATGTAAGGACAACTGAAATGAGAACATTTATCAAATTCTTTTTTTTAGATGCTTCTTTAGCTTTCAATAGAAAATGCAATTTCATTTTAACAATAGCATGAATAGAGTTTCTATTGCTTCAGCACATGAAAAGAGTCATATTTTATAATGGTGCTTGATTTAAATGGCAAACAATCACATACGTTAAATACATGAGAATATTTAAAAGGAGGCTTTGAATTCCTAACTCAGTAAACACTAGGTCTGGGACAAGAAAACATTGAGATATTAGGGATTTTGAAACCATTTTTTGGTTTTGAACTTTATAAACATCCAGTTCCTTTTTATCATCTTTTTTTTTTTTGAAAAAACACCAGATGATGTCAGCTTCAAACCTGTTTCTGCTTTCATTTGATCAGATTTGTCTGGACTAAGCAAGGCACAATACTACTACCCTGATGCAGTAATCAGCAATATTACTATTTCTGCCATGGCCAACACTACTAAGAGAGCATGTGGTATGGATGGGCCCTGAGCAAGCATTGCTCTTCTACTTTTCAGCAACGTCCTGCAAGAAAGGTATTTTGAGCCCATTATGAATGACATCTATGCTTATGGTGATGGTGGTTCTGGGCCCAAAGTGACGAGGGAGATGCAGCAGGATAGAGCCTCTACTCCACCTCCAGCTCACTCTGAGGTTGATCTTTGTAACCACCTGGATTTCCTGCCTCCACTGATTGCCAAGGTGGAATGCCTTAATCTTGCCATGGTTAGCCCATCATAAGAGACTGCTGCACCATTTGGTTCAACACTCTCCAGAGAATTAACTTAGCAAACACCACCTTTCCTTACCTGAGTTTTCCCCATTGTTAAGGCCAAATAGCCCTTCCTTCTAACTGGGGCAGTGAGCAAGACGGGCAATGGCTGCCAACTGAGGGGCACAGCTAAAGCTCACACTGCTCATTGCCATGGATTTCCCAAGTTTGGTTCACTATTACACTAAGCATCTAAACTAGACTGGGCCTTCAACAGAAGTTCAAAATGAACTTTCTTTCCAGTAGGCCATAGAGGATACTGATGAAGGGACTTCAGACTTGTCCCACGTAAAACCATGCCCCACGTACACAGCATCCTTCTGATTATCATCGTTCTTTCCAAGGATCAGTGCGACTGGGCAGGCACCTGCATACCTGACTTTGGGTTTTCCACACTTTTGTCGCATTATGCTGAGGGCGAGTGAGGTTCAGGAAACTACTGCGAGGTTAATCCTTGTTATTCTTTTCCCCCTCACGTATCAATGGTGAACGCGGTTTATTATTGATAAATAGAATTACATATGAAATAAAATCAGGTCATTTTATAGGATTTTAAAATTAAAAAAAAAATGTTTGGGAAGAAAATAAGTACCTGTTTTACCACCAGAAAAGGCACTCTTGCAGCATGTGAATAATTTATTGTCAATACTACTCTCTAAATCTGTTTACACAGGTAAACACACACACACACACACACACACACACACTATAAGTGTAAGGCACATAAGTAATACCTTTCAATTTTAAACCTGGTCAATTTGTTTTAGATTGTTAAGTATGCTGACCCATAAGTCCATAATGACTACACAGTGTTCTGTCATTAGGAAGTTTGATAACTTTCGCAGCCCCTCCCTGATCCCTGATATTTCAACTTTCCTTGTCTACATACATAAAATTCTAAGTCATCCACTGCTTCAGGCAAGCTTCTACATAAGTTAACGGGTCAAAACATGTAAGTGTGAGTCGTGCTATGTACTGACCATGTCTTCCTGATGGCTTTTTCACAGCTGACGGTATAAAAGTTTTTTTAAAAAAGTAAACCTTTGTAATAATTAAATCCAATTTTTATTTCTACATTGCTTTTTTCCCCCAATTTTTTCCTAATTTTTCCTAAAAGGACCTAAAAGACATTCAATGTTCAAATTAGTAGGAAAATGGAGAAGACCCCAAATAGACATACAGTCTGAGACCATTTAATATTAACAAATTGCTTCTTTTCCTAAACAAATGCTAATAATAGCTTGCTTCTGAATAGAGCTTTGTGGTTCCCACCCCACCCTGGCACACCCAGGACTTCAGCTCTGGCCCTGAGTGTGGCTCTGCTGGGTATTTGTGCATCAGGTGGGTCCTGCAGTCATCTGTCTTTTGGACAGGGCCATGGGATGGGGGTCAGCCCAGCCTCCCGTGGGGATGAAGCTTACAGAGTTCACTCCCTTCCTCAGCTGCTAGCAGAGCCATCTGCCTGCACCGCCACAGACAAACTGTCACAGAAGTGTGGCGCAAAATCCAGTCTTCACTTATGTGATCATCATGACGGTGGCTGAGTACAGATTTCCATCATGCGAACCATGGGAAAAGCTGTAGGATTGCATGGATGTGGCCCCTATTTCCTTTGCCTTATCCAGAAAACAGATCCAATGATCTAAACTGTAACCCACTGTGCTGCGATCCTCTTTGAGACTGAGACGGTATTCATCTTAACAGTCCTGGTTTAGAAATGCATAGCAAAGGTTCCTGACCATGCTCCTATAAAAGAGTAAATGATAAGGAGGAAGACAGGGTTATCACAACAAGAAATAACAGTTTACATATAGAGCAAGTAAAGGCAAAAGCAAATGAGTCATAAACCAGAACCAAATATAAACAGTTATCACCTCTTAGTTTGGCACTTCATTTGCACTGATTGAGCTGGTTATATAACTATAATGAAACAGTAAAATCACTAGACCTGAAGTTCTATGAAACAGCAGCTTTGCAAACTTTCAATTTTCTATTTTCAATCACAGTTAATTTCACAGTTAAAGTATAGATGTTAAATGAGGCAAAGAATGATAAATGACATCCCACAATTGCTAAAATCTGATTACAGCGAGATAAGAGCTCGGCCAAATTCCTCCTGCACATATTTGCACCTTGAACAAGAGGAGGAAAAAATGAAAGAAAGTATAGATGACTGCTCCCTTTATTTCCCCCGAAATATAAAGGTAAACAAGGAAACAAAGGAAATGCAAATGGACTCAGGGCCCATTTACATGGGGCTATGAGAGGAATTAATAAAACAGTTCCCTCCTGAAAAAAACAAAAATCGACCTCCATTTAAGAAGTTAATTTATGCACTCCTGAGTCCTCATACAAGTTAAACAGCACAGAATATCACAGCAGGCGTAGAACAACAGATCTTGAACCCTGCTGTGTTTGTTCAAGAAGGCAAGTTAAGCTATTCCTAACAGGAAACAAAACACGCGGTTGGGCTATTAGACAGGGATCGTTTTGCCATACAGTGCCGCTCTGAATGCATCAATTGCTGTTCCAAACAGGATTAGAGATGTGGTTTGCTTTAACTATGGTTTTGAAAAAAATGCTTATGCCTCTTCCAGCCTCTCAGGCTGATATTAACTAATACAGTGCCAGGAAAGACACAGAACACCTGGAACAGCCTCCAGAAATATTTAGTAAATCCCAAAGGTGTGTGAAAGCAACAGAGAAAGTAGAGAGCAAACAGCGGTAATTCCCAAGGAGTATTTCTGACTTTGGACCTTCAAGGCCCATTCCACATTATCTCACAACAAACAATGAATGCACAGGGAGTTGCAACTGACAAAAACACCTTCAAGGTTATTGAACAATTATTCATAACTGTCTTTAGGCAATTCTGTAATGATATTATCATAATGGGGACCTCAGTTCTTCTGTGGAAGTCAAGAATTATTACGAATGGGGGGATAGGCGAAAGCAGATATTTCACGCACAGGGACTTTTCTTCGTCACTGAAGCCACCAAAGATTCATCCACTGGAGACACTGGTTGTTTTCAGAATAAGGAATGAATTTCTGATGGCTTGTAGACGTTGGATGTTTATTACCACACGGTGTTTAGCTAAGCATTTTAAAATCTGCATTTGCAAAAATATGAAACCTTCATCAGGTACATTCCTGGTTAGCTCCACCCCAGTGTTGCCACAAGGGTTGAAATTCATAATGAATTTGGAGCTGCTTAAGCATCATGAGAAAAAACAAAATTAAGAAAACTGCTTTGCAAACCGTTGTTCTAGAAAAGTGCCACAAAGCACTAGTAGTGGAGTGTTACAAGACCTTCGTAGTATTAGAATCATGAAAATCATAATTTATAGACCACAATCACTAATGTTTGCTACACAGAAGAGGGACACCCAAATGGGACATTTTTAGTTGTAGATCAGCCAAGAGATTAAAACAAGCATGTTTACAGAGACATAACTATTTAAAATATTTATACAGAAAACAGTTGCAGATGATACAAAACCAGATTCCAACAAAAACACAGCACAAATGCAGACACCATATGGTCCAATGTATGCGCTCATGACCTCCTGTAAAAGATGCAGCGGCTGTCAATGGCTCCCTTTTGCCCCTAGAATAACAAACTCTTGGATTTAGAAAGAGCTCATTATCATGTCCACAGATGGCTGAAATCTCTGGGTGTTGTCAAAGGCATTGGGAAGAAATATCTCAAAACAGTTGTTCTTCCAAAGTCTTTGCTGCATTGGAATTGCAAGCCCACTCTTCTCCTCTCCCCAACTCTATGAAGAAGGTGCAATGAGTTAATGCACCGTTTCTAATGAAAAAGAAAGAGTACTTTATGCCTGCAGGGCCTTTGACATTCCTTGAGTATCCATCGGGTTAGAGTCAGGACCACAAAACACAGCCCATGTCCTTCATCACCACCTACCATGTGACTGCTCTCTGGAGCCAGAGATCGGGGCCAGGCCAAATGGCAACTCTACTTTCAAGGGTTTGCAGCATATGTCAGTCTCTCTGCTAGGCACCAATAAGAGAAATGGCTTACTTAACAACACTGTAGCTTTAGCCTATCATCATCTTTAACAAGAATTCTTAGGCCTAGAAAGGTTAAGTAAGTTGACCCTGGTTACCATTGGACAAAGGTTAGAAGGGAAGCTACCATGGCTTTCACTTGTGAGCAAGTCAAGTAGCAACACAGGATTATTTAAGCAAAACAGATGCTTATGGAAATCTCACCCTTAAAGGCTTCTGCAAGTGTGACTGAGGCACTTCTAGGAAGGAGAGTGTGGGGGTGAGGTACCAAGGTCTCTGCAGATTGAGACTTGCAGGCCTGGTGGAGGTGTCTCCAATTACTGATCTGTCTCTTCTGAGCTCCCTGCACCCTCCAGCCTCCATTCCCAGAATTCATATTCAAACTTTCCTTCTTCAAACATCTGAACGGGACACAGAAGTTGTGAAATCGCTTTAAACAAAGGCTTGGCATCTTTGGTAAGGCCAGTACCTTTCTCTTTTTCACGCACAAGGAAAAATAGAAAAAGCCATCTTAGGCACAATAGAAAAAGGAGGTAGAGTTATTCCTGGGCTACACGGAGATACAGTCCACATCCCACACACCATGTCATGTATCTTCGGGAGTGGGCAAAGGACCAAGGGACCCACTGCATTTTCCTTGACTCTGAACTTCAGTGACAGGCTCCCATTTTCAGGCCAGGTGATGTCAATCACAGCATGATGACAAAGGGAAGGAGGACCATGAGGTGAGTGCTCCTGGAGAATCATATATCCTGGTGACATTTGTTCTTACCCTACTCTACATGGTTTATTTTAGATGTTTTAGAAACTCTACAGCTGACAGCATCCCCGATGCATGAGGGATCCTCTACCAAAGGAAAGCCTTCCTTTGTGGATCAGTGGAAACTTGACAAAGGCTAGTTCATGAAGGCTGGTCCATTTTTTGAGCACCTAATGCGTTCATTCTCTCTATACAATAATTCTATATGTGGCCGGTGAAGACAGCATGTCCCACCAAAGACACTGACTGGACCTCCCAAACACTCTGGGATGCTGACCATCTATTTACCCTGGAAACAGATGCTATCTTTGAATGCATCAACGTTTAATGAAGTGTTTCAGTCCTTTCGTGATGGCACTGAAGTGTAATCAAACATCACCACAAGCCAAATCACAAACTAGCACGTCTTGCCTTGTTTAAATATCTCCAATATATTTGAGTAACTGTGTAATGATTTCTAGGCCTCTGGTTGTCCATATGGTCTGAACAGACTTTCTTTCGGAAAGCAGTTGTGTTCTCACTCTCTCAATGACTAGGAACCAAATCATTTTCACTACAAAATGCAGAGTTTGGGAGATATTGCTTAGATTTCAGGGTAGTGCCCTACCTTAACTTTTTGAAATGAAATCACATTTGGCCTCCAGAAACAGTCCTTTCAGACATCTTTGTGAAAAGCAGAGGAACAATGCAGCAGGCATCACAACATGTTTTCTGCTATAACTGTCCGTAGGATACAATGACACATGCCATGGGGACAACACAGCAAAGCCATCACTGCAACCACATGGAGTCCTTCTGGACAGTGAACATTCTAGATGGTGGAAATAGTTCATCTCAGACAATGAGGACCAGTGAAAGGGTCTGGCCACTGACAAGGACGCCTCATGGTGCCCCGGGGACAGGCACATTGGGGTGAGCAAAGGAGCTGCTCATTCTGTAATTCATGAGGCCCGAGGGGAGTTTCAGAGATGTGGTTTAAAGGCTTGGGATTTGCATGGCTTATCCACATGGTGTGTCTCCCAGAGAGATGAGTCCAGGGAAGGCCTGGAATGTAATGTTTGATGGAACACGTCAGACCTAATCTCGACTTGCTATTTGAGAATTCTTAGGGAAATGGCCAGACTTGAAGTCAACTTCCCCCTCCCTGCCCCCTCAACCACTGGCCATGTCGGCGGTCATTGGGAGTGCTAACTAGGCAAGTGGCAGTGGCACTGTGTCTGCTGGCCTCTCTGTTCCTCTTACTTCAGCTGTGAGAAGAAAACCATTTCACTGGTCATGAACAGTGCTAAACACGCAAACCATGGAGACATGCATGATTTGTGAGATCTGAGGAAGGCTGGAATGGGATGCAGAGTTTACCTTTTGTGCCTGAGGGAGCTGGAAAACAAGGGGAAACAAAATAGAACAAAAAGGGAAAGAAAAAAAATCAGTCATTATATAAGAATTGGAGATTCAACTGTAAAACTTCATTTTGTTTCCACTGGCAAAGAGCAAAACCAAAATGGAGAGAGAAAGGATAGGATAAAACTGCAACCAAGCTCTTGTGACTGTTTTAAAGCAAAGCTCCACTGTTGACTGCTCAGTCCACAATCTGAACCCGTGGTATTAACCATTCATCATTTGTTCTAGCAAAGGTTTTGGGAATTCCCTAGCCCCCAAAACATCTGATAATCCCTTGAGAGCTGGATGCAAATCACTTTCAAGTGGCTCCAAGAGGACAGTTTCTGCTTCGTGTAAGCCGACAAGTCTCACCCAAACGGTGGTGGTCTGGTGACATTTGGGACTGTCCCACTGGGGAGAGCGAGGAGAGAAGGGAGCAACAGGTGCTGGCTTTTACTGGGCAAAGGCTGGAGGCATCCCAAACACCTACAACATCCCATGCAGGGTCAAACATCCCCCATTACAGAGAATTATCCAACAAATACATCAGTGGTGACAGGCTTGAAATGCCCTCCTGTGCTAAAGGTGAGACTGTGAGGAATGCCCTGGTTTTAAAATCCATTTTTCTTGCTTTGTAGCCCTTTTACTGTTTCCTTCATTGGTGGCTAAGGAAGAATTCGTGAGGATTTGTATACTTAATGTAAAGCTGATGTTCTAAGAACAATGAAAGGCAGTCTGGAATGGAATCAACATTATCCTTGTATTAAATACATCATCTAGGAAGCACATCATGGTCAAGATCTCCCATCACAGACATGAACCTTCATCATGTGTAAACGTATCACCAGGCACTACGTTAAGTCCATTACTTACACTATCCCATTAAATCACAGCCACCTAATGCTACGTACCTCCACTTAAGGGAAAAATAAAATGGAACTTAGAGGTTAAGTAATCATACAGTGTCCCAGACACAACACATGGCACCACAGGGCTGCGCCCTTTTAGAACATACAAATTTAAGTCAACTCAGACATTAATAGATATCACAAAGATTTGTGAATGGTGATGAGGAGATTTTTCCCCTATCTCTGTAGAGATTATAACATCAAAAGAATTAGGACATACAAGAGAACTAGATGTCGTAGGGTCCCCACGTAAACCCTCTGCGTTACCCACTTCATTTTGTCCTGAGAGGAATGCTCTCCCTTGCTGTGCAGCAAGATCAGTGCTGAGCTAGGCTGCTGCCCTGTGGATGCAGCTCAGTAAACGGCAGAAGAGACACACTGGAACAAACAAGCTGGGACTGACACTGTGGCAAGCAGGCGAAGCTGCCACCTGTGACGCCAGCATCCCTACGGTGCCAGTTGATATCCTGACTGCTCCGTTTCTCACCTAGCTCCTTGCTGATGGCCTATGCTGATGAAGCTCTTGACTTCCGACTTCCAGCTGTTGCAACCATCCAGGGACTAAACCAGTGGGTAGAAGATTTCTCTCTCTCTCTCTTCTCCTCCCTCCCTCCTTTCTTCCCTTTCTGACTTTCAAAGCAAATGCATAAATACCATAACAAGGCAAAACACAAGACCCTTTGGACCTTGCGACATTTCTAAAATGGTACTGAGAACCCTCCCCTCCAAAAGCAGTCCACCACCACTCCAGCACTTAGTCGTCAACATTTTTTTCTCAACAGGCCTCCTGACTGACAAGGCACGAAGGCAGGCATGCGTTCTTGGCTGGCTCTTCGTGCCTTTGACTGGCTGTTCCACAAGGACACTCAAGTGTCTTTGGTGCTTCCCAAGGTTTCAGAACAAAATAAATCACAGCATGAGACACTGGACCTACAACGAAGAATCCCTTTAGTTTCTGAAGTATTAAACATCTTTTCACACCAAGGGAAAGAAACCTTGGACATACAAATGGTGTGGGATGAAAAATGTGTGTTTCCTTAAGAAAGCATTTGTGCTGAATCACAGCTTAGATTGTATGAAATGCATAAGGCTCTGTGAGAATTACAAATGTTTGATGAACGACAGAATAAATGCCAAAATTAAGCCCTGCAAAAAAACCAAAAATAAAAAAAACAGATTTTACCGGCCTCTTGGACAGGAAAGCTGTCTGTCTATTGTCTCTATCTCTCTCTTCCTTTTTTTCCCCTTTATTCTTGGTTGAGCAGGAAACACCTCTTTTGATTTACTCACTCAGGCACAAGAGAAGAGATGCTGGGAAGGAAAATGAGAGACTAGGCCTTTGTGGTGATGTCCACAGTTTAAGACTTCTCCCCAACTCTCCGCAAAACATGTATTTTCCTCAAGAAATAACTCATGAGAACAAAGAGTAACTTTCCCATTGGAACTTTCAAATAAAGTAAATTACAGCTTGGGATGCCCGAAACAGGTTGGACCTCTGAGAAGCAGGCTGAGAATAGAACATAACAAATTTAGATCAGATTGTCTGCAGCCACAGACGCTAGTGTTGGGAGCCAGCCTTCCCTGCGGCGTCATTCACCCAACGTTCATGAATGGTACATGGAGTGCCAACCTGAGAGTTAGACCAGCTGCACACTTGGTCCACCCTGGATCGTGGTTGGAGTCCCTCCCTTGGCACATGCCTTCTAGTCTTTGGCAATGTGCTTCTCTGTAAAACACAATGACAAAGGTGGGCTCAAGCATTATTGGGTCAGATCTTGGATGATCAACACATTTTACCTTAAGAAAAAAACTGATGACTTATTAATAGCCATCTTGGGGGTTATACTGAGAAGACTTCTGAAGCTATTTCTGAGTTTGATTGGAAAGAACATCATAGCTGATAAGCAACATTAAGCTGTAAGAAATCAGGAAGTCCTGAGCACACCCATGGGCACAAGAATCATCTTTAGAAGTTTCACGGCAGCTTTGCTTTGTAGTTATGATCTTACCTGGAAGTACCACATGCCTCTCTCCCCTGCTAGACCACATGCTCTAACATGATTCCTGCTCTGTGTATATGTCTGAGATTTTCTAATGTATGACTGGTACTTTATATGTTAATAAGTCAACTTCTTGCTAGGGTATAATCAGGGTTGATGTTAGGGAAATGTTAGTGAGATAATTTTTTTTTAATTTAGTAATTTAATTAAAAGGCAGAGTGACAGGGGGAGAAAAGAGAGGAGGGCTGGAGGGAAGGAGAGAGAAAGGGAGGGTGAGGGAAAGAGAGAAGATCTTCCACTTGCAGCTTCATTCCCAAATGCCCACAATAGCCATGGATGGGCCAGAGTAAAAACCAGGTTCCTGAAACTCCATCCAGGTCTCCCAAGTGGATGGCAGAGACCCAAGCACTTGGGTCTTATCTAAAGCCTTCTTAGGCACATTAGCAGGAAGGCAGTTCAGACGTGTAGGACCTGTACTCAAATTGGCCCTGCAATTTGGAATGTAGAGATCTCAAGTTAACTTGTTGTGCCACAACGGCCACCCTGATCTACGTCATTCTTCAATCTATATTCCTTACCACAATGATAATCCTACAAAGAATTTTAAGAGAAAAAAATCTCTCTGCTAGAATGAAAAATATGAAACTTCTGGGTTATCAAAGGCCTGGTGTAGACTTCTGTGTCTAATTGTCTCATGGACTTGGTTATTTTTATAAAACCTGTGTGCTCATTTCTTGTCATCATGAGGCCTGAGCTGACTTCTCTTCCTGCCTATGAAGAAAGGTCATTTGCTCTGCCAAGATGCCTTGTCAGCCAGAGAAAACCTGGACCCACCTCAATGGGTCCCTAAGGGGTAGGGAGAGGCAGTGTTGGCTACCTGATTACCTGATTCTTTTTTTTTTTTAAGATTTATTTTTATTATTTTTTCATTGGAAAGGCGGATATACAGAGAGGAGAGACAGAGAGGAAGATCTTCCATCCGATGATTCACTCCAAGTGAGCGCAATGGCCGATACTATGCCGATCCGAAGCCAGGAGCCTCTTCCGGGTCTCCCACGCGGGTGCAGGGTCCCAAAGCTTTGGGCCGTCCTCGACTGCTTTCCCAGGCCACAGGCAGGGAGCTGGAAGGGAAGTGGAGCTGTTGGGATTAGAACCGGCGCCCATATGGGATCCCAGGCGTGCAAGGCGAGGACCTTTAACCACTTGCGCCACCGCGCCGGGCACGATTACCTGATTCTATAATCACGTGTATAAAGATACATCCTCCCCTCATTTTTTGAAAAGAAGGATAAATTTGAGAAGTAACAGTGTGCTGTGGGCTTGGATGTTTCCAGGGTGCTGCTCGTGTCACACTTGGTGTTTCTGATATGGTACAATGGAGTTTCTATCAGGAATCACAGGAGAGTTTGGCCAATTTGCAGGATATAACATCAACAGAAAAACCATTAGTAGCTTTATATACCAACAATGCCCTGGCTCAGAAAAAAAAGTATATAAGACCAGTCCCATTCACAACACTACAAACACACTTCAATATCTTGGAATATATTTAACCAAGGGTGCAAAATATTTCTACAATGATGACAATTCCAGAATATTAATGAAAGAAATAGAAGAAGACACAAAAAGAAAAATCTCCAATGTTCATGGATTGGAAGGATTAGTATTACCAAAGTATCCATACACCCACCCCCCTAAAAAAATTCACAGATTAAATATAATCCCAATCAAAATTCTTCAAAGATCTAAAAAAAAAAATCGTAAAACTTGTATACTCATATTGAAACACAAAAGGACCCCAAGTAGCCCAAACCAATCTTAAACAACAAAACGGAAGAGTTACCACAATACTAGATTCTAATACCTGTTACAGGCTTGTTCCAATCAAAACAGGCTGGTACTAGTACAAAAATACACCTGTAGACCAATGGAACACAACAGAAATCAATCCTCAAAAATAATCCACGCATCTATAACCAACTAATCTTTGACAAATAAGCTAAAATGATTCCCTAGAGAAAGAACACTCATTTTTAACAAATGGTGTCAGGAAAACTGGATTTCTACATATAGAAGTTTGAAACAAGACCCTACCTTATACACCATCCAAAAATCAACTCACAATAGAGCAAGCACATCAACTTAAAACAGTCAAATCACTAGAGGAAAACACAGGGAAAACACTATAAGACATTGGCAAAAGCAAAGTCTTCTTGGATAAGACCCTAAAAGCCCAGACAATAAAAGTGGCCACTTGGGGAGTAACCAGCAGATTACTTCTCTCTATATATCTGCTTTTCCAATAAAAACAAATAAATCTTTAATAAACAAGTAAATATTGCATCATTGACTCATACTATATAAATAACAACATATTCTTCTTTTGAAATGAAAGTAGGAAGGCAAGGGAAAGCCACAGCTGCAACACCAGCATCCTATATGAGTGACAGTTTGAGTCCTGGCTGCTCCATTTCCAATCCAGCTCTCTATTAATGTATTTGGGAAAGCAGTCGAAGATGCCCCAAAAGGTTTGGGCCTCTGCATCCCCCTGGGGGACCCAGAAGAACCTCTGACTCCTAGCTTTGGAACAGCCCAACCCTGATCATTTGGGGAGTGAACAGACAAATGGAAGACATCTCTCTCTGTCTCTCTGAAATAGATAAATATTGTTTAAAAATAATGAGAAAGAGAGAAAGGGAGAGGGGAAGACTGTGGTCTTCATGCTGGCCAAGTGGTACTAGCACCAATCCAAGCACACTAAGGCTTCGGGGACCTCATGGACCATTGTCTCTGGGCATGATCTCTATGTCGTGGACAGATGCTGACATCACTCCTTACAGAAGAGTCTGGACACACACAGAGGACCCAGCTCAATACGAGTACAGCAGGTGGCCTAGGAGGTCTGCTGTAGCACAAACTGTTCACCATGTCCTCTCCTGCTCTTCTCTCAGTCCAGACCTCATCCTCACTGGGAAAGGCCTAATTTTCTGGTGAGTTGTTACTGCCTTCAAGAAGTCTCATCTAATTTCCCATGTCCTCATAATGCTACAACCTTCCTATCCCTAAAACAGTAACTGATAGTTGCCATAACTACCATTCTGTGCTTGCTTTTTGATAACACAAATCCAACATTTGTGCAGACTCAGCCAGCTAACTCTATTAGAGATAGGTGTGGCCAAATGATTTAAGTTGCAGTTAGTGAACTGTGTGGCTGTGGCTTTTCCAAGGGGTGTCTTCCTGGGCCCAGCACAATAGTGTAGTGGCTAAAATCCTCGCCTTGAATGTAAAAGCATCCCATATGAGTGCCGGTTCTAATCCCAGCAGCCCCACTTCCCATCCAGCTCCTTGTCCACGGCCTGGGAAAGCAGTTGAGGATGGCCTAAAGCCTTGGGACCCTGCACCCATGTGGGAGACCTGGAGGGGATCCTGGGTTTAGATTGGCTCAGCTCCAGCCATTGCGAGCACTTGGGGAGTGAACCATCAGACGGAAGATCTTCCTCTCTGTCTCTCCTTTTTTCATATCTGCATTTCCAATAAAAATAAATAAATCTTTAAAAGGGGGGGAGCTTCCCTCCATAAAGCTTCCAGGAAAGGAGATATGAAGCGTAGAATTCCAGCAGTCATTCTGGCCTGTGAGGTTATCTTGAGGTTGGAAACCACACACCAGGATCTGGAGGACAGTTGTAATGACAAACTGTTGCTCATGTAAGAGTTCTGACATGCTATTCATCATTCTCAGGTCTTCACCTAAATTCACTTTATGAAATTTCACAGTACCCTTACTGAGTAAGCTCAATTATTACTCCAGTTTTTCAGAAGATGAAGTGAGCAAGTCATACTGCCAGAGAGCAGCACACACAGCGAGATTTGAGAGGACAGGCCAGTGAGGAGGCCACCCGCACGACGCAGATGAGAGGGGACAGAGACCTGGCTGGAGGACTGGTGCCAGAGGTGGTAGGCGCCATTCTAACCCCAGATCAACTGTAAGACGCAGATGTTAAGAGCACATCACGGCATAAGAAAAGGCATCCAGAATGACTCTGAGTTTTCTGGCCTAGAATAATGCAAACATAGAGCTGCCACTTACTGAGAAGACAGCCATGAGGAAAGCATATTTGAGGAAAAGTGCCTCAAGTCCAGTTTTGTACAAAGTTAACAGTTTAAAAGCTGAGGCGACATCCATCAGTGTAGCTCCACCAACTTCCAGAGTCAAGTGGTCTCTTTTTTCAAAAACAAAATTCCAATTAAAGACCCATTGATCAAAACAACACATTGCACTATGAAATATGTAAAGACCAAATGGGGAACAAAGTATTTTCCTGCCAACTGTGTACAATAAAAAATGGCCTGGCCTCCATATGTTTATTTCATTTGTAAAACTGGCCCCTTGCCTCAGGCCTTACGAATGAGAGATCCTGACAGCTGCCCAGGTTCTTTGTGGATGTGTACATGGAAACTTCCATTTTCTTTAACGATGTGGACAAAGTTTGCCACTTCCTTCCATCACAGGGATGTGATGTTCATCCACTCAAGCTCCAACACGCAACATGCAGGCCAAGGAGGGAAGAGCCTTCCAGGAGCCAAAATTAGATGGTATAGGATGCACTTCCCATTATCCACTGCTGCCTCTCCATGTAGCCCTGCTACTCATCTGGGTCCCCTCATTGCACTCCTGTTCTCTACTCATTCACCAAGATCCCAAAGTGCATGCCTGAGGCACACATTTGGCCTAATGGTTCAAATACCAGCTAAAATGCCTGTGGCCCTCACTGGAGGACCTTGGGGTGAGGGGTTAGATTCCCAGCTCTAGCCCCTGACTCCAGTCTCTAGCTGGCATGCATCTAGGGAAGCAGTGGTGATGGAACAAAGCAACTTGGTTCTTTCTGCCCATGGGAGACCTAGATTGAGTTTCCTGGTCCCAACTTCACGCAGGCCCAGTGTTGGCTGTTGTGGGCATTTGGAAGTGAATCAGAAGATGGGAGTTCTCTCCGTGTCTTTTTCTCTCAGCCCTCAAACTAAAAAATAATTTCAAAAATCAACAAGTAGCAAACAGACAACAGAAACAAAAATCGAAAAAAAAAAAAAAAACCCAGAACACTTTAACATGTTACAGACACTCCCAGCTCTTCAAGATGTTGAATTACTGGCTAAAGGGCAGCCGCCTACTTCTGTCCAAATGTTCTCAAGAGTGCTTGTTTGGGCAGCACCTACACCAAAGGTTCTCATGAAAGGTTGCCCCCATCCATCCTCTAACCAACTATCTGTCAAAGTCAACCCTGGGTATCAGCATCTGCAACACAACCTTGTAGTAACTTTAAAAGGCAGATGCTTTAGGTGGTGCAAAAAATTTTAGAAACAGAATGTTAAACCTCAGAATTCCTGAATGGCCCACTGGCTGGTTCTGTAGAGGATTCCAGAGAACACCACACTCGCCACCACTGACAAGCAGCACTGGGTTATTTAGGAGCAAAGAAGTAAGCTGATAACTAAAGGTCAGAACTTTCCAACTGAACTGAAGATGAGGAGACCTGGGGTTTTAGATAGAGCCCCCATGACAGGCAAGGCTGCATGAATTATTCACTGGTCGGCAGACATGTTCTTGGGACATTGGAAAATATGGATTATTAATGGGCAGACCAGAAGAATTCTCACATTACATATGGCTGAGGGCTATCAGCGGGTGGGGGAAAACCCCAGACATTTTGCTCATTGGAACATTCTGAAAATTCTCCCAAGTAGAAGTCATTTCTCATCAGGCTTGTTCTATGCTTTGTATTGGAAAAATAAGGTTCCAATTAACATTGTCATTCTTCAGCTGTATTTTGGGTGGTCACCCCACTGAAAAGTGAGCTGAATTGGAGTCTGGGCAACGTAGGGGAGCACGAGGTACTGCCAGTGTGCTGGGAGACTGCGGCTTGGTAGAACCACACAGGACTGCAGCAAAGTCCACAGCCAGCTGCTATCCTGACCTATTTTTTCCCCCTGTTTTAAAAGTCATGGTCCATGTGGTCAACCAAGGGCAAGGGGCAGGAAGACAGCAGCTCAGGCAGCAGTGCAGAGCAAGGAGGGTCTGGGAGGGAAGGGAGCTCTTTTCTGCAGCTTTCATTTTGGAAAGATCTGAACAGGACGCAAACCCCCTCAGCCCTTCTCTTGAACTCCCACCCTACCAGTGTCACTTTTCAGCATTGTGACTGCTTCCAGTTGGATGCTCTACACTGCTGGTTTTAATTAAAACATCATTTGCAAAACTGTCTGATCATTAATGCATGTCACATCACTCCTCTGGGATTATGAATTTGGAGCCAATGTGGGACCATATAAGGAGACATTGAACTGAGCGGGTCGGGAAGGAGTGGGATGGAGGAAGCACCAATGAGGGTGCCACAGAGCAAGGCACTGGCACGTTCTCTAAGGTCCCCTGTCTCCTGCATCTGCAGCCAACTGGGAGAGACATGTGCCTTCCTGCTGGACAGCAGAGCCGGCTTAGCTGGTTGTGGACCAGTACAGGAAAGGTCAGCCACAGCCGGAGCATGCCAGCGAGGAAAGTTGCACTAGGGGAGATGTGGATCCAAAGCAGGAAACCCTCCACAAGAGATGAATGGGTTCTCATCCTGTGCACAAAAACAGACATAAAACACTCTCAGAGGGAAATGAGGGAAAAGCTGTAAGTGTCTACAACAAAACCATGACTTTGCTCAGCAGATGTCTTCAGGAGAGAATCTGCAGCGATCTGTCAGGTCAGTGAACCATGGAGTAGTCTGTACAACCACTCCACTGGAAATCCTGGGCTTTGAAGAAACATTGCCAGAAAGGCCTTCCTCCCCACATGGGCTTTGTTATTAGCTGTTAAGTGAACCAATCTCCAACCATCCTCCCTGCCTACGGTGGTCAGAACATACTCAACAGAGCTCGTCATGGAGAAAAACAGACTGGGCTGAAATGTTGGGAAATAGGCACTTACATTCACAAAGGATTGACACAATGTCACCACGCTAGTTGTTTAGTGGCCAACCTAGTAAGTCATGCATTTTACCAGGGTCTGTGATAGGAAAACAAGCGAGTAGCTCAAAATAAGTACAATCTCTAATACTCCTACTGCGATGTGACACACGTTACAGAAAAGCCTCACCTTCCACCAGATTACACACTAAAGCTAACAGAGCTTTCAAGAAAAATGGGGTGGAGCAGACAGCTCCAACCCTTAGGGAGTCAAGCACTAGCAAAAACAATAGCAGTCTTACCAAAATATAAATACAGTTAAGAAGACCTGGTAAATCCTTGATTAAAATGGAAAGTACTGTATGGTTTAAAAGACAGTGGAGGTAAAAGCAGATGGAAAAAGGATGGAGGCAACTGAGTAATGGAGACAAAGGCAAGACACACCCAGGACGGGTGGGGAGGAGACAGGGAGCACTTCTAAGGCAGAAGATGGGGATGGGGCCCAAACGGAACCAAGAGGAAGCATTTCCAGTGCTGCAGGTGTCTGCTTTCTTCTGTGGCAGGTGCAACTCTCCAGTGTTGCTTGCTCAGTGATGCAGGTGTCAGTAGAGAATGCCCCACACACTGAAAGATCTTTTGTTTCCCAAATGTCTCATTCTGTAGGTACCAGGTAGGAGCTAATTCACATTATGCAAACACATGCTGTAGTTAGATGAGATGATATTCACATTAAATGCAAATCCAAGTATTCACAGAGGATCATGACCATCCTATAAGATACTGGATAATACAAGGACAAGTTGAAAAGTTCCTGGAAAATTGGGATGAAAAGCTGTTTATTTTGCTTCAAAATTGTCCTTCAAGTTTATGCAAATAGGGCCTTCAAAAGTTAAGAAAAAAATTTGTATGATACAAAAACCACTGGTGCATGGATTCTAAGGATTTCCTACCAACATAAACTGTTCTTTGAATTTAATTTCCATAATCTGTCTGAAGTTTGCACACATATTTAACATTTTCAGCCATCATAACGAAGAGTTAAAAGGTTTGTGACTTTTTTGGCTTAACAGGTAGCAAAGCTATGATTTTTTCTAGAACAGACAATACTTGGTAACTTCATAATTCCATAGCTGACGTGAGTAATATGTGAAGTGTCACATCTTTTGAGATTTTCAAACTTAAGGGAGGTCTTTCAAACGTAGGGGATCACCCAGAATGAACAGGCTCTGACAAAGTAGGTCTGCCAAACTTTTCAAGAAAATCACTGGAGGTTATTTCTTTCCTTACGTGGGATTCTTCTTAGTAGTCTTATGCTGGTAAAGCAATATTCTAACTTGAAAATGACTTTTTACAAATAACAGCTCTAGGGCTATCTAAAGGTTTGTAAGAGCCTTTGTTTCTAATGAGGTTACCAAGAAAATGCTTTTTGAAAAAAAGGTTTGCAAAGGTTCTAGAACTCATTTTTAGAGGAAATTAGCAATTTAAGAAGCCGTACAGAGTAAGGTGATTTTTACATTTTTTCTAACATATTTTATGCTTTCCTATGGCACAAATCAAAAAGAATTTGCTAAATACAATGTTTTTAAAAACCTGCAATACTGTCCTAATTTCCAGAGATTTGTTGCTGTACTCACATTTTATGCCTGGATTGCAAGCCTGTCAGAATAGTGCCTTTAGTAGAGACGGCTCCCTGAAAACAGATGTTCAGAACGACATGGTCCGTGAGGGGCAAGCTGGTGGGGCCGAGTGCCAGTCTCACCATCACGCTCTTCCATTTCCTCCTTGACCATGGATGACCGTCAGCACATTCTTGAGCACAGGGTGACCCATTTCTGGGAAGCACTGTCTCACTACATCACAAGTGTGGGAAAAAAAAAGACACTCCCCGGGATGTTGATCTGGAACTTACCCTAGCACTAAAACCTGCCACGTCACATTAACTGGCTTCAGTGGGAACTGCACCAATGGCCATCTTCAGGATGGTTAGCTGCATCTGTCCAATCCTGAGTGCCTGAAGGACAGCAGCTTATCTCCTAAGGCCATCTCATGTTAGGGAACACTGCTATGGCACAGTGAAGCAAGGCAGTGCCCGTGCTGCCACGATTCTCTATGGGTGCTGTGACAAGTCTTGGGTGCTCCACTCCCAATTCAGCTCCCTGCTTATGTGCCTGAGAAAGCAGCACAGGATGGCCCAAGTGCTTGGGCCTCTCCACCCGTGTGGGAATCCTGGAAGAAAAAGCTCACAACTTTGGACTGAGGCCATTTCAGGGAGTGCACCAGCCAATGGAAGACCTCTCTTCCTATTGGTGGGGGTGAGGGGAAGCAAGAGCAGGAGCAACACAGATCAGAAGGCGGGCAGTCACTCCCAATGGACTCAGTGTGAGTACGGAAGGCGGCTTTGGCGGAGTGTGTGCTCCGTGCTCGCGTGAGGGGCCCATGGGCATGCTGCTTCCATGGAGCTTCGTACGAAGCAGTGAAGACACTTCAGCTCAGGCATCTTTATCTCTGCATCATCCCTGTCTCAATCACCCCAGGCTCCGCCTCTACGTCCACCTGGTTCAACTGGGTGGGCCCATGAATCGCCTCTCATGAACAACTCACCGTTCTGTGAGGAAACCCAAGCGACCCCCTGAGCCTGTGTCTCACAGAAGTTAACACGTGACACACAACTGAGATTAGAAACGTGAACTGTGGGGACAATTCCCTGCCAATGTTCTCCAGCTAGAGAATTCTTCAGAAGATGGTCAGCTTTTTTTTTTTTAAATCTGAAATTCTAGCCTAAGAAGCATTTTTGTTTTAGAGGGAAGCGGGTTAATTTTATTTATATTTTTAAATACCTGATGAACAAGTAATATTTGTACATTTCGGGGGAGAATACAGTGTAATATCTTAACATAAATATACCACACCAATGGATCAGATAAGGCAACTAGGTTTGTTATTTTCTTATTTAGGAAGTTATTTTCCATGAAAAAAAATACATATATAACCATCTCCTTCTCCTTCATATGGTTTCTACCTTAGTCCATCAGCCAATGCATTTCATGGTCACCTGGCTGAACAAAGAATGATCAATGCCTTGTGTTGCATTTGTGTTTCAAAGGCTTTCTCAAGGCAAAACTGGATCCAATGGAATGACAGCTTGCACATACTGAATGCTTATTCTAGGCAGACAAGAGGCTAAGGGCTCTGCAGGCCCCACATGCAGAACTCAAGACAACGCTGGGTCTTAGGGATGACGATTTACATTCTGTATAAGAGAAAACTGACAGTTTAGAACACTTTTCCATTGGGATTGAAAGTCAGGTCTTATCAGTGGCACCTGAGATCAAACCCCAATGACTCAAGACCTTGTGCCTGTCATCCATGTGGAAGACCTTGGAGGAGTACCTGTCTCTTGATTCTGGTCTGGCACAGCCCTGGTTGTTGAACACATTTGTGACATGAGCAAGTGCATTAAACCTCTATCTGGTTCCCTGCCTTCCCAATAAATTAAAGTTTTAAAAAGACAAAATTTATAATAATTATCTTTTATTTAACGATTTCTCAATCTAGTCACAAGACCGTACCTAGTATTAGATTGCTTTTCCTGACCAAAGAACTAGAAAAATAGATGGGATGAAGAGTATGAATGTTCTTAGATATTTATTGGTCAACTATGAATACCTACTATGATTTCTGAAAAAGACGAGGAAGCAAGTAAAATGCTACTATCAATCTAATAGGCTACTGACAAGATCCCAAGAATGGCAAATGATTCTAAGTAGAATCTAGCATTTGTGCTGCATTGATGAAGCAGTAATCAGGAATTACAGGTACAACAGACATGGATTATAAAAGTACTTCTGAGAAAAAGAACTTGTGGAGTCTTTGGGTTAACGATAACATAAACATGTATACAAGAAGACATCAGGATAGAGAAGGGCAGAAACTCCGATGAAGGAGCAAATTGTAAAACAAAACAAAATAAAAGCAAAAGCAAAACAAAACAATTCTTGGACCATACACATGGCTTCAATTAACAAGTCCTACCAACCAGATTATAGCACCTTGTTAAATACATGAAATATTCACTAGGAGAACAAAAAAAGGCTGTCCTTAAGTTTAAACTAGTCCTGAAGACCTGTTAGAGGAAATTGGGGAATCCCCCTGCTAGACTACAGCTCCTGCTGGTGAGCGCAAGAACCATGGCTGGGGATGGATCAGGCTGGACGAGATGGCAGCATCCACCAGCATTGAGACTGGACCTTCTCCGCTGGTGATGCCTGTGTAATAGACAGTATGCTCAGATGCACACAGTGGACATGACAGCCAGCTAATTTAGGCCAGTGCAGGATGTGGACTGTTTTGGCAGATGATGGAAAAGTTTGGACAATGCTCCTAGCCAAACTTTTGGACTTTAAGTAGATTTAGATTTTATCTGGTGACTTTAGCAGTCCTCTGATAGTAACTCAGCTGGATGGAAAGTCAGTGAAGATGTGAAAGATCTAAACAATACAACCAACCCATTGATTCTTATAGAACCAGATAAACAAAGACTGCAGATAAACATTCCTATTTAGGAAAACATAAAACATTCAACAAGAAAGTGCATATGCTGGAATATTAACTAGTCCCAATAAGCAAAATTTTCAATGACTGAAATATACAGCATATTCTTCAAACACCAGAAAATCAAATTAGAAGTCATTAACAGTCATACACCTGGTAAAATCTATCACATATTTGGAAAATACTCTTCCAAATAATCAAAAAAGTTCTCAAGTCACAAGAAACATTAGAAACTACTGTCAACAGAATGAAAATGAATGCACAATAAATCAACAATTGTGAGATACAGCTAAACTAGTGCATAGGAAGAAACATAGCTTTTAAGCAGCACATGAAACAATACGTTAAGCCATTGCCTGTGATGCCAGTATCCCATATGAGTACCAGTTTGAGTCTTGGCTACTCAACTTCTGACGTGACTCTCTAATGCTCTGGGGTGTTGAGGATCCTGCCCATGTGGGAGACTCAAACGCAGACTGGGCTCCTGGTTTCCACTGGACAAAGCCCTGGCTGGAGCAGTCATTTGGGAAGCTAACCAAAGGACAGAGAGTATTTAATCTCTCCTTCTCTCTCTCTCTCCTCTCTCCCCCTTCTCTCATCCACCGGCTCCCCTGCTTAACTTTGCTTTCAAATAAGTCCATAAAATCTTAAAAAAAAAAGTAAAACACACAAAGAAATATATAGCTTTCAATGCTTGTAATAGAAAAAGAGAAAGGATGGAGATTCAGTTTTGCTTTATGAGTTTAGAACAAAGAGCAAGATTAAACACAATACAAGCAAAGGGAAATAAAAATATTTTTAATAAAGTGAAAACCAATGCAACACAAAACACACAATCAAAAGAGTATTAGTAAATGAAAAGCTGGTTCTTTGAAAATTTCAATAAAACTGAAAGGTATAATAGACTAATCATAAACTGGCAATAGTGGGAATAAACACAAGAATATCACCCTAGTTCTTAGAGACATTAAATGGATAATAAAATGATGATATAAACATTTTTGGGCCAGTAAATTAAACAACGCGGATGAAATGGACACATTCCTTAAAGCACAAACAGGCAAAATTGATATAATAAATATAAAATCTAAATAGCTCCATGTCTATAAAAGAAAATGAATTTGGAGTTAGCAACTCTAAAACAAAGAAATTCCATGCTAAAATTGTTTCATTAGTCAATTCTAATATACACTCAAGGTGAAAAACAGTAATCTCACAAACCCTTTTTAGGAAATAAAAGAGAGGGAAACGCTTCTCTCACCATGACTTCAGCACTATTAATGCCTGAAAAATTACAAGGCAACAAACTACAGCCTGATATCCCTTATAAACATAAAGCAGAGATGCTTAATAAAAACATTGACAAACTGAACTCAACAGATAATAAAAAGATGTGCAAAAAAATTTATTATCAGAATAAATGATGGTTGCAATATTATTTTGTTAAGTTATTATTGATCTGAAAGGCAGAGTTATAGAGAAGGAGGGAAAGTAAAAGGGAGAATGGGAGGGAGAGAAGGAGAGACAGATACCTTCTTTCCACTGGTTCATTTTCCAAATAGACCAGGGCTGAGCCAAGTCAAAACCAGGAGTCAGGAACTTCATTTCTGGACTCCCACCTAGGTGGAGGGACCCAAAGACTTGGGCCATTCTATTGCTGCTTTCCCAGGTGCTGTAGCTGGGAGCTGGATCCAAAGTAGACAGCCAGGACTCAAATTGGTGTTCCTATGGATACTGGCACTGGAGGGAGAAGTTTAACCTGTTTTGTCATAGCACCATTCCTTTAATATTCTTCTAATTTATATCACTCAGTATAATTTGCCATCATGTGGCAGAATATATTTCTCAAAACTGGTCATACCATTTTCTTTTTACAATGTGCTGTTAGCATTCCTCCTAGAAAGTACTGGGGATCTTTGTCCTCTGCCTTTCAAAATGGGAACTCCGTGACTGGCTCACTCTGGGAGGAATGGGGAAATGGCACTACGTGCCATCCAGGGAGACAGAGAAAGATATTATTCCTGTCTGCTTTGTTTTTGAAACTCAATCACAATGGCTGTGTGGAAGTTCGAAGGAGTGCACCTGAACTGACTACGCGGGAAGGCAATGCCCATGGGCCCGGGGTAAGTGTTCTACTGCTCGTTCCCCTGAGGTTCTAGTTGACAGCCAATACCAGTCCTGAGATTTCAGCAAAGATGCCCTCAGGGGATGCCTGTGCCTGAGTGGGTGTCAGCCCTGCCTGGTGTCTTTGTGGTGAGAAGCCCAAGGAACACAGAATCAGAGCATGCTATCAATATTCCTGCTCTAAATTCCGCCTGTTTCTACCCCTCCACTTGGCAGTAGTAAGCATGCAGCAGTCACAGCAATCAAAGGTAGAGTCTGTGATCTCTGTTTTACAGTGAGGTTTGTGGCACTTAATGGAAGTGACTTGTTCAAGGTGCTGGGAGAGGCAAGCAGCAGAGCTGGCTTGACAGCCCAGCTTTCTCTACCAAACACTGCCCAACACTGACTTACACAAAGGGAGTCCTGAACATGGGAGCACTTCCTCCATCAGAGTCCCAGCTGAGGGCTGTGAAACCCTTTGATCCTTTTCATCACCAAGAGTGGTCATTACTTAGATGTCTTCCATGGCTCCGTGTCTCTCTGGGAGATAAATGAGGCCAAGATACAGGAGGTATGGGTCACAAAGCTAAAACCATCTTACGATTAAGCCCTTAGCACAAATATATACTCAATGGCTATGTTCATTAAACTCAGGTAGCTCAATAAGCCATGAATTCTGGGCATTTCCACAAAAGCTGGTTGGAATTCAAGCTTAAAGAGCCATTGCCAAACAGCTGCAAGGAGCACCAGAAGGAGTGGAATAAAACCTGTTAGTGTCTTGGTTTCCTCCTCATTTTATTACAGAAGATACCAGGTGGTGAACCATTAACCATTTATGACACTAGGACACATGTAATTTGTTCATTTTCTTCCCACAAAGATGACTGAACTTGCGGCTGTTGAGATGAGGTGACAGTTTCTATTTTCTAGATTCTTCTATTTTTCCCTTGCTCCCTTATATTTTTTCCCCTTTTGTCCACCATCAGTTTATTTTCTGCAGAGATATAAGAACTCCATCATCAACCTGGACCAAAATTTTCTTTTTTTTTTTTTTTTTTTATTAATAAATTTTATTTTGACATTCTTTACATAGTTAATTAGGGTAAGAAGGTTCAAGGGCTACAGGAAAGTGGATAATACTAATATGTTTTTCCATATGTACCTTCAATTTAAAAGGGGGTATTAAGGGAAGAAGCCCACCCAATTTTCCCACCCCGTCCCCAAGTCCCTGGTGAGGGCAAATGCTCTTGAGTCATCGCTCCAGTGTTTTGATATTGCAACAGTTATGAATCGCTGTCAATCTTGGCCGCTCCAAGCACTATGAGGTCCTTTGAAAAATCACTGATTGACAGAGTCCATCATAGCTAGATGTTGGTTTGACCCTTCTGCTTCTCTCTTTCTTGTTATGTTCTGAGTCCAGCATTTAGTTAGAAAGATCCCAAAGAAACTTCATGTAAGTGCTAACAAGTACAGGCCTGGCACCGTCCCATCGCTCAATGCGCTGGTGGTTTGCAATTCCTGGGTTGGTTCTTCTGTTTTCACTCCCGTCTTCCACTGTAACCATGGGTGTTGCAGTCGCAGTCTGGTTCTGCCCAGCACATACTTGGCCTCACATAACCAGCGGGAGCTGTAGCCTAGGTGGAGCGACCCCATAAACCCCTACCAGGCCCACCCCCTACCCTGGTTTTTGCCAGTAAGTTGGCAGTAATCCATCTGTCCCACATCCATTCCATCCCCAGCCGCTGTCTTTAGTTTGATGTCCTCCCGGGAAGTGTAAACCCAAGAGGGAAGAGCCCACTATTTCCCTCCAAGGCCTATCCCACTTCCCAGATTCCAGTGATGCTGCCAAATACAAACCTCGCCCACTTTAATTTGTTTGCACCAGTAGTGAATAATCCGCCAGCCTTCTTTTTCCCATGATCTAGTCACATGAGCGCACAGGTGTGGTAGCTCTGCCCCCTACCTGGTCTGCCCCCATCCCATCCATGCACCCTGCGGAGTAGCTGTCCACAAAGGACCCCTCCCTTATTCCCCTGCCAAGCTCTGCCCCTTTCCTTGCTTGTCTCAGCTGGTTGGGCGCTGCGATCCTTCAGGTAAGGCAACCCACATCGGCATTCCATAATTGTGCAACTAGTCTTTGTTGCGACCGACCCTGGGTCGACCCACACTGGTGCCTGGATTGCCCAGTGGATACAGACGATTCACCCCTGGTCCTGCCCCCACGTCTGCCAACTGTAGGCCATGGGTAGTTCACATGCCTTTTCGGCTGTTTCCTATCATTTTTCCATGCTTTAACCTGCAGTCCTGTGTCCTGCAGAGGATTGAGCCCAGCTCTCCATCAGAACCTCTCCCAATGCCAGGTTTCACGCTTACCAGTGGGTCCATGGCCAACCCTACTCAATCCATCCGCCTGTATAGCAGAACAGTGGCTTTCCTGACTGGCCTTTCAACCCATATCTGGGTTCTTGCTGTTGGATGTTCCAGCCCAGCCATGTTTGTCCATACCCACGCTATGCTCACACATGGCTACAGTAGGTTTGAGACCCTGCCTAGTCCATCCCACATCTGCCCTGGGTCCTCCTGAACACCAGGGAGAGTCGGGTCGGCCCTTTCCGGTGCCATCAATCCCAGCCACACTTGTGCCAAGGAGACTACCACTGTTCCAGATCAGAACGCAGCCCCCTTCCCGCCACGCGCCTCTTGTGGGAACCTCAGCCAGCTAGGTTTGTCCCCTTTGCTCTCCCCAACCGGGTCCGATTCCCAGGCATATATCACATGCCTCCAATGGATGCTCTGGACTCAGCTTGGCACAACCCCTCCCCTTCCGAACTCTGCTTAGAACACTGTGGGCTTAGCGTCCCAGGCTCCCACAGACGCAGCAGGTACAAGAGCCTAGCTCGGCATGACCTCTGCTCCCTCCTGGTTTCTAGTTTTACTTGTGGGCTTAAGGTTGTCTCAGTCGAGCCTAATCTACTCGTTCCATTACCATTACACATTGGCCAACTGTTTGGAGCTACTGTGCAGCAAGCCCAAGCCATAACTTCGGCATGACTGTATTTGTGCTCAGAATGATAAGGATTACAATTTTGCTAAGGAAGAGTTACCTGCCTCTTTCAGGTCCAAGAGCACAATGGTTCAACCTGGACTAATTAAGCAGCAACTCAAAGAACCCAATCCCCAGAGCCCCCAGTCCACGCGGCCAGCAGGCGGAGCCTGGCACCAATGGCACTGGCCGCCCGGGTAGGACGCCATCCATGTCCCATGGCGCCTCCTGGATCCAGGCATGAGAAGCCCCGTCTTAGACCCACCAGCTGCCAGGAGGCAGCTGGAGCTTAAATTAACCCAGCCCAAGGTCGGCGCCCCACCCAAATCCCATTCACCCCCATGAAGGCGCGGGTGGCCCGGACCGGCCCACTCCCGAGGCCTCCCCCCCTCGTTCTATCACCCCGAAGGAATCGGCCCCCGAAACCCAGCAGGCCCGGGGAGGCGCTCACAATGTGCCCATGGCGCCGTCGGATCCAGGCATGAGACGCCCCGTCCTGAGACCCACCAGCTGCCAGGAGGCAGCTGGAGTTTAAATAACCCAGGCCCAAGGTCGCGCCCCTCCCAAATCTCCCATTCACCCGCCCCATGAAGGGCGGCGGGTGGGCCCCGACCTGCCCAGACCGTAGGCCTCCCCCTCGTCTACTCACCCCCGAGGGAAGCGGCCCCCGAAACCCAGCAGGCCCGGGAGTACGGCTCACCATGAGCCCATGGCGGCCGTCCGGGATCCCAGGCATGAGACGCCCGATCCTGAGACCCACCAGCTGCCAGATGCACTGAGGTTTAAATAACCCAGGCCCAAGGTCCGCCCCTCCCAAATCCCATTCACCGCCCCATAAGGCGGCGGGTGGTCCCCGGACCTCCCAGTCCCGAGCCTCCCCCCCCTCGGTCTACTCACCCCGAAGGAAGCGGCCCAAACCCAGCAGGCCCGGGGAGGACGGCTCACCATGTGCCCATGGCGGCCGTCCGGGATCCAGGCATGAGACGCCCCGTCCTGAGACCCACCCCAAAATTTTCATAGATGCACAAGAAAGCTAGCGCGGTTTGCATACAACCATGGGAGACTATACCTGGAAGGACCCTGCAAAGAATAGCTGGTTTTTGCCTGCAAAGCTGTCCTTTCTCCTTTTCACAACAGCATTTTGATTTGTCTTGGGAAGAGAATCCAACCGCAGGACACAAATCATATGGTTAGATTGTGCTTGATGCCACCTTCCCTTGACATGTGACTCCCTTTTGGCCAATCAGCACACACCATCCTGTTGACCAAGTGGTAAGTTCAGATAGAGATGAAGAGGTGGAAACTGAGTGACAGCACAAGAGCTTTTGTTGGAGCCATGAGCAAAGATAGAACTTTTGTGGCTAGGTGGCCGCACTGTAGGATAGGCATCTGAGCTGTTGGTGGCAATCTTGATGTCACAAGCAGATGAGATCCTGAGAATAAAGTCCTCCAGAGAAAAACAGGGCCAAGCAAGAAGTATCAACTCCTCAAGGTAGATCTATTCTTTGACAGCTCGATTTTATGATTCAATAGCCTCTCCATAAACACAAGAGTATGGCTAGGAAGGATTTCTCTGACAGCCAAGAGATTTGATCCACTACAACAATGCTTGATTAATTATGTATACCAGCAGTTTATGACTCTGCTCTGTGGAGCCAAACAACTTAACAGGTGAACCAAACAGATGGAGTGAGTGGGACCCTGTGACCCCAATTCCATTAGAGCCACGGAACTCCTTCATCCGTTGCCTGCTCAGCCTTCTGCACAGAGCTTCACACTTGCAGTGTTCCAGGAAACTACCCAGGTCCCACAGTCTTTCCAGAGTGTGTTGCAGACTATAGACATTCAGGAAGCAAAAGACAGCAACATCCAGAACCCAAAGTGAGTTTCATTTCATACATTCTTTAACACAGTGTATGGGTGTCACCTAACACAGCTCCAAGCAGGTGCGATGTTATGGAACACAGTATGGGAAAGCTTTGCTTAGAATCATCTTGACTTGTGCTGGGTTGAACAACCCCTCATGTGTCAGGAAACCAGCTTACTTCTGTGCTAACAGCCTGGCAGAGTCAAGGATAAGAACTTCCTGCCAGCGCTCCAAAATAGTGGTTTGGTTTCTGAAATCCTTTTGGAATCCATCCCCTCTAAATTTTAAAAACACACAGAGAAAAAACTGGTTACTTTTGAGACAAGTTAATTCAGTCCCATCTGTCTCAATGTGACTGCCCTCTATTTTTGAAGTAGAAAACAGGAGAGAGAATCCAAACTGGCAATAATGTCCTTTTAATTGAATAAACCAACAGTTTCCTCATTCTAATGAGCACAAACTGTTTACAGAAAAGATCTTATTTAAATTACCCAGTGATTATTTCAAATGCATAGTTTGGTTAAAAGCTACAGTCATAAATAATTAATTTCTCTTTTTAAAAGAATTATGCAAATGTAAGCCATGAGGCTAAAAATGGAAAAGTGTCTAATCATATATGTACTGAGCTTGCCTTTCTCTTCCTTGCCATTTCAGTTCCATACTTCTGTCTCTGCAGCTGCTCTGAGTACAAATAATGTGTCCTGTTACTTGCGTCCGTCTGGTCGAGGGTGGTAATCGTGCCCTCTGCCAATCCTTTATATTCCTACTGAATGCTGAGCAAGAGCAAGAAACGGGGGTGTGATGAGCTATGTACTGGGCTCCAGATAGTGCCATGTACAGGGGAACTTTAGTAAATCCTTGGTGATGGAGGTAAGATAGATTCAACTAATAAGCCCACAGTGCTCATCTGAGAATGGGCTTCTTGTACAGCTATTGCCCCAATTTCCTTCACAGAGCAATTCTGTGTCATTCCTTCTATCACTCCAGACAACTGAGGCTATTTTAAACCCTAAGTACACATTCAAAACACCCCATGAGGAATGCTGGAGCTGGGTTTAAATACAGAAAGGATTTGGAGGTGATTGGGGATGGTGGGAATGGGTTACATGTGATCAAATCTTCTTACTAAAGACAACTGGAAGCTCATTATTTTGGGGGAGAAAAAATAGGATTCAGGCAAGAAATTTTCTTGCCAGACCACATCACTGCTTTTCCTTACCTCGTCACGACCCCAACCTATGTTGTATGTAGTCAGAGGTTCAGAACAAAGGTAAGGCTGAGAGAGACAAGGTCTTATGCCCAAGGTTAACTGGACAGCCTCGGAGAAGCACTGGGTGACATGTGTTAATATCCCAAGGTCCTATCCTTGTGGTTTAGCCTGTCTTTTGGACACTTTGATGTATCTGACTGGGATCAAAGTTTTGATTGACTTACTAACCTACTCCTTGGCTGGATGGGATACTCATCAAGGTGGCTAGCTTTACCTTACAAATCATCAAAAATGTCTCCCAGGAGTCTGACTCAGGACTCCTAGCTTCCTTTAGGAGAGAAGCTGTATATATCAGGGAAAACATGCGATTTCTGATAAAGTGACAGTAGTTGGAGCTGCACAAATTATAGGCTGTGATTACAGTATTTGCAGTGATAACACCATCAAAATCTTTTTGTGATATGCAATACATTCAAAATGCAAATTCCAGGACATTTAAAAGCCCATCCACTAGAACTGTTATGACTGAGATGTAAACCCAGGAATGCTGCGGTGTCTCTTGCAAGTGTGATGAGCTGAGCTTTCCTCTGTCATTTAATATGGCATGGAGAACTCTCCATGTAAAAGACAAACGTTGCAGACTGTGAAGTTTCCTACCTCAGACTGCCAAGGCTATCTATGGGAGCCCAGTTGGGGACGAATCAAGCTCTGGTGTCCCATGTTTAAAAACAAAAAATATAGAGCACTGCTGACACCACTGGGGCTTCGGATCTCCCACCAGGTGCTCTCGAGACTCCCACTGCCAGGAAACACGCTGTGCAACTATGTCCCCACCAGTGCCCTTCACAGATGCGACACCTTCCTCATGTGTCCCATTCAGACGAAAGACCCCAGGAATGACTTTGATTCATTCCAGTAGTTATCCCATCTTTTTGGGCATTCACTTGATGCTCTAATTTCCTCATCTGGAAAACAGAGCCTAGAACCCATCTGACAGAGATGTACCAGCACTCAGCTCCAGGGCTGCCCCCTGGAGGCATCTGGTAGTAGCCCTGTTAATTCTAGTTGTGTAGCATGGTCCTTTTGAAAAGCACTGTCCACTTGCATAGCACAGGCTGCCCCGTCCCCGACCCAGGTTCTCGGGTCCTATCTGTTGTCCATAGTGTAGAGTGAGGAGCACAGCACATCTGGCATCATGCTGTTCTTACTCCAGCTGCCATGAAAGGCTACAGACATACCAACCCAAAGCAGGATCCTTGCCTGCCAAGAGTGGCAGCAAGTCCGGATTCCCTCCTGCTAGGAAAGACAGACAGACACCTGCATGGCTCAATCTTTCCTCTTTTCTTTTGTGCCAGAATTTGGCAATGCTGAAGGTGGTGTTGTAGCGGGGAGGATTAAGTTGTCATTTGTGACCCTGGAATTCCACATCTAGTTTCCAATTCCTGACTGGTAGGCAGTTTCACTTCAGATCCAGTTCCTCTAAGGCACCTAGCTAGTCAATGGATAATGGGGTGGTCCCTGTGCTTGGGCCATGACCATCACCTGGAAGGCCTGGATGCAGTCTTGGTTCCTGGCTTTGGCTTGACTATTAGCTTGACCTGGATATTAGTGCCAGTTTGGGGGATAAACAAGCAAATGGAAGCACTCTCCTTACCTCTATATTACATTGCCTTTTAATAAATAAATAAATAAATAAAAATTAGAAAGCAAAACTCCTCCCCCTGGACTCTGGTACAGTAAATGATAATATTAACCTGAATTGCTAGATAATAAGGTTTGGCATTTATCAAGCACTTGGTAGGTGTTCACCACTGAGCTAAGCAACATCTGCTTTTCACAGCTCTGTGAGATCAGTTTATTAATGTCCTAAGTTTACAAAGAAACCCTGAGAGCATGCATTAGAGCGCCATCATGTGGCATGTAATATATGCAGAAAACACCAGCAAAGACAATGTGACATATACATGAATGCTAGATTTAATCTCTATGTCAGATGTAGTCAACAGTCCTAATCAGAAATACACATTCCAGGCAGTGTTTTATCAAAAGACTACATGTTCTGCAGCTATTTGCTTCAGATCTCCACCAAAGGTTTTGTTAGTTACCACAGTAGGCACTAGAAATAAATTCTTACTGGTAACATTAGAAGTGTCTGCTCTCTGCATTGGTTCCATCTATTACAGGGGCCTTACCTTTACAGGAACCCACATTAGGTCTCTGGGCATCCTGTCTCCTTAAAGAGAGTGACCCAGGCCCTTTGGAAATGGCCTTGCCTTCGGAAGCTGTGGATGGCCTCAGAGGTACCTGAACAAAGACAAGGGCGACTGATTCCTGCAGATAATGCATTTGCTCTGATGCCACCAGAACCTCTAGAATCTCTGACATTGGGGTCTTCCTTGTGCTTTCAGAGTGTCTGGCCTTTGTGTCTACTTGGTCATCAGTGCTTACAGAGAGGGCAGAATTGGCCTGAGGCTACTACTACTACTACTACCTGCTAACAGCATCCTGAACACAGAAGTCAGGATGGATGTCCTCTGTGCTAAATGTCAGAGGATTCCAGTAACTCCCACGTGTAATTCAACAATTACACATCACCTAATTGGCTTGACTATTCACTGCAGGGCCTGACATTGTATTTGCGCAAAGTAAAAACAGTGTTACAGGTGCCTAGCACAGAGATATGGGGAGGATATTAATTTGGGTATCCAAAAGGTCCCCACACTTATATCAGGAGGATAAACTTAGTCTCATTGTGTTACTCAGAGGCAGGGCCTTTAAGGAGTGATTGGATTAGATCAGGTTGCTGGGGTGGAGTTTCCATGATCAAATCATTGCACCTTTTTAAGGAGAGGCACCGGCAGACACTTGTTCCCATTGGTCTGAGCTCTGGGCTATGACCTGTGGATGCCACCAGTAACCACATCATCACCAATGTTCAACCTGAACAGCTGGGTGGTCTCAGTTGGTGAACTTCCAAAGCTGGCATCCAAATTCAACCTCCTCTTATAAGAATCTTGTTTTCTGTATTTCATGGTAGTAAGGTCAATCTGACCCTCAGCTTAGTGGGTGTCTGATCCATGAACCAGGTAAATATACAACAGTTCCTCGAGGGTTCTTAGAGCAACAGTGGCTAAAGACAGATACTCCCGTTTGCTGAGCAGCTGTAGAGGAAGGGCAATCAGGCTCCAAAAAAGGACCACGAGGCTTTCGCAGGCTGAGCGCTTCTAATCCAGCCCTGTTTGGATGATCTTCCCAAGAGAAATGGGGAATTGACAAACCTGATCTAGATTCCGTGAAGGCTGGGGAAATCACTAGACCTTACAAAAATGTATGTTTCTGCCAATAGAGCAAAGACGCAGTGAATGTGTGTATTGTGGCCAACGCACAGACCTCAATACTGTGCTGCATTTCTAGCCACAACTTCTCTTTTCCAAATTTGTTCTTGTTTGCGTTCAGTTGTACTTGGTTGAAAAAAACCTGTTCTTAATAATATTAATAGTTATGATTATTTTAACTCTTAAATAACTTATGCTGAACAAAACCACAGGACTTTCTACGTAAAAAGATCCATACAGTTTCATAGAAAATAGTCCATCAGCTCACTTTTAAGAGAATTTTGTTACATATGTATTGTCATGCAGTGATCAGCATTTCTTGAGAATTCCATGCTTTTATAGAACAGAAAATGAAATAACAAGCAGATTGTCAAGTGCTACGATGGCAACCAGCTGTAGCTGCCAAAAGTCTGTGCCCCCCACCCTCCATCCCCTTAGCATTTGCTAGTTACAGTCGAAACGCTAATTCTTTAAGAATTTCTTAGCATCTCCTACAGGAAACACACTTCCATTCCATCATATCAAACTCTCCAGGAACTTTCCCTGCTAGTCTGGCCCAGAGTAATTAGCTTGGCCTGAGTAAGGATGATAATGAGAAGCAGAGAGAACTTCTATTTTGCTAGAGAACTGAATGCTAATCGTAAGGAAGCTTCCTCAACCTGGGTATCGTCCCCTGGTCTCTCCTAATATCAAATTTCTTTGGAGTCTATTTAAATTATGATCCCCCATCAAAAAAAAAACCCCACACATTGCACACTTCATCTATAATCCATATCTTTAGCAAGAAAACCACTGTTAGGAACTTTTCCATCAAACCCAAGTCATGTAGGATAAACAATGTGCCTTAAGCAATCAACCCTTTCCCCAACATACTGCACCTAAGACAACGCAAAGAAAGACCACTATAGAAACAGGATGCATGCTTGAAACTTTGCTGTCTTTCTACCTGAAATCAGTGATGGACGTTAAGTCATGGAAATGTATTTGCAGAAAGCGTTTGCCTCAGACCTGAACTTCCCATGCAGCTAACTTTTCAAAACAAAAGACAAACAGGATGTGTGATTTGTGGGGGCAATATGATAAACTTTTTGGCATCCCTGTTCACACTGCAACCACTAGTCTTTGCTATTTCTTCTCTAAATGGCTGAGGTCTCATTTAGGAGAAACGTGCAAAGCGGGAGAAACACACTGTAGTGAGTAGTGAAATGAAACTGGTGCTGTGATGTAGAATGAGCTGTTTAATTCTTGCGATTAGGAGTACCTCCTATATGCCAGACACAGTATAAACCTACAGATACTATACAGACTTTGTCCCAGTCCTTACACTATTGATGGTGAGGCAGTGAGGATTCACACGGTGGTGGCGGGGAAGGAAGGAGAGTCAGTACAATGGATTATAAATCATAAATGAGCATGATTTCTGGGAGCTGAGCTGCCAAGTCAGTGGACACCTGAAGGCTAGGATTTTAGCTGGAACATGGAACAAGGGAAGAACGTGCCCCTCAACACCAGGAGAGGAACAGAGGAGGAGGACAGTGTGTCCAGCTCAGAAGATGAATGTCTAGGGCAGGAAAGCGTGTTCACCAGCACAAGCTGCTGTTGCTCTGAGAGTGTAGAACAGCAGTTATGGAACATGCGGCTCTGTAGAACAGGGTATGAACCTGGGAGCAACACACAGAAAAGCATGCTGAAAGTTAATATATGTGAAACAAATGCAAGAGATTATGTTTTAGTATTCCCTGAAATCCCATCAAATACCCAACAGTCATATATCACTTTCACAGTGCCAAAAACTCTCTTCAAAAACCCTCTTCTATTTTAACATTGGCCAAAAGTATCAGGAACTGTATTTCAACAATGGTGCAGTTGGTCATGAACCAAACAGAATTCCATTATCCAGTCCCTTTTTTGGAACATGTGGCAAATGCGCTCTTGGTTTACAGTGTTGATGACCTGAAATAAGAGTCCAGCTATGGGGAGAAGATGAATCCACTGGCTATGTGTCTAACAACCATGAAGAGCTTTGAGAGCTAGCATCTATCTGACACACTCAGGGAAATGTTTGTGATGATGCCATTCCACTGAACGCTGAAAAATGTGGATATGCGTAGAAAATCCTCTAATTGTGTAAGATTCAGAAAGCCAATGCGTGCATTTCCCAATTGTGTGCCTGGCGCAGTGCAAGAGGCACCAGTGTGAATCTGACATTGTCCCCCTCCTCAGGAGTTTAGAGTTCAGTGCAATGCAGAGCAGATATGGACTCGCGGAGACAGTATGAGAGTTACGGGATGATGCTAATGCTTGGGGAAGCACACTCTGAGCACCTCACTACAAACTGGGTGATCTACCCAAGGAGGTCAAGAGGAGCTTTGCAGAGATGATGATGATGCAACTGAGAGCACAGGAGAGTTTCCAGATGGGATGGGAGAAGAACTGACTTTCTGCAGAGAGAACAGTGTTCTAAGTTTGAGAGGACAGCAGGGTTGGGTGTAGGGTCTGAATGTGTGAGCAGGGTCTGGCTGGACCGGAGCACTGAACAAGGTCAGGCCACACAGATGGAGAACAAGAGGCGAATTGGAGCCAGGTTATCAAGTACTCCAAATGACTGGAATCCTGGCCTCCCTGAATGTTCTGAGACCAAGTGGAGCCTATGGCACCTTAAGACTCTAGAATTTATTAACTGACGTTTAACAGCTCCACCATCTGTGAAGACCTTTCAAGCCGGAACTTAACATATTTTTTTTTCAGGGGTAGTCATGGAAAAAGCCACCAGGTTGGGCTGCACGATGACACCGACCTTGTCAGATCCAAGGACAGGGCTTCACACTAGTCCCTATGCCGTGGAACAGCATGGGGCACCTATTGACAAATGATGCACTCTGGCATGTGAAAGGGAACCCTGTGTTTTTCAAAGGAAGAATCCTTCATGTGGAAACAGGCACTTCCTGAACTATGCAAAGTGAAAGGAAATCGGACTGGGGCATGAGTATGCCAATCAATCTGATCAATTCAGAAGAGAAATCCATGACAAGCATGTTGAACACTTGTCTTCTTTCACTGGAAGATACGCTGATGATCCAGATTCTTTGATTAAAGGAAACTGATTTGGAAACATGTTCCTTTTGTCTGAATAAACTGTCCATGATTTTCCTTTCTTTGTTTCGACTAAGAGTTTCCTCCCAGGGAAGTGTCACTGCACATGCTGTTGGGCTTGGGAATGTAACAGGAGTGCATGGTACCCACAGAACACAGTTGGAAGAACCCCCTATTGCTCCATCCCTCAAAGCAGGTAGGAAAGACCATGAAGATAGAAGAAGGCAAATGAGTCATCATTTGCCACTTGTAACTAGAGGCAGGTTAAAGCCTTTAGTCAGGTGAAATATTCCTGTTCATGATATCCTGGAGTCACGGACATACAGACAATTCATTGGTATTTGGCACAGGAATTGTTATGGAGTAAGAATAACAGAACTAAATATTTCACAGAGAGAAGACTGTGCAGCAAGAGAAGAGAAACTGGCAGCTAGTATCAAACCACAGGCTGATTCTCTGGGATTATTTTAATTGTTCTTCATGCTGGGAATAAGAGGAATGTGTTCATGTTAGTCTAAACCATGTCAAAGCATGAGAATCAGGTCTGAGAATTTAACTTGCCCAAATATCTGGGCCATGAAGGCGAGGGAGGAGGGGAAGACAAAATACCTCCCCTCAGCTCTCGAAGGGCATGAAGAATGGGCGTTTCTGCCACCCACACAGCAGGGATGTTCTGGAAGAGAGGGTGAATGCAGGAGGAAGGGTGAATGCAGAAGGCATGGCAAGGTCGTGGGGCACACTTGAAGTAGTGGTGGTTAAACATGGGCATAAGCCTGCGGCTCCCAGCCCAGAATGGAAGACAGCTTAGCTGGACTGCCTCTTGCAGAAAGACACATGTCTAGAAAGTCAGCTCCTTTAGCCTCCCACTACATTCTTCCTTGCAGAATCTGTTGTTATTCATGGGCCAGGCAGATCTGTTTCTACACCATGATTTTTCCCGAGCCATAGCTGATCTCAATGGAACCATGGACTTGAGTAAAATGTGGATTATAAAAAAAAAAAAAAAACTATGCATAGGTTTTAAAAGCTTCTGTACCCAAGCAATTTTTAAATTATTTATTTGTAAAACAGAGACAGACACAGAGAGAGATCTTCCATACACTGATTCACTCCCCAATACCCTCTAATGCTAGAAACGAACAGGCCAAAGCCAGGAGCCCAGAAATCAATAGTGTTTCCTGGGGGTGGGGAGTGGCAGGGACCCAGCTGCTGGAGGCTTTACCTGCTGCCTCCCAGGGTGTACACCAGAAAGAAGCAAGAATGAAAAGCAGAGCTGGGACTTGAACCCAGGCACTATCAGAAGGCTTGCTGATGTCCCAGTCAGGATCTCGATGGCTATGGCCAATCCCTGTCCTAGTAACCTACCTTGTAAATCCTTTGTTCCTACACATATTTTGAACTACCCATGTAGATGGCCTGGTCCTACAGGTCAACACATTCCCTTGTTGGTCTTTGCTACTCTACTCTGGGGACTATTACTTACAAACAACATGCTGGATAAGCCTCCATGCTGTAGGATCATTCAGTCCTAAAGGACTTATCCATTAATATGCAGCAGAGGATAGAGATTCTAGTCATTACAGACCCTTGCAAATCATTAAAGTAGAAACATAGAAATAATAAGCACCCAAAGCCTAAAAATTTTATTCTCTTTCAGCCCTAAGATTTTCTGCTGATTAATAGTCATCTACAGAGGATGGTAGAACACCTTTTCTGAGGATAATAATGTGATAGCATCAATTCAGTTGCACAACATTAATTCAAAGGGGGGTTGGGGAAATGTTGTCCTTACAAACTACCCAACAATAAAGAAATCTAGAACCAAATGGGAGAGGGATATATTTGGATGCATCTAAGTGGTACCAAAATTTAACAGTGCACTCATATTTTTAACATCAGCATCTCTCTCTGCAATATATATATAATTATAATAGTAATCTGTTTCAATGAAAATAAAGTACTGTAATATTTATAGTCTGTGCCAGAGTTATAATGACTGCAGGGCCAGAAGTGAAGTGTCACAGCATGCTCCACATGTTTTTAACACGGTTTCTAAAGGCTCTGGGGGCTATTAAATTTAATGAACCCATCTGCTATGAAATAGAGGTCCCAGCATAATCCGCTTCCTCCATGCCATGTAATGCAGATGGCATTCTGGGTTCCACAGCCCAGCAGGATAGTTTATGTTTCCTTCTACATGTGTGTCTTTTTGTTTTGATGATGTGAATCTCTTTGATATTCAGCGGTGTCTTGAGAAAACACTGTAAATCCCTTTGCAAGCTCCAACAACATCCTTTCCACAGATTTCTACCCCCTCCCCCTGAGTAATTGCTTCTTGGTAGTCAGAGGTTATGGCTCAAAGCAATCACCCAAAGGACTCTCCAATGGCCTAGGTGCCATTCCTGGATGAGAAACTGAAACAAACGTGCTCCGGATCAAATGCAAAGCATTTCCTCCAAGTTGGACTTCGTGGGGGGTGACGAGGAGGGAATCCACGTCCAATTTGCAAATGCAAATAAATTGGATGGAAAGTTCCTACAAATTGCCTTCTGAATTGCATTACGAGCAACTGGGAGGGGCGCTAGGGTTTGGGAATGAATTCTCATTATTTTAAATGGTCACATTCCCACTGTTTCTAGAAGATTTCTTTGCTTCCCTTCTGTGTGCCACTGTGGTTTGTGCAGCCTCCTCTGGGGCTGGTCCTGGATGCAGATGCCTCCTTGGTTGGATACTGGCTATACCAACATCAAAATGCTACAACAACTTGGGCGGAAATCCCCCGCTGCCCAAGACAGGACTGCAAAGCACAAGTCATTTGTTTACAAAATGGAACAAATTCCACCGTTAATGACTTTTTTTTTCTTGCACTGCACCTAAGAGATAATAACTACACATGGCTCCACTCAGATGAAAGGCCTATGAAATCCACAATTATGGTGTTTGCTGTTTTGTTCATGTATATATGTGATCTTATTAGATTGAACATAATTAATGTTGTTAACATTAATTCATTTATTTGGTCTTCACCAGGAAGGTAAATTGAATAGAACAGCCAAGCGGGAAATGCTATTTACTCAGACTGGAGGGAACATGCAAGAAGCAAACAGAAGTTGTGTTAATTTCTGGTTCTGGAAACAGTTTCATTTAAACACAGTTCTGGAATCTCAAGGGCAAGAACCCAAACTCAGCTTCTTTTAAACTTAAATTTGAACTTGTCCAGACCTAGAACTGTATGAATCAATGTGTAATTAACAAAAAAGGAAGCATCATACTCTTAGGTCATTTTAAGCTCTGCATTTAAGTATTAAATTAATTATACATTTGATTCTGCCGGGTCTTCAGACATAATAACCTATGTGTTGTGCAAACAGGAATTCCTTTTGGCTTAATTATCATGATCATTAATAAGAAAGGTGACTTGGGACCATGTAAAAGCAAACTTGTGGGAGCAAGTGTTTGAATTTATTGGATACTAACAAATGCTAATTCTCTAGTAGAAATAATCAGTCAGCCTTTAGAGACTTTCAAGGCCCCGTTGAGACTGCAGTGTAGCAAGGAGGAAACTGCAGGGGTGAGCAGAGACAACAGGGATACCGTCCATGGCTGCACCCAGGAGGGGGCATGGTTGACTTGCCTTCTGACATTATCTTTCTCAAATTAGAGGTCAAGGACAGAAGTCGTTGCCATAAGCAAGATTCTGTAAAAATCCCCATAGCCTCTCTCCCCCAAATCCACTCATTCTTCCAAAGGTAAGACTACAAATCAACTGAAAGATTCCACTGGTCAGGCCAGAAGCTGAAGCAGGCCTGGAAGAAGGCAGACAGCATCCTGTGATTTCCTGCTGGAGAGCGAGGCGCTGTAAGTGGCTTCCAGAGGCCGACAGCACTCCCCAAACAGCTGGCAGCCAGGGATCTCAAGGACCTGATTCTGCCGACAGCTCGAAGGGGTTTGGAAGAACCCTTGGGCTGCAGAGGAGATCTGAGTTTCAGCCAGCACTCAGCTGCACCTTGTGGACTCCAGCCACCTTGTGCCAAGATGCATTCCTAAGGTTCTCATCACCACTGAGAAGGACCCTGTGGAAGATGAGGCCAAGGAATATATTCACCAGGCTAATCTGCAAAGATAAAACATGGGCCTGGAAAGCATAGGGTCTGTGCTGATCTATCATTTCAGCCCCAGCCAGATTCTGGGACTCTGGTTTTGTGGACCTAAAGGAGTTCTTGAAGCAGCGGAGGAAATGAGCTCATCACCTTGGCGATCCAATTTTACCATGAGCCCCTGAACACAGTATTTTGCCTTCTGTAAAGCGGTGATGATTAGGATACAAAACACAGAATTCATGAGACTGTGTAAGATAAAATGTAAGACTTTAAAATGCTCCCTCTGCAAATGGATGTGCAGCTCTGCCTCCAGGCCGTGGACCTTATGTCTGCTGGTCCCAAGTCCTTGATGGGACTCCCTCTCTTTCTTTTTTTTTTTTTTTCTTTTTTTTAATTTATTTATTTATTTTTTTAATTAACATTGTATTATGTGAAACAGTTTTATAAGCATTGGGGAGTCCCCCCGACTCCCTCTCTTTCAAAGGTTCTCTTTATGTGAACCTATGTGTACTCGTATAGCTGTAATTAGTCATTCTAATATAATGATTGCCTCAAGTGATTAACAGCATCTAAAGCAAGGGATTCAATGAACATAGATCTTTATCCTCCTCCTCCTGAGCTTATGGCTGCCAAGAGATGCAGCTTCTGCTTCCCCGGTCAGAACAGTGCACATGCGTGATGGGCCGTTCATCTGCTTCTCACTGATGACACCATTTCCATGACATGCTTAAGGTGTTGGGATTCTCCCACTGCTCTCCATACTAGACACTGGATACAGTACAGATCATATATCTCCCCCTTACAACCCATCAGATGCCTCCACAGAAGCTCACAAAGACCAAGAAAACATATTATTCATCATCATAAAATGATTTATTAACCGTGGATAATTTTTGCCCTCAATCGTCTTCAATAAAATGGTTGCTACGTGCTGGGTTTCCAACCCCATCATTGCCTCCACATTTTCCAGTCACCCTTCTGTAACAGAATGGTAACTGAGAGGTTTGTGGAAAAATTAAAAATACTTTTTGTGACACATAAATTTTGAAATCCATACCTACTTTGGACATGATACAATTTTCCTTGAAGTTTCTGAAGATGGCTTATATGAAAAACCGTCTCGAAATTATACAAGATCTTGGTCATGGAGTCATTATTCCACACTGACAAAGCCCGTCCCTTTAAGCTCCTGAAGCATCAGAATCATGCACCTGAGAATGAGCCCCTGGTTGGAGTTCAAACACCAAGCCAGTGACAGCGGAGCCATCACACAAGCCTGTTGTCAACTGTCAGTGAGAAGAAAACCCAACAGCAGCCTCTGGGGTGCCTCTGATTCACTGCCAGAGCTGAGGCTCACTCACATTTTCCACTGAGGCCAGAAGATTCACGCCCAGCACTGGGCCTCACATGTGGTGAGGACTGGATCTAAGAGCACGCTTACTACCATCGCTACGTGGACAGGATATGAAGGCAAAAGGAAAACAGGGAAAAGAGCAGTAGAGAAAACACTGGTAAGAGATAGCGTTCTGCATTGACCAGGTAAGGTAACATTCTCTGACGTGACCTTTCGTTAACCTCGCTTGCACAGGCAACAAGCGACCAATGTAAACTGTTGGAAGCTGTCATTGAACCCCACAGTGGCAAAAAGAAAATACAGTGGAACTAATGTAGAAACATTCTCAGGATGAACCCTCAGCCTCTTTCCCAGGGACCCCAGAACTCACAGTGCTGTCAATGTAAGCTTCTGTCCACACCACATCATGCTCCTGGTCGATGACTTTGGGCCGGCTAAGCACGTGGAGGTACTCCATGACATTTTCTTGCACATCAGCCAATGTGGAGATCTGGGTGAAAAATCCTGCAGAAACCCAAGGGAAGATTAAGTTTAGGAACATAAGGCATGCCTGCAACTGGGGAACATGCATGCTCCAGGCCTTCTTGCTTACTTTGTTTTCGTAAACATTAGCACTCCTCTCTACTGTCACCTCCATCATGAGGAATACAATCACATTGGAAAATTGAACCAATCAGAGGGAATGAAATCATCATCAACCATAAACCCATTTCCGAGAGGAAGTTGTTGGCAACCATTTGTACAATGTCTTCCCAATATATGCCTGTCTTCTCCCTGGCAGAAATAAGAGTCCTTTTTACATGCTATTTTGCTTTCTTTTTCACTTTCATCTTAGTGAGTTTATAATCAAGGAGAAAACTACAAATCACCTACAGAAAAGGCTATTCCATTTTCTAAAAGATTAATTTATTTGAACGGTAGTGCTACACAGAGAGAGAGATCTTTCACCTGCTGATTTGCTCCTCAGATGGCCACAGTGGCCAACACTGGGCCAGACTGAAGCCAGGAGCTTCTTCTGGTCTCCCACACGGGTGCAGGGGCACAAATACTAGAGTCATTCTCTGCTACTTTTTCAGGCACACTGGCGGGGGGCTGGACTGGACATGGATCAGCCAGGACTTGAACTGATGCCCAGATGGGATGCTGGCACTGCTTGTGGCAGCTTTACCCATTCTGCCTTAATGCCAGTCCCAAGGCTATTACATTTGATAATGATAGTTTCTGAATGCTTGTCGAACACTTAATAAACCTTGTTCCACTTACTTTCTGCTACATAATTAAGTAGGGAGTTCTGTGCCCATTTTAAAGATTACTTAGGTATGTATTTCACTCATGCTCTTATAGGTGGCAGGTCATAAGAAAGTGAATCCAGGCTCCTTGGTCTCCAGTTCTACCTTTAGTTGTCCAGAATTTTGCTCCTGCGGATGTCTGAGGTTGGAATTCCAGCCCAGCCTCTGCTATTTCCAGACCTGCTTTTTGCATCTGCTAAGCAGACCAGGTTTCTAAGTAGAAATATTAAGTACTCCAGTTCCAAGTACTAATATTACTATTGCCTCATGGGTCAAGATGTGCACATCATTTTGATCTTGAGTTCCAGGCACTACTTAGGTTCCCTTTAGCTTGGGTCAGACTGGCTTTGCTGTGGTCTAGAAGACGTTAGAAGGGAATGCGTGAATTAATCCAGTTCTGGGTCCCTGAGAGACTCCTTTGTTCAAACAGTAATAGAAAAGCTTTCCTTAGTGTCTAGGAAAAGCAGGTCTTGACAAGATACATAGGCCCCTACCTTCCTAGGGCATAGAAGAGCTGACAATCCCAAAACAGCGCGAGCAACAGCAACCAAAACACATAGCAAGACCAGCCCAAAGAAAACTTGGCTATACTGGGCCAGGAATGGGAAATACTCCGCTACAGAAAGAGGGACTCAAGAGCATGTCTAGTCAAGCAGGGAGCATGGGTGAAGACCCACAATCAGAAAAGATCAGGCTCCTATTAGAACTGAAATAGTTCGGAATGGCTAGAGTTAAGGAAGTAGGACTGGTGAGAGAGAAATTAGCAGAAGAGTAGTATAGGATCAGAGATTGAACAAGGTGGCTTGAAAGAATTAAGAAATATTCTAAATGCAAATTTGGTGCCTACTTTGTTATGAAAGGATTTAAGCAGAGGGACACTGGAAGGACAGAGATTCACATTTCTTTCTCCTGCCAGTAAACATGGACCTAAGTTGGTATCAGTCACTAGTCACCAAACAAATCAGAAATGTGTGTGCCTTGAAGCTACATCTGCTGCAGCATTTACTAAAGCGTTTCTAGTGTCTGTCAATGTCTAAAACAGGACCCAGGATAAGGAAACACCAGTCCTTCTATTGTCCAGGAAGGGGTGGGACCCTCCAAGAGTATTTCCGCACAAAGAGCAGCTGCTTTGAATTTCATGTGCCAACTGTAACACAGGTTGAGACCATGTGGCTCCTGGGTTCCTGATGACAGCTCTGCACAGTGCTAATTAGCATGCATTATCACTCCTGCCCAGGGCCTGGGCCTCACCCATGCCAAGGGAAAACAGAACCCCCAAGCAACAGGGTTTGAGAATTTCTTCTAGTTTGAGACCCAAGAAGTAGGGCCTGGGTGCACCTCTTTTGGAAGGCAGGTATTACAGATAGGAGGCCCATTTGGCACACTGCTCTAGTAAGTCTCCTCAGCTGGAAAAGGCTGGGCATATGGGAAAATGAATGATTGTCCTCAGAGGTGCCTGGCAAGGCTCAACAACTATCACTGAGGGTCTACTCCAATCCTAGGGCATGCTTCCAAGTCATACTGCAATATGTACAATCAGAATGCATATGCTTCAGAGGTAAGAAAAGCTAAGATTAGGAAAACAGTCTTAATAATAATGTATGATGCAAGGTTTACCCATATTTGATCCCAACCCTTGAGCATTGAAAACCGTTCTGAAAAGCCTTTTTCTTCTTTTTGAATGTTTTTGTCTAAGTTTTAGTTAACAAGTGTATGGATTCAGTTAGCAAATGATGGATAATAGGAAGTCGCTAAGGGCTGAAACCTTTGGCTGTAACCATAGACGCGTCCCATGTTTTCTCTTCTCCAAGCTGGATACTCTCCCCATCCCCCTTCTTTCCTTTCTTTCTTCATTTCCCTTGCTAAATCCTAGCTCTTAAATGTTTATTCTCTTCTATGTCTTTTTGGACTTCATATATCATGTAAGAAAACAGAATCAGCAATCACTTGGTAATTACCGAGGAGTAATTAATGCTGAAATTAGCCACCTATTACAAATGGTCTGCTCATTTTTCTACATCACATCAATTTATTTACCTTATTCCCTTGCAGAGCTCCTTCTGTGAACCCGAGTTACAACCACTCAGTGTGATAAACCATATCTAGCCAGAGGCTTTGTGAGCCTGAGATTTTGCCACGTGTGCTCCAATATCTCCTAAGAGGCCCCCATGTACAAGCTGACTCAACAGGAGATGCCAAAACAACGTATGCCTCTACACTCCCCTTTGTAAGGACAGTGCATTCTGTGGCTCCAGGTGCTTCTCCCCCATGAGTAGACTCCATTTGTCTTCCTCACAGGCTGTGGTCCTTGCTCCATTTTTGAAGCGATGGACAAAGCTTCTTCTGAATCTTCCAGATGCTCTCCCCTCCTTTCAATAAGACAGGCTGCAGGCAAAAGGGCAAAGGTCCCAGTTTTCTGCCTTCTCTGGGCCCTGAGGTGTGGATGAGATCACAGAGGGCACTAGAGCACATGTTGCCACCTTATGGCTCAGCTTTCCCTGCAAATCAAATGCCCTTTGGGGAGAATCCCCCAAGAAGTGTTGTTTCACCTTCCTCCTCTCTCTCACCATCACACACCCTGGGAAAAGTACTTCTTGTTGTAGAAAAACGAACTGTTTATAAAAGAAAAAAAGTTCAATTCCTGCATGTGCAAAGAAGAGCCAGGGACCTTGTGGGTCCTTAGAGCCAAAGGGCAAGTGTCTGTGGGACTGGAAGGAAGCGACCAAAGCAGAAATGATAACTGGGGCAAGAAGCCTCCAGGAGAGAATGTGAGTGCCATATGAAGCATTCAGGCACATGCCTGTTCCTTTGTGAATATTCATACATGTTAATCTCTTTTGTCAAAATATTTATGAGGGATGGAGGGAGGGAGGGAGAGAGAAAGAGATTCCATCTGGGGGTTCACGCTCCAGATGGGTTGCTAAGGTTGGGCATGGGCGAGGCCAAACCCAGGAGCCAGGAGTTTCAGCCTGGTCTCTCACGTGGGTATAGGCGTCTGAGTCCTTGGGCCATTTTCCAATGCTTTCCTAGGTGTATGAGCAGGGAGCACATCCAAAGGAAGCAAGTTAGGCAGATGACCCAGATTGGGACACGTGTGATCTTCACTGGGCCTAAGGACGACCGTGTGGTTGAGATCCCAAACACAGAAGCCCGCCTATTTGCGCAGCAAGAAAACACTTCATTAACCGTAAGATTTAAAGAATACACCAGTGCTTATTTAAAACCTCAGCACCCTCAATGAATACTAGCGAAGGTCATCATGGCTTTTATGGACCGTATGTGTTGCTTTGCCTTGCTTTTTTGTTTTCCCAAGACACTTGTTCATGCCACACTGGGGATGGGGCATTTTGTATTTCATCATCCATCCTACAGTGACAATGAGTGTTTTAATGTATTTGAAATGGCTTACTGTTTGGCCCCATTAGGGCTGGTTCCCTCAAGGTAGATCTGATATAGGCATATGATAAAACAAACCCATGACTGCCAGGCCTCTCTGGCTTTTGCTGGAAGATTGAAACAGGCAGAGAACTCCTCCAAGGAGTAGGAATGTTCCATAGACATGCATTTCCATGGAAAAGTGTCTGAGGTGTATGGGTTAAGACCTGTCACCACCACAGCTACCAAGATCTCCAAGAAGGAATTTCTGCACTGACCAAAGGACTACATGAGAGCTTTCACAATTCTTGCTCACTCTGTGGTCAGGCACGGTCAGTCAAGCAAAAGTTTCCTCCATGGAATCTCCCTGAATCCACTCTGGTCCCTGAATGCTAATGCTTCATTTCAGTGACGAACTTGGCTGAGTCAGGACAAAAATATGTCCAATGGCAGGGAGGCCCTCTGGACTTCATGTCACTTGAGATGAAAAATGGCATGCTCCCTCCATACTCTGACAATCCGAGACTCTAAACAATGATTTAATTAATGACCATAGAAGAATACTTACTCACTGATGTTACGTGATCTGAAACCCCATAAGTGACGCAGAGTGAAGCCAATGTTTATATGGGTGCAGATCACTGAAACCTAACATTTTGGTGGCAACTGTGACTTTGAAGAGTGGCAAACAATGGCATTTTATTCCCCAGGCTTTTCAGAAAAGCAGAATGAAGAAGGTGAACCCATGAGGAAGACTGGCTCTGGAAGGGAGGGAAATAATTGGATTTGGACAGGAAGAGGAAAATCATTGTGGAATCCAACAACGCATCCAGCTAAGCAGCTACTATTACTTCTCTGGATTTTCCAAGTTGCTTTACACACAAGTTGCAAATCTTAAAGACTATATTCTGTAGCCAGGTCCTGAGTTGAATCAATTGTCTTCGAAAGGATGTTTCAAAGAGTCGTATAAACAATGAATAAAACCAAATTATGCTGTAATATTAGTTGATTAAGACAAGACTTCAATTAGAGTAATTTTCATCAGCTGGACACAGACAGTGACAAAAACAATAACCCATGACTAAATGTGAACCGGCCGATGTGCAATCTGATACAGCCCGAGTCACAACAAAACTTAAAAAAAAATTTACAATTTTTTTTCAAGACCACAGAATGAAGAGAGAAATGGGAAAAGTGAGGTTTTCAGATGCCAACAGAATTCCAAAACATGTGTTAAAAACAACATCTTCCCTTGGGGTGTCTGGGGTCTGCATGACCCTCACCCATGGCCAAAGCTATTACTCCGTGAACGGCACCAAGACTGACTTTTTTTGGTAAGACCAGCCAGCCAGGACACAGTGGTGGGAGAATGCGCTATTTCAGAGCTTAAAGGAAATACACTCCAGCCCTGCAATCTTTTTCCCCTCCCTCTCTCCCCACTGCCGGTGGGGAAACCAAGACTTGCTTAAAATCCTATTCATTGTAGGATCAGAAAATTAAAGACAATGCCAAGCAAAGGGCAAACCGGACACAGGCTTATTAAGCCTGGTTAGGTGTCTGCTCTCTGATAATCTGTCCCTTTCTCCCTGTAGTGCTGAGCTCCAGAAGAGCTCCTATGTCACCTTTGATTCTTCCTTTGTGGGCAGATGAGCAGGTCCAATGAGCAACAAATCACAAGGAAAAACCTCAGGCTACTTTCGTGCCAGCCTTTAGATCCAAGCATCAGGCAATGAAACTTATGGATAAAAACATATAATAACCACTAAGCAGTTACTATTTGCAGCATTGAACCCATCACCTAAGAAGCACCATTTCCTGATTCTATTTCAGAAGAATCAAAGGAAGAATAAATCCAAGAAATCCATCAGATAACATAATGATTATGGATAACAACCTATATTGTGCATTTGAAAATTGCTGAGAGTCATTTTGAAAGTTTATTGTCATTATTTATTTGAAAAGCGGAACAACAGAGAGAAGGAGACAGAGATCTTCCATCTGCTGATTCACTTTCCAAATGCCCATACAGCCAGGAATGGGCTGAGGCAGAGGCAGACACACTGTAGAGGTGGCAAAAAGCCAGGGGTGTCAACTTTATCTGACACTTTCACGGGTGAAAGTTAGCAAGAAGCTAGACTGGATGTCGAGTAGCCAGAACTTAAAGCAGGCACTCAGATCTAGGATGGGTCTCCAGAGGCAGCCTACCTCCGGCACCAGAATGCCAGGCCCTCCCAGCAGAGTCCATTTTAACTGTTCTCGCCTCCCTCCCCGCGCCCCCATCAGAGGTATATGAGGCAATGGGTATGTCAATCAGCTTGATTTAGTTGTTCCACAAAGTACACATACTTCTAAACACCATTTCAGATGCTATAAATATATGCATTTTTTAATCTGCTGATTTAATAAATACAAGAATGAAAAGAGGACCTATTCTTATTTTGATTTGTTTGAGAGGCAGAGGGATAGAGAAATAACTTCTGCTAATTCATCCCCATTAATGGTCACTAGGGCTGGGGATGGAAGCCAGAAGGCAGGACCTCAATCCAGGTCCGTGTGTGTGTGTGTGTGTGTGTGTCCAGACCCCTGTATGTTGGGGGAGGGAAGGCACAAACCCAAAGTACTCTAGTCATCACTGCTGGGAGGCATGTATTCTCTCCCAGGATACGCACTAACAGGAAATTAGAGTCAGGAGTCAATCCCAGACACTCTGGTAGAGGACAGAGGAGGCCCAACCAGCCTCTGAATTATTAAGTCAAAGGCCTGCCCCAATCCTGGTTTTAAATATTAGAACATTTAGGCAAGTTCAACATTTAACTAATTTAAAGAGTTGTGTGGGCAACGTTATACTAGGGGACTTCAGAAAATTAGGAGGAAAGTAGAATTAGTGGATGAGCCTATGGGTTAGGTCTGTGCTACAATATCATGTTCTCGGCTTAGGATGCTCACACCTCATGCTGGCACACCTGGTCTGAGCTCCTGCTCTCCAGCTTCTAGTTAAGCCTGTTGCTGATGCTGCTGACACAGTTATCTTTCCAATGAGGTGAAACAAAAATAAACTTAAAATGTCAAGAAATAGAACATTTATTTGTTGTAAAACTTTTTGCAATGTATACATAATTCTTCATACTCTGCATGTTCCATGTACCTTTGGAAAATTTCTTGCGTGAGATAGGAAATCTTAAACTTAACACAAAGGTTTATTTCTCAAGCAATAAGGACGCAGTGAGGTTGGCAAGCAGCAGAGGTGAGAGCGGAGGATTTGTGCTCTACATCATCACACAGGGATTCGGGATAAACCAGAAGCCTGATGCATCTTGTAATTGTCCCCTCTGGAACATGCTGCTTCCAACTTGAGTAGACAGGAGTATCACTACACACAGCTCCTTGACTCACTGGCCTCAGAAGGCCCCAGGCTGGTTTCACTGACAGCCTGTGGGCCAGGACCTGTCTTCAGAACCCATCGTGAGAGAGTGTGCCTTAGTCTGATGCTCAGTACTTGTCTCTGCCTCGGTCATTCTTCCCAGTTGACTCAGCTTCCAAGCACCAGGGTGAAGAGGCATTACAGTGCCACTTCACTACACCTTTAACAGCTACAGACACATTTGGGGAGCAGCTGTTCTAGAAGCCTACTGGTCATCAGGCCTTTAATCTAAGGATTCACAGCTTTCTCACAGACCTCTCCCCTTTTTCCTGATGCCTTCTGACACTGCACACCTCAGGGCCTCCTGAGTGCATTTGCAGAAGAGCTCATCATGGAGACTTACCTTTGTTGGCACAGGCCATCCACTTGAGGTTGTCTGCAAAAGCAGCCTCGCGTCCAATGAGGTAGGTGAAGATGCGGACCTGAGGGGAAGACACACACGCACACACAGGTGAGCTGTAGTCATGCTAACCCATTCTGTGCAGACCTCATGTACTGCTCACACACATCTGGTTCACCTCTTTAATGCTCCCTGCTGCCCATGTATAGGAACATATTTAAGATATCTGAAGTACAGTCATCTAGAAACATATTCAGAGCTAGGGCCTTTGATCCTTGAAACCACGTCACACTGGCAGTGCCTGATGGTTCCGGTGCATCTCACAGCAGAAGAGGACAACTTACGATGGGAGACTGGCAGCATCCTGGGCCAGGGTTAGTTCCATTCACATAAGCCAGAGTCACCCAGGCCTGGACCAAACCCCTAACTATCTCCCACATTTTCACAGGAAACACAAATCATGCTCTTTGGGGGAATAACAATACCTTCAAAAGACCCTCAGTGTATCTCCCAATGGCGAGGACAGACTGATGCAGGTTCTCTCTTGGCCATTTGTGGAGCCTGGCATGATTTTAGGAAGCAATTAACTGGGACCAGAGTCACCGTCTGTGGCCAACAGACCCATGGGGACTCTCTCTAGTCTGCTGGAGCTCTTGGCTCCCAAAGAGCAGAGAACACGTGGGGAACCCTGCCTCTCTCAATTTCTATTTCTTCACTGTATTTTCTCTTGCAGTCAGAAAAGCATGCCCTATTTCTTACATTAGTACATGAGGATAAGATGGAAGAAAGATATGGGATGAAAACGGTTGAAACCCTTTCACTCAGATTTAAAAGAACATGAGGGTTGATGCTATAAGGCTGAGCAAACTCTTGGCACGGGAAAGTGCAGTCCGTTCTCTGCCTCTTGGTGACTGAATTCAGGGAGGATGTTGTACTGGAAGGAAGGTGGCTGGGGAGGGGCAGGGTCTCCCTCACCTGTGGAGCACAGCACTGAGCGCATTACACCCCAATGCAAGGATAGGTCAAAAGCCATAAGCGTGCAGGCTGCAAAGCCACCTGTGAAAAAGGATGAATACACGCTGCCCCAAGTATTGCCACATGAGTGCTGACTTTTCAGTGATGCTTTCTTTCCAACTTCAAGAGATATTTAAGTGCACATGGTTACTGGAGGTCTGCCAGGCAGTTAGTCAGTTCTCACACTTCTGCAGGAGGGCTTCCTGGTGGAGAGGGGGCAGGCAATCCTCTACCTCTGTCCTTCACTAGCTCTTATCCATGCCGTTTCCCTTAGAGTCACTCTAAATTTTATAATTGGTATATACCGGCTTCTCTTGAAAAAAGTAAAGATTCAGTGTCAAGGGGTCAACGGTGCCTACATTCTTCCTACCCCCCACCTCCCTGTTACATAGACACACATAGAGCTGCTTCATCTATCCATTCTCCCTGCTGGCATTTAGTTAAGCGTGTCTGATTTAGGGGGAAACTGAGGCCCAAATGCATCAAGTGACATTGTGGTGTCATCAAGGTCTGATCTTATGAGAGCCACAGTCCTTCCACAACCTCAGGATTGCACCGGGGTTCCTCTCACACTCCTGTAGACACCGGCTCACTCAACACAGACGGTCCCAACCAGCTCCTAGTTCCGGAGCCATGGCTACACTTACTCTCAAGAGCATACCAGGCTTTTTCACAAATCTTATCTTCAATGTCAAACTTCAGCCCTTTAAAGACCAAACATCAAACTGATTAAAACAAAACAAAAAAACTTGTATCCCCAGTAGGCTCTCAGCGAAGCAAGAACTCTTAAGAGATGATATGTGGAAACTAAAGCTATGAGTCTATCTGTGCAGACAAAGATCCAACGGAAAGCTGTGCATTTGTTTCTGAGTAAAGGTAGCTGTGTGTGCCAGCCTCCTCTGGTATCCAGATGAAGAACTTTAAACTGAGCTCTCTCTTGGAGGCATAGTTAAAATCCTAGAACAATGCTTTGAATCACTGGTAAAACTTCTGTAATTCCTGATTTAAAAGATGGCAGCCTATTTGGAAAACCCATAGGACTGCGCCAAACTTTACAGCAGACACGATTGCTCAAGAATAATTGTGCTAACAACATCCACAATGATGAAAACCAGAACACGACCCCCTACTCTGCCAGCCCTGCCTCTGCCCTCACCACCACAGTGGTTTCTGCCATCGGTACCATCCCTTGAATCAGGTACAAGGCTGAAGGACTTGTAGGCATTATATTTACTTTGTTGGTTTGTATTCTGTTTCATTGCTTATGGAAGAAAATCAGAACCATGCTCAATATTTCTGTTTACATGACGTGCTTGGCTCCCAATGAACTGACCTTATCTGTACAGAAATGCCATAGAAATAACTTGTTACATCTTTGCCTTTAAAATAGACATAAACAATACTGGGTTTGCACCCTGCATTTTTCACAATAATTGACCACAAAAAAAAAAAAAGAAATTTCACTTTTAGACATGAAATGCTTTAGACAGCAATTTAACACTTTCCATGGAAATTATATATAAGAGTTTTTTTTTTAAAAAAAGTTCATGGCAAATGGGTATTATGAAAAAAAACCTACGTGTGGATTTAAGAAATCTTTGCAACAAGACAATCCTATCTTTTACTTCCATGTTCTATAAATATTTTGAAGCACCATAGTATTAGTAAATTTGCTTTTATCTCTGGGTATTTACTTTACAATCAGGATCACAAATAAAATGCTAAGAGTGATGCCAGGAAGTGCCAAGAAGACCAAAGACCATGTCTTTTGAAAGCTCCACATTTAGACAGCTTTACAAGCACACAATGCTAAATGCACAGTGATGTTCATCTCATTACTCTTGATGGCCAAATTCCATCATACCCTAAGCGTCTCTTGACGATGTGGCTAAACATCGATGGTGCATTCATGGACCAGCATATCAAGCAGCTGTATACTCATCCACTAGGAACTGGCAAGCAGAATGAGGAAACTCAGGGGCTACTGTGTAGCACAGAATCCTATTCAAAATGCTATGTTTTATTTTAGAGAGAGAAAGAGTGAATGAATTTTCCTTGTCACTACTTCACTCTCTGAATGCTCACAATGACTGGTCCTACACCAGGTCTCCTAATTGGGTAGTAGGGATGCAGCCTCTGGAGTCACCATTTACTGCCATCCATGGTCCACAAGAGTGGACAAGAATGGGGAGCCAGGCACATTAACTGGTGACTTCATCGCTAGGGCAAACACGCATCCTCAAAAGCTATTCTTTTTTTTGTTTGTTTCTTCAAAAAGGCAATGCACACATTTTACTTCACCATATTTTATATTATGTAAATGATTTTACAAATGAATAAGTATAACTTAATAAAATAATCCAAGATTACCATAAGTGAGAAAAAAGTGATCGCACTGCCACGTCCTGAATGATCCTGGATGCAGGAAGGAAACGTGTGGCAGTGGACATCCACCTTACAAGAGATGACAGGTAGAAAGGGCAAGTCCAGCACGACATCTTCCCGCAGGGCCAGCCCGGCCCCACTGCTGGTGTGAGTGCGGCACCTCCAGGACGGACACAGGCTAACTGCTCACTTTCACCATTCACAGATTCTGTAATCTGATGGGTTTTGTCACCAACAATAGGAAGCGTTCTTTCTAACAATAACCTCAAAAGCAACATCCCTGATGTGCTTGGAGCTCAGCTACCTTCCCTGCTGTGCCAAGAAGGAGTATTATCCAGAGTTGAATTGGATGGCCCTGAAAGCCAGGTGCACAGCCCATACAATCAACAGAAGGGCATGGATCAAGCCAGGCAGGTCAGCAGGCTATACCACAACATCCCCAGCCAGGCCTTCATGCTCATTAACAACAGACATCACAACTTTTATTAATACAACTCAGAGGCCGGGATATAAAAAAAAAAACACCAGCAGCAACCCATTAGTTCATTTTGATCTCCATTTATATTTGGCTGCTCTTTAAATGTTCTACAAACCCAATTAATCTTCATAAAATGTTAGGATAGAGACATCTCAAAGTTCAAAGTCGCCTAATTTAATCAACTTAGTATAAATTTTTGCCCCACTAAAACAAACCAAAACCTTAATCCAGCTTTTCCAGAAAGAAAGAAAGAAAGAAAAAAGAAGAGAAAAGAAGGAAGGAGGGTTACAGTGCCTCTTTAGTGCATATGCAATGAAGTGGTGAAGATAATCAAGCCATTTCCTTTTTGTAGCCAATGAAATAGAAGCAGAACAGGGGCTACCAGCAGAGTTAAACAGCAATCTCAAAGCCACCATAAGACACGCTGCTTTGTCCTACACATCTCCCACAGAGAAGACCTCACCATTTCTCCTGTTTTTGAGACAAAAAGGAGCTAATTTTCTCATTCATTTGTCATAAATAGTTTTTTTTTTCTTTTATTTATTCAAGAGGCAGAGCACTAGGTAGGGAAACATGGGGTGGCAAGACAGAGAGGGAGAGAGAGGGAGAATTAGAAAGGGGAAAGAAAGAGAGTGCTTCCTTCTACTAGTTCATTCCACCAACACCTGTATCAGCTAAGACTATGCCAGGCTGAGGTTAGGATCCTTGAACTCCCCCCCACACGGGTGTCAGGAGCCCAGGTTCTTGGACCAACAGCTGTGGCCTCCCAGGCTTGTTAGCAGGATGCCGAATTGGAAGTAGAGATGGTCTCCTGACTCTCTGACTTGTCAGGAGCTTACTTTTGGGCAACTACTATGCATCAGGCACCAGGGGGCGTCACGGACAAGCAAAACAAATTCTGTCCTTGGGGAGTTTACACTGACCCCAGAATGAAACCCTGATACACAGTGGATTACTAAATAATGTTTATTTCTTGGACTGAATGCATTTGAAGAATATAAAGCAAAAAAAAAAAAAGTGTGGGATGCAGAATAGGGTGTGGGGAGGGGGAAGAGAGGTTGCCTGCTGGCTCAGAAAAGGAAGACAAAATCTAAACAGCAAATCAACATTGAGTAGGCACCTGAACAAAAGAGGGGGGGTGGTCAGAGAGAGACCAGATCCATACAGCTGTTGGGGAAGAATGCTGAAGGCAAGTGGAAGGAAGCTTCAAAGTTGTGAGGGAGGCCAGAGGGGATAGAAAACAGTTACCTGGGAGAGGCTTCATGGAATGACTGCAGAGACAAGGAGTCCCAGTACATGGGATCCCTGTGGGCCACTTTCCAAGCAAGAACAAAAGCCACAGGATAGACTCCAGAAGTCTGGCATGAACCAACACACCACACAAAAGGGTTGTCCTGGCTGTAGTGGGGAGAAGAGGCCATGGCACCTGTGCTCAATCAGGTTGCCCAGGAGATTTCCCTTTTGGATGCCCAGTCAGTCTGGAGGCAGGCCCCGACTTCCATTCGCTCAATGGGGAATCTGATGTGCAGTCAGGTTTGGGCGCCACAGCCCTGGAGAAGAGCAGAAGCAGGCCACTGTGAGGCAGAGCTGAGATGACAGAGGCCTTTCTCAGACTTCACCAGTAACCAGAATTGCCAGGGGGTCTTGATTCACTTGCTAACATAGAGCTCTGGACTCCACCTCTGCAGAGATACAGATGAAATTGGCAAACCTGCCCCCTCTCTCTTTTTTTCTGTTTTCTTTTTAAAAGTTCCCATGGTGGATTTGGGACAAGAAAGCTAAAGCTAAAACTTCAACAAATATCAAGATAAAGTCTGAGCACAGGGAAGTGAGCTGGGAAGGAATAAGTGATTGGAGCCATTTCCAAAAAAGCAGCTACAACAGGATGCTGACGACTGAGTTAAGCCTTTATAAAGCAGCGGGTGGCTGAACAAAGAGTAGAGGAGCCAGATCAAGATGACATGTTTAAAGAAGTTTCTGTCAATCCAAGCAGGCATGAGCATCAGATACAGTCAGACTTGGCAAGCAGGAGCAGCCTCTTCCTTTCCCAAGCAAGGACAGATCTGTCAGGAGCTGCTGAGCTGGCTCTTCAGCACCAAAGCACTGCTCCTTGGAATGACAATGAATCTATCCACACAAGATCCTCAAACCAAAGGGAAAGGCTGGAGACAGGGCTCTTAGGAGCCTCAAGATCTAGAACTTATTCTTCAACAGGAAAAAAACATCCGTAATTTTAAAATAACATTCGGTTGCATATCTATGACTCCCACCTACACCACAATTTAAATGGATTACAGGGACATAAGAATATTTTTTACAAAGGTGTTGAAAAATGTCTACTCTGAAAAAAAAATACTGCATGGTTTTATTTTTATTTTAAATAATTTTATTCTAAATAATGTTTTGTATGAAACAAAGAGGGAGAAAAAGGGAGGCAGTGGGGAGGGGAGGAGAAGAGGGAGAAGGAAGAAAGGAGAGTGGAGGGAGGGAGAGAGGAGTTAGAGGGAGGGAGGGAGGGAGAGAGAACATGATCTTCCATCCTCTGGTTCACTCCCTACAGGCTTGCAATAGCTAGGGCTAGACCAAGCTGGAGCCAGCAGCCAGAGCTCTAATCCAGGGCTCCCATATGAGCAGCAGGAACCCAACTATTCCAGCCACCATCATCATCTCCCTGGAATTGGGGGTGGAGCTTGGACTGGAACTTAAGCATTCCGGTACATTTTAATTGATGCTGCTAAGATGCTCACACATCTCAGTGGCAGTCTCCTCTCCACTGGACAGGTGCAGGCCTCCATGACCCTGTGCATGTCCTCTGACCAGCTCCAAGACCCCTTACAATACCTGCAGAAATAACTTCCACTGCAGAGAGAGGTCTCCTGATGTCTTTGTGTTTTTGTGTCAATTGAATGCTACTAAATATGTTCTAATGATGTATATTAAACTAAAAAACTCCTGTCCCAGTTCCTATTGTGATTATTTACTCATTTTTAAAATGATTTTTAGTGCAGAGGACAGTTTTGAGAATTAAATCTTTGAGTTGGAATTAAATCCCAGAGCTGGAATCTGATGATTCATGAAAATGCCTCATAATGCACTGCCAATATTCATCTTCATTGATAATGCTACAAGTGGAGAGATGGGCACCAAGAAAGCGGACTCCAAAGGAAACAGTTATATTGAGCAGGCTGCTTTAATCTAGAAGCTATCATGCTCATAATAAAAGAAGAAACATCCTGAGGCAGAAGAATGAGATAGGCCACCCTGCCTATCTGAGCGGTAATAAAATGGGATAAATTGAATTAAATTACAAAAGTAATAACATTCCAGCAAATGAATACCATAGATCATTATGAATAATGGACTGTCACTAGGGGGATAATCTATGCATCTGTAGAATCTCTTTCCACCCAAGCACAAGTTCCTGATACTGCATGTGTGGTATTGAAAACGGTCGGGTCATTTTTCCCCACTTAATGTGATTTGCAATCTGTTCGCAAGGGGGACCAAATTCCAGCTTTGTAAGCATGTGTTTTCTGAAGGTAAAGGAGACAGGTCTCTCTCACTGAGTTCCATGTATCTGGTCTGCAAAGCAGAAGAACAGGAGTTGGGAGGACAGCTGGAGGCAACTGTGCCCCACTAGCGTGGGTGGATTCTGAGTAAATACAAGCACCTGTCACCCAACTTTTCTCTGTTTCTTCTCATACATTTGGAAAGTCCAATGAGTTGGTAACAGACACCCTTGCATTTATCACTGCTAGGGTTCCTTCAGTCCCTGTCAACTGGCTCCATTTTAGTTGTTCCTTATGTTTCCAGGCTGATCTGCTCTCCTTTCACTCCAGCTTGACTTTACCTGAGCGCAGTTCCCTCTGCTTTCCTTTTACAGGGAAGTTTAGTGGCAACCATGAAGAGATAGAGGCAGGAAAAGACAAGACTCCAGTTTTCAGGATCATAGTCAAAGAAATAGCGTCTCAGCCAAGGCTGCCCAGGGAGAGGGGAGCAGATCTATATGTTTCTTTCTAGGGATCTACCCCTTGATTTCAGGGGGCAGTCAGGCAGACAGAAGCCAATCGTGTTTTAGATACCTGCCTGCTTCAAGGATGACTGAGCAGTGATGTGACACTTTCTGCTCTAAGCCACTCTGAGTGGGGGCCTTTGGTTCTCCCCTACACTGGTCCACAGTGGGCAGACGGCATCATTCCATGGAAAACAGACATGTTGGTGAGCACCGCACAAGGCTCATACAACAGGATTGAGAATGGGACCTGAATTCAGAACCTGAATCTCCCTCCAAGCAAGTTTTCTAAGACTCATTTTTCTTTCTTATAAATTGCTTAACACATCATACAACCCAAGTGGTAGAGCGGTTGTTAAGCAAGTCAAATTAAACAAAATATTCGAGGTTGGGAGATTCACGCTGAAAAGAGCGAGTTCTTTTTAACAGGAAATCATTGAACTTCTCTTTTGCTTGGACCCTAAAGAGAAAAACAAAAACAAAAACAAAACAAGGGATGGCCTGGGGTGTGAAGCTTGGAGACATAGGACAGAGATGTGTGACTGTGGACCTCAGAGAGAAGCTCCCTTCCTTTCATGTGCTTCCTCTGCCTGGTTTGTCTTGCATTGCCTCACTTTCCCTCTGGACTGGAGGGACACAGATTGGGATGCAGGACTAAGACCCACTGGGCCTTGAGCATGGATGGCATCCTCAGGATTGCCCTGCTGGGATTTAGGGCCAGAACTACACAATAAGACGCAGTGTGCCCTCGGCTGGGGCATCCTCACTGCATCCCACCCTGATGAATCAGCATAGCAGGTTCTCTTAGAGGTCGAGGGGTGAGGGGACTGGAATCCCGCCCAAGCTGTTCTCAAACTCATTCAAGCCCACTGCCATTGTGAATACTGAGCCAGCCACGTTGCCATCTCCCAAGGTTCCTGTCACTTCTATTTTTCCAACCAATCTGGCCTGTCACTAAGCATTAGCTCAAAACAGCAGTTCCTGCTGTCATGTCACCTACCACCTTCCAGGGCTTACTGTCAGGAAGGAAGTTAGAAGCTTGTCAGAAAGCAGAAAGGGATATTGTTCAAGACAGTGTTCACTCTGTGTTACCTGTAATTCTTCAAAGTGCAGACAGGGAGGGAAGCAGCTCCTTGCAGCAAGGGCAGGGAGAGTTTGTACCTAGGTAAACTGTGGGGTTTTCATTGTCCTTACAGCAGGCCACGGTTTCTGTGGTCATTTGGGGGGGGTGTGGCTGGAAGGTCATCTACACATACACTTATAAATACATACATAGAAACATGCCTTTGACAGGGCCCGGCGTGGTGGCCTAGCAGCTGAAGTCCTCACCTTGAAAGCACCAGGATCACATATGGGTGCAGGTTCTAATCCCCACTTCCCATCCAGCTTCCTGCTTGCGGCCTGGGAAAACAGTCAAGGATGGCCCAAGGGCTTGGGACCCTGCACCCACATGGGAGACCTGGAGAAGCTCCTGGCTCCTGGCTTCGGATCAGCTCAGCACTGGCAGTTGTGGTCACTTGGGGGGTGGATCACTGGATGGAAGATCTTCTTCTCTGCCTCTCCTTCTCTCTATATATATCTGACTTTGTAATTTTGCAATAAAATTAAATAAATCTTTTTTTAAAAGTCTTTTTACAAAAATAGCTGAATAAATTGAGGTTTAGAAAAGTTGGGAACCTGTGCCAGATACATACAGGTTAGCAACAGCTACTGGACCCTTTAATGCATGCAGGATTCCAATGCACTCATTTTCTTAATTGCTACAGTATGATATGAGAATGCAGAGAGAGGGCAAAAGACATGAGGCAGCAGAATAGAGATGGAGAAATTTCCATAGCAACAAAACAAACACACACACAAAACCAGAGAACAAAACATTCAACCTCACAAAGACAAATATAAACAAGAGTTTTCGGGTAGTTTTGTTGCTATCAGATTGAAAATGACTCGTTAATGACAACATGAACATTGCAAAATGGTTTTCCTGCTGGTGAGAATAGAAACTGGCATAAGCTTTCTGAAAAATAACTTGGCCACATCGACAAACATTTAAAATGCATATAACCCTTGACACAGCAACTCTACTTCTAGTAATGAATCCAAGGAAATAACCATATGGCAAAAACAAATATTTAACTTAAAGGCTATATGTTACAGCATTGTTCATATTAGCGAAATGCTACAACAACCTAAATTCATCAGAGAAGCAGAACGCACTCTGGTCTACTCATTCATGAACTTTCATGAAGCCATTACAGCTACAATTACAACGATAATGTTGATCACTTAATGACTTGGAAAGACATCCCCACATGAACACAGGTGCTCTAAAACATCATGTGCATTCTCATCACATTTATTTTAAAAATTTGAAAGACAGACACGCATAGTGGAAGGAAACAGGCACTCCGCCTGGCACCTTAAAACATTCGTATCTCACATTAGGGTACCAGGTCTGTGCCAAGCTCTGGCCCTTAGCTCTGGAAGGCACATCAAGTAACTGGGTCCCTGATGAACAGGAGTAAGCCGTGGATTCTGCCCACAGCTCCTGCCTTCAGCCCTCAGCCACAGCCATTGTAATCATTCAGTGAGTGAGTCAGTGAGCTCATTTTCTCTCTCTTATAACTAAATAAGTAATAAATACATCTTAATTTTTAACATTCACATTTAAAAAATACTTTTCATTTACAATAAAATATATTTTTCTGAAAGTTCGATAATGGCTGACACTTCTTTCCCAATATCTTTTTCTTTCTTTTTAAATATAAATGCATTATAGCATGCAATTCTTTTTTTTTTTAAGATCTTAATAAAAAGACAAAAGTATTTATTCAAGCCCATTCAACACAGATTCACAAAAATCTACTAGGTGGCCAGTTGTGGCTGAGTAGGAGGGGTGAACTGGTGACCCAATCCTTGACTCCAAGCTTGTGCAACAGCATTTGATCCCTCTGATGCCACTTCTCTTCCCTTTGGAAATATTGAGAATGGCAAAGGGTCTGGAGCCCAGTGGAGAAGTGAAGACTGAGCAGGAGTGTTTAAGAGGCTGCCTTCCACTGCTTTCCTGTACTGTACTACGGGAGCCAGAGAACAAAACCCAGATCCAAAAATGAGACTGGAGTGGGAACAGAAATACTGCGACTATCAAAGTCTGCCCACGATGCAGAGTAACTACTAAGAATCCAGAACTCGAGCAAATCCACATGCATCCACTCTACAGCTGACTATGGTTGATACAGTCTGTTCCGATCTTCTTTAGCGGCAAAAGAACAAAGAAACGCAGGAATGTTACCTGCCTGTCTCCATGCTCCAGCAGCACTGGCGGTACTGGCTAATGATTATGACTGGAGCCTTAGGTCCCTAGGCCTGAGGCCAGCCTTTCGCCTCAGCAGATAATGGATCTGGCAATCTCTGACAGTCTTTCCTAGATGCTAATCCCCATTACAGGACTCCTATAATGCATGATATAATTTAATACACCTGGCACCCTCACTACCAGTTTGTTCTTTTATTATGTAATAGCCCAAAGTGAAGTCGAGGGTGGCTAATGCTCTGACAATCAGCTATTATCCTCAATAGCAGGAATTTTTAAAGGATTATTGCCGTCAGACATCATCCTGTAACAACTGACAAGCAGAAGCCATGGAGCAAGGGAAGACTCGAGAGGTGCCAAGGACTTGGTACAGATCAGCAAAGATGAGCAGAATAGGCAAAGATGCGTTCCCAAGTGAGACAACCAAAGCAGCGAGAGGACTTGGCGTGCCAGGATGAAGCAGACTGCTCGGGACACTAGGGGGCTGCCTGCCTTAGAGAGGATCTTGTGAGGCTTTCTGTAAAACGGTCCACACTCTTTCTGCCTCTTAGCACTTTTAGAATTCTGACTTCCTGGAGGCTTGCTTCCAGGAAAGTTTCAGTATTCCTGGGAGCCTTCCTGGGCACAGGTCTTACTGTGAGGACCCCGGGGGTGGGGGGTTGGCAGTCCTGAGACTGATCACAAGGGACTCCTTTCGGATCCACAGAGCCCCATGAAACTGAAGAATATCGACCTGATTCATCAGAACCATCCCAGACTCCCCTGGAGATTTTCTTCCAGGGAGTAGTTTTGGTTAGACATAAACCCCTCCTTCTAAAACCTGCCAGTGAACAAGACATCTCCTTAGTATAATTCCCCCAATGGACTCCAAACTCCAGCTCCAAATTCTAAAACATCGGGTGTTCTTTTTAATGTCACCACTACGATAAAAATCATCAAGTTCTCTGTACCTTCACGCAGATTGCCTAAATCCCTGCTGTTTGAACATAGACACCGTGTTCGCTGATGAAATTAAATCGACACCATCTTCCTTTATCTTGACAGTTTGGGCAACTAGAGGCAATCGCCGAACTGACTGTCAGGTTGGGATAGTCGGTGCTAGCGTTATTACAGTGCCTTTAAGTTTATCTTTGATTAAAAATTAAATTTAACTTCCCTTTATCATTTTTCCATGCCCCAACAACATGTATGTGTTCTCCAAGTTAAATCAAGATGGACTAAATATTTAATACCCTGTTCTAATTAGCTACAACTGTTACCTGATTTCTCTCTGTAAATGAATGTGAAAGGGCCCGGGAGGCCTAATGTTAACCTTCATCCACTCTCGTTATAGGAAAGAAATTACAGGCTCTAATTAGATGCTTCAAATTGCAAAGAAATAGAATTTTCATAACCAGCTTATTAAAATGCTAGGGCTCCTTTGGGATGGGGCAAATTGCTTCTCCCGTGATCTGCTTCTCCTGGTACAGCACCATACAGAAGACTCATGTTGTCTGCCTTTCACAGCTCAGATTTTCCCCCAAATTAATGAGCACTCAAATTATTCCAGCTGCCCTCTTGGCATAAGGAAAAATTGAAAATCTACGATTGCCAAGACGTGGGAAACTCAGCTGCTAAATAAAATCTGCTTAAGGGGACGCAGCTGCCGAGATGCCTATTTACATTAAAATTACTAAATCCATGAATGTAAAACAAATGTCCCAAGATAGTGAAATTGTGTTGAATACTCGGGTTAACCGCTTTCTCATTCCATGTCCCTCGAGCTCCAAGTGTCCCAAAGAGTGAGGCGCAAGCATGAGATTTCCAACAAATGGATACGTCCTTGAACGTGACAGTGGGAGAGCCTGCTAGGTGGTCCCCAGTGAAGTCCCTCTTGGGAAAGCAAGCATTAGTTTCATTTCCACTGATATCTTAGCTCAAGCCAATCGAAACTTCCGCTTTTTATGAAATTAAATGTAGATTTGTAAAAATTTTTGTGCTGTTTCTGTGAAACTGTAAACTTTTGGTGTTTCGCAAATCCTCCAGTGGGATTCTCTCTTCCATGCCCTTGACTTTGAGGCATGGACGGAATGGTGTCCACTGGGTGAGAAGTCGGCACTCAGCCATTTGGTGAGACTTCCTATGGCCACCCCTGAGAAATCACCAACAGACATGAGGAGTCTGCAGAGGAAAGCAGGAAAAAACAAACGCAACACTTCACAGGGGAACTAGTTCAAGTAAGTGTTCATTCATCTACCTCTCCACGACTCCCCGAACTTCTAGAAGCAAAGAGAATTCATGTCTCTAAAACTGCTGAATGTTATCTATGGTCTAGTATAGATCAGAATTCTTTTCTAAAGGTTTTCTTGAATTCACGTGAAAGGCAGAGAGGCAGGCACAGAATGCTCCCATACCCTGATTCATACCCGAACTCCTGCAGGGCTTGAGACGGGGCCAGCAGAAGCTCAGTGAGGTCTCCCATGTGGGCAGCAAGGACCAAGGACATAGGCAATCACCTGTTGCTTTCCAGGTTGTACATTAGTGGGAACCTGGAAATCTGAAAGAGCCAAAGCTTGAACCTGGATTCTCCTACAAGTAACGCAGGCCTCCCAAGTGGCACCTTCATCACACGGACCAGTGCCATGCCCACTTCAAAATGATAAGCCCAGAATTCACAGGCTCATGCCTCATCTAGATGCATGCCTCATCCACATACAAGCACTGCAAAAACCCATCATCCCTCAGAGTCAGCCTTGGATCTATAAAGAACATTATCAGTAAGGAATGTCATATGTTGCTGGATGTCTAAGTGGATTATGTTTAAATGAAAATCACAAGTTATGGAGCCTAGGTTCTCAGGCTAATTACAAAAATGTATTCTGTTTGCTGTCCTGAGTATTTTTTCTTGTGTACTTTGCATTGTTCAAATCATGTTAAAAAAAAAAAAGGAAACGGAGTGATGTCATCAATACATCAAGCTCAGGGGAAACAGATTAACATTCTAGAAACTTTCATCCTTAAGCACAAAGCCTAAACAGAATGCTTCCTCTCCCTCTCAGAGAAAAATGGCAACAAATGAGATTTGAAAAAAATAAAATGAGGGCATGTGAACATCAGCCCACAAACATTTGAAGGTGATTAAGAAAGCATAGGCGTAAGTGAAAATAAGAGGGAAAATACTGGTCTTATAAAGCAAGAAAAAAAAAAAATAGAGTGGTGCTTGACACTGAAGGAACCCAGCACAGTCAATTTCAGTTTCATGGGGATGGTTCTGACCCATGCCATGACCCTCCACATTTTTTCCTTGTATTGAAGTGTTTAGCTAAATACCTTTGCATCTGCACAGAAGACACTCCTTGCCTTTGAACAGGCCTATGTAATTTAAGATCTAAAGATTCAGACTTTGAAGACACTTGGGTTCTGTTCAAAACTCAGTACTGTGGAGAGCTGGGATCTGCAGGCACACCTCCACGACAGGTGTCACAAGGAAGATGCACTATCAATTCCATTATCAATGACTCCACTCTTGCATGGGCACAGTAAGCTCTGGACCAATTCTGAACCAAACACAACATCCGCACTCAGGTCAGCTCCTTCTGAAGGCCAGCAGATGTAAGCCATGGTGATCTAGAAAAGCAGGAATGAATGATATCTTGCTTTTGATTCTGCAACCAAAACACAAATGGTCCTTAACAACTTTTGATATGGAGTTCACCCAGCTGGCATAGTGGCTTCACAATCTGATCTTGCACCTGCAATTGCTGGCATCCCATACAGGTGCCAGTTTTTGTCCTAGCTGCTCCATTTCCCATCCAGCTCCCTGCTTATGGCCCGGGAAGGAAGCAGATGATACCTGAAGTCCTTGGCCCCTGCACCCACATGAGAGACCTGGAAGAAAGATCCTGGCTCCTGGCATTGGACTGGCCAAGCTCTAGCTGTTGCAGCCATTGGGGGAGTGAGATGAAAGACCTTTCTCTCTGTCTCTCCTTCTCTCTGTAAATCTGCCTTTCCAAAAACAATAGACAAACAAGCAAACATGTAGTTTTCATGCACGAAGTCAAGAGAACCTATTGAATCAAAAAGACAGGCTCAACTGTCATTACCCATGTCAGCAATAACGTTTTCAGTATAAAATGCTAAAATTTCCAAGTGTTCATTTCTGAAGGCATGGCTTTACTTTAAGGTGTATCTTTCCTAAATATTTAGAAGCAATATTATACTCTATAAAATAATATAAAACCATATAAAATAAGAAATTTTTATATGGAACCAGTGACACTCTTCACAATCTTTTTTGATGCTGCTGCTGCTTTTTTTCTTTTTTTGTTAAGTTGATTCTTTTACCAATCTGCTTCTGTATGGTAGATCAAATGGGTTGACAGTCTTTAAAAAATAGTTCCCTCCTTTTCATCCTAATGACACCGTTCCTTGATCTCTTGACAGTTTCAATTTAGAAAATCAAATGCAAGGAAGTGTTTAAAGAGAATTTAAATTACTTTTTCTTCACTAATGCAGCAGTGTTTGCTGAAATGTGTGACAAGGCAGATCCAAGAATCAACCTCACTGTGATGGGTTAAATATTATTTTTTCATCTAATTTATCCCCCAAGGAGGCCAAACACTCCAAAATGACCACTTCCATTAGGAAGAGGTTTCTTGTTCCATTCTTTGGCTAGCCTTTGAATATAGCCCGGGATCCCTGGAAGCTGAAGGAAGGCTTCAGTGGTTCCACACAGCTGACCTGGCATATCGCAAGGTCTTTCCTCTGATCAGGGTCACAGGTGCTGCAGATGTGAACGCCATGGGCAGTGGCCAGTATCCCTAAAGGATGCTTTCTGTCTTGTTCGTTGTTAGGTTCTCAGCTCCTACACTAGCAAAGTTGAACAGTTAAGTGTGGGAAATGCTGATCAATGCTTTTTATTTGTAAAGATTAATTTTTATCTGAAAAGGCACATTTACAGAGACAGAAAGAGAAAGATCCCTTATCTGCTGGCTGCAATGGTTGAGTTGTGTTGACCCAAAGCCAGGAGCCAGGAGTTTCTTCTGGGCCTCCCTTGTGGGTATAAGGGCTCGAGGCCTTGGCTCAGCCTTTCCTGTGTTCCCAGGCTAGAAACAGTGAACTGTATTAGAAGTAGAGCAGCTAAGACATGAATTGATGCCCATGTGGGATGCCAGCACCACAGATAGATGCTTAGAAAACTAGGTTCGGGTACCAGCCCTAGATCTATACATTTTGTTCTATTATTCTTTAAGGAATTTGAAGCGTGGTGGGATTTCTAAATAAATCTATTTTATTTATTTATTTACAGAGAAAGAAAAGAGAGAATTTGTGTGTACTATCACCTGTTGGTTCACTCCCCCAATGCACCCAGTGGTCAGAACTGAGCCAGGCCCACACGGGGAACCACAGTCCAATTCAGGTCTCTCACATGGGTGCAAAAATCCAAATATTGAAGCCATCACTGTGATGACCCAGGGCCTGCGCTTATAGGAGCTATAACTAGGAATGGAGCTGGAAATTAAAGCCAGCTCTTCTGATATGGAATGTGGTCATTCCAATCAGAGCCTTCAACATCGTGCCAAACGTTTCCTCCAGATTTACTCCTTTAATATTCTAATGATGTAAAGTATACTCTTGCTTTCATGGGGGAACTAGGACTATGTAAATTTCATATATATTAGAAAAAAAGCAAACAAAAGTCATTTATTATTTAGAATAAATTATTTATTAGTATAGCTTTCAAACATATAGTCCACCTTCGAAAATTGGCACCAATGGCCAGTATTGTGGTGTACTGTGGAAAGCCTCTAGCTGAGGAAGGCTGCATTTCATATGGGCAGCGGTGGGAATTCTAGCTGTTCAACCTCTGTTTGTGCTGTCTATTAATGGGAAATGCCAATGACCTAAGGGCTTGGCCATGTGGGAGACACAGAGGAAGTTCCTGACCACCGTTTCAGTTTGGTCCATCCCTAGCCAAGTGGCCATTAGTGGAGTGAACCAGCAGATCAAAGAGGTTTCTCTTTCTCTGGCTCTTCCTCTCTATGTGTAATTCTGATTTTCAAATAAATACATACCTTTTAATAACAATTTGCAACGATAAAACCTCACACTCTGAGTGCTGCTTCATGATGCCTTTGAGAGAAAAGCAATACTACCACTGCCGTTAATACTCGGATGGAAGGAAGCTGGTATTCTCGGTAAACTAGCACCCAGATGCCCGCTATCATCAGACATGGACAGCAGAATCTGCCCTCAGGACTGGATTCTGGCCCCTAGGACTGGAAGGAGAAGGGAATCAACAAGGCAAAACCCTAACTTCCCCTCCAACCTCCATCATAGTGGCTGCCAATGCATGGAGCAGGAACCCCAGCAGTTGATGGGAGCCTCACCAGGATGGGACAGGAGACAAAAACTGGGCTCTGGAGCAGAGAGTAAGGACATGAAAACAAGGGGAATGAACTCAAAGAGAAGGCAATTCTGAAGAAAAGTTAATATTTTGTGGGCATTCTCTCCTTTTGGCATTGACCTTGTACAGGTGTCAGGAGAGACTCTATAAAACCAAGCAGAAAGCAGTTGGTAGAGGACCGAAATAGTAAGCAGATACTTTGGCAGTCACAGAACTCCAGGAACCCAAAATGTGAATTTAAAGGCTCAACAAGGAGAAAAGGGTACAGATAGAAACTGCCAGCTTTCAGCTGAGACTGCCGAAATGGCTGTGCCCAGGAGTACCGACCAGTTATACGTAAACGGTTTGTAACTGGATGAAGACACTGGATGACACTGGCCCTGCATTCTGTCTGCTTGTCTTTTCAAGAGGAAGATAAGAATACCCAAAGCCTGAACATGGTCCCGATCCACTGTCAAACAAGCAATCAAGAATCGTGAGGCATGACAAGAAATTGAGTCAAATAACTGAAAATCAAGAGGAAAAAAAAGATAATAGACCTCTAGGCCATCCAGATCTGACAGTAATCAGGCATGAAATCTGAAATACTTGGTATTAAATATTAAAGAAAGACAGATGAAAAGAGGCTGTATAAAAAGAATCCAATGAAATTCTTAGAAATGAAAACAGCGTCTAAAATTAAGGAATTAGCATGCAGATTTAACGGAAGATGAGACACTCTAAAATGAAGAGATTAATGCACCAGAAAAGTCAGTTCTAAGATAACCAGGTTTATCTTTATCTCCATGGGAAACATTTAAGGGCAAAGGAAGAGAAAGAAAAGAGATACATGTGTTATTCAGGCAAAACAAAACAAAACAAAACAACAACCTGACATGTAATTATAATTCCAAGAGACCTGAGGAAAAGAATTGGGAAAAGGCAGCAGTTGCAGAAAATGAGCCAAAAACATACAAAACTGGCGACAAACATGCAGCCAGTTTCAAGACGACACATCACACTCCAACTAGATTAACTATGTACGAAAAACATACTCAGATACACCGTCGTGAAAGTAGTCAAAACAAAGGTCAAAAAAGGAAGTCAGGTAAGGGAAACAAGGCAATAAAAAGAAATACCGACTAACAAGGGACCAGACGAGGAATGGAATCAGAAACAGTGAACCAAGGTTGAAGACAACAGAGCAGACAGTGGAGTGCAGCTTTCAGGACTAAGCTGGAAGCACCAAAGCAGAATTTTATACTACCAACAAAATGCTTTCTAACTAAAAGCAAAATTCAGCATTTTCAGATAAATTTGTCAATGTAACTCAGTCAGTTAAGAAGCAACAGAGATCTGACTGGAAGCAGGGCAATGCAGGAAGGAATTAAAAGTACAGAAAAGAACACTGCACAGAAATCCAACAAAACAGTACCTATGTAAATAACAGTAAACATGATTTTGGCATTAAAAGAATATGGGGATCTATATAATTAAATTAACGGTTGCATTATCTTGAAACTAGTAAAACCCCTAATTTAAGGTAGATTCTAACAACTCAAGAATAAATATTAACTCTAACGTAACCACTAAAATAAAAACAATGCTTAACTTCCAACAGAACGCTGAAAAATAAAACATTTTCTAAGAGAAGAGAAAACTGAATAATTAAATATTTCCCATCCTTCTGAATAATAAGCGAAAGAGACAAAGAAACACAGGTGGAAAAGTAGGGAAATGCCAGTACAAATATATAATGATTATATTGAATAGTCATTATACTTTGGTATATCTTGTCCTGTCTTCTACCTTCCAAATCATAGAAGTACACCGTAGTTATCAATAACAGTCTATTTCATTAGACAGAAGAACGAAAGAGCTAATTCAACAAAGAAAGTATGACAACTCTAAATGAGAGTCACAGCCGCATATAAAGCAAAAGCTGACTGGACGAAAGGGAGAAACAGAAAAAGTAATAATTTAGTGGGCGATGGAAACACACCTTTCCAACTGATCGAATTAAGTAAAGAAAGCAATCAGTAGAGGTATAGGGCTGAAGGTTACAATGAATCAGTTTGACCTCATTGGCATACACAGAACACATTCTGTTTACAAGTGCTCAAGGATCATTAACTGAAACACACCATATGCTCACCTATAAAGTAAGTCTAAATGTATGTTAAAGGGCGCAGAAATTCAGCACCTTAGTGGAACAAACTAAAAGTCCTAACAACAGTAACCACAAAATTTGGGATCAAAATTAATTCAAAATTAAATGCATTTTTTTTAAAAAGATCAAGGAACACAGAACATTCATGATGAAAGCTAGAATCTGCTTTTAAACCAATAATAATGAAAGTATATTATCTAAAATGGATATTATTAAAGAAACTACCAGGAAACTGCTATCTGTAAGAACAACAAAGAAATTTGAAAGCCAATGATCAAAAATTTCATCTTAATAAGCTAGTAAATTATCAAATTTAAGGTAGAAATAAGGAAATGAAAAATAATAGCAATCAAGAACAAAGAAAACTGTTATGGAATGACAAGAGCTATTTCTTAAAAATCCATAGCGACAATGAATACTTAGCAAGAGCAACTTAGGAAAAATGAGTAAGAACATCCATTGCCCATATTAGGAATGGAAAAGGAGACAGTCCTATAGCTCTTACATAGCCGAAAAAGAAAATAAAGGGACTTTATAAACAACTTTAGGTCAATAAATATGAGAATTTATAGGAAATAGACACATTCCTGAAAAAACACAACTTACCCAAACTGGTTCAAGATGAATGTTAAAATCAGAATAGTCTTACATCTATTAAAGCAATTGAATGTATAATGAAAACTCTTCCCTCAAAGTAAACTACAATCCCTTGTGGCCTCACCATTGAATTCTTCCGTACAATTAAGAAAGAAATATCAATCTGATATAAATCTGTCCAAGAGAATATAAAAAGAAGAAATTCTGCCCAACTCATTTTGAGGCTGCCATACTCCAATCAAAAACCTAAAAAGGACATTATTCAAAATGGAAATTTTCAGAACAGTCTCTCTTGACACTGATTTAAAGATCTTGGAATCACAGTAATCAGAAGTTAAAAACTCAATATATTGTGACAAAGATAGGATATATCATGAATGTAGGTTATTTCATCATTTGAAAATCAAACAGTATAATCCACTTCATAAAATATATGTTACTCCTAATAGGTGAAAAAATCACATAAGAAATGCAACAGTTCTTCTCAAGGTAGGAACACAGTAAGGCATCTTTTTTTTTTTTTTTTTTTTTTTTAACAGAGAGAAGGAAAGACAAAGAAAGATCTTTCATTAGCTACTTCACTCCTCAAGTGGCCCCAATGGCCAGACTGAACCGATCTGAAGCCAGGAGCCTGAAGCTTCTTCTAGGTGTTCCACTTGTATGCAAGAGTTTGGATCATCCTCTACTGATTTCCCAGGCCACAAACAGAAAGCAGGCTGGGAAGTGGAGCAGCCAGGACACAAACTGGTATCATATGAAATCCCAATGGTTGCAAGGTGAGGATTTAACCTCTAGGCTACCATGCCAGGCCAAACATAATGCATGTTTACATTTTAAAATAATCTTAAAAGATTTTGTTTTCCCAGATATCAAGATTACAATAAAAAATTCAAATAAATAAAGTGGAGTAAGATTGAACAAGTGTGGACATAAAGAATAACCATATAGCATGAAACTAAAATATTACAAAGTAGTACTAAAGTTCAATGAGGACATTGTAGTTTATTTCATAAATGCACTTGATTAACTGGTCAAGCAAGAAAAAAACAGGCCATAATTACTGCCAAATGCAGTTTGATTTAAAATAGAAGATTCTAAGTGATTGTAGGGAATATCAACTACTTTTCTTTGTTAAATTACATGTAAAAGAATGTTAACCATGGAGAAGACTAAATTTTAGTCAAGCATGATAGTTCAATGGCTGAATCCTTGCCTTGCAAACACTGGGATCCCATGTGGGCACTGGTTCCTGGCCCAGCTGCCCCATTCCCATCCAGCTCTCTGCTTGCGACCTGGGAAAGCAGAGGAGGACAGGCCAAAGCCTTGGGAACCTGAACACATGTATAAGACCCAGAAGAAGCCCCTGGCTCCTGGCTTTGGATTGGCTCAGCTCTAGCTGTTGAAACCATATGGGGAATGAACCAGCAGATGGAAGATCTTTCTCTCTGTCTCTCCTTTGCCCTGAAAATATGACCTGCCTTCCCACTAACAATAAGTAAATGTAACAATAAGTAACAATAAGTAAACCTTAGGAAAAAAACAATAACAGTAAGTAAATCTTAGAAAAAATATTTTTTAAATTTTACCCACCAAAAGGTTGTAACAGAAAACAATGCAAGTCACAGAATAAGAAAAATTATTTTCACGATGCATTTCTAAGACTAATATGTAAAATACAAAGCAATAATCAGCATGAAAATAATCAGAGTACCAAAAATGTGAACACTTCACAAAGGAGGATATTAATATCTAAAATGCTGATCAACATTAGCCATTCTATAAATCAAGTTAAAATGATATCTGGTAACCAATACACACACACACGCCACAATGGCTCAAATTATGAACACTGAAGGTATCACATGTTAGTAACAGGAACTAAAACTCCCATTATTACAACTATCATTAGAAAATTCTCTGGCAGTATCTATGAATGCTAAATATGTGCAGACCTTAGGAACTGATCATCCTGCACAGCCACAACAGACATGCATGAGCAAGCATGTGACATACAAGATGTGGAAGAATTTTTATAGCAATGTGATTTGAAATAGCCAAAGCTGGAAACAAACTACGTGTCCTTCAACGATAAAATAAATGATGATACATAACAACATATTAAGCAGCTGATTAACAACAACCTGTTAGTGCACACAACAATTTGGATGAATCTCAAAGCTAATATCAAGCAAAAGAAGGTAGAGATAGAAGAGCATTTGCCACATCATTCCTTGCAGATGGAAAGACGATCCTGTGTGGGGAGAAGAATGACCGGGAAAAGGTACAATGGTAAGCAGGTTCTACAGGTTCCGACTTGGTAACCATGGTGTTTAAATGAGTCAGAGTTTGGTGAATATTCTGACAGCCATACATTAAGTTTTATGTACCTTATTGTGTACATTTTTGGAACTTTGAACATACATAGTCTTTAAAGAGGTATATACTGTTTTAAAAGTTTTTAAAATTTTATAATAATGACAAATGTGAATACATATTCTAGATACACAACATGACATTTGATAGTTACACTTTACATGTGCAGTATCACAGTCAGCTACCAATCCACACATCTAACACTATCTAAGATTTCCTTGTTTTTCATGGCTGAGTTACAACACCCCTACACACACACACACACCCCTACCTCACTCCACAACTGATTACTCATTCATCCATCCCTTGAGGATCTGCTTATTGTAATTAATGCTGAAAAGACTCATTGTCTATCTATGACTGCTAATTTCATTTCCTTTCTTTCACCCAGTCTTACCATCCTCTTCTTGACCTTTAGTGTAAATGGCGGGGAGGTAAATGGAATCCCTGGTTGTGACCTTCTTGCCAATATATGACTGCATCAGAGAACCTGGAAGGACGGGACTTACCAATTTATTTCTAACCATGAGTGTTGCTTGCACCATGAGCCTCAAAAGTCTTGGAATACAGACACATACTTTCAAGATTCTGAAAAGTTTCAGAGCAATATTCCAGGAAGGGAATATGGGAGTGGTAAGAGGTAGCAAGACTGAACTCTAAAGCCTGTTTCTTTTTTTTGGGAATCCACCCCAAATAGATGGCTAGTCCTGAAGAATGCTGGAGCCGCAGAGTACAGCACCACCCCTCCTCCCTCACCGAGTTTGGTACAACATGCTGGCTAAATGAAAGAGTTTCTGCTTTGATGACTTTCCTTCTGAACTGTAATCTTGAATAAATTAATGCCATGAACAAAGGCTGTCCATGCACAATCGCTGCCTTGTTTCAGGGCCAAAAACATTAAAACATCATCTTGTCTTTCATCATTTCTGTCGTTATCTTTAGTTATTCCTGCTGTGGGATGAAAACAGACCGGGACAAGACATGACTCCTGCGGAGTCCAGGACCTGCAACATATTTCTTTCCAACCAAGAAATCATGGTTTTCTGTTCCCTGTTGCTTGGCCTACTTGTCACAATCTTTCCCAACCAACTAATTCAGCCTCTTCCCCACCCAGAAGATTCGGAACCCATCATCACTTGTGTAAAACTTGAACAATGGCTACATTGTCCAGACAACATTTCCATCTTATAATTACATATGATGCAATCTGGGGTGAAAATTTTTAATGGAATAAACATTCATGCTAAAGTTTAGCTACATGACAGTGGGATTTTGAAGATGAAGTTCGAAGTCCATATACTCTTTGGCATGAACCTAGCTCTCAACTGCAATTGTTTTCAATAAGGTCCTTAATGAGTGTGAGACAACCCAGAACTATGGCCATTCTAGCACATTCTTCAAGGCCTTCCAGGTGCCAAGGTCTTGGGCTGTGTTAGCTCTCTCTAACCTCACTCCGTGTTGAGGTAGGTAGTATTTTTTAACCACATCTGAAAAACAGAGAGACTGAAGTTGGAGGTCACCCAGTTCATAGGATGATAAAGAATTCTACTCCAGAGACTATTAACTACAACCTACAACCCTTCTCTGACATGGGCAAATATGTGATCTGGAGAAGGGTGGTGCTCCTATTCCTCTCACCCTGTTTCTGCATGGGTGCTACTGTCTGCTTGGATCATGCCCAGTTCGTTTCACTCTTGTTGCTCATAAAATTGGCTTTGCACAAACCATATGTTTTCTGGGGTGAATCAGACAATTCCAAAAGTGTCTCTGACTTCAGGCTTATGCTTCAGAAAGCAAGGCGAATTGGCCGTGATGACTATCAGGTCCTTTTGTCATCACCTCTATCAAAGCAAAGAAGCATCAGATTCTTCGTCAGGACAGAGCAGAGAGCCTGCCTTTCCAACTCGCCCCCCGCCCCCAAATGATGATGAAACATTAAGACAAAATGTGATCCTAATAAAAATGTATTGAGCACTGGGCTTCTGCGATCAGTATTACTCTGTGTCACCGTGGTAGTCATCTCATGTTTACATTACAGTGGGGTAGAACAATGCACCCCAGCTCAGTCCTAGCCCTCACAATATCCAGGAACCTGTGATCATATCACATGGCAAAAGGAAATGAAAGTTGCTGACGGAACTGAGATTGCTATTCAGATATATCTGAAAAATAGTGCCAATGGTGGCCCTGTGATATCCAATGTGATGACAGAGTATCAGAATGCTGAGATGTTTTAAATATTCAAATGACCACTGCTGACTTTGCACAGAGAAGCGCTCCTGAACCAAGAGACAGAGGCAGCCTTTAGCAGGTGGAAAAGGCAAGAAAACGAATCATGCCCTGGAGTCTATGGAAAGGAAGACGGCTCTGCTGACACTTGAATTTTGACCCAGATTCCTGACCTAAACATCTGTAAGATAACCAGGTTGTTTTTTTTTTTAAAAGATTTATTTTTATTATTTTTTCATTGGAAAGGCGGATATACAGAGAGGAGAGACAGAGAGGAAGATCTTCCGTCCGATGATTCACTCCCCAAGTGAGCGCAACGGGCCGATACTATGCCGATCCAAAGCCAGGAGCCTCTTCCTGGTCTCCCACGCGGGTGCAGGGTCCCAAAGCTTTGGGCCGTCCTCGACTGCCTTCCCGGGCCACAGGCAGGGAGCTGGAAGGGAAGCGGGGCTGCCGGGATTAGAACCGGCGCCCATATGGGATCCCGGGCGTGCAAGGTGAGGACCTTTAACCACTTGCGCCACCGCGCCGGGCCCAACCAGGTTGTTTTAAACCACCACGTTTGTGATAACGTGTTACAACAGAAATAGGGAACTCAACAAAAGGCAGCTTTCACTGTGAGGATAATCTCCAATCCAGAGAGGAAGAAACTGAGGAATTGAGCTTCGGTCACCCAGCAGGTAGTGCTATACAAAAATCAGAACTTGGACCAGGCTGACCATAGCCCTTAATTTTAATACACTGAGATTTCTCACTTGAGGCATTGCTTCTTACCAAGCAACCCTTCCTCCTATGCTAGACAGTGCATTCATTCAGTTAAAATAGAAGTCCTGAACCTGCTGCAAAGGCCTAGTGGCTAAAGTCCTGGCCTTGCATTCGCAGGGATCCCATATGGGCACCAATTTGTGTGTAAACTGTTCTACTTCCCATCCAGCTCCCTTCTTGTGGCCTGGGAAAGCAGTAGAGCAGTAGAGGATGCTCGAAAGCCTTGGGACCCTGCGCCCAAGTCAGATATCAGGGACAGGCTCTTGGCTCTTGGTTTTGGATAGGCTTAGCTCTGGCTGTTGTGGCCACTTGGGGAAGTGAATCAGTGGGTGGAAGATTTTTCTGTCTTTCCTTCTCTCTATATATCTGCCTCTCCAAGGAAAATAAATTTAAAAAAAAGAAAGAGAAGCCTTGTTTAATAAGTTTAATATTCACTGTGCAGCAGTAAAGGGGAAAGGAAGCAATTTCTATCTCATAAGTACTGTTCCTGAAGCTGCTTTAAATGTTTACAAAAAAAATTAGGCCTGGATTTCGATGTTTTGCACTAAAATTTCTCTCCCCATTTCATTTTCCAATAACAGTTGGAGGTACTCCAACAGTCACCTCTGTAAGCTTCGGGGGAGGTTACTCCAGGTGACAAGCCTATCGTTTGGTAGGAACAGAGGAAGAGAGGCAAAGAATGTTGACTTTCTACCTGACATCATTCCTATTTTCCCTTGCTGCTGGAGTCTCCATCTTGCACAGTTGCTCACTATTCTGCCTGCAGAAAGAAAGCTCTGTCCCACGTCCCAGGGATGGATCATGATTGGTTTAAGCTAATGATCAGAATTCTATGTCTTTGGTCACTGACTGGATATGGCATAACCACATATCCTGTTCCTGAGCTAATGGGCTCAATACAGGTGCTCTCTCCGGAGGGAGGAAGGAGTGTTTCTTTACTAAGATAAAGAAGGGAGGCATGCTGAAGTTACCTGTTGACTTTTCAAAAGGCTGCCCCCACCTGAGGCTAGGGTAGCTGTCCACACTGGCATGTGGGTGCTAGCAGAGAACATCAGTTTTTTTGATTCATCCTAAACAAGGGTAACAGGTCTCTTTTGGTGTGAATGTGTTCTTCACTGTGAAATGTGTAGGCTTTATCAGATGTCCGTGGCACCCCCCAAATAGTGGCTATTACTTTTTTTTAATGTAAGAGAAATCTGACTCAGAGAAATAAGCTCATTTGAGAAAAATCAGCCCTATCTGACTTCAACGGCTCGACTCCATCCTACACATTTTCCTCTACTTGTCAGTGAATCACAAGAGTCCAATCATCTTCTATCAACACACGATACCCAGCCATGGCAGAAGGATGGATGGTGAAACGAGTCGTTCAGTTTGCCCAGAATGCAATTAAATTGCCTCCTCAGATATGCTTCGGACTTTCTGACATCTTCAACTGCAGGTAAAGAAATTCAATGTGTAGCCTCCCAAATGGTAGCACATCAGTACTAAAGACTCTATAATCTTTGAGAACAACTAAAACATAATGCATCCCCATTATGCCCTTAATGTGGCTCCAATTAATAGTCTAGTTCCTAATTGAAAACCACTTTTGCAGAGAGAGCTTAGTAGAGTTTGTGGTCTAAATGAAATCTTCCAGTAAAGCCAGGAGGCTTACCAGTCCCATTTCCTCTTCATTTCCTCTTTCTGCTCATTAAGGGGGACCATGCTTTCCAGTCCCCTATGCAGTTATGTCAGGTCTATGTGGGCAGGTTCTGGTCAATGGAATCTGGGCAGAAATATGCAATATGCCTTCACCTGGCTCTCCTTGCTGTCATGTGATAAAGATTGCATGCTGAAGTTGGTAGAACCAAAGGCAAAAGATCTCTGCAATCTATGTTAGATGGGGATATAAAAATAAACTTTTATTTTTTAAAAGTTCTTTATTATTATTCTTCTGCAAGGCAGTTCCATCTAGCCTCAATCATACAAAACTCTTGTTAGGCCATTTGCCTTCATCATACTCACTACCACACACTATTAAATATTTCATTTGGACTTTGCTTGTCTACTTTTTGAGTCTTTGATAACTTCTTTCATGCTGTTCATGAGGCATCAGCAAGAGCTAGCCCAGTGCCTGGTACACAACAGATACTACACTAACACTTGGTTGATGCAAGGATAATTAGCTGTTCAGCAAACGAGTGAATCCACTCTGTAATGTCCGCTTCATTCACTTCCACCCATTTTGTGTGTGTATACATGTGTATATCTGTATATGTTGGGGAGACAGGGAGAGAGACAGAATACAAAAGAAAGAATCAAAGACTTCATGGAAAATAGTATCTCTAAATGTCAGTAAACGGTGGAATTTCATTCTGAATGTAGGATAGTCTCACTTAAGTTAGGTGGAGCATTAATGTGGTTTTTATTTGTGTTTCCCTGATAGCTAGGGAGTCTGAGCATTTTTTCATATGTCTATTAGCCATCTGAAATCGTTGTTTTGAAATGTGTCTTAATTTCTTTCACCCATTTCTTTACAGGATTGTTTGTTTTGCTGCCCTAGAGTTTCTGAGGCTCTATAAATCCTGGATATTAGTCCCCTATCAGTTGCATCATGTGCAAAGATTTTCTTCCATTCTGATGGTTGCTTCTTTACTTTGTTGATTATTTCCCTTGCTGCACAGAAGGTTCTTAGTTTGATGTAATCCCATTTGTTAATTTTGGTTTTGACTGTGCCTCTGGTGACTTTTCTAAGTTTTTCTCAATGCCTGTATCTTGTAAAGTTCTTCCTGTGTGTTCCTCTAATTATTTGATGGCTTGTGGGTGCCTATTTGGGTCCTTGATCCATTTAAAAATGGTCCTTGATCCATTTAAAAAAAGCTAACTTTTTTTTATATAAGATGAGAGGTGGGTGTCTTGTTTCTTACTTCTGCAGGCTGCTATCCAACTGTCCCAAGAGCATTTGTTGAAGAAGCCAACCTTTCCCCGTGAATTGTTTTCAGTTCTTGTGTCAAAGATTAGCTGGCTATACATGTTTGGGTAAACATGTATACACATATATTTATCTAGAAGAATCATATAATGGAGGCAAGTATACCCTGAAGATACACTGCAGTATGTATCTCTACTTCTGAATAAGACTGACCCCCAACAAAACTATTAAGTATATCTTTACAATAGGATGCTGCACTTTCTGCTATTGTCTATACCAACAATTTCATGATACACTTAAATAGCAGAATGATGAATTTGTGATTAAAATTATAGAATGACTGTTATATTGCAATAATATAGGGGAAATAATAGAGGGAGGGTGGCTTGGGAGGGTAGAAGTGAAATTCCCTGAGCTAAAGGAACTGCGTCATGAAAAATAAAAATAAAAAGGTAGTAAGCATCAGACTTTTTTCTTGAAAGATTTTAAGCCATCTTACTGTGGTTTAAAAATGACTCAGATTTGAGAGTTGATGAATAGATATAAAGTACAGTTATTTAAAATCAGTCTCACCTCATGCCAGAATTAGTGGGGGCGGGGAAAAAGCATGTCCTTCCTGCTGATGATGTCACAGAAAAGAGGTACACTTGAAACCCAAGATTTAAGCAGAAACCAAACCAGGCTGGCGGAAAACAAGAGAGCACCTGAGCTCACTGGGGCCTCACTCCCCCACCACACACTTCGGTCCTGGAAGAAACTTCACTTAGGCCTTTAAATTATAGCCTAACTTACCAATAGGCACTAAAAGCATTTTTGCCAAAGAGATTTCCAGCTAGGTCTAGCTCTTTACCTCCTGCAGACGTGGGCCACGGGAGGAAGCCCATTGTGCTGAGACTCTAGCTGGTGTACATCTCTGCCCAGTCACCACACCCCATTACACATAACCTGAAGTCCCTATTTGACAGTGTCCCACATTCTCCAATCAAATGGGGTCTTGTTCATTCCCATGCTTTTACATACTTGTTTATCTGGGTTAGTTTTCTGTCACTTTGTTTTTGGTCACTCTACAATTGATTTCACTGAGTAGAAACTCCCATGTTTTTATCAGGACATGTAGGCAAAACAGTGCTGACATGCCATGACATGACAACTTTATTATGAAACATGATACCAATCTAGCTACTCTTCATTCATTCTCAAATCAGTAGATTAGAATAGATAAGTCAGTTGCAAATTCAGATGGCTTTCTACATGCTTTGATTAACTAGAGGTCAGGAAGGTAAGGCCTCTGTGCTCCTCAAATTATGTCTCTGACACTGGGTTTCAAAGAAACAACTACCCTGTTGGGCTCTAACCTTTGTCCATTGTTCAACATGGGCAGTACTGAAAAGTTTTAAATAATGTGTATCTCTTGGAATCCATGGCTGTAGCTGGCCCTAACACATATAGGTAAGTCTTGGATCTTACGGCTATGAACTCCCTCCAACGGGACAATGGGAAATCAAACAGGATTTGAAAGGGCACATCTGCTAGATGCACAGATTCTTCAGAAGATGAGTGTGCCACTCACTTTTCCCACTTTCCCACTGAAGTCAAAGAAAGTTAGGCAACCATGTGCTTCCAAATCTCCCCACCTCTTACTTATCCACACAGCAAAGCCCTTAGATGGAAGAGCACGCAAATTCAGCAGTGTGCAACATCTATAGGAGAGCTGCTTTACTCAAAGGCTTTATCATTACATGGCTCACAGCAAGCTTTAAGGATACTAACTACACCCTGATACTACTAGGACTGCAAACGAAAGAGTCAAGGCTCTATTCTAGCCAACAAAACCAATGCCAATCTTGAACTATCACTCAGGGTTTCTTTCCCATTCAAATCCTCTGTTGTTCTCTGAGCCCTTCATATATATTAAGACTCTGCATTAAAGCATAGGGCCGATGCCAAGATGAAGCAGGGTTGATCAATTTTTCTGACCACTGTTTGGGCGGTAAAAGGCAAAGGAATATGTGTGATTTCTATAATCAACAAACTTCACTGCCGCATGCAGGAAACATACATGACAGACTTCAAATCAAATCTTTCCTCTGACCTCCAAACTGCCAAGAATGTCCCTTAGAACTGGACTGGCCTGCAGCCAACTATTAGACTTGAATTCATTACATGTTTTGGGAGTTGGGGCTCTTACCTAAGGCTCACCCTAATGAATTGTTCTGTCTTCACGGCAATGCTTTAATGGCCATAATTTTCAGGAAGTTGCTGGCTCTTACCTTCTTTAACTTGCTACCCTTTAATACACCTTCTATGCATTACTTAGATTAAGGATTTTGTAAAGGAGGCCTTTGTAAGAGAAATAACTTGGGCAACAGTGCAGCAGAGCATGAAATCCCAATCTGGATGGTTGGCTGCTTTGTAAAATGTGACCCGGAATGGAAAAGCCAAAAAGAGAGGTGGGGAACGGCGCGATGGAGTTCACAGTAGCTGATGGAAAGTTTCCCAACCATATCATGACAGTTGGCCTATGCAGGACTCCGAATGAAATCCATTATGTTGCCCACAAAGCATGGGATTCTGGCACAGTCCAGGCAAAAAAATGTTTCCCTCTGTGAGCTCTCAAAGTTATCAAAAAGCTCCGACTGCTCTTCAGCCTCAGAGCAAGGAGGGCCTGGAGCGAGAGAGCATCCATTCCCACCATGGCCTTGAAACTCAGGTGCAAGATCGCTTTTGAAGGACACTCAGCACTTCATAAAGGCTCCAGTTGTAAGAGGCAGCATCAGTCAGGAACATCAGGTCTTAATGTGTCCTTAGGCCACTAAGAAAAGCCCAGTACCCAAGTTTGAACAGAGAAGTCATTTTAAATAAATACAGGTTTTTCCAATCGTTCCATTAACAACCTCACCTTGCCCACCTGTATTCTAAAGAATGTTCCTGAAGGAAAAGGGTGACTGATGCATATGCCTGAAAAGCACTGCTCTTTGCATGATGATGACAATGGCGAGAGCCACCACCACTGAAGGGAGAACATGTTTCCATCAGGGATTAATACTCTATGCCAAGCTTCTCTTGATCTTAATCCCAGAAACACAACTAGTGGCAAATGGCTTCATCAAAACTCTACCTTAGCCGAATAAAATGCAGGAAGGCATCTCCTTCCGTTAAAAGTCAACAATACAGGGCCCAGTGTGGTAGCCTAATGGCTAAAATCCTCCCATTGCATGCACTGGGATCTCATCTGGGCACTGGTTCATATCCTGGCAGCCCTGCTTCCCTGGCATGGGAGAACAGTGAGGATGGCCCGAAGTCTTGGGACCCTGCACCCATGTGGGAGATCCACAAGAAGCTCCTGGCACTTGACTTATGATTGGCACAACTCTGGCCATTGCAACCACTTGGGGAATGAATCATTGGATGGAAGATCTTCCTTTCCATCTCTTTTCCTCTGTGTATATCTACCTTTTCAACAAGTGAAATAATTCTTAAAATTAAAAAAAGACAATACATTCAGAAGTTAGCCTGCTAGCTGAGACGCCCGTATCCCGTATTGCAGTATTTGGGTTCAATTCAGGACTACACTCAGCTGACTCCTAACAAACACCCTGGGGAGCTTCAGCGAAGACTCAAGTAATCAGACTCTGAACAGAGAGACCAGGACTGTGTCCCTCGGCTCCGGCTCTGCTCTTGGCCCCCTTCTACCTTGCCCGCACTTAGGGCATAAATGGTTGGGTAGGAGTTCTCTCTTCCCCTTTCATTGTTTCCATCTCTGCCTCTCAAATTCATAGATAGAAAACTGATGAGAGAGAGGGGTGAGAAGCTCTACTCAGATATAACAAAACTATGTCTTGCTGGGAATTACTGCAAATGCACCTGGTCAAAGTAACACTGAATGTGTAGGGGAAAAAATTGGATTAGACAAGGGCATGGGAGTCTAGTTAACCCGGCCTCACAATGCTTCTTAAAACATGTGAACTGAGGGCCCGGCGCGGTGGCGCAAGTGGTTAAAAGGTCCTCGCCTTGCACGCCCGGGATCCCATATGGGCGCCGGTTCTAATCCCGGCAGCCCCGCTTCCCTTCCAGCTCCCTGCCTGTGGCCTGGGAAAGCAGTCGAGGACAGCCCAAAGCCTTGGGACCCTGCACCCACGTGGGAGACCCGGAAGAGGCTCCTGGCTTTGGATCGGCATAGTATCGGCCCGTTGCGCTCACTTGGGGAGTGAATCATCGGACGGAAGATCTTCCTCTCTGTCTCTCCTCTCTGTATATCCGCCTTTCCAATAAAAAATAATAAAAATAAATCTTTAAAAAAAAAAAAAAAAAAAAACATGTGAACTGGTGATGTTGCCAGAAAGGACACACAGAATCCACAACTGGCCCCTGGTTTGATGAGAATTACCTGAGGAGAAAAGGGGGCATGCAATCCTCTTGCGCCCACTTCATGAGAGATTAGCTACAGTATCACTCAAGGCTTGTCCCACACAAAGCCCATTTTTCACATATAAACAAGACCGTAGGCTTCAGACAGACATCCTCACATCATGTTAAGAATCACAACTAGGACCAGCAACGTCTAAGAAATCGTCCATTGCATGCCAGATGGTTCAAGCAAGCTTAATTCAAAGGCTGAAGTTATAGTAACATTGTTTGGGAAGCCCAGATTTAATGAACGACTCCATAGTCTGTTGGTGCAGCACTCATTTGAGCAACAAGAGAAAGTATACGCCTGTTTCTACAACCCTTGAGTCCTTTCATCTTTCAAAGAACAGAACCATGAAGACCAATCGGCACTAGCCAAGTCATCAGGAGTTGGTGACAACATTTGCAAAAAGGCCAACCTTGTACTTTCAAGGAGCATGTAATCTAAAAAAACACTCTAGACATGCTTCCTTACTATTCTGGTGCGGTGACACAATCCTTAAGACCCTAACACAGAGAGAGGAGACATTCACACAAATGCAGTTTGGCAGCATTAGGACCTAATTCTGCCTGGGAAAGGAAATCATGTGACCTCTGGAGAAGGAGAAGGGTCAGCAAGAACTTAGAAATAAGGCCAACAAGTTGAGATAAGTACGGGAGCATATGAATATTGGCTACTTTCAGAGTGTTCTATACATCTGCAACAATCCACAAATTGAAATTGATACATAATCTTGTGGAGGTTGAAGCATTGTAGAGACAATCAAGGAGGAAATCCCAGACAGAGCCAGGTGCTGGCTGCACTCACACAGGCCTTGGCAGGCTGAGGCCCCGCACAGCTCCCAGAACGCAGGAAGCCACGAGAAATATCTGCAGGCGTGACCTCATCCCATTCTCCACTCCCTGCAGAGAAATGCTGATCCCCACCACCCCAAAAGGTTTTATGGTAGTTTTCTTATTGATAGGCACAGAGAGAGAGAGAAAATCTTCCAAAGGCTGGTTCATTCCTCATATGGTACAAAGGTGCAAAGGCTGGGGCAAGGCCAAGTGAAGTCGGGAGCCAGGAGCTTCTTCCAGGCCTCTCATGTGGGTGCAGGGCCCAAGTACTTGGACCAGTGTTTGTTGCTTTCCCACACACACTAACAAAGAGCTAGACTGGAAGTGGATTAGCTAAGGATTAGAACCAGCAACCATATGGGATGCTGCCTGGCACTGCAGACACGAGCTTAACCTGATAAGCCACAGTGCTGGCTCCTATTTATTTATTTTAAAGGCGAGTGACAAAGGATACAAGAACACACACAAAGCAAGCGGGGGGGTGAGGGGGGGCCACGGCGGGAGTGGAAAGAGAGAAAGAGAACCTTCCAAATGCTAGTTTATGCTCCAAAGGACAACAACCAAGGCTGGGCCAGCTGAAGGTAGGAGCAAGGAGGCACAGCCTGGTCAATCACACAGACAGCTAGGGTCCAGGCACGTGGGTCATTTTCTGTAGGCCTCCCAGATACACTGGCAGAAAAGCAGTTCTGAGCTGAGCAAGTGGGACTGCAACAAGTGTGATGCAGCATATCAACGTCACAAACGGCGGCTTACCCCACTGCATCACAATGCCCGCGTCTCCAAGGTCACTTCCACTCGGGGAAAAAAAAAATCTCCCATTTGAATCAACAACATAAAAATGTTCAAAGATGGGGTGCTGGTTGTGGGAACTATCATGAACACCAACAACTGAGTTTGTATTATATCTTCCAAAAGGTAACGAAATCAGACACAAAAAGATCCTCACCTTCCTCTAGCTAAGCTATACTTGTATCCCTTGGCCTAACACTTCTTATGACAGGAACTGACAGCCAGTAAAATTGAGTGCTGTTTCTGACCACCAATGTCAGTGATCAAAGCTGTTCTCTTCTAAGTTAGAGAGAAAGGAGAGAGAGAGAGATTAACTCAAGAGAGAGAGAGACAGACTAACTCAACACATTTTATCAAGAGACAGAGTTCATGGTGGTCCCTGTCTGCAGCAGGTAACAAGGGGGAAAGGCAGTAACTCAAGGGCCTGATATCGAAAAATAAGGAAAGAAAACAAAGACATGGGAACTATGAGGAGGGATCCAGCATCCCGCAACAGGAGATTTCAGCTGTCCTTACAAAAGTCAGTTAAAAATGTTTAAGGAGCATACCCGGACTGCAGCATTTCTAATGTGGCTGTCACACTACATTTAATGCAGAAAAGATGTATTTTTAAATGATCCGGTTACTCCGAGGGCTTTGGCTTATAAAAGCTTTTTTTTTTTTATTGAGATTCTAAATTCCAGTCTGAATAACCTTTCAATTTGTTCCAGTAATTTTTTTTCCCCTCCTGAATTTGCATTGGCAATACAGCTGGAGTCATTTCAAAGCCTGGGCCCTGAGCACTGAGCCTTTTGTACCCAGTCTCCCCCTTCAGCACAGACGGTGGGTGCCAGCTTTGACATTTCTATGAAGCTGTTTGCACAAGAAAAACCACTTGCTTTTCAAAGATCAAGATTAAAGAGAGCTTAGGAGAAGAGAGAAAGCATGTAATATTTTTCATCACTGCTCTGATATCCTGAGGATGGAGGTAGGGATTTGAACAGAGTATTAAGTCACTTCGATATTTCCTGAGTAGTTAAAGGTGCTGCAAATAAACATGGCTCTCTTAATGGGTCTGTCTACAGCCCCAGTCCCTCGTGTTCCGATCTGACATCAGTCCCCACTACAGTCTCCCATGAGCTCCTTGGCTCTGTGTGTTCTAATATGGTTTTGGGTGATGTCCTGAGAACACATTAGCCTGGAGACAGAAACAACGTGGAAACCCCACCACTTCTTATGTGGCTTCTTCCTTCTAAATGTTGACAGGTCAAAGAGATCATGCAAAGATGGGTGAACTGTGAGTAGCCTTTAGGTCATCCAATCCAGACCTTGTAGGCCCACACGATGACTGCTGAACCTCGCTCTACGGCCCACCCTGACGAGTCACATGCTTTCAGGAACACTTTTTGTCCAAAAGGCAGCATCTCAACAACAAAGCTTGTTGCTCTTATAGAAGACATTGGTTTTTTTTCCAAAGAAAATAACACCCAAGAATATACAAACTTTATACATTTAGTTTAGAGCAGGGTTAGATCTATAAAATTCCTTTTAAACATTATTTGAGAGACAAAGAGAAAGCAAGTTTTTAACAGCAGGTTGACTTCCTAAAGGTCAGTCATGACTCAGGCAAGCTGAAGCTGAGAGTTGGGAAGTTAATTCAGGCCTCTCATTGGGTGCTGGGAACCTGATCACTATGGCCCCCAAGGGGCTGCATTATCAGGAATGCTGGAGTCAGGAGCCAGAGGTGGCGGGCAGACTCAGCACTCTAATAGAAAATGGCTGTCCTAACTGTTAGGATAAATGCTGGCCCCTATAAAATAAAAAAGATTGACTAATTTGAAAGGCAGAGAACGGAGAGAGGGGGGCATATTCTTCACACCTCTAAAAGTCACAGGTCTGGACCTAGCCAAAGCCAGGAGCCACAAACTCAATCCAGGTCTTCCACATGGGTGTCAGTAGCCAAACACTTGGGTCAGCTGCTATCTTCCCATGGGCATTTAGCAAGGAGCTAAATGGATTGGAAGGGAAAAACCAGAACTCAAACGAGTACACTGATCCCAGATGCAGACACCACAGGCAGTGGTTAATTCTCTGCACCACAACTTTGCCCCCAAACCTATAAAATACTTAAAGGTAGATTCTAGTTTCAATGGGCTCTAATGAATATTGTGAAGCTTAAATAGAACTTTATGACACCTGTTCAACCTAAATTTTTAAATAATCTTTTACAGGCAAAGGCCCTTTCTAGCATTCGTTTAGATCTTCTAGACACATCGTTGTGAGCAAGAGTTAGATATTAGAGAACAGGCAGAATCCCAGAAATTTGTGGGAATACAGTTTTTTTTTTTTTTTGTTTCAGGCTTCCTGCACAAAGTAGGGCTCATTTTGTTTTAAAATCACTAGCTTTCAAAGCCATGATGACATTTCTCTTACAATTTGGTTTTGATCTGTTTTAAACATCAGACGATTTGTGGGGGGGATGAGCTGCACACATTTTAGTTGGTATAAACAAAAACACTTACAGGACCAGAGACGATTTTTTTAAAGTCTTGGATGAAATTTCAATCAGTGGTCACACTGGCTTCTTTTAGGAATCAGAGGCACTTTCTTGACCAGCACTATGAAGAGAAGCCAAATGCTCTCATCTATTGTGGCCCAATTCCATTTCAATTTGAGAAAGAGATGGCGCAAGTAATTGGTGCATTAGTTAAGTGATCACTATCCCGTATCTGAGTACCTGGTTCCAGATTTCACTATTCCACTTCTGATCCACCTTCCTACTCAGGAAGGCCAGAGTTGTCTCTGCAACCCATGAGACCTCAGAAAATAGCTGCAGGCTCCTAGTTTTGGCATGGGGCAGCGCTCGGAGATGGAGACAGTTGGGCAGTGATTCAGTAGACAAAAAAAAATTATCTCCCTATTTATCTCTGTATTATGTTTCAAATAAAATGACAACTTTTAAAAGATAAATTCGGAACAGAAAATTCTGTGTCTCTGCTTTTAAAATAATTTCCAACAGCTTATGCTTTTTGGAAAAGATGGCACTGTGGGGAAAGTCAGTACCATGGCACTAGCTTTTGCTCTGGAGTCAGTGCTAGGTTTCTCCCTCTCTCTCTCTCTCTCTCTCTCTAAAATAATATTTTCTTTGGAAATACAGATATGCAGAGAAAAGAAGAAACAGAAAAAGATCTTCTGTCTGCTGAGTCACTCCCCAAGCGGCTGCAATGGCTGGAGCTGAGCTTTTCCACAGCCAGGAGGCTGGAGTGTCTTCCAGACTCCCTCTTGGATGCAGGGTCCCACGCCTTTGTCATTCTTTACTGCTTTCCCAGGCCACAAGCAGGGAGATGGATAGGAAGTAGAGCAGCTGGGATATGAACCAGCACCATATGAGATCCCTTCAGAGGCAAGGTAAGGATTTAGCTGCTAGGTCACCACGCCGAGCCCAAGTCTTCACCTCTTTAGCTGCAAGATTTCTCCAAGTCACTTGCCATCCACACAGAGTGGGACAGCACCCACTTCCAATGAGACTATACCCATGGAAGGGACGTTGCCTGAAGCCCAAGTCGTAAGATAAAGTCAACTCAATAAAAAGTTTATCTTATAACTGTCTATCATTCTGCCAATTGCTCAGTATTCAAAGTGTCATCCATTTAAAAGCATCAGGATGTTATAATCATATATATGAGCAAAAATACAAGCTTAATATCTTGACAGTTATTTCTTGGATGCCTTCTCTGGAGCATCACTGTCTAATACAGCATTTTGCAATGATGAAAATATATATTTATGCTAACAGGTTGCCATGAGCCAAATGTCAATGCTAAATCCAAGGAATGTGCCCAATGCTAGGAGGAAACTGAATCTTTAACTTCCTTTGATTTAAATTAAATCAAATGTGAATTGATGTGGTTCATGGCCACCACCACAGTGGACACCACAAGACAGCCCTGGAGTGAAAAGAAACACAAGTTGAAGAGTATAATAAACAAAGCAAGAAATGTCAATCATAAATGCTACTTTTGGATGAAAATGGTAAGTTAGCTCTCATCTAGCAAAGGCTGGAGAAATCACCAGATTGTGAAATGAGGCAGAATGGAAGCCAGACATTCTGTGTTCAGATGCTGAAGGCATCACTCACAAGTTGTGTAAGTGACACGGCAAGCCCCTCTGACCTTAGTCCCTGGTTGCAGTTGGGTCTTATATGCACATATTAAAGTCTAGGAGTGAGTCCTCCCTAAGATAATGCACAAATTACACTCAGCAAACAGACATTATAAGTTCATAGGTTTTAAAATTTGAAAGGGAAAGTTACAGACAGAGATTTACCCACTGGTTCATTTCCCAAATGGCCATAATAGCCAGGGCTGAGCCAATCTAAAGCCAGGAGCCAGAGCTTCTTCCAACTTTCTCATGTGGGTACAGGATCTCAAACTGGGCTGTCTTCCACTGCTTACACAGCCTATAAGCAGGGAGCTGGATCAGAAGTGGAGCAGCTGGGACAAAATCCAGTACCCATATGAATGCCAGCGCTACAGGTGGGGACTTAGCCTTCTCGACCATGGCCCCAGTATATTTCCAGTCATTCATTTTGGAAAGATAAAAATTATTAAGCACTGTTGCTCTCGGGTATGATTCAATTGTTTCGGGGGACAGCTAAATCAATAGTAGATAAAGTATACTAAATACTTCCTAGACATTCTCTGGCTTACTCTCAGGGCAGCCCAGGGTCTAGTCAGGATCACTTATCTGAATTGTACGTAGCTTGGGTAGCTTCCCAAAGGGAAGCCAGGGCAGTTGGAACTCAAGTCTAGTTCGATAAAGCCCCAGTTCAGAAGAACACAACTAAAAAAAAAAAAAAAGAACAACAGATGCAGGATGCCATTCTGGTAACACGCCACGAGACCAATGGGGAAGATAAGACATAGATGCAGGACAACATGCAGGAAGGAGGAGTACTCAAAGAAAATTCTGGTTTGGGGGCAACTGGCTGGTGGTTGGAAGGGCAGGAAGGACACTCTGCAGCCCCACTGAAGGAGCAACCCCAGGAAATAGACTGAAGCTGTTCTAGATGGCTCTGCTCTGATCTCGGATCACACACAATGCTAATACTTGGGTAAACATAGAGCACTGATGGCAGCTGCACCACTGGGGTGTCCTGCTCCCTCACTGAGGTCATAACTCTGTTGTCGGTACCTGGCAAGTCTCATCCCTGACCAGCACTGGGGGGTGGAGGGAATGGGCTAAACATCCCAGGTCCTCAAGTCCCTTCTGCCTTCCTCATCCAGTGCCCTGCTCCATCCTCTTCCTATTTCTTGCCTCCTCATATCCACTTCTTCTCCCAAGTTTCTATCAGAGAATGCCTAGCATTGGGTCTTCTAAAACTAGAAACCAGCTACTACAAGCTCATACTGACTCCTTTAAGCTTCTTTTTTATACCTTGGGACTTTGAGGTCTTTGTCTTCTTTTACGTTTTTATTTATTTGAAAGGCAGAGAGATGGAGATGGAGAGCACAGGAAATCTTCCATTTGTAGGTTGACTTCCCAAATGTCCACAACAGGTAGAGCTTAACCAAGTCAAATTAAGGAGCCTAGAACTCCACTCATCTTCCCTTCTCACATGGGTGGCAGGGGCCATCAGCAGTGTACAACCGAATTACTGCCTCCCAAGGTACAACAGAAAGCTAGGATCAGAAGCGAAGCCAGGACTCAAGAGATGGGATGTGGGTATCTCTAGTGGCTGCATCATTATTGTGCCAAATGCACAACCCTTTGCTTTCTTCCCTTCTCAAGCCTTCTGGGCAGGTTCAGGGTCATTTTCTGTGTTTCCAGTGAAGCACACTGTCAGCACTCAGTAATTGCTAAATAACAACAGTAATTACACCTTTCTCACCTAAGAGTCTCCTATGGTTTTCAGTATTCTTTGATTCCAGTCTAAAACCCTCGCTGAGCTTTTATGAGCTTGTTAGTAATTTCTATAAGCTTTTGATCACTCCTCCCAATACCTTTATCCATGTACAAATGGGTTAAACTGGGGGGAAAAGAGGACAGGAAGAAAAAATATACATGCAAGCCATCGCCCATGCATCCAGCCACAGAATGCATTATGAGAGATGAAAAGTGTTAGGCAAAGATATTTATTATTTCTCTGTTTTTTACTTTTCCCATGTCACATTGCATCTCCTTCTGCCAGTGTTCTAGTCATGTTTCATTCTGCCTGTACGGATTCTGCTTACTTGAACTGCCTTGTCTCTTCAAAGATGATTGCAAGACAGGAGGCATTCAGTTTTAATCCTTTGCTTGCCCTCCCGAATGTCAAGTATTTGTGTTCAGCATTTTCAAAATCAATAGGGACCCCAGACATATCACAATGAATACCAGATCGTTTGGAGCGGAATACTAAAGGCGTCTTGTGTTGTTCTAAGGCAAGTTTTAAAAACAGGACCGGCAACAAAGCAAGTTGAAAGTTTATAAAAACAGACAACTAGAGCTGTATTCTATTTCCCTTTGTCTGGAAGCCAGTTCTTTTGAAAGAGTTCAAAGGAAAAATGAATTGTGACTGCTCTTCTAAACAAACCTCATCATCCCTGTGTGTCAGTAAGTTCACCACGGCTCCCCCGACTCCCCTGCTCCTGACGGACAAACTCACTCCCCCTCAAGCTGCTACCCACATTCCCGCGCCTGCTTCTTGGCTACAGACCTGCTGTTGTGCTATTGAATTTTGTATCCACAGGCAGTTTCCCAGGAAGCACCCGTAAGTAATCAATGGTCGGGATGATCTAACAATGGCTTAAACATATTATCTGGATTGTTTGCCGCTGATTGTTTTAAATGGAAGTCAGGAGAGGGAGAGGGCAAGGCAAAAATGACAACATTGAACACAAAGAGGGAGCAATCAACACTATTTTCTGTTTGTGGAAAGTGTTGCTAAGATAACACGTTGTGTTTAATTTACAAAACAGGGATGACCGGCAGTACAACAATGCAGATTATCATGCCCACCAGCAGAAGGAGACTCTGAAAGAACTAAAAAAAGAAAATAATAGTAATAAAACCCAAAAAAATCTGGCCAAGGGAAAACTGAATTAACCACTCCATCATAAAGATATTTAGCGAAGATCCTTCTTTCTCCCTTTCTCCACCCCTTCCCAGCAGCGGCTTTGGCATCCGTAAAAATGGGTGATTTGAATTCAAGTAAGATTGTGAAGCAAAGACAAGTTCCTTGCCTACAGCACTCTTGTTCTAACTTCCTCTCTCTCTCTGGAATGCATGAAAAATAAGTTAAGTGTGTACACTGGCTCACTCCCTTTCAGGCCCCAGGAGCGTGGGCACCTGGCAGTGAGGGGGAGAGAAAGAACAGGAAATGGGGGAGAAAGAGAGAAGGGCAAGGAAGATGCATCACTGGGAGTGAAGTCCTGCCACGGGGGTCAACAGGGAGCAGCCTCACCCTCTCAGAATCTTGGTACAGGCCTCAAGAGCAGTGGGACAAGGAAGGGACCGTACACCTTGCCATAAAAAAATAAATTCTCTATGGGAGAGGAAATTCAGGTGATGGGACAGGCTTCCCCAGAGGTACAAAGATTCCCCTCTTCCTTTTGGAGTCTCAAGGGACCAGCTCCCACAGATGCACCTCCATCACTTGTTTAGACCTCCATTAAGACCAAAGTCTTATGGTTTGACTAAGGTCTAACTTAAGGTCTAACTAAACCCAGTCTAGACAACAAACTAAACATTTAACCACCTTGCCCAAGGACACTTTGCCACCAGTACTCAAGACAGGTTCCCTTGACTGCTCTGCTTGCTTGAAAATGCTGAAAGGAAGATAGGCCCCCAGCCATAAGCAATGATCTAAGTTGCCTTGTAACTAGACCAAGTGTTACCCTGCTGAGACAAAAGCAGCCAATAGCTGGCAGGCATTCTGGACCTGGTTAATGCCAAATTTGTTTTAAACCAGCGTGCCAGTAGTTGCCTATTACATATATTTTAAGATATATGGAAAAGGCCACGACACCCTGGGTCAGGATGTCTCACCACAGCCCCCAGGAGGGTGAGCTGCAGATTGCCCAGGGAAGGGAGTTAGGAGATGTGTTGGAGTGGGAGCCGCTGAGAGCATGCTTGACAGAGAAGAAATGTCGTCTGGGGATTCTATTTAACTGAGCCACTACAAATACCCAAAGTGTCCTTGGGCATTTGCAGGTGGGAAAGTGAGCTGAGCTGAGGCAGTTTAGAGGGGGGAAGCTGAGGGAACATCTGGGTCAGGCCATGGCACTCCCCGCCCCCCATAGAAGACCTAGGCTAGATGGCATTGCCTGCTGCTTGCTGACATGCAAAAGACTGGTGATGAAGTATATGCTTGATTTGGCTGGGCTACAGTACCCACCTGAGTGTGGGGCCAGGCTGTAGGCCATGTCAGACTGGACCAAAATGCGAAAGAACTAGAACTAGATCTAGAGGCAGATTCTATTGGGAACTTGTGTCATGCCTCTGTGGGATTCCAGCACCTGCCCATTTGGGGTGCAAACTGTGAGACTACAGCATGCAATTGGGGTTGGTGACAAGCCAAGCCAGGCCAGGCTGGACTTTGGAACTCACCTGACAGGAACTCATCAACACTCGTGGTAGCTAGGGCTAGGAGGAGGACAGAGTGGGACAGGTTGCAGCACCCATCATCACATGTAAAGGTCAGGACTGAGGGAAGACCATCCCAGGCAGGCTGTGGCATCCACTGGTAAGCCTGGGATCTAGGGCTGGGAGCAGAACCAGCCAGACAACTTGGGGACCTTGCGTGCTGGGTTGCAGCTCCCACTGGGAAGCACAGGGCCTGGACTGGGGATGGGCAAGGCCTGACAGGGCTATAGTACTTGTTGGCATTTATGTGAGTTGTGTCTAGGAGCATGCTGGTTGGTCTGGGCCATAGGACTTATTGGCACTGGGTGGTATTGCTTGCTGCCTGCTGTGTACTGCCATGTACAAAGGCTGGGGTCGGGATGTACACTTAGTTGGGCTAGGCTGCAGTACCCACTTGCAAGTGTGGGGACAGACAGGTTGTAGGCCATGCCTGGTTAGCCTGGGCTGCAGCACCTGCCAGTGAAGGTTGACACTGTGGGTAAACTATGTCAGGCTGGGCTGAAATACCCACTGGTGTAGGCAAGATCCAGGGCCAGTTGGGGGCTTGTTGGAAAGCTTTGAGGACTCCCCTACTGAGCTGCGGTTCCCATTAGAGAGTGCAAGAGCCAGAGCTGTGGGTGGCACAGGCTGGTCAGGGTTGCAATACTCGTTGGCATGCATATGGGTTGGGTCTGGGGGTAGACCAGATTGGGCTAGGCTGCAGTGTCTACTGGTACTCACGAGAGTCAGAATGGGTGTAGGATAGGCTGGGCTAGATCATGGCACTCTCCAGGTCACATGAGAATCAGGTCTTGGAGTGGGTCTGGCTAGGCTGTAGTATTCACCCCTGACAGCTAGAATGGGTGCAGACCAGTTGAGTTAGGCCACAGATCCCACCAGTGAGTGCCAGGACTGCAATCTGGCATGACAGACTGGGCCAGAGCACATACAAGATCTGGGGCTTGGAGCAGTCCTGGCAGGGGAACATGGGGAACTCCCCAATGTTTCTGCTGGTGAACATTGAGAACCAGGGCTGAGGGTCAAGGCTGGGCTGCAGCACTCTGTGACATACGTGAGGGCTGGATCTGGATGTAGGCCAGGCTGAGCCAGTCTAGAGCACACACTGGCTTGAGTGAGAGCCAGGTTGGGGCACAGGCCAGGCCAGGTAGGACTGTGGCACCCAGCGAGAGATGGGACTGCAGAGGGCTGTGTGAACTGGTCTGCAGCACCTGCTGGTGAGTGCCAGGACTGGGGGTGGGTCATCTTAGACTTGGCTGAAGCATCTGCTGACACATATAAGACCCAGGGCTGGGAGCAGGTGTGGTAGGGGAATCTCAGGGACTCTTCCCCCATCACCCCCTGCAAGCTGGGCCACGGCTTCCATTGGAGAGTGTGAGAGCTGGGACAGGAGGCAGGTTGGTTTGGACAGGACTACAATGGCCATCACTTGGCATTTGGTGGTGGGCCAGGCTGGAATAGGCTTCCATACCCACTGGTACACATAAGAGTCACAATGGGTATGAACCAATTAAGCTAGGCCACTGCTGCGCAACTGGAAAGTGACAGGACTGGGTGCAATTCATATCAGGCTGCAGCGCTGTACAAGGGGTACTCCCTGGTAGGTGTATTTATTGTGATAAGAATCACCTTGAAGCCTGTAACTATGCAGATACCTGAGAGTAACCTCTGACCTAGAGTAATAAACTCTGGAGACAAAGCCAGAAATTTGACTTTTTTTTTTTTTTTGAGAGGCAAAGAGATGCACAGATAAATAGCACCAATCTGATGCTTTTCTCGCCAAATAATACCAATGGCTCCAGAATAGAAGCCAAAACTTCAGGTCAGGTTTCCCATGAGGGTAGTAGGGATGCGAGTACTTAGGCCATTACCTGCTGCTTCCAAGGGTTTAGATCAGCGGGAAGCTGGGGTTGTGAGAAAGAGCTGGGACTTGAACCTAGGCATTCTGATTAGATCAGATGTATAGAGGAGAGAGACAAATTTCTCCACCTGCTGGTTCACTCCCCAAGTGACTACAACAGTCAGAGTTGCAGCTGATCCAAAACCAGGAGCTTCTCTTGGGTCTTCCATGCAGCTTCAGGATCCCAAGACTTTGGACCATCCTCCACTGCTTTTCCAGGTCAAAAGCAGGGAGTTGGATGGGAAGAGGAGCAGCTGGGACATGACCCGGCACCCATATGGGATCCTGGGTTTACAAGATGAGGATTTAGCCACTGAGCAACCACGCTCAGCCTCAGAATTTGATGTTTTAAGAAAGGAGAGTCCCAAGAGACTCCAGACTGGGGCTGCTCAAGTCACATGTTCAAAAACACTGTTTCTCATTACTGTTTCTCCAAACTGCAAAATCTCTACGGACGCTGCTGCGTCTCTACGGAGAGATGGTAGGACATAAGAAAGGATGCTTTGTGACATAACCCTGCCTGGAGAGACCACCTCCACTGCCGTTTTCTCGAAGGGTTATCACCACGGCAATGAGCAGAGTCTTTCATGAAGAGGGACCTCAGGAAGACGGGGTGCGCTGAGTGATATGGTTGGTGATGGGAGGTGCCTACCCAGGCACCGACCATGAGTAAGAGGAAGACAACACGAGCTCATGGTCAGAACAAAACTCTGCTCCTCTTTCCATGCTCTTGCTGTTCCCAAATTCGTTGATTACACACCTCTTTGATAAAAACCTGCACAAGAGCTCATGGGATGAATTCTACCAGAGAAGTTAACAAATCGGCTCCAAAGGAAACAAGGCAAGGGAAAGCAAACAGCATGGATTACAAAACCAGCTGATGAGGGAAGTTAGAGACATTGCAATGCGTGGCTGATAGCACCAGGGCTCACAGGCATTTTTAAATAGCTTCTAATGTCATGGCAGCGGGGAGTGGATTCTTATTTCCCTGCCAGGCAGAATGTCACTGCGGTTGGACCGGAGACCCGCTGGCCAGTCATCTCCAGATAAAACGTGAAACAACAGGGAGCCCTCCCCAGACAGCTGATACAGGGACGCACTAGCCCAAAGCACAGACCACACTGGCAGTTATTTGTAAAGTTACAGCTGTCAGCGGCTATCATTGAAGCTACCAAGAAGATTTCTATCTGATTATGATGATGGAGTTAGTAGGAGCCAGGCAGGGACACGTCGGCCTCCCTGACCCTGCCAGCATCTCCTCCCGCTCTCCCCGCCAAGCCCTTCTCCTCAGCGGGGAAAAGCAGCAAAGAAAGGAAAGGAGAAGAGCTGCAGAGGAGGAGAAATTAACAAGCCAAGATCGTACTAGGAAAATTAGCAACCGCCAACGAAATAACAGATCGCTGACTTCACCGCACATCTTAATTTTGACATGGCAAAAGCCACCATAAAAAATCAGAGGGCAAACATAAACCTGAGAAAGATATTTCTGGGAAATGACACTGGTTAAGATCCTTCGATAAAAAGGTATCTCGCAAACCAGTAAGGAAAAACATGCCTGGCTTGATTTAAAAAGAAGAGCTTGGTAAAAATGAGGAGAAAACACAAATGCTTACAAAACCTCACTGGCCATGAAAGAACTCAACATTAACGGGAGAGTGCACTTGTCCTGCAGTCCAGCTGGCTAAGGTTTTCTAGCAACAACCAGCAGGCAATGTGCCTGAGAGCAGGAGCCTGCACGGGGAGAACCCTTTGCAGGGTATCTGGATTCAGATGGCCAGCATCATGGCACAGCAGGAGAGACCCGCTGCCTGCAATGTCAGCCATCTCCTATTACTCCATTTCCGATCTAGCTTCAGCTAACGTGCCTAGGAAAGCATCCGAAGATAGCCCAAGTGTGTGGGTCCTGACCAATGTGGGAGACTTGGAAGAAACTCCTGGCTCTGGGCTCCAGGCTCCGACCCAGCCCAGTCTTGGTCCTTTTGGCTATTTGGGGAGAGAATCAGAAGATGGAAGATCTGTGTGTGTGTTTGTGCATCAATCTCTGTAACTTTGCCTTTCAAATAAATAAATCTTATTTTTAAAATTTGTAGGGCCTGGCACAATAGCCTATGGCTAAAGTCCTCATTTTGAACATGCCAGGATCCTGTATTGGCACCTGTTTCGTGTTCCAGTAGCCCTGCTTCCCATCCAGCTCCCTGCTTGCAGAATGGGAAGGCAGTCAAGGACAGCCTGGGGCCTTAGGACCCTGAGCACATGTCAGAGAAGCGGAAGAGGCTCTGGGCTCCTGGCTTTGGATCAGCTCAGCCCTGGCTGTTGCAGCTGCTTGGGGAGTGAATCCATGAATGGAAGATCTTCCACTCTGTCTCTCCTCCTCTCTGTATATCTGCCTTTCCAATAAATAATAAATAAAATCTTTAAACAAAAATAAAAATTTTAAAACTTTAAACTACTCTGAAATTAGGATTCAGTCATATACTTCCAACAGAGGAGACAGAAACAGAGGGGGAAAAAATAGAAATCCAGATACCACTCAGTTACTGAAAATCATGGTTTCTATAAACGTCTCATGATCTGACACGGGGGTGACGGTACAATAGGGAGGGAAGGGTGATCCTATTGTGAAAACCAGGCATGAAAAGGCGGCCTAGAAATATTCACGTGATTTTCGGCGAATTGTTCCCTCAGAGAGATACTTTATGAGGAAATTTAACTTTTTCTTTATAGTTTTCTAGGAAGTATAAAAACAAGAGGACATCCTAGAGCTATCAAAAAGTTTCCAAAAAAGAGAAAGGCATGCAATGAAGAGTGAATCGAAGCAACCCAGCTGCTCTCGAAGGGAGCCCATCAAGTGAGAAGCTCAGGCTCTTTCTCAATGTAGAACTGACCTCTCTAACCTCTTCCTGATCAGCCATAATCACAGGTAGGCACGTGTGGGAGACAGCCCAGTACATACAAGGTTCAGTGACGCCCACGGCTTCAGGCATCACCTATACTGCTTGTGGATAAACAGGGAAAACATCAACTACAAAGTAATCCCCCGATTATTCTGTCACACATCCGAGCAGCAGGTGGGGCTGCATCCTCTGGTTAAAGGGTGCTGAAGCTACCTGACGCATTAAGATAGAACACCACAACCCACCCACTCCTGGAAGAGCGAGTCTTCAGCTACCCTGAGATGAACAAAGGAAATAACAGGCATATTCAGGGTCCCTGCAAAGCTGAGCAAGCCTGCTTCACGCCGAGACCGGCTTTCATTCTGAGTTAGCAACCATTCCACACTGTCAGGCTCTGGTGTCTACTCCGCCAGGGGATGAGATTACAGACACCTGCTGTCTTCTGCCAGAAGAAAAGGACAGGAAAGCCAGGCATGCTCCACTGGAAACAGGTAACAGAACCCAGTGCATCTGGCCTGATGAGGGGCTGGGGCCTGGCAGCTGCAGAGCATGAGTTTCAGAAACTTCAGTCAGATCCAGAAGCTCACTTCTAGCTACTGTTGGTGAAACTGTGACTCACCTGCCACAGCAAGGAGCAGCAGCAGCTGAGCTGGGAGTTGGTCACACTGGGCTTGTGTCTTCCCTACTTGTCCACCAGGAATCAGGGTCTGGGCAGATGGTGTGGCGGGGCCAGAAAAGTGGCATGGGTAAGGTGGCATTCTGTAAAAATGCTCTCCTTGCTAGAAGGGGTTTGGTTTTAAGAGATGCTCAGAGGACAAGGAGCAAGACTTAGTCCACTCACAGGGTCAACAGCAAAGGATATTACTAATCACTTTTCTTGCTGATCAGCCACCTGTGATGGATGGCATTGAGGGAACTCGGGGAGTCAAGACAGAGACTGACGGGGGTGGTTTCTCCTGTTTGTTCACCCATGAATCGTCTCATCAGGGGAAATAAAAAGTCAAACCCTGAAAACATGAACATCTCACAAAGCACACTGTAACTGAGTTAAAACAAGTATCAGACGCACACAGGGAGGAATTCAGAACTGCTGTTCACTAGAGCTGGCCCCTTTCTGTGCCACTGGGGTCTGATGTCATTTCTTCAAAGAGTTACTTTTTCCTATTTATCCAGGGGAAGGGGAGGTAGGATTGGAAGTGAAGCAATCAAGACACTGGTGCTGCCGACTATGGCTTAATCCATTAAACCACAATGTCAGCCCCCCAAGCTGACATTAGTATTACAAGAATAACTCCGGCAGTTGTGCTGAGAACAGATTGGTAGGACAGAGCTGTCCTAGAGGCCAGAAGACCAGACAGGACACTACTCTAGGAATCCAGGAGAGTGGGTCAGGAGGCAGCGGCAGAGGTAAGGTGTGTGTGTACAAGTGTTAGTGCATTTGAAGTACAGCCCATCGGACTGAATGAGTGATGGAGGGAGAGAGAGAGGGTCTAAGCGCTTGACCTGGGCAACTAGAAAGACAGAGTGACCATCACATGCAGTGGAGCCAGTGGGTACAAAGGAGCTGAGCTTTGAGCATGGAAAGTCTGAACTTAAGGAAAGACCTCTGCTCTGGCATACATGTGTGTGGGAGGTATCAACACAAAGACAGATGTGTTCAGAAATGATCCCAGAAATGATCCCAGTAAAGCAGCAGCCAGCCCTGCACCTGGAGCATTTAAGGTCAAGGAAATGAGAGGGAATCAGGGAAGGCAGCAGAGAAGGGAACACTGGTGAGGGCAGGAAACCCAGCTACCTGGCAGTCCGGAAAGAAAAATACCTAAATACCTCAAGGAGAGGGAGCAATCCCCTGTGTTGAATGCTGCTGCCAAGTCCAGCAAAGGAGCGAGTGCATGCTGACTGCTAGATTTAGCAGCCATCATTGCCAGAATTAATCCCAGTATTTGTGGCTTCCAGCTCTTTCTGTGCGTCAGGAATGATGTCGAGCACTTTCAGCACGCAACCTCATTCGATTTTTACAACCATCCTTAGAGCGTGTTTTATGGTTGCCCTAACGGAGACCTGAAACGGAGGCCTGGGGAAGCATATGCAGGCAAGGGGGAGAGAGAGACCCTACTGCCCACCTGTCTCCTCTCCCACCCTCCTTGCCATGGCATTCACAGTAAGGAAGCGGGAAGGAAAGGAGAAAGCCAAAGAGATGGCACAGCATAAAATGAGCTGAGAAGGCAAAGAAATGCACAGAGGGCTCTTTATGAATATAAATGCCTTTGATTTGGACTAGCACCAGCAGGCAACTCGGAGGACACATATCTGACCAGTTAACACAGAGCAAGGCGTGCTATGTCCATGTTCTTGGGGACAAGGCACCATCGTGGTCATTTATGAAGGATTCAAGTAATTCCTTTCTATGTTTCAAAGGCCCCCACGATTGTTTTAAATAATAAAATACAAAACAATGTTGCTTATACAACATTAAAGATTACACACCAGAGAGGGAAATCAATGTGTATCACATGAAGAAACATTCCAGTTAATAGTAACACAAAGAGTTCTTTCTCCCCCAGAGGTAAGAACAGGCTGCGCAGCTTCCATCACCATGTTATGTGACCAGCTGAGAGCGTGTTGCAAGGAGGAGATATTTTGCAACACGACAAACATTTAATAAGGCTTTTCAATTTGTGTTCTGTCTCCTGAGCCTGCCAGGAAACGAGGAAAGGAAGAGTATCTCCTGCAGTTTGATCAGATACCAGCAAAGTCTATTCAAACCCACGACACGCATCGAGGGAGAATGAGACAGACACATCCAAAGAGACTGCTGAGCCAATGTTAGCACTGTGTGATGCCCACAGAGGGACAGCAAGAACAAGAGGCAACAACTGGCAAGGCAGGTGACTGCAGATGACCTCCCTGGTCCAGAATGCAGTCAACACCCTCTTCAGCCTAAAACAAAGATGTCTAGCATAGCTTGAATTGCGGACCCCAAAAAGTGGGCTGAAGTCCTAAACCCCCAGTGCCTGCAAATGTATCCTCTGTTAGAACCAGGGTAGATAGGGTCAGGTGCGGTAGTCTAGCGGCCAAAGTCCTTGTCTTGCACATGCAGGGATCCCATATAGGCTTTGGTTCCAATCTTGGTGGATCTGTTTCCCATCCAGCTCCCTGCTTATAGCCTAAGAACAGGCGGAAGAGGCTCCTAGACTCAGATTGGCACAGCTTCGGCCATTGCAGCAGCTTGGGGAGTGAATCATCAGACAGAAGATCATCTTCTCTGTCTCTCCTCCTCTTTGTGTATATAACTTTCCAATAAAAATAAATCTTTAAAAAAAAAAAAGAAATAGGGTAGATATAGTTCAAACAAGAGGAGGACATTCTGGACATGGGTACTCCCTGAGCCAATGACCAGTATCCTTATAAGAAAAGTCAGGATGCTGGGCTCAGTTACACAGAGAAAGGACTTGATCAAGCGAAAAATGACGTAGGGACCGCAGTCTCATGGCCAGCAGCCAAGGACTGCCAAGAACTGATACAACCACAACAAGCAGGAAAGACAGATCAGTACGCATTCCTCTCTAGCGCTTCCAAAGTCAGCGTGACCCGTGCAGAGCCAGCCTCCAAAGCTGCCCGACACTGCAGCGCACCAAGTGCAGAGGGCTCTGTTAAGCAAGTTCTGAAAAAACCCATAGTGCTGATGGAAGTCACAGCCATTGGACAGGCACGAGGGAAAAGAGGATGCTGAATGCAAGGGAACAGCTTCCACATCCCAAGCCCCACAATCACGTGAACCGTTAGTTGTATGCACTCTTAATGCTTGTGACCAGTGAGGTAAAGCATTTGTAAGGTTTAATAGAAGTAAACTGCTCCTGGAGAGGGCACACGCAGTCACAGTGTGGACAGGAAGCAAGGCCTGGATTGGAGGGCTGGGGCCCTGCACTCTGAATCTGTCTCTCCCTATCTGGTCTGGGGTTTCTGTTTCAGAACTGAGGAAATGGATAGACACAGGGAAGCTGGCCCCAAGGGTGCTGCCTCAGGGAACAGGCAGCTTGAAATTCTAGCTGAAGGAGGTGCTTCTTTATAAAGTTGTCTCTTGGCAGCTGGAGGAGCAGGTGGTCTTGATGACGCTCGTTAGTACCATGATGCTGAGGCCCCATGGCAGAATGGGCTTCTAGCATTGTCTCTTTGCTGTTGGTTCCTGTCAGTGAGGAGGTCTATAGAGGGGTGTGTGAATAAAGGGGCAGAGAGCCTTATAAGGGTTGAACCCAGCTTTGAAAAACAAAAAACAATGTGGGGCAGAGAAAGCATCTTCAGCCTCGAAACATCTTGTTGAGTTCTACTCAGCCCAAGTTTGCTGTGGATTGGCCACGGATGACCTTGTGAGAAAATCAAACCTGCCTCTCTATGTTCTCCACACACATTTGTGAAAAAGGAAAAATTTAAAGGCCACAGTGAGAGCTTTAGCCATATTAGAACTCGGAATCCGTTCACTCTCGTCCTTACTGTCTTTGTGGTCACTGTTCTAACATTGTAAAACGTTAGGAGGGATTTTAAGCCCAGACGCAATCCAGCATCTGCTTTGCTCTGTTCTCTCTCACTCTAAAGGGAGTAATACTAAATAATAACTGCATAAAGCCATCACATGTTAGAGAAACAGTCATGAAATAACCATCACACCAAAACAGTATGTTGTCTCTCCTGACAGCAGATCTCACCTTTGGACACGACATGTCACAAAGACTTGGAGACCTGCCCTGGTCTGTGGGTCGCATCTGCTCTCTGTTTCCAGGGGTCAGCTCAGGGCTCAGCACACAGGAGCAAGTACTCTGCATACCCTTGGGGCACAGGGAGCCCGGAGAAAGTGCTCTTTATAAATTAGAAATCCATTTTAAAAATTTAACAAAATGGCTGAGGAGTATTACAAATAATCCCAAGCATGCAAACCTGGGGGCTGTACACGGAGGACCTGGCTGGGTCAGTTCTTGCCACTGAAGGGAAAAAACACCAAGAGGAAGCCCAGGAGCTCCTGGCCCCACTGCTACACTCGAAAAATGCCACTTTCAAATATTTTTGTTTCAGTGGCATTAGAGGCACAGGTCAGGGAAAACCTGAGGTGACTGAGCCAGGGAGGGAGGGCATGATTTGTCAAAAGTGCCACCCCTCACTCCGGCTACCTGCACTGACCACGGTGATGCTTGACAAAACAGCTTCTTGCTGTGAGTTCTGTCTCACAGCGTGGCCAGATGGAGCCGTTTTGCTCCATTGTTTGCATCTGTAAAGGGAAAATGCCAAAGATTCATCCTGGCCCAGCCCATCTCTACAAAGCTCCTCTGATTTATTAGGGCATAAACTGCTGTCTTGGCAGTAATGAGACATAAATGTTCTGGAAGGCCTATGAACTCCAGGAGGAAACGCCTTGCCTTCACACTTCCATGCACCTAATTTATGAACAGCTTGGGCTGGCGCAGCCTGGAAAATTCTGCCAGCTTTGCAATCTGTGGCAGTCACCTTTGGGTTGGGTCACAGGAGAATGGGAACAGACGTCCATCTCAGATAAGTGACAGCAAACTTATGGGCATGCCGTCAAAGATGGAAGCCTCGTGCTCGCCCTGCAAACCTAGCCAAGTTTGCTGGAGGGAAGGGCAAGGCTTCCCCATTGGTGTGACAGGAAAGACCAAGCCAAACAAATTGTTCTGTGTTTTCTTGGCCCCATTCATGGATGTAACTTCCTCTGTCATTTGAAAGATATTTTCCTCACGGTGCCAGGTTTACCCCAGCTCATGACAGCACTCTTTGCAAGACCACTGACACACTTCCTCTCTAAATACCCCACACTCAGCTCTAAACGGAGCACTAAAATTAACACCATCGCTGGCCATTTGAATAAGACCTATAGATGACAACCGACTCATTTCTTGGGTCATAATACCCATGATTCTTTAATTCAATTGAAATAGCACTGGCCAACTTTATGAAAAGAATGAGATTAAGCAATGAGCTGCCAGGAAAATATATAATACCTTGACTTGATAAGAGGTATTAGCCATTTTATGCTTCATGCACTAATGAAAAGAAATCATCTTTTGTCATCAAAGCATCCTCTGACACAGTGTTTCTGCAGCACACACCATGTGCGGCTGGAGATGCTGCTGGGATATTCATGATCCTGACCCAGAATCAGCAATTGCAAAATGAAATTACGAAAAGTACTATGTATTTCAAGATGAAAATAGCCCAGCACAGAGCCACACTTGGGGCCCTTCTCAAGGGCCCCTGGTGCAAGCACACAGTAGCATGCCCACGAAGCTGCCCTTATCTCTGACCCCAAAGCTGCCCAGGAAGCTGGCCTGGACTCTGACACCAAGTTCCTAACTCAATGAAGGGATCAAACAAGAACCCAACACCGCTAACTAAAAGGTAAGAAGCAGACAAACATGTGTGGGAGGAAAGGACCATCATCCTCCTTGAAATCATGCTGAAGGCACAGGTCACTCGGCTGGGGCGCACATCTGAGTTGAATCCTGAGAGGTGTATATGTACCCATGAATAATGGGATCTTCAAGGAATACAGCAGCATCCGTGAATGCCCTCTGAAAGAAGAAGCCAGCATCATGGAGCAGAAAAATCCCAGGTTTAAGGTGTAGCTGGGAGGGAGGAGAGAGGGAGGTAAGAGGAGGAGGGAGAGAGAAAGGGGGAGACCACAGATGCCAGACTCTGCAGGGCCATGTGCTTTGCACATACATGCTACGGTCCTGCCAGAAGGCCTGCAGCTCACCTACAACTGAGTGCTTCACTGCACACAGGATGGGTCCTCTTCTACTCCTTGTTCCCGGATCAAGTGTCTAAAGAGAAAGGCCCATCTACCACTGCAGCCACCCATGCAGACTAGGTGGTAACATTCACCACCTAGTGAATGTTTGGGTGCGAGGCACCCAAAGGAACAGAATGGATTTTGTTTTGGTTTAAAGAAGCAGGAACTCCCAGTGTTGCTAATCACATGTGCAGAGTGAGCTCAGGGTATGTTTCTCTACCTGAGCGATAAGCCTGTGTCCACAGGGCTCTGGGATTTTGTCACTGTAATGAACCATGGCAAAAAGCCAAGGGCACCTCCTTGAGCGACGGGGCGTGTTGCCCACACATTAGCTGCATTCTTTTCCAGCCGCAGAGGTTCAGACTATCCCCCGCAAAGGGCTCGGCTGGCAGATTCTGGCCTTGGGGACGTTGCCAGGAGGTTCCTCCTTGATTAAATGTTATTGTGCAAATGGAAAATAAAGGCTTAGGTTTACTCTTGCTTCACCACAGATTAATGACTCAGCATGGGGGGAAAAGTAAAAATGAAAGAATTCAAGGCACTGTCTGTTTGACTGACCCAATTTCTAAAAATCACACTGAATACACTACTAATACTTCAGACATTCCCTTCCATATTCATTCAACTTGCCTTTATCATTTTGTTTCTTTGAGGTTACAGATGATACTTACTCTTAAAATAGAAGTTTCCCCTAAACACAGCAAAGTTATAATACATAGTCTTTTGGATAAGAAAATTCTTTCTTTAGGCCAAAATCTGCAATTTTTGCCAGCTCAAGTTAATTCAAAATTTTAAAATGCCTGTTTTGATGCTGTTAATATGTATCCAATATTTATCACAAATTTTCAGGAAACTTGGCTATGATTCTCCTTTAACTCAGCAGAAAGCGTTCTATGTGATGACAAGCAATGTATCGATTTTCAGCCTTCAATACCCTGGCTTGAGTGATGGGGGATGTGTCCTCCAAAGCAACAGAAATAAAATGAAAACCTGTTGATCTGTCCATTCCGAGCAGATGTGTTCACTACAAATGGCACCTGACCCTGCTTCTATTGCATCTTCTGCTTGTGATGACGGTTTGGTTTCCAATGACCATGAAGCAAAAAGCTCAACCTCAGATGTCACAATATAAGTCTTAAAAGCCAACTCGTATCTCTTGCTCTTTCAATATACTTCCAAATTCTGAGGTTCAACAACCCCACTGTTAGGTTTGAAAAAAACAGAGTTCAAGGGAGAATCCTTCCAATGTGAATATCTTTATGAGTACATCCAATTGGCTTTAAACATACACACACACACCAGTGGGTCTATAGCTGTCACTCTGTCAGTCAGAATCCAGATGACTGATTTATATAAGAAGTCCTGGCCTAGAGAAGTAGGCTGGAATGAGCTAGATGGATTAAATATATGAGTGAAGGGGACAATATTTTATCACAGTGGGTAAAGCATTCCTAGCCATGCTGGTATCCCGGATGAACAGCAGTTTGGGTACTGGCTGCTCTGCCTCTGATCCAGCTCCCTGCTAACAGTCTGGAAAAAGCAGTAAAGATGGCCCAAGTCTTTTGATCCCTGCAACCCACACGGGGGACCCCAACGAAGCTCCTGGTTTCTGCCGAGCCCAGGCAGTTGAGGCTATCTGAGGGAGTGAGCCAGTGGATGACAGATCAATTTCTCTCTCTCTCTTAACTGTATTTCAAAGTAAACGAATCATTGAAAAAAAAAACATGATGAGTGAATTAACACTTCTGTCAACAGAATTCATGAATGGCGGTCTTTAACCAGAGAGAGGCATTTCACGCCCCATCAAGGCCTGCAGCATCCAGGTCTTCCATGTGGGAGGAGAGGAACTGAGAACTTGAGCCATTATCTGTTGCCCAAGCTCGAAGTGAGATGGAGTTGAGGAACTAGAGCCAAGGTATTCCAATCCAGAATGCGGGCATCATGGTAATATAACAGAGAAAGCGAGGCAGGAACTCTCCACAAATGTCACTCTAGGCCATTGCCTGCTGCCTTCCAAGGCACACATTAGCAGGACAATAGAATGGACACAGAACTAGAACTCTAATCCGGGTATTGCGACATCAGATGCCACTGCCCCAACCAGCATCCCACGTGTCATCAAGTGCCTGCAGAAGGAGCCATCCACTTCTAGGGAAGTTTCAGCAGAGCTTTGTTCTGACTTTGCTGCGTTACTAATGACTTATTTCTAAGTATTATATTTTGATGTTTCAGGTTGGAAAGGAAGACTCTCTCTTACCTGGTTTTGGGAAAGGCTTTTCTTCTCTTTTACTCCAAGTTGACTTTTCCCAAAGCTCAGCTGTCACCTTTCAATGCTGTCTATGGATACATTAAAAGACCTTGAATTTCCTATTTATGAATAAAGATAGGAGTAAACATCTTTTTTTCTTCATCATTTTCACTAGCAATCAAACATAGAAGAAGGTAGGGTTTTTTTTTCCTGACTTAGTTCTGTTCCATTTATAACCCTCCCTGACTAAATACTCATCCAAGGATTCAAACCACCACCCCCCCCATCTGTTCACCTGGTAAGCTCATGAGGCCCACTAATGCCTTTGGCAAGGGGAAGGAGGAGGACCTTTATGTTTGGGGATTAGTATAAGTGGTTTGCACACGGTCATTTACACTTTATGAAGCTAAGGAAAACTGATTTTCTGAGAGGGAATAAAAAAAAGAAGCACATTATAAAATAACTTTGTGTTCCATTTCCAAGTTCTGTGGCTGTAAATAAAGCTTTGCCTTTGGAGCTGTAAGGCAAAGCCCGGAGGACCACTCCAGCTCCATGCTAAGCGACAGACGGCTTGCCAGAGAGATGAATGCATTTCATTATCTGGAGCTTATTCCACAGGCATAATTAGAACTCCTTTGAGAAGTCAACTAATTATGCCATAGCCAGCAAAGTATGTGAAGATTCCATTTCGGCATTAAGCAGAATCTAGTGAGCTCCCCTGTAAGATTTCCTACTAGAAGGGGATGGAATAGGACAATGTCGTTTCCATGACAATGGTTTCTGATGAGTACTGCTGGATACCATGAAGGTAGAGTAGAGTACCTTCCTCTTGGGATGGTGCTTGGAGAAAAGGCAGCTAAAATCAGCCAGACAGATTATTAGATGTCCTCCTACAGAAACACAGCTGCAGGTATATTATTTCTGGCTGGGATAATGGTAATATGAGGGGACCGGCAGAGACACCAAATGTACAACCTTCCCTGGCTGGCTGTTTGCCTTGCTATGCAGAAACTGTATGGAGCAGAGCTATCTGGCCACAGCATTGAAGGTTCCAGCTGCAGCCTGCTAGGTCCCACCCCACAGCCAGGACCTGCACCTCCAGCCAGGGATGACTCAGATTTTTCCATCCTTATCAACCTTGGATTCAGATTAGGAACTTTCCTAATGTCACCTGAATCCTAGAGAAAAGACACAAACTCTGGCCCTACTCACTCCAGCTAATCCCAACAAGGGTCTCACCTCCCAGCCTAGCTCAAGGGAATGGAATTGGCACTTTGCACAGACTTTCTTGAGTCTGGATAAAGAAAAAATAGAAAACAATGTAAGACCACAGATATTCTTCAGGAAGAGGAAAATGGGAGATGCAGCCAGGCAGTTCCATCTGCATGTAACCTGTAAAATGAAATGTGACTTCGCTTCATAGCACTCGAATCACTTTTGGAAAAATTAGCTTCAGATTAGAATTTTAAAAAGAGAGAGAAAAAATAAACAAAAAACTGGTAGGTGAGGAAGTAAGCACTCCTTGTAATAAAGGACTACCAAACAGCTAAGAAATGGCTCAACAGATACCTGACTTTCAAAAGACAGAACATGCTAGAACATATAGATAAGGGTTTTGCAGTTCAGAAAGGCAAGATGAGATCTTCAGAAGATGAAGATATTTCAAAGACAGCAAGGAAGCCACCCCGGCCTTGTGCAAGACAGATTGTCCCTGGCCACAGCTGGCCAGAGAGTTCTCACCACTGTTCCCAAGTTAGTGCTCCAGAAAGCCACCACCAGTGGGCTGCAGCTGAGCCCTGGGTCCCAGGCTCTGAGCCCTCTCAGAGTGGGGGCTGCACAGCTGGAGTTAATGAAAGAGTTAATGCAATTTTCCACTCTCTCTGCTTGGGACTCTGATGGGGCTGGACCTGCCCAAGTCACCTTTAGGAAATGGAAAAACCTAACTCAGCACACACGAAGGCCAGCACAGAAAGGAATGCTGGAGATGAACCAAGGAAAGGCCTCAAGAAAGGCAAACAGCCTGGAGGAAGACGTGTGGGTGGCAGCACAGTCGCCATCTTCCCAACTGCATCTCAATGACCACCTGGCTCCAATGTCCAAATCCCGACCCTTGGGGTACCGCTGGGTTCCAGGACTGGTGTGCACATGGCAGGAAAGGGGCTCAGCCCCCACCCCTTCATGCAGCCCACAGATGTCTCAGCTGGGATGAGTTAGCTGGGCAGTGACCACATTTTGGGGAGAAATCACCCATTGATTTATCACATGGGGCATAAATCATAAAATGCATTTAGTTGACTTCATTGCCTGTCTTGTCATTCTGCCCCTCTGAAGTGGAATGAGGAGGCAGATGCCTTTTCTGGGATCAATTCCAGATCCCACTTGCGTTTCAAACACAGAAAAAGCAGGAAGGGGTTCATGCAGACCTTCTGCCACAGGTCGATCAAAGTCTCGGCCCCTTGAAGGTTGTGTCACCATGTTGATAACTCCAGGAGCCCAGGCATCTAACTGGGGGCGGGGGGAGTGTTCCAACCCAGATGGGCCCCCAGGCCCCAGATGGGGCTACAGAAAGCAGCAGCACTGTCTCCAAAACAAGCCAACCTGGTCTTCGACTCAGAGGCTCTGCAGACTCACTGCACGGGGCAGGTCCTGGAGGTGATGTGGGCACACATAAAGATTTCTCATGACTGACACTTTACAACAAACTCGGTGAAAACCTGAGCTACAGCCAGGACAAGAAAGGGTTCTTTCCCGAAAAGTCTGGAGAGCTCCTATGAAATGCTTGTTCTTGGGCTTGGAATGCATCGGGGTTTTTGGGGGAGGATCATGGCTCATTCACTCCATTCTCTGTCATCAAGAATTCCATCCCATTCCTTCTCCAGTTCCATGGATGGGATGGTACTGCCACATGCCTTTGCTCACCTGATACCTCTGATGTAACTGGGAAGGAGCTACTATGAGGGACACTGCTTTGCAAATCAGAGGCTTAAAGAGATGAAGCGACGTGTTGTGAGTGGAACTGTAAATTGGTAAAAATCCTCATGGAAAACAATAGGAAAATTCTCCAGAATTCTAAAACTAGAACCACCATATGATCCAACAAGCCAACACACACACACACACACACACACACACACACACACACACACACACACGGGAATGGACTGAAATTAGAATCTCACAAAGCTTTCCCTACTCCCATATTCACTGCACACGCATTCATGACAGCGAAGATACAGAAACAACCTGACAGATGCACAGGGTTACAGTGCAATAGTCTTTAGTCTTCGAAACAAGATGTTCCTATCTTTTGCCCACAAAATATACAGACCTGCAAGTGCTCTAGGTCAGTCACAGGACAAACTGCATCTAGAAGAGTCAAAGGTATAAAAGTAGACAAGAGAATGCTTATTCCCAGGGCCCGGAGCAGGAAGGATGTGGGCGTGAGGTGAGACTTGTCACTTTACATGCTTAAAAGCACAGTTATACAAGGTAAGTTGCACAGATTCACTCTGCCATATAACTTCCATAAGTAACAAAACTGTATTGTGCATTTATACACTTAGTAAGAAGGTGAGTTTCACACAAAGAGTATTCATGAGACAAACTAAACAAAAGGGATGCCAGGAAAGGTCTGGAGGGGATGGGTGTGTTCACTGACTGCTTCGGGGGTCATACGTGGTCATGTTGATATGTACACATGCAAACCTGTCAAACTGTATACATAAGTTATATGCAGGTTCTCATGTACCAATTATACCTAAATAAAACGGGGACTGAAAAAAAAATAACTAAAGAGTCTCTTTGGCAGTTATGCGGAGACAAAGTGGGGCAGCTGCATCTGGAGAAATGCTTGGCTTGGGCATTGGGAAGAAATGCAACAGGATTGTAACTTCACGCGGATGTAAGAGTGGCAGGTGTTGGAGACACACAACTAATGCCCTGGCCCGGAGGAGGCTCATGTCCTGCACAGGGGGCGCACTCCTGACAACGAGGAGAATGTTGATCTTGCTCAGGGCACCTGCAGGACCCACCCCATAGAGGAAATGGACAATAGTTCTTCAGGTAACATAAGGAGCATCCAAGGTGGGACTCGGCCTCACCCGTGGCTCCTGCAAGAGAAGACCTCCATCCACCAGCCAGCTCCCAGGCCATGGTGCTTTGAAAATAGACCACTGTGAGGCTTCCCATTGTTTTGCTGCATCAGCAAATAATGTAAGACAATACTTAGGGGCTGTTTCAAAAGGCATGTGTTTTGAAGCCAACTCACACTAGATCACTCACACATAACATTCTCTGCCAAGTCGGTATCCCCTTCTGTCTTCACAGCAGCTCAAGGCGTCTGAGGAAGTTTCCTCTGGTGCACCTGCTGAGCTGTGTTCAGGACCCCTCATTGCATCTCCTCTTCTCCAATGATTCCCTACTTCCCAAGGACTCAGTCAGCTCTGAGAACAATCATTGCCCACGACAAACTCCCCCCTCCCACCTTCTAGACGAAGAAACCACACAACAGAGATGACATCATTTTACCAAATCTACGCAGCTTGGCAGAGTGAAGCCTGGGCACACAGTAGTCTAAGCCCTGACTATTGGTCTGGACAAGTCACCTAGCTTTTCAAATCTCCTTTTCAACACTCCACTAACAGACAGGTTCATCCTCCCTGAAACTGTTCTGTAATGATGAATATTAGTTATTATTTCTTGGTAAGTGATGCTATTGAATGGCCAGTTACTTCTCAGTGTATATTACTAGGTACTCAAAGCTTAGGTCAAAAGGATACTACATATATTTTTAGTCACAAGTCAGAGAAATGAAAAGCCCCAGAACTGTTTTGAAAATGCAGCTGAATACTTTAATCTTCTTAGATGTCAGCCAAGACACACATAGGGATTAATCCACATTCAGAGATAAAGAAAAAAAGCATTTTGCATTTTCCACACTACACCAGCTAGAACCTACGTAGTAAAAGCACGCTGTAGTGGCAACAGAGGGCATTTCACAATGCCACAAGTGCAAAATCACAGTGACAATGGCATGGCAGTCGTCACGTACTCTACCTAGTGTGTGTCCAGTACTGAGCTTGGCAGCAAGTCATAACGTTGAATTCTTAACACAGCAAAGTGTGTGTCATTAGCACCCTGTTCCAAGAATGATCAGCCAGCATCCAGACTCTCCTTTCTTTCTATCAGGAAACAATATAAGCTATCCTCACCCATGCCCCAGGACGCCCGTTCAGCAGTCCAACTGTAAGGGGGGGGAAAAAAACAGGAAACAAAATGTGGACGTATCATTGGCTTGCAAATAAAGCATAACTGGCTTGGCCAGCTCCCAGCTCGTACCAGGGGTGCCAGTAAATTAGTTCATGTGTCTTAGCAGCAAGCCCACCAGGTTCTGCAAGCCTGGGGCTGGGGTGGAGCTCAACAAACCCCATTTCTGCTTTGCCAGCTGTCCCCTGGGGACTGACCAATCTCACCGGGTCAACATGGGAGGCTACGCTGATGGAGGGACTTGCTCCATCCAGTTTGTTTCCCACTGGTTTCTGGTTCCGAGCACCTCCTCTCCTGCAGCACCTCCAGAGGTGCCATTTCAAGAGCACTCCATGAATTCAATTTTCAGAATCACCCCCTTCTCCAAAGTCTGGGTCCCTTCCCCAGTGGACCCTCCTCTGAGCTGAGACCACAGCAGTGAGCGCCCTGGAAAGGTCTGGCTCCCAGTGCCACTGCTCCACTCCCTGCACAGGTCTAAAGTTTAGTAATTACCACTCTCTTCCCTTTCTCTCTCCTCTCCCCTCACCAGCCATAGGTGACAACGATTTCCTACAGTTGCTGTTCCCTGAAACCCTAGAGTTCTCCTTCGTCCTCTCATGAACACCTGAATTATCTGTATTCAAATAGCTGGTGGAAGTCTGGCCCTGGCTGGACCCTGCCAGATTTTCTGCGAGTATCACCGGGCTGGGTGGCATTTCTCAGTGTGTCCCAGGTTGACCAAACCCCCTGTGAATGTGAATCACAAACTGCAATGTATGAACTGCCTCTTCACACCCAGATGTCAGGGCCCCATTTTCAGAGAGGTCCCCCTTCCCCGACCCCATGATGAAACTGCAGGATGTGGAGACAATCTGACACGGCTAAGCCTCTGTGATGCCCAGCTGCATAGCTGCAGTCTTGGGTACAAAATCAGGATGGGGACTTGGGCAGACCCTCAGGCAGGTGCCTGCATCCCATACCACTGGCACCTTAGAAAGCCGTTTGCTGGAAGACAGTGAGGGTCACCTGGTGAGATGTTCAGGACTCCCACCTGCTTTCTGACGACAGAGGCACCTGGGTGGAGGCCACCGTCCCAGGAGCACGCCCAGAAAGAGCGACACTGGCAGCAGCATCAGGGATGCCACGAGAAGCTGTCTTGAGCCCCTGACATGAAGTGATTTTTCAGTGGCTGGCAGCAGTCACGCATCAGTGGGCCCTGTTCCTAACTTATGTTGCTGTGCTCGTCCTACTGCAGTCAAAAGATGTCAAAGATCAGCAGAAGTAATTAAAAATAAACTGGGACACAGCGAACCATTTTAACTCTCCCTTCAGCTGCGGAGCAGGGCGAGGGGTGTCACTGCAAGTGCTCACTGGGGTGACTGAGAACGCCTGTGACTGTCACACCGTTGACTGACCATGAGAAATGAATGTCCCTGCTACTCTCCTCCGACAGCCTTAGCATTCATCGCCCCTGAGAAGACACAGTCATGACAGCAACTCACCCAAGACTCTCAGACTAACACGTGACGTCAGGGAGGGAGGAGGAGGGAGCAGAAGGCAGAGAGAGAAGCTTAGCCCTCAAGTGAAACAGCCGCGAGATACTGGAGCGCCCTCAAGCCTTCACAAGTGCACCCTCTAGACCCTCTTTCAGAAATCAGCAATGGTGAAGAATGCAAACCAAAGGTGCCTGTACAGCCTCCCCCACGTCTCCGGGCCGCACTGTTCCCACAGCCACCAGAGCACACTTCGGGTATGTATGTAGCTGATGGCTCCCTCCCCTGTTCAGAAGCTTCCCACCATGCGTGGGTCACAGCTTCAGAGCCTCACTATGCTCATGGAAGCTCTGCCCAAATCATGGTCCCCGAACCCACCTGGCCGTAGTCCTTAGCTCTTCCTCCTGCTCCTCCTCACCCCTACCTTGCCATTCCAAACTTTTCTCAGAGGGTCTTCCCTTGGCTAGCTCATGCACGAGGGTGGCCCCCACCCCAAGCAACTCAAGGCCTGCGTCTCTTTTACTCCTTTTTATCTGGTATTAGCACTGCCCTGTCCTGTGGCCTGTTACTGTTCTCTTCAGTTTCTCTGGCGGCATCTTACTGGCCACTCAGTCCAGAGCTCTGGAATCATAACTTGGGCCAGAGAGGACCCTCCAGCCTCGATGTTAACCCAGTCCTTTGCAAAGAATGGGCGGAGCCAGAGAGAGGGGAAGTGGTGAAGATGAACCAACAACACTCAATGAGCCATCCCATCCCCACAGTCGGACCTCAATGCCTTTCCAAAGGGAGGAAATCACTTTTCTCAGCTGCTTCAAAGGTAGGCAGGGAAGTGCTATGCAGAGTTACTTGAAAGTCAACGGAACAGAACAATCTCATTGGAGGAGGAGTGGGGGGAAGAATACAAAATTCTTTCTACATGGCTGAAGATCACTGAAGCAATGAGGTTCCAGGTGGATATGTCTTGACCCAGTCCACAACTTCCCCTTCTTAGAACGGCGCACACCACACAGGAAGGTGAGCAGGAAGGTGAGTTTTAGACTTTATAACCACACAGAGGTACAGCAGCAGAGCCAAGCCTTTTAAGGCTTCATCTACCAAATTCTACCAAGGAACAAGACCTACTTGGGGCGACACCCCTAGACAGCCCCTCCTGGGGATGATGTGATACCAGATCAAATCAAAGGGACTTTCTCTTTTTCAGATTCAGTTATTTCTTTGAAAAGCAGAATTATAGCAAGATAGGGAGAAATATAGAGAGCTCTTCCATCTACTGCTTCACTCCCCAAACAGTGGTGGCAACAGCAGGGCTGAAGAAGGCCGGAGCCTGGAGCTTCTTCTGGATCTCTGTAAGGGTGCAGGAATTCTAGTATGTGGGCCATCTTCTGCTGCTTTCTGTGGCCATAAGCAGGCAGTTCAATCATAATGAGAGCTGCAGGACAGGAAATGATGACCACATGGGATGCCAGTGTCCTAGGCAGCAGCTTAACTTACCATGTTGCAATGCTACCCGGAAATCACAGTGACTTCTAGCAGTTTACAGAAAAGCTTCAAGGCCTCAAACCATTATGTGATCAAGGGCTCCCCTCTTTCCAAGCCCAGAGTTCCTTTTGCTCCTTTTTTAAAACTCCTCGCCTGGCTGCCAAGGGCTCTCCCAGGACCTGAGCCCTGATGTGCGACCCATGGGCCCCCAAGTTACCCTCTTGTCTCTGTTCTTGAGACTGATGGTCATGAAGCACACAGCACACAAAAGGGAAGCCCCCTCTGCCATCGCAGGAGAATGATTCAGCGACATCTACACACAGTCCCAGCCTGAGACTGTGCAACTGGCTCTCCCAGGCTCTCTGCCCAAGACCACCAAAGCCCTGACACTGTACACAGCACCGTCCCGCACTAAGGGACACAGTTGCCAAAGAGATGGACTGACTGTCCTGGTTGCCAATTTGCAGAACAGACAGCTCTTCCCCAGTCCACCTGTCTTCTGTTACTTTGTTTCACCCCTAAGATGTCTCATTCTAGTTACAGAGAAGGGTTAGCCCTGGACTGCTGGTGCCATATCCATAAAGTCCCAAATCTCACTTGAGCTCCTGGAACTTGAACAGGGATGGTAACAGTGCTCTGCTTAATTCTTACGTAGTTTGAGAATTAAACACAATTAGAGAAGCACCCGACCCTTAGCAACCTCTGAGAGCTAGCGATCACTAGTTCTGCTGTAGAAATAGACCGAGGCTGACTCAGGGGAGTGAGAGAAGACCCGCAGAGCATCACTGCTTTGCTTCTGTCACTCCTCCCAGAGCTCAGGCAGGGCAAGCCACGGACAGGTGCCTAGGGTCACCTTTCCCACTGCACATGCAGGCCATGGGAGTATCCCTTCAGACCTACAGTTAAAGCGAAGTTACCTTGAGGTCTTTCATTTGCCAAGAGCAACACAAATCAGATGTACTAAGCTGGGGGTAGATTGACTCCATCCCCTACAGTAACAGGGATTATAGAGAATCAATCGCTTTGCTGGGATTTGAGGAGTATTAAGACAGCTGTTAGAAACCTTCTAAAATTCACATGCCGAACCTCCGCTGGACATGTGAGAGTGTTAACGGTCAGGGACTTGGGGTGCGACAAGGATCAGATGAGGTCACTGTGGGAATGTGTTCAGGAGTCACAGAAGGGCTTGCCTTCCCATTCTGCTCTCTACCAAATGAAGATACAATGACAAGTTGATAACGTGCATATTGGAAAAAGGTCCTCCCCCAAAACTGACCATATTGGCATCCTGATAAGAAAAGTAAATTTCTTCTGTCAATAGTTCACCTGGCTGACTGTGTTTTGTTATAACAGCCTCTGTTAAAACAGAGTATCCCTGCTTTCCTGGGCTTTTGAAAAGTGGGTGTTCCCTTTGCTACCCCAGCGAGCAGAAAGCTGTGACGGTCACCTGTGTCTCCACACCTCCTCTCTCAGAACCAGACTCCAGCGAACAGTCAGCCTGCCATTGTCACTTAGCCCCTCCCTGGTTTCCAGACCAAGACTGGGGAACCTACAGCTACCACTCATCATTGTGTACAGGCTGAAGAGGAGGCAAGCTGGCGGAGGAGAAGGAAGAGCACAGAGGGTCATTAACCATCCTGGGAAGAGCCATAGCAGCACAAGGACAAGGCTCCGCCATGCAGCCTCCCAGCCCCTCCACTTCCTGCTGTGTGGTTGGTGGTGTTTACTCTAGTGGAACACACCATCTTCTCTTACGTGCAGCCAAACAATAAATGCTGATGATATCTCAACGGATTTGCCAACACACACACAGGGAGTCTAAATTTCCTCAAAATCCTTCTAGATCACAGTTGGCAAACGTTCTTCTAAGACCAAACAACAGTTATTTCGGGCACTGCAGACCAGAAAGTATCAGTCACAGCCACTCACCTCTGCCAGCCGCCCAAGACAACATATGAACAAACGGATGTGGCTGCATCACAGTAACAGCTGACCTGTGGACACTGAAACTTAAATTTCATGTAGAAATCCTGTGTCATGAAATATTCTTCATTGAAAAAAAAATGTGAGTCTTTGTCCATTTAGGAACGTACAATTCACAAATCATCATGGACAATGATGCACGGGCTGCAAGAGCTAGCAATGGACAGGCCAGGTTTGGCTCAGCGAACATCACTTTCATCTCTTTTAACCACTTAACTAACCATTTTCTTAACTATCTAGGTATTTCTTCTCTGCCTTGAACATAACCGGGGACCTTTGAAAAATAATCCCATAGCTTTTTTTTTTAACGTTATAACAGCAATACACAGATGAACAGGCAAGGCCTTTTTCTTCTTTTTTTTTTCTGATTTAAATGAATGCATCTTTATTTCTTGAGCAGATTCTGGAAGGAGTCCCTTTATAGTGAAAGGTTCTTATTTTATCCCCAATGTGTAACAGCAGCTGTGAAGCCACTAACCAATAGATATTAAGCAAAAGCAAATGGCATCCAATAAGTGCATAAATAGCTCCTCATTTCTGCTCTCAGAAACAAAGTGCTGGCAAGGGACGTATTGCACAGGCCCTCCTGGTGCTGCCTGTAGAGCGACTGAATCACCAGTAATGTTCTTCCAACTTGCTCTCCACTGGCTCCTGTGCAGTAACCTGCAGCAAGGCCCTGGTCAGGCAGCAGGTAATTTTTTGTTTGTTTTTGTTTTAAAAATTTATTTATTTGTATTGAAAAGGCAGATACACAGAGAAGAGACAGAGTATAGACAGCAGATCTCCCATCTGCTGATTCACTCTCCCAGCAGCCACAATGGCCAGAGATGAGCCAGGAGCCTGGAGCATCCACCGGGTCTCACACGCAGGTGCAGGGTCCCAAGATTCTGGGCTAATCTTGGCTGCTTTTCCAGGCCACAGCAGGGAGCTAGATGGGAAGTGGGGCTGCCGAAATTAGAACCAGTGCCCATGTGGGATCCTGGCGCATGCAAGGTGAGGATTTTAACCACTGGGCTACTGCACCGGGCCCTGTTTGTTTTTAAGATGCCCACAAATACTTCCATTGCCTCTTCTCGCTTCCTTCTGTGTTCCCAGTCAGGAAGCCTAGGGTACTGCCCTCTGGGGAGTGGGCACACAGATTTTCCTAAAGGGTTAGACACTGCACTCAGAAAGCCTGCAACAAGTAGATGTTAAGCGCCACAGCCACACTCACAGCCAAATGCGGTTTCATCAGGGACTCTGTCCGACAGCCAATGCAGAGCAGAAGGGAGGGTCACCAGCTTAACCCCCACACAGGAAAGTGATGTTACTTTAGGTTCCAGTAGAGCAGGGATATTTTATGGACAGGCAGAAAGTGACAGAGTGATCTCCACATTCTGCTTCACTCCCCCAAGGACTGCAAGTAGCCAGGGCTTCGCCAGGCTGAGGCCAGGAGCCAGATACCCCCACTGCCTTCTGAGGGATGCAATAGCAGGAAGCTGGAATCAGGTCCAGAGCAAGGACTTGAACCTGGGTCCTGGGAAACGGGCTGCAGGTATCTCAAGGAGCATTCTGACCACGGCACCAAATGTCTTCCTCCAAATGAGGCTTTTAGTGCATTGCTATGCCAAATGACTTTTATCTTCCATCTTCTTACTTCCAGAATTAACTTTTTTTCTTTCATTATTGCAACATAAGCAATGACCCAAACTAATGCAATTTCAGACAATACTAGCTACCCTGCATTTCCGGTGGAATCTGTACAACGCCTAGCCAGATCCTCTGCTCTTGGTCTTATGAGGCTGTGGCAAAAGGTGTCTGGGCTGCAGTTCCACCTGCAGGCTTGGGTGTGGAAGAGCTGGCGTCTGAGCTCAGCTGGCTGGCTGCTTTCCTTGTGGCTACGAGACTGAGGGCTCTAGATGAAAGCCAGGGTTCAATCCTGGAAGTACAGTTCTTTGCCACAATGTCTTTTCTAAACAACTACTTAATTCATCCCATCAGTAAGGCAGACACTCTGGGAAATATTTTCAATTAAACTCCCTGGATGAAATCCCTTTCCATTGCTGATTGGAAACAAAATTCCTTCACCATTATCAGAGTCTACTGGTGAGAAATAAGTTACAGGTCCTGTCCACACTTCAGGATAAAGTATTCATGAAGACAGACTATAGTCTAATGAGGACTGCTGATCTGAATCTTATGAGGCTATTTCAATTTGAAACTATTATTGAAGCTGCTAAGTGGAGCTAAGACCCACCTTTTTCCAGCCAAGTTGCATATACATAACATAAACACTAGGGGGCAGAATGCAAGACGCTGTCCTAGGCTCACTGACTGCCCTTCCCTGCAGGGCCAGGATGCGATGCAAGGTTGTGGAACTTTGCAGCAGAAGTACAATACCTGTGCTCACAGATTCACTACAGAACAAAACGAAAGGCCAGGAATCAATCATTCCCCAAGACTACTCCCAGGAGTTGAGTTCACAAAGATAAGGGCACTTGGGCTGGAGGAGGACAGCTCAGGGCAAACGTAAGGGAAAGGCACAAACCCGCGGAGGCTACGGCACAGGTAATAACAAAAGCGCAGTAATGCAGAGCAGTGGTCAGGGACTCCACACCACGGAGCAGCGAAAGCAGATGAGTGGACAGAGAAGGAACAACAGGAGCAGTAAGGGTCACGGTCCACAGTTCAATGCTGGCTGCCCCAGGGTGGCCATCCTTGTTTGTCATTCACGCCATCTGGGAATGTTGGCCTCAAAGTGGCAGATATGCTCCATGGAGAGCAAACTATACCTTGAATATTTCATCTCATCTCTCCAGATCTGTAAAGGTTGGTCAGCATTTCAGTTTTTCAAGGGGTCATGGGAGGGACCAGCTGTTACGCTGTGAAGCTGGCATCCCATTGAGCAATAGTTCATGTCACAGGAGGCTCCACTTCTGATCCAATTCCCTGACTCTGCACTTAGGAAAAGCAGCAGAAGGTGGCCCAAATGCTTGGGCCTCTCCTACCCACACAGGAGACACGGTAGTAGTGTGACTCGTGGCTTCAGCCTGGGCCACCCTGGCCACTGCAGCCACCAGGAGGAGTGAGATGGCAGATGGACAGGCTTTCTTTTTGGCTCTCCCTCTCTCCTATAACTCTGCTTTTCAAATAAATAAATCTTAAAAAAAAAAAAAGAAACAGAAGGGTAGGAGCCAAGAAATATGAATCTGTGCAACAATTCCTCAGAGGGAAGAAAACAGTCCTTGTGAGAGTAAGCAGGGCAGCTGGGCGGACAACACCCACGGCAGAGCCAACCCCATTCCCTGGGCTATTTCTAGGATGGAATTTCTTAGGGCGGCCCTGCTGAATCTGAGGCAGTACAGAAGGCCCTGCAGGCCATGGGGAATCAAACACCACGGGGGGTGTGAAGGGTCTAAGAACCACCAACGGGCATGACCTGGTCCAGCTTATTGCTGACTTCTAACCATGGGCAAAGACCCACTGGCTACAGACAGAAAATCGGCCTCTGCCTGACAACAGTCACAGGTGGACAGAACGACCTTGTGTAAAGCTGACATTTCCACGACCCTTGCTCTAACAAATCCAAGAATATACTTAACCTACAGCCAAGATTGTGCACCCGGAAAGACGTGCTGAGACTTGAGGTGTGCCTGGAGATTCAGCAGCCTGCAGCCCTCACCCTACACCTATAGGTAAGGACTGTCCGTGAATGCCAAGACCCACGGGCAACAGTGCTCCATTGAGTCTCACCGCCTAGCAGAGGTTCATGCAATATACACACAATTGATAACACAACTGGTATTAAGGGGACATCATTAGAAGGTCACTTCATTTTCTTCTCTTTTTAAATGGTCCAAATACTGTACAATCATGCTGAGAGATGCCATGGCACCCGTGAATAACCTACTTGGGCTGTCAGATGTCAACATTTCCATTCCTATTTCCCAGCACGGGGGCCTTCTGCTCGACTCCCTCGGTCACTCGTGCTGGGCCATACAATGTGTCTCATCCTGCTCGCTCAATGTCGTGTGCTGCAGACATACAGCTCTGTCCTGGGTTCTCTTCCCTTTACATCACAAATGCTCATCTGGACTAACTCTGGCCGCTGCCCACCCCTGGAAGTCATCACCTGCAGGCAACTGAAATCACCTGGCTTAAGGGGAAACTCCATTTTAAGGCTTGGGTTCCTCACACCGGGCATATTGGGGCGGGTCATATACATCCCTGGTTAGCTTGGGTGTATGTGCTATCTAGGAGTCCCCAAATCTCCAACCTTTACTCCAGGCACCAGGGGCCATGGCTGTTCCCAAGGGAAGCTCCAGTGGAAGGAGCTGGGGTCTGCTGGGGGCTTGTTGTGCAAGCTGCACACAGCTTTGCACATGAGACTCATACCTGACCAAGTGACACACTCAGTAAAGACTTAGTTTTATGGGTACAGCATAAGATTTAAGTATATATATGTTTAAAAATCTCTCCAGTTAATTCATAATGGTTCACAGTTTAATAAATCTAAAAATTGAGACCATCCAAAATAGTATTAGTAATCACTGATACACTGAACACATGTGTTCATCAGATCACTGAAGCTCAATTTGAGTATCAAACCATCAGAGTTAAGGAGAGACGAGCTTTGACAAGTGTTTGAAAACAGTGTAGAAGGACAGAGGAAGAGGAAGTTTGGAGAGCCGGGTCTGGAGAGGAAGGACAGAAAGAATTCACAATGAAGATGACTGCGATGGGCCTGGTCCACAGCCTAGTGGCAAACCATCACCGTGCCTCTGCCAGGATCCCACACAGGAGCCAGTTTGTATCCCGGCTGCTCCACTTCCCATCCAGCTCCTCGCTTGCATCCTGGGAAAGCAGCAGAGGATGGGCAAAGCCTTGGGACCCTGCACTCACACAACAAGCCAGAAGCAGCTCCTGGCTTCAGATCAGCTTAGCCCCAGCCATTATGGCCACTTGGGGAATGAGCTAGTGGATGGAAGATCTTTCTCTATCTCCTTTGTGTAAATCTGCCTTTCCAATAAAAATAAATAAATCCTTTTTAAAAAAGAAGAAGATGGCTGTAATACCCAAGACCAAGACTAACTTCACAATTCGAAAGTTGTGGGGTCTACCCGCAGCTCTGGCTACAGGGAATATACAAGCAAAGAAGCATTACACAGACGGGAGGCAGCACTCTCCACGGTGACTCCTTTCAACAAACACGTCAAACATGTATTCACAGGTTTCTCTTCTCTCCACCAAAGAGATTCATTAAAAAAATAATAAGGAAAGTTACAGTCTTTCACAAAGCACCAGGCACGAGAACCCACAGGTCACTTATCCATGTGTGAGGTGTCCTGTGTGGACTCCCATGCACGCCCGTCCTCGACGGCAACCTACCTTGCGATCCGGCCAATTGTATTTTGCAAAGATGGTGTCATAGGTGTCCACCGCTCCGTCGGTAATGAGCATGATGGCCTGGCTGCAGATGCTGCCTTGTCCCGTGTGGTTGAACTGTGCAAAGAAAACAAGAGCAAATTCAAAGGCACGTTCCTCAGAGAAGTGCGTGCATGCACCTGGCAGGAGCGGAAGGCAAGAGAGCTTGGGCGGTCTCCCCAAGGAAGAGCTCATAGTGCAGAAGTGACGTGACAGGCCTTTCTGCAGAGACTGCCACAACTGCACTGCGACCTGAGCCTCAAGGGGCGCCGGGAGAAGGATTAACAAACACAGGCAAGAGGCGGGAGCCTGCATGGCGGCTCAGACACTGTTTAAGATGCCCACGATCCACATCTGAGTATCAGGCTTCAATTCTCTGCTCTGGCTCCTGGTTCCAGCCTCCCGTTAAACTGCACCCTGCATGGCAGCAGTGATGGCTAAAGTCACTGGGTCCCTGCCACCCAATCTGGGAGTGGACTGAGTTCCTGGTTCCCAGGATGGACCTCACCCATCCTGCCAGTAGCAGTGGCAGGCATCTGTGAGTGGACTCGTACAGGAGCTCTGTGTGTTTCCATCTGGCTCTCTGACAACATTTATTTAAAAGATTTATTCTATTTTTATTGGAAAGTCAGATATTCAGAGAGAAAGAGAGAGGAAGATCTTCCATCCGCTGATTCACTTCCCAAGTGGCCGCAATGGCCAGAGCTGTGCTGATCCAAAGCCAGGAGCCTAGATCTTCTTCCAGGTCTCCCATGTGGGTGCAGGGTCCCAAGGCCGTGGGCCATCCTCGACTGCTTTCCCAGGCCACAAGCAGGGAGCTGGGCCTCTGGGATTAGAACTGGTGCCTATATGGGATCCTGGAACATGCAAAGCAAAGACTTTAGCTGCTAGGCTACTGCACCAGGCCCTCTGACAACTTTCTAAAGATTATTTTACCTAAAAGTTACAATCACAAAGAGAGAAGGAGGTATTCTTAGGTAGCAAAATCCCCTTTCACTGTAACTGAGAAATGCGTTCATTTACTCTGAAAGTATTAAGGGCATGCATCATGCTTGGAATGAAAAAGACAAAAATTCCCTTTGTCTGACAGCCATGTAACCTCTCTGGGAAGACAAACACAAAGCAGTGCATTTGACAACGGTGGTGCTGGTGCTGAGGAGAAAGCACGGAAGGGGGCAGGAGATGTGGAGCGGGCAGTTTCAGAAGAAGGCGGCAGGGAAGAACTCACTGGGAAGGTGACGTTCGAATGACATCCACGGAGGTGAGCACCTCAGCCAAAGGCATTCTGGAGAAAGTAGAGTGGGAGTGTGCCTGGCCTATTCGATCTATTGCTCATGAGTTGGAGGGAGGACAGAGGCTGCTCGTGGCTTTGCTGGCTGGCCACTGGTGACGCAGGAAGCTGATAAAGCATGCACGTTGAAGCTATCACTGCTCAGCCCCTAAGCACATGGAAGTCTGATGTGGAATCTGTCGTTGCAGTAAGCTGAGAGATGATAAAACGAACTTTTTATCCCTGGACACGCCAACATACATATGGATGAAGGGCAGTGGTTCCACTGGGGAACATCGGAACAGAGAAAACCTAACTCAGCATACTAGAAAGAGCTCAAGCTACCCCAGCACCACAGAGAAGTTCCCCTTCCTCTGCGTTCATTTCTTCATTGGTACGATGTGAATAACATCCCCCCGCGGTTATTACAGCGCAGGTTGGATGCACATTAAATGTTGGGCAACATTTCGAACATACTTCAACCTTCTTATTCTCTGAGGTTGATATTAACATTATCAATGTTTTATAATTTGGGGAAACTGAGAAACAGATGAGCTCACGTTCCCAAGACCACACAGCTGCTATGTGACGTCTCACATTTGAATCCAATCTGGCCCTGGACTCTGTTCTCCATTTGAACACACTCTACAGCCCTTCACCATGGCATGGAGTTCTCAATGCTCAGCCCCTAATCACATACAAAGTGATCAAACAGAGAGTGATGCATTAAGCCTCTGTAAATGTCAAGTTTCTTCTGCTTCTCTCCTTGGGGTTCCAAGGTCACAAGGCAGTGACCAAGGCTGCACCCTGGAGAGTTGATGCTCCCTAAGTTTTATGTCCTGGGTACTTCCCTTACTGAGTTCTGGCCCTGGCAGTCATTCCTACATTGCAGCCTTGAGTTAATGAGCAGACAAGGCCCACGATGTTGTGACATCAGCAGGTAGAACCAATGGTAACCTATTGTTATCACAAGCCAAAGCTGTCCACATGTTGGCTGTTCCGTTTTTCTCAGCCTGACATCACAGCAGAAAAATCTTGACTATGAAAATAAAGGTTGTAAATAATTTTGTTGCTTACTCCAGAAACGTCCTAAAAGACCCTTTAAGTCTTCAGAAGAAAGCATCAAAGGATAATTTCGAAGATTATCTGAACCTCAAAACACATTCCTTGTAATACTGCTACTATTACAGCTGATATTTGCTGACCAACCTCAATTACAGTGCCTAGAAGTCTTACTGAAGGTTAACCAAACCCTTTCCCCATCGGAAACCCTCCTTCAACCAGAATTCAAAGTCTCAATAAACAAACAGTCTGATTTGAACCCTTCTGCACTGAGATGCTACCAGGACTATGTCGTGATTGGGCATTTTGCTCCTTGTGGCAGGTGGCCTCGTAGCCTGTTCTCACCAGTGTTTTATTCTGGAGAGGCTTCAAGGAGGCTGCCTTCAGCGGACCCTTCACACCACCCTGTGAGCCCAGCACAGGGGCAAGGAACTGGGCAACAATGACCCCTCAAGTGCTTCTGGTCCCAGAAGCCCCAGAAGGAGTGAGACTCAGGAGGTTGTCTCACTTGAAAATGTCTTGGAAACAAAAGGAAAGGAAGGGAGAAAAGGGAAGATACCTAAATAACAGACGAAGGGCAGTTGTCTGCCAGGAGCTGCTTATTCAAACACATGACTTTCCTCTCCGGAGAAGTCCCTGACAGTTTCTGCTGTAATGTGGCACCGGAGAATTTTGAAGAATGCAATTAAATTCAAACGCTTTGATGAGTAATATCTCTTCTCTTCATATTTGTCTCCAACTTTTTTTTATTGAATAGCAAGAGTGATGAAAGTATTTTCCATAATAATAACAATGACAAGGACCTGATGATGAACTACAATTAGCTCAGTGATTCATCAGTTAGCTGTGAAAATTTCAATGCATCCTGACATTTAGAGCATTTGGTTGTGATTAACAGTCTTTGAAATGTCACCGAATTTTATTTAATTGGCTAAGAAAAATTTTTAAAAGGTAATCACTGCAAAGATCATATTCATCGCCAGAAAAGATAATTGCAGCTGTCACATGACAAGGTAGTCGCTAACTGCTGCTGAGAGCTGCCTCCCTGTTCTTACAGAAGCTGTTATGAATGCAGCAGAGATCAATGGCCAGAAGAGGCTTAGAAGTTTATCTGAATGCAGCTTTAAAGTCACTTGTAACAACAACTACAAGCCTTGAAGTCACTGCAGCAAATATTCAAACTGAAACGTAGGTTGTTGTAAGACAGAATTAACTCCATTTAATGACAGTGACCTCTGGACCATTCTAAGCTCAGCCACAACCAGAGTTTCAAGCTTCTGCATTTGTTATGTTGTGGTGAGGTGGGCTGGGGTGGGGTGTGTGTGTGTGTGTGTGTGAAATAGGTTTTTATTTCATAATGCTGTGCAGAGGTGGACATAACACGCAGGAAGGGAATTATAGCACTAAAAGGTCATATTGATGAAGTGGAAAATGCATAACACTTCATTTTCATGGGAGATTAACCATCTCTGTGTTTGTTAAAGAATTTAACTATTTAAAAAGTCCAGAGGCAAAAGAAGGGATAGAAATGTTTCTCTCTGTGGGGTCCAGGCACATTCAGGAGAATACAGTGCCCACCACCAGCAATCTCAAGCAGGGGCATTTGGTGCCATCTACCAGTGCTTGGGTTGGTTGCGTTTTGCAGTTCATGTTCAGTACCTTGGCTCTCTGAACAACAGGAATGCAGGTGTGTGTTCCCAGGTGAAGGCAGGGTGGGTTGGTGTATGGTGGTGTTTTACTGTTCAAAAATTCATACATCACAAGGACTCAGGGGGCAAAGCACCAGTCTTGATGGCTTCTCTGTGTCTTAGGGTTCCCTGTAGGGCTGTGAGTACACAGCCTCTTGGATAGTACAAAGAGAAACTCATAAATGTGCTTGCTGAGCTGTGGCTTCGGCCAGATGCTGCTACTAAGGCTGCTGTAGACACAAAACCTGTGCTTCGAAGGACTTGCCACGTGCCCGGGCATTGGGAGCCTCCCCGACGAACCTCCAGGAGGACAAGAGCATCTCCCGCCCAGACTGCAGCCCTGTGCTTGAGCCTCCCAGCAGTGGGGAATGCCACAGGGAACACTGGCCGAGGAGGATTACACAGCCAGCTAGCCTGAGGACTTGAGTGGGGCAGGCCCAAACAGCAAGGGCAGGAGCAGTGCCCTGAGCTGAGCAGAGTTGAGGTAGACTACATGCCTGGCCTTGCAGGGCTCCGAGGGATGGCACTGCTCATCCACCCCAACCCTGCTGATAGGTGACAGGTGCCACTTCATCAAGGCCTTGAGACAGGGGCTCCCAGGACCAGTGTTGTGGGATGTGTTGTGCATACCTAGCGGGGCCTCACCAAGAGAGGCTGCACAATGGGTCCTACGTGCCGCCATCACTCTCTAAAAAGCACAGAGCCAAGGGCATCTGAGCTTTGTCTGCACCATGCCTTGTCCTGTATGTGCCCATCCTACCCCCATGTCACAGAGGCGCAGAGGAAGGATTAGATGGCAAATTGTTTTCTTCAGGTCACACGCAGCAAGCGCTGGCTAAGTTAGGCTTCTCAGCCCTGCCAGGCTGACCACAGAGCCCACAGACAGAACCACGGGACAGCCGTCTCCTTCACCACCTAGACCAGAGATATGGGACCACGGAAATTCACTGCAGGACAGACTTCTAAACAAGGGGCTCCAGGATTCAAGAGGAATCCTCCCGTCTTGGCCTCTAGATTTTTGAGATAAAATACGGGCCGAATTTTCCATTTGTGACGAGTCCAAGCAATAACCGCCACCCAAAAGGAACCTGCTAAATGCACGTCTCAGGCCAGAGAAGGTGCCGACTTGGGATTCAAACCAGAATAGAAAGGAGCAGCCTGGCTCTCGGCCCTGGCCTGCCATGTTTCTGAGCAATTAAAATGCTGTTAACAGAGACGTATTGTCCAAAAGGCAGGTTCTTCCATAAATATTAATTACCTGTATCCCACAGCCCCCATGGTGAGGAGAAAGGGAACGGTTTAGGGTTTATGTTGAGGAAGTTGTCTTGGCACCTTCCCTCCCTATTTTTCTCTTCTCCCCTGCTGTTGTAATACTGGCTCAAGACTGAGCCCTTAAAAGGCCTTCTTTGTCTCAAAACATGTTATTGAAAACAAGAGTCTAGAAATTAGGGCCAACCACAGCTTGAGAGAGCAGTGTGAGTATGAACAATCCAAGTGGGAGAGCCAGGCATAATGAATGCTGTGCAATGCTAAGTGAATGACTCACCTGCTTATCTCACCTGCAAAGCAACCAGAGCCCACCCTGCTGAGCTGCCTGGTGACTGACTATGGTCCAAACCGCACCCTGCTCTAGTTCATGCCTGTGTGCCCTCACCCCACCCCCTGCCTTTTCCCTTCATCTGGGTTTCTCAGGTTCCTCAGCTGTTTTGACAAGGCTTGTCCATCATTGCTTCTATGAGGGAAGCAAGGAGGAATGTAAGCTGTTTAAAGATGTTGGTCTGCTCTTGGAGCTGGCACTCTCTGGCAGTGGCAGTGTCTCCCCTATGGTTCCAGCTTCCACAGGCCTGCCTCTTCCCCCTAGCCCAGGTCTTGCTGGCAGCCTCATCCAGGGTCTAAGGACCACATGGACAGCCACACAGACAGGGCTCTGGTATCACCTTGCCTCCTGCTGGTTAGACCCCTTTCCCCCAGCTCTAAAAAGGAGCCAATGCTAATCTATGTAGCTTTTCCATTCCCTATACAACCCAATCCCAGAATCACAGTGTTCCTGTTTGAGACATCTACAATGGATTTTATGTCTTAACATGATCTCTGCTACCTTTCCAATGCAAGTCACCATTCTCTCTCATCCAGATACGTTATAGCTTCTCATAATAGCTCCTGACTTCCCAGGGCTGCTCATAAACCTAACTGGTAGCAAAATGCTGCTCACACCATGCCCAAGACCAAGCCACTCTGAGGGCTTTCCAAGACACGCAGAATGAGAGCCAAGAACCCAGTGAGAGCTCCTCTTTTCCCTACTCTGGCCCCCTTGCTACACTGTGCATATGTCAACCTCCCCACCCTGGTCTTTGCACCTGCAGTTTTTGCTATTGAAGACTTCTTCATGATGTGCCATTGGATGCTGTCTCTTTCCTTCAGGTCTCAACAGCTCCATCACCCAACCATACAGACCTTTCCTGAGCTCATGGTAGAAGGCAGCAACTCTCTCCCCACAGAACCCCTTATCACACCGGAGCAATGGTACTAGCACGCACTAGCACTGCACTGCTCATCCCATCTGCCTCCTCCCAGCAGAACTAAGGTTAGCTGACTTCTTCTGTAAGTGTCCACTAAGTAAACACTAATGAAATAATCGGCTTGGCTGCTCAGTCATAGGAGCAGCCCTAGATAATACATGAATACTTGGGCAGAGCTATGGGACAATAAAACCTGATACAATACCACTTAATAAAACGAGATGCACTCTGGATGTGGCTCATGATCCACAATTTTCCAAACTTTGCACAACAACCTCCACTAAGCAAAGACCTTGCTTAACCTCCTCATTGTGTATTCCCGGCCACTAAAAAGCATATAACACGTGTTGGTGACACAAGGAATATAGTAAAGCTGGTCATATGCTTCTTACTAACCCCTCTAAGAGTGACCAGGACATGGCAGAGCCTTTTTTATAGATTAACATAATTTGAGTCTGAGGTCAGAATCACCTGCCCATGTTATTGGGTACTGCTGAGAAGGGGGTTTCTTTGTTCAGAAATGTGCGAGAAATACCAAGTTAAGTCAGCTTCCTTCCTGCTGTACTGGCTGTAGCTTTGGTGGTACGCTACTGTGTACTGCAATTCTCCTGGGGTGGAGGAGGGGAAAGAAAGGTACAGCATGAAGCACTATCCACTACCAGGGCACTTCAAAAAGGTGAGGGTGGAAGGGAATGAAAGTGCAACTTTACTGTGGTGTAAACACATTTGGAATCTTTGCCTCTCTTCAGAAAGTTCACAGAAAATGTGTAGTATGACAAAAACTAGGAAATTTCTTTTCACACTAAAAAAAAAAAATGTTGATTTCATTTGTTCCAAGAAGTTTTATCACACTTCAGAGAGGGAATGAGTGGGACACAGCATGGGAAATAGGGCTACTATGAAGAAACTGACAGCACCTCAAGTGGAAAGAAATCTACCAATGTGGGGAGATGCTGAATGCCTGAGGGCTAGGAGTAAGGCAGACACATCCGGGACCAGTCTTCACCAGTAGCTCTCCCCGGCAAGAGGCTGGTCTGGTCTTACCAGGCAGTGTGTGGTTTCCCAGATGGCCTGAATGACCAGTCCACCTCACCCTCCCCAATGGTACTTAAGCATCCTATTCAATTACTGCCAGGTCGGATAAGGATGCTACTCCACTGTTTAACATCCCATTTGTTCTCCCAGGAATGAGACAAGCAAATTGCAGAGGAGCTTACATCGCTGAGAATGTTGAAGGCTTCATTCAGTGCTATGTCCAGCATCCCGATTCCTTTGGCAAAAAGTTTGTCCAGATGTTCCCTGAAGTGCTGAAATGGCAAAGCAAAGGCTCTGTTAGCGTCCCTCTTGTGACACAGAACACCCATCAAGGGCAGACAGGCACATTCCCAAAGTATGCTCAACCTGTCACAGTTGATCTACCTCCTACTCACATTCAAGCACAGGCATGGATTCAGTCAGCCGTTTACCTTCAGCATTCATGTTGTGCCTTCAGTTAGGAGCTATCCCCTAGCTAGCTCTAGTGGAAAGCAGTATTGAATTCATCTATACTTCCCAATTTCATCTCTTACGACACTCCTCCCCCACCTCCTACCCCCTTGTGCTCCCACGTCAGGGGCTCTTTGAGAACTATGCCCAGGTCCCTTTCACTGGGAACCCACACTCCATCTCACGCTCCCTGCCACATGCACCCCACATTCCAGAATCTCAGATTGGTTGTCATGATCTCCCCAGGGAGGCCTCCTCTGACCATCCGCTGCTGAGATAAACCTGAATGGGCCCTTTGCCACCTCACAGTGCCACCTCATACTCAGATGCACCTGCACTCAGCTCTTAAAAGCACCAATGCCTAATTCAATAAACTCTGTCCCCACTCAGGACTGTGAGATTCCATGAGACAGGACTTCACTTGATCTACCAGGAGCCAAGATGAAGATCAGATTACAATAGGATAACTGTAGGATGGCAAGGCTGAAATGCAAAAGACCATTTGGGAACAAACAGAACAGGACGAGCCGTGTGGAGTCCTGTGTGGCTGTGCTGGGTCTACAGCGAGTGGTCCAGCATGACCTGTGGAGTCTCTGCCCATGGTGCAGAAGGAACAGCCACCATGAAGTCAGCCAAGAGGCTGCTCTCCAGGTTCCCCTCACCGTACATGGTCTCTGCCTTCATACGTGTGTGTTTGCATGTGGCATTCCCCCAATAGCACCTGTTAGTCCTCAGTGACATACGTTGTCCCAGAACTTCTTTTTTTAAACATAACTGCAAGCCATTAATTTATCTTTTCATCCATGTGAGCTACCTGTGCTGCACTGATACAGGCAATGGCTGCTTTTATTGCTGGACACGTGAGTGGAATGTTACAACATGTTCCTGAGTTCCACTCAATTCACTTCCATCACAAGCTTAAGTGTGATTCTGTTTCTTCCTGCCAAAATATCTTTTCAAGGGTTTCCAAAATGTGTGTGGCGAGGGAAGGACTGGCTTTTCTCTCTTCTCTCCTACGCCCTTTCCTCCTACCCCATAACATGAACCACACCAGCACCCTGAGCTCACATTGTATTTTACGTCCAGAAGCAGGTAACTCCACCCGGGTCTTCGACATGGGAAACAGAGACCCAACCAACCGAACTACCACCTGCTGCTTCCCAGGGTGCTCCATAGCAGGAAGCTGAAATAAGCAGGGGTGTAAATGGGACCCATGCCCACCTGTCTCAAGCTTCTCTCCTTACAGAGAATCTGTACAAGCCAGAGCAAGGCATGTTATCCGCAGCAGCCTCTTGGTGCTCATGTGTTTAACAACCATCACTTTAATTATCCATAGCATGGGAAAATACATGATTTTGCTTAGAACCAGTCTTAACTATGCACCCCAAACATTATTAAGTCTGCAGGCAAAGGCTGCATCACACCCCCATCCCTGCAGCTTTACTCTTCTCTGAGTTGTGGATGCTCTGAGATCCAGAAACTATGATATTTAATTCCATCACATCATCATCATTGTGTGAGAGCCACTGGCACGCAGACCCTATGGCCACCAGGAAAACCAAACCTAAACTGAGATCAAGACACTGGGCTCTATTTTGGGTATAGCACTTCCCAGCTGAGACTTTGAGGCCAGAACCTTAGGTTCCAAGGCCTCCACTGTGCCCCTTGTGAAAAGGGGATGGGAAAGCCCTGACTGACCAAAGGACTGGTGGTACATCAGGACATCACAGCCATGGAAAGACTGAGTAGGACTCTGTCCCGATTCCCGCTCTGCCCCTCACCCCTCACCCCTCCGTGAGCCTTTTGGTACTTTCCTTAGCTGTGATTTTGTTTTCCTTTGCATGGGTCAGGGTACTGAACAGAGGAAAATAAGTCATCTGAAAATTAAAATATCTCCATTTCCTAATCACTAAAATAGAGGTAATCCTTGACCTTTGAGAATTAAAACAAAAAAACGAGAAAGTGTTTGACCTTAAAGCTCTTCTATGCCAACTTCCTGGCTGGCAAATTTATAATCTAACTCATCTTAGAACATGAGAAGGGTGAGGTTCTCTTACTTGGACAGATGCCCATGTCAGCGTTTGCTTCCTCCAAGGCCCCAGTGTCCTCAAGAACCTAGCCACAGGACACGAGGACGGAGGAGGTGTGAGCCAGGAAGCCGCTCAGCAAAGGCAGATCAGCAGGCGGACAGTTTCCATTATTTTTCTAAATTAAAATAAACCGTTTCTGGGAAATAGTGACAGTTCCATTTTATTATTAAACTTCAATTAAGGAGGAGGAGGGTGGCGTTTTTATCTCTGCTTCAGGCGACTCGAGGTAGCATATGCTGCTGCCCTAGGAATGGGCCTCACTTCCAAAGCAATTAACACAGCTTAATGCCTGGGGAGATGAGCCCACAGGAGCCATGGTGCCTGTGCCCTCATGCCAGTAGGTTGGGCACAGCCGCTTATCTCTGCCCAACAGTTGCAACTTCCAGGCCAGCCGGGGATCCTGGTAAACTCCCTTTCCCTCTGCCAGGAACTGACTGCTGCATTACGCTTCTAACTGGCGACAGGACTTGTGCTTCCTCCCTGTCTATTGATGATAATAAATGTTTGGGTCCTTTCCATGAACAGCAGAGGGGTAGAATGAAAGCTGGGCGTAAGGAGCCAAAACCATCCTCACCGCCACCACCTGTGGTGTTGCTGAGAACCAGTGGTCCTGGCTAGGGGTACAGACCAGATTTAGGGGGAAGGAGGGCAGCTGTCTGCTAGGAATTCCCATCATGGTCACCTGCCTACAGACCTGAATTTCACACCCAGCAGTGTGGGCCACCACTGCTGCAACCACACAGCTGTGGGAAGTTCAGAAACTGCAGGGCCTAGACCTCCATTGGCAGCCAACACTGGCCAAGAGATGCTGCATCACTGATACCCAACACTTCAAAGAGAAAGCACTGCTATGCTCCTGTTCTACAGAGAGCCCAACAGAGACTCAGAAGACAGCACAGCAAAGCATGTAAGAGGCAAGGTGAGCTTGAACATGCTGGGCTCTGAGACCCAGGGCACAGCTCTCAATGTCCTGATAGAATACAGCACTCACGCAGGCAGGCATGGAGACACCGGGTGCCTGGATAAAGTTCAACCCCTCCTGCTCAAGGTACTTCCATGGGTCAGGGACCTAGAGGCATGGGCCAGAGACATCTATGCTTGACAGGATATTTTGCTGCTCTCTTGAGGTGGTTAGCCATGTGACTTTTCAATCTGCAGCCTGTAAATCAAGCCAAGGAGCAATGGAATGCACACATGAGCACAGCAGCCATGGGTAGTTTAGGTATCTACTGTTCCTCATTGCTCTGTTCACACACAGCAGTTCCTGCGTCACAGAACCCAGGACTCTGCTTGGCAGCAGCAGCATCCCTGTCCCTGCTGTGCTTGGCCTGGCAGGTCCTGTGTACTGTGGTCATCAAGATGCTCACGGAATCTGGTGGTGAAGAACCTACAAGTAAGATGTGCAAGGGAAGAGCACATATAGAGTCACTCCATGTACACTTCTATCAGTGACATACCTGGTACCACTTTTTCCAAAAAATGAAAGACAGGGACATCTACAATTTGAGGGACAAAGTGCAGAACCTCCCAGGAGCTGCATCTCAGCCACTCACTTCCCCTCTGCATTATGTGGCACAAACACAAACATTGAAAGGCAGCAGCTGCTTGATGCCAGTGCCAAATTAGAGACAAGCTAGATCTCCTGGGTCTGAACAAAGAACGTTACATCAAAGAGGGTACACTGAATTAGCTACAACCTCATTTTGATGGCCAAAGCATTAATTATTCTACATGAGATGATGGTTATGAGATTAGAATTGGCAATTCTCTACAGGTAGGAAAGAGTTAAGGTGGAACAGCACCTTTACTAGCCCAGTCCTCATTTTCAAGTGATGCCTGAGAGGGTCACATGGATTCCTGTGCTGGAGCACAAGGCTGAATGTAGGGAACACGTGGCCTTGTGTGTGGGGAGCACCCTGCTCAGAGGTCACAAGCACTCACCACTGAATTTCTGGGAACCACGCTTCGTCAACCTGAGCAAAGCCACAGCCCCGACGCTGCAGACCAGCAGCACCTGCTTTGTGTCTTCACGTGGCCTGGCGACGTGAGTGTGAACAGCAGGCCTCACCCTTCACATCTCCCTGACATTTCCAAGGGTCCAGCTTCATCCCCTAGAAGCCTGCAGAGAAGCCTCGCTTGGCTTCAGATGCATGTCTCCAAGGAAGCAATGTTTTCATCAGCCGCAGAGAGTGAGCGCTGACAGAAGCCAGAGCTTCCGTTCAGGAGTATGCAGCTTCGAGCCTTCCACACAGATAAAGGAAAGCCGGGGCTGGAAATCTAGCAAGACCAGGAACTCCAATCACAGTGGCAAGCTCCATGGAAGCTTCCACGCTGAAGGGATGTGCGGGTGGGCCCATCTGCAGCAAAGCACCACCCGATGGTCATGCTCACATCCTTTTCACCTCTATGTGCAGCCAAATCCCTCCTGTGCCCTAAATGGCACACAGGAGCTAACATATCTGTTTGGAGTCACATTAGCCAGGTAAATGGTGTGAATCTAGTTCTGAGACAGTTTGGTAAAGCCTTGAGAGATGGGAAGGTCTCAGGACCAAGGATGCAGGCAGGCCTGGGTCTCTCTCATGGGTCCCAAGCTCTCCTCCTGCCAGGCTCTGGTCCACACAGCTGCCTTTCTCACCTGTCTCATCTCCTAGTGCTGCCTGACAAAAGAAATAATGCCCAATTAACTGAATTTCAGGTTCATAATATACTAAAAATATATTGTTTATCTGAAATTCAAATTTAACGTGGAGTTGTTGGTTTTGCTAACTTTATTCAAGACCAGCTTGCACAGTTACTACCACAAATGTTCCCAGAAACACTCTGGTTGGTTGAGCTTGGGTTACATATCTGCTGTGGTAGAGAACGAGCCAATCTTACCCAAATCTGCCTGGTATGCCCATTGCTGAGGTTGTAGTACCAAGAACTGGCAGCAGTACCACCCTCAACTTACGAAATGGATTTTCTCAGGATAATGAGATTTCATGGGGATTAAAAAAAAAAGGCAAGAAGAAAACAGCATATAAACAGCCCCCACTGGTCCAGGGAACGCATTCAAGGAACTAGTGCAGGTGCAGGCGCAGGTGGGCAGAGCACAAACGTACCCTCTGCCCCCCCATCCACACAGAGCTGCAGTGAGCAAAATGAGGGCTTGGGATAAGAAATAAGCAGTAGCTTTTCCCAAGGGAAATTACAACATGCCTCCAAAACAGTAGAGAATGGGTTTCCTGAAAACACCTACCCCCTGGAGCTGCTTGAAGCCTAGCAGAAAGAGGGGACCTGATACAGAAACTGAGATGATCCTGCCAGTGGCCAATGCATACTGGGTGCTCTCTCAGCACAGCAGCCATGTTCTGAGTGCTTGTGTGCTGTCTCTGCTTGAAGCCGCCCGATAATCCCAAGAGACAAGTAGATGCTCCTGTCAACCTCCCCGTAGCAGGGAAGAGATGGCTTCGTACGGCTTGTCTGGCTTTCACAGCTAATGAACAGCAAATCTGATACTTCCATCCAAGCACTGTGTCTCTAACATACAAACCTTTTTCTTCTCAGAAACTTTTTTAGAGTAGAAAATTTCAACTGTTTTCTCAATGAGTATTAATACTCTCTCAACCTTTCCTCCCCTCTCCCTTGGGGCAACCAGCCTTCAAGGTAAGCCCCAGTGCGTCTCATTTCCTCTTAGGCAGATCTTCCTGCAGGGCTCCCCTCTGTTCCAGGAATAGATACAGAAGAGGTAACGGTAAGCTGTCCGCAAGATGAATGTTGTAAGTGACACTATGGATTCCATCCTGGCCTCCTTCTGATTTTGATTGGATAAATCACTGTGGGGGAAACCAACTGCTGTGTTGGGGACAGCTTTTTATGGGTTCCCATGGGGTGAGAAACCAGAACTTGCCACCAATAGCTACTATGGAACTGAAATTTCTCGCAAACAGTTGACCTGAGAAGTCAATCTTTCACACTGGGAAACATTCAGGGAACTGCAGCCCCCAGCCAGCATCCTGAATACAAGTTCAGGAGGGACCCAGAGCTAGAACAATCCAGCTAGGCTAAGTCTGAATTTCTGGATCCAGAAATTACATAATAATAAATAAACATCATTTTAAGTGATTATAAATGTGTAGGTGGACTATTTTGAAGCACAGTTTAGATAGATTATTTCCCTTGTAAACATTTCAATGCCATGCACCAATGAAAGAAAGAGATCTAAGGATACTATTGGAAGATTAAAGATAGACCAGTTTCAAATTTCTCAGTCACTTTTCTGAAGCTGTACAGTCACCCTGGCAGGTAGGTGTGGAAATGAATGACCATGATGTCAGCCCTTCTAGACCTGGGGTTTTAAGCCAAGCGAGGTAAGCAGCCACCGTGCTGAATTCCACTGCTAGATTCACTCAGTGCAGACAGCCTCACCACACTAACGGCTATATCAGCCTGCTTCTTCCTGGCCAGCCGGGGGTGGTCTGATTCCAAAGCAGTTCACAGACACCCCTTCTTTCTCCCAGCTCAGCCAATGCAGGGGCTCCTCGTCTGCCCGTCCTAGCAATGCCAGATTGTGGAGGGTAGCAAAGGGTCCAGTCTGACCAGCCACCAAGGACTGGTGGGCTGCATGAGTTGGCTGAGCAACCCAGTCCTCCCAGGTGGCTAGCCAGTTGGCACCCTGCGGCTTGGAAGCTGGCCTTATCATCCCCACTCTACTCCCTGGCAGAGCAGAGCAAGGAGAACGAGGCAAGTGGCACAATGGGAAAAAGATAACAGGGCCCAGACTCTTTTCTGCACAGTCCTCTTGCTGCAGACTTTTGGAAAACACATAGTGGCACTAGGTATAAGTTAATATGATGCATTATTTTTTCAAAAACACAAACACTCCTTTAGCACATTGTACATATAATCGACCTATTTAAAAAAGAATATGCAGGCCCGGTGCAGTAGCCTAGAAGCTAAAGTCCTCGCCTTAAATTTTTCCAGGATCCTTTATGGGCAACGGTTCTAATCCTGGCAGCCCTATTTCCCACCCAGTTCCCTGCTTGTGGCTTGGGAAAGAAGTCAAAAATGGCCCAAAGCCTTGGGACCCTGCACCCATGTGGGAGACCTGGAAGAAGCTCCTGGCTCCTAGATTCGGACTGACTCAGCTTTGGCCATTGTGGCCACTTGGGGAGTGTAACAGTGCACAGAATATCTTCCTCTCTGTCTCTCCTCCTCTCTATATATCAGACTTTACAATAAAGTTAAATAAATCTTTAAAAAAAAAGAATATTCCATACAACTCCAGTAAGGCAGTAAGCACCTAAGTATGTCTTTCCCCATTATTCTTGTTTTACATCCTGCCAAAATCAAAACAGACGTTTCAAGGCAATACCATGTCTGAAATGTTGCTTTTCTCAGATTGTAATCCTTGTCCAGGTTTGAGAAGATTCTGCTCTGTGCCCCATCCCCTCTCTGGCACCGAGTCAGCAGAGTGAATGGATAACCGTGTGCCCCAGGCTTCATCATTCTGTTTCTAGTTTTCTGGAAACTTCTCATTTGAGTACAAAACTAACCATACTAAACTCACAAAGTAGCCAGATTCTGGTCAGCTGTTAGAGGAAAAATGGCTGCAGTGCTCAGGGCGTCTAAGGGGCATCCCCTGGAGCATGAGGACACAGGTCCAAGACCACATGACCAAGGTGAGGCTGGTTCTGTGCCAAGCAGGTGATATATAAGCTGGAATCTTGGAAATGGGACAAAAAGTAACAGGTGAAAAATTCAAAGTGTTTCAAAGGCCACCTAAGCAAGGCCTTTTACACCTCCTGATGCACGGACTATGTGACATTCATTGGCAGACAGAAACACCATACGACTCAAAGAAAAAGGCAGCTCAAGTCTACACAATCATACACAGGACCTTGTACCTGGAGAACAATGTTAACACCTGCTTGACTCCTGTGGACTGCATTCACACTTACATGACTTCAGCTGTGATTTTGAGGGGGAACCTTCAAAAGTTACTGCCATAGAAAGCATGATGATATCTCTGGGCTAGGACAGAGGCCAGACACAACCATCCCTTTTCACTCCTCCCTTGACTTCAAGCTGAGACAAGGAGGTGGGTCACAAGTACAAGTGCCCAACCCTACCTTGCGGTGAAGGGGAACCTAGAAAAGCCAGAAGTGTGGGAAGAGGCAATTCCAAAGATTCAGACATTGGAAAACTCTGGAAGATAGCAGGCAGATGCAACCACACAGTCTCTCTCAAATGCTATCGTTTTCAAATCAACTTATTTTTATTCCCACACCTCCCACTGGGTCAGGATCCTGAGGGAAGAAGGAATCAGAAATGGACTTCTTTTTAAAAAAATGCATTAATGCTACTCTGCTGCATAACACTGATTAAAACTCCATGCTTTTAGGAATGTATACTTAAGCGGCTTACCAGGGAGAAACAAAATAAAAGATTATAAACTAAATATGTTACAGCATTTATTCTAACTGTTACCAGGTACTTCTTTTTGTTTTTTTAAGATTTTATTTTTTTTATTTTTTTATTGGACAGGCGGATATACAGAGAGGAGAGACAGAGAGGAAGATCCCTCTTCCGGGTCTCCCAAGCGGCACAGGGTCCCAAAGCCTTGGGCCGTCCTCGACTGCTTTCCCGGGCCACAGGCAGGGAGCTAGAAGGGAAGCGGGGCTGCCGGGATAGAACCGGCGCCCATATGGGATCCCGGGCGTGCAAGGCGAGGACCTTAACCACTTGTGCCACCGCGCCAGACATTATAGATTAAATCGTCTTGCCCCAGAAGTTACAGCAAGGTCCCAAGCCCAAGTATCTTAGAAAGTGGTGTTGTTTGACAACATGGTCATTACTGCTGGAGTTAGTTAATATAAGTTCATTTGGTTGGACCCTGAATCAAGTATGCTTCATGATCTTAGGGGACACACACACACGGCATGGAAGTGATGCATCTTCCAGGCAAGAGACACCAAGGACTCGGACCAGGCCTAGCACCTAGAGCAGACAACGTAGGAACCTTGTGTAGGATGGTCTACCGAAACCACGACATCAAACTTTCAGCCACCAGAACTGTGAGACAATACATGTCTGTTGTTTCCAATCCAAGGACATGAATGCAACACTATTTCCCAGACTGTCACCTTCTATGCTTGCTTGAATAAATGGTGCTCTGGACAAACTCTGAAAAGGTTGCAGAATGATTTATCTACCCTCTCAGAGAGGGAGAGAAGACAGAAGCTGCAGAGTTGCAGAGAAAGAGGGGGAATCTTCCACTGCTGGTTCCCTCTCCAAATGGCCACAATGGTCAGGCTGATACAGACTGAAGCCAGCAGTCCAACATTCCATCTCTATATCTCAGATGGGTGGTAGGGACCCAAACACAGGGCACACCCTCTACCGCTTTTCCAGGTGTACTGGCAAGGAGCTAGATTGGAAACACAGCAGCCAGGACTCCAACCAGCACTGTGGTATGGCATTCAGCATTACAAGCAGTTGCTAAGCTGCAATGCTGAACCACCAAGACACAGGGACAGACATCAGACTTCCACAGCCACCCTTGTCATTTCAGGTACCAGTAGTGGCACACCCAGACCCCACTTGACCTCCCTTCTGGATTAGCCAGCTCAGGCTGTCATGACAACCTTCCACAGACCAAGGGGATGAAGCAGTAGATATGATTTTTCTCACAGTTCTGGGAGCCAGAATTTGCACATCAAGAAGTTGGCAGCGTTGGCTGCTCCTGCGGCCTCCTCCTGGCTTGCAGATGGCCTTTCCTCTGAAAACATTTATCCCTGAGGGCTCTTGCTCTTTTTAGGACAGGACATCTCCCTTACAACTCCGTGTAATAATTAAAGTTCATTAGAGATCAGGGGTCGGATATGTGAATTTGGTCAGGGAACAAGGGCAAAATTCAACTCATAACACCTCGTAACCTTGCTGGACGAAAACAGATGAGATTAAATTGTTCAAGGTCACTAGCAAGCCTGAGAGTCCAGGCAGCAACACAACGGCCTTAGTATCATGAGCTCCATTCACCTCCTTACGCTGCTGACACCTCACCCTCTAATCATACATTTCTATGTATTAGCTTTTTTTTTTAACCACATCATCATTATTTTATGGTGAAAAGAAATTTGAACCACAACACTTTCCCATACTCTAGAGCCACGTTCACCACAGCGGACAGCAAACATGGAAGCCACATTTTCTAACAATTGAAAAGCTCTAGTTATGTGACTATTACCCAATGTGGTCTACACTGGTCTTTGTATTTCAAAACTTGGGAAGAGGGACAGAACTTCAGAGTAGTTAAATGCACACACCCTAGACCCTTTATTCTGCGTGTGTAGGTGTGGCAGGGGGCAATATTTCTGCTCACCAACAAAAAGAGGAAGGCAGAATGTACCAGATATGGCAGTTGGGAAGGTTGAAGGAGATACCAAATGTCAAGTGTTGAGCAAAACTACTTAATATTCAGAAATGATTAGCTGTCAAAATTTTTAAATCAGATTAGTTTTAAGTAACTGTAGACTCACATAGCAACGGCAAAAATAAAGTTCCTTCACCCTTCACCACTACCCAACAGTGATACTTTTATCACAGCACAACTGCCAAAACTTGGAAATCGACCTTGGTACAAAGCTGTTGTGTTCTCTCCCCTCCGAAGCTCACAGTGAGGTTTAACCCCGATGGTTAGGCACTAAGAGGTTGGAAACTAATCTATGATGTCTAAAACGAGGCCTTTGGCGAGGTGAGATAGGGTCATGAGGGTGAAGTCCCAAGAAGGAATCCTGGCTGCTTTGTAAGCAAAGGGAGAGAGTCTAGAAGTCTCACACAGACCCTTAAGCTCCTTGCCTCTTGCGATGTGATTCTTGAAATTATCCTAAGACTGCCACCAGCAAGACCATCACCAGATGCTATCCCTCAACCCTGAGCCAACACAAATGTCTCTTCTTGATAACCTATCCATCTACGGAACTGGGTTGTTGGAACAGAAGGACCAAGAACGAACATGGACTACAGACTACATTTGGGTTCCCCCAGCTTCTATATTCATGTTTCATGAAGTTTGATCGCAATGGAATCACATAACCACAGTTACAATCGGGAGAACACATTCTTTCATTAGTGTGCAAAGACACCTTCCCCCTTCATATTTGCAACCCTTTGCACTTAGCCTCTGCCAAGCACTAATCTCCCATCCTGGTGATTTTGGATCCTCTAAATGCAATCAGGCAGAAGGAGCCTTCAGAGACTGGCTTTCTTCTATCAACATAAGCTGTATCTCTCCCAACTGCTGCCTGTTAAGAACAAGAAGCTCTTGGACCTGGCGCTGTGGCCTAGCGGCTAAAGTCCTCACCTTGAACGTGCCGGAATCCCTTATGGGCACCGGTTCTAATCCCAGCAGTCTCACTTCCCATCCAGCTCCCTGCTTGTGACTTGGGAAAGCAGTTGAAGATGGCCCAAAGCCTTGGGACCCTGTGCCTACATGGGAGACACAGAGGAAGTTCCAGGCTCCTACCTTAGGATCAGCATAGCACCGGCCGTTGTGGTCTCTTGGGGAATAAATCATCAGAAGAAAGATATTTCTCTCTGTCTCTCTTCCTCTCTATGTATATCTGACTTTGCAATAAAAATAATGAATCTTCAAGAAAAAAAAGAACAAGAAGTTCTTAAGTGGGATTTGTGTTGTGACAGAACAGGTTATGCTGCTGCCTATGACGCTGGCTCCCATTCAGGCACTACTTTCTGCAATGGCTGTTCCACTTCCAACCCAGCTCCCTGTCAATGTGGTTGGGAAAGCAGTGGAGGATGGCTCAAGTGCTTGGGCTCCTGCACCCAAATGAGAAACCCAGGTGAAGCTTGGCACTTTGACCTGGCTCCCTATAGCTATTTGGAGGAATAAACCAGTTGATGGAAGGTCCCTCCTTTCTTCTAAACCCTGTGAATAAATTTAAATAAAGAAACTCACAAGCAGAAAGCACTGGTTGTCCTTATGTGACCACTGAATGGAAACATTTAAATTGGAATAATAATAAAAATAAGAGACAAGAATAAAAGAGAGCTGCATTCCATGGTCAAGCGAGAATAGCAATTGATTCGTGCACAGCTTGACAAATACTCCTCAGCTTTGGCACTGCTTTTCCGTCTTACAGCAAGAAAGGCTAACTATCCAAGGATAGAGAAATAAGCCAGAATGAGTCTTCAATTCAAAATCAAAATGCAGTTTATTCTGTTAGTAAAGAATTCTGCATCTTGATCAGAATGTATCATAGAAAACAAAGTAACTCAAGGGTCACAGGAAATTGTTTCCCCTGTATTTACTGCTGACACAAGCTACCCAGCTCTCAGACTCACTCCCCATTGAACACCGATTCATTTTCCAGCCCTGACAGGCACAGGAAGGAGTGGAACTCACTTTCCTGAGATCATCGCATGCATTTATTGAGCATCTAATACAGGCACCAGGAGAATATGACAGGGCTTTGGTCTCAAGGAATTTACATCTTACTTGGTGAGAGCAGAAATACAAGAGGAAAAAAACTGTAAAATGGTTAAGGTGTTACAACTTCGAAGAAGCATTCTGTACAGCAGGCCTGGCATAGGGGAAAGAAGTAGGAAGCTGCGGTTTGGTGGCCAGGGATGCCTCACTGCATGGAATGGGGAATACTGAGGCTTGACACAGGAAGTTCTAGGACTGTGAAGATCACGGTACGTCTGAAGAACGCAGCCCAGGTTAACCAACCCAGGCTGTACTGAATGGTGTTACAGATGTCACATGTTATGTGGGTTTGGGATAGTGGTAAAGAGTCAACCCCACCAGGCCATGGGAACCCCATATCTCACCACTGCGATTAGCAACCACCCCATTGAAGAGTCCATGATTTCTCTGCCTCATTACCTATCCAAAAAGTCTTGCCAGATCTATTTCCAAAACATTCTCCAATAACATTTCCTCTTTTGTCACCTCCATTGTGTGACCCTAGTTCAAGCACCACTCTCATACTTCTGGACTTTGAGGGGGACACTCCTCTCTGGTCATGCTGGATGACATGGTCCATTCTCCTCAATGTGCTAACAGGGATTCTTTAAAATGTGAATCATCGTCACAGTAGAAGGGACTTAGTGAGGTATTTCAGTGGAGTTTTACAGAACACAAACCCTTCAGAGTGGCTTGAGACAAGACCTCAACCTACCTCTGACCAGGCTCTGCACACATACCCTTGTCTCATGCAAGCTGCCCCTCGCAGAGCTCCTCACTGAGAGCCAATGCAAGTCACCTCCACCTGCTTATGCTGTGTGGATCTTTTATAGGCATTAGCTGTTTAATTCCTGATGTATTTCATCCACTCAAAGGATTTATTGAGTACCCATCAGGAGCCAGGCCTGATGAGGCAGAGCATAAAGGAGTGAGTGAAATTGTAAATCATAGAAGTACATTGGAAGAATATAAAATGGGGGTGGGTAACAGTGAGGCTACAGCTTTACAAATCTGTTTATACATTTACTTAAAAGGCACAGAGAGGCGGGAAGATGGAGATAGATGATTTTCTATTTGTTGGATCACTCTCTCAGATGCCCACAATGCCAGGGATGGCTCATGCTAAAGATGAAGAAACTGTTTGAATCTTCCACATAGGTGGCAGAAACGTAAGTGTTTGGACCATTAATCAATGCCCTTCCAGGCGCATTAGCAGGGAGGTAGACGGAAAGTGAAACAACTGGTGCTTGAATCCATACCCCAGCATAGCAGGCAGGCACCTCAAATGTTGTCTTGACAACGGTGCCCAACATCTGCTTACACAATGGACTTGGTCAGTCTTCTTCACCTTATATTCCCAAATGCTGCCTAGCCCAAGGCAGACCTCAGCTGTCCACTGAATCAGTGAAAAAGACTTTATGTGCATAAAAGCTCAATATGATTTGGCCCAATTTCATTTCCATAAATATATCCCAAGGAATTAATCAAGAAAGTATCCAAATATTTATATGATGCTCATCCCAGCATTGTTTATAATAGAAAAATCAACCCAAGGCATATTTTCAACAATAATAGAGTTGGAATGCCATGTGGTCATTCAACATACCATAGCCTCTTTCAAGCTCCGTAAGGAGTACCACAAAGTACTGTTCATTTTCAAAGATACTTAAGTAAGTTATAAGTTAATATTCCTTTTTAAAAGCACATATCTGATATATCATACGCCTTCCAGGTCAACACAGAGGTATTCTAGCTGTTTCTTTTTGATAACGGGACTATAGATGACTTATAATGTTCTTCCCTTTTACTCATCCATATTGTTTATTAACTTACATAATAAGAAATGAGAAGATCTGTTTACATGAAGCATCCCTGCACACACAAGGACTCACTTCTCTGGAAAAGTGCCCCCTTTTTGGCGTGCTGGTATCTGAGGAAATGCGCCATGTTTTTGGAAGATTAGCATTTAAGCCACCTTGCAACTTGCCAACATTAACCTGGTCCAGGAGCAGTAAGGGATATGGGAGGAGAGATGGCACCTCTCTGCAGAAAAGGTAAGGTTAATGCTGAGGATAGAGTCATAAAAGGAGGAGGTTGAATCACAATGTGTCTGTGCCAGCCAGGAAGACCTCCAAAAACATATCTCAGAAGGCCCAACCGTTGAAATAAAGGAAGCAAGGGATTGGCTAGAGGGCAGAGAGGAAGCCTGTCAATCAGGAAGACTTGGCAGGAAACACAGGAGTGAGAACACAACACTTGGGGGAGAGCTGTATGGGAACCTCGGCATCCCGGTGCTTTTTCCAGGAGATAGGACACCTCCTTCCCCTTCCTGGGAAGTCACCAGCAGGAGCTCTGTGCTGGGCAGGCAGCAAGGCTGCATTGTCTCCAGCCCAGCTTCCTAATTGATTTTGCCTGTACTGCAAATGCAACCCACTCACCAATGAAGGCAGAGCTGACTGAAGCCTGCCTGCATCTCTGGGCATGTCCTCTTTTTACACATGTGTTGATAGTGACAAGAAACAGAGGGGGACCACCCACAAAACCCCAGAGCTTCAGACAACAGGGATGTATCGACAAGGGGCAGGCATTACCCTGCTACAGAAGGCTCAGGTGATGGGGCCAGTGTGTCTCAAAGTCCCTTAACCCAGGTCCTTTCTGGGACAAGTCAAAAAGTTGCCTCCTCTGCTGGCCAGCTCAGCTTTCACATCACAGCAAGTAAAGCAGAAGCAAAGTAGATGCTGGCTTAGAAAAATAATAGTAAAGTTGGAGAGCTAACACTCAGTCTTATCTCAAAAATCCAACATAACTTAGGACTCTTTTTTCTTGTTCTTATTAGTTAGTTGAGTGTCCTTTGGTATCATCTCTTCAATGGATAGTAAAAGGGAATCATTCTTTATCAGAGCTAATCCTTGTGAGCACATGTAGGGTGGGCCTTGTAGATGATTAAGCACAGGTACCTCAGGCTCAGAAGGGCCTCAATCTTGGCTTAATGCTCTATTATTTTTGCCATCTTCAAATTCCAAGTTTAGATGCCGGAACACAGGACCCGGCATTTCATTTTGTGTCAGGTTCTGGAAGTCATGTAGGGTAGCTGTATCTGAGCGGACAGAGTCAGGCAGCACGTGCTCTCACGGAAGTTCTCTCCGTCCGTAGACTTGCAGTCTCTCTATAAATGTCTGCCACTGTTTGTCACTGCCTGCTTGTTCCCCATTGTCCCAGAAGACTAACAGAAGAAGAGAGCCACTGACAGCTCAACACAGAACTTCAGAACTTCAGCACTTTTAGTATAATGTGCTAACTATTAAAATTAGCCAGTGTTGAGTAACAGGGGGAAAAAATGAGCCCATTTAGAAGTAAATAACTCAGAATGATGAAAGGATTTAAAGTGTTATGGCCCCAAATGAGTCAAACATTTACATCAGACAGCTGTGATGAGAGACCACATCCAAACCAACCCAAGCAGCATTGCTAGAATTTGTTGTAATATGACTGAAGTGTAAAACTGGGGTTTGTGTGGCATCGCAACAGTAACTAAGGGGATGCTGGCTTGTTAAACACCCAAGGCAGAGCACCTGGAGAACTGGTTAAGATGCCATTTGCATGCCAACATCCCGTATCAGACTGTCTGGGTTTGATTTTCACTTCCACTTCTGGTTCCACCTTCCTGCTAATGTACACCTAACTGGCAACACATTATGCCTAAACTTCTTGGGCTTCTGTCTGGGCCAGTATACTAGATCTCTCTGTTTCTCACTCCACATCTTCCCCTTTCAATTAAAACAAAAAGTAAATATCAATACACCTTTGGGCACAAGGCTCCAGGTGGGCAGAGCAATCTATGTTACTGAAAATTCTGAACACGAGCGACTTAGGCCAAGTTTTGGGCAGTTTCCACATTTGACGGCCCATTTGAAAAGAAAATATGTAATTCAAAATGTATACATTCAAGTGTCTCACCCAGTGGAGACATGTCCACAATATACCAATTGTGTCGTCTTGGTTATCGGTGGAAATCATAAAGCTCCTTGTGTATTTTCCTAGATACACAGTCTGGACATCACAAATGTTCGACTGTCAATAAAAATGAGAACCGAGAAAGTCCCTATACGGGGACATCCAAGTGCAGATCCAACGTGTACAGTGACCCGATGACAGCAGACGTGAGGTTCCAGCTGTACTTCGTGAACTGCTCTAACAACTTCTGCTCATGGCTCATTTGATGGACAAAATGAAGCCACAGCAGACAAGGCTCACGAAAACTGGAGAGGAAGGAGCGCCAAAAATGAATACAGTAGGGGGCCCGATTTATAAGTCAGTTTCCTGGGTGCCTCACAGCACACTACACATTATCTTCGTTACTTGACAGTCTGCAGATCCCAAAACCAGTCCCGAGGAAAAGGCAGGCACTGGGCTTCTGGCCCTACCCCCTCAGTGGAATGATAATGAGAAGTCAGTGCCAACCAGGGCACACTGATGTGTGCGGGATGCTCCCCTTCAGGTCCCAGCTGGCTGTTAAATGAGGTCAATCCAGCTCAGCCCAGCAAGAGTTTGCAGCAAATACCCAAGAAAGCTGCTAGACTTAAAGCACATCTTTTAATAATTATCAGCAGAAGATCTTCTCTTTCCAAAGAACAAGGCAGCTACGCAAAAGTAAATGCCTTGGGCTTTGTGTTCTGACTGTGTTTAACAGAGAAGAGACTTCTCCTGAACTAACAGCAAGAATCAAACACAGAGTGAAGATGCTCTAAGACCTCGGAGGCAGGGCGCAAAGCTGAAGGCGTCCATAACTTCTCAGGCTGTCGACCTGTACAAGTCATATGACCTTACCCTTTCCTGCTAGGAGGTGACAGGCTGCAGTACAAGTTGACAGAAACTGCACAACTGGCACGGTTTGGTCAAGACAACAGCTCTTTCTGGAAAATGTCTTTAGCACCAATATCCAGACCTCACGAGCTTTAAGGCAACTCAACAGCTGAGAACTCTGGAGCTCAACGCAGCCTATGCCAACTGGTTTACACTGCCAGGGCCCCTGGCCAACAGAGCAGAGGGTCTGGGCCTGGCGTCTGGATTATCCTTCCCAAACCCGGTGATCGTAGCTGAGGCAGACACCCTGGCAACCTCCCTTCCTCATTGCAAGGATGGGCCATGTGACTTACAGACTAGCTCATGCTCAGATGGTCTGACACCCAGACCCCGCCCTAAATAAACACAGAATGAAGTCACGCAGCCTTAAAATGTGATTTCTCATAACCCATTTTAGTCAGGATTTGGCAACACAACAGGTTTAATCCCGCAGAAATAATTAACATTTAGCAGGCAGGCCACAAAGCTGCTTTCTAGCACTGATGGGGTGATCCTCAAATGCAAACAAACTGCTATGCTGCCAGATTTCTTTTTCAAATCTTATTAATTGGGTTACTTTGTTTACTTGAGGTGCGAGGAAGGGCTACACTCCTGTAACCCTCTTTATTAATGGAATTCACAATATACCCAAATTGGGAGCACGGAGGTTAATGTGCTGTTCCTGAATTCCCGTCCTGTTAAAAGACAGCAACATCTAATAGAAATGCTGAAATATCGTAATGCAACCCACCAGAAATTGCTGACATTTGCCATTTTTGTGTGTAACAAAATAGCAATTTAATATAGTTCCTCCTAACAGCTTTTTATTCTGAGCAAGTCACTCCAGATTCATTTTTTTTCAGATGTAAAATATACAAACCAGGGACTTGATTTCCTCTCCCACAGAGTCTGTGATGAGCAAATAAAAGGAGAGGCAAGAGGTGGCTTTGGAAAGTGCAGGATCCCAGTCGGAGTGTGAGGGGATGGAATGACTATATGTTTGATCTCGTGTTCTCGTCAGCTACACTCACCCACCAGGCAGCGCCCGCAGGCAAATCAGTGGAGCGCGGTTTAAAACGCATGGTGGGAATTCTTGCCAGCTACACATTCTTTCGTATCTTTCCATTGGGGACAATGAATGTCAGTGCTAAACCAGAGTTCTTTGGTCATTAAATGTTGGTCACTGTAACCCACAGCCTTGTGGCTACAGTCAGAGAAGATGCCTTTGGAAGGGGTGAGTTGCTCTGCTTCACACACAATACTCGCAGAGACTGCCTTGCTCACTGGTGGACAAGGACATCCATATGAGTCAAGATACTAACCTGCTCGTGATTCCCACTTTTTAAAATATCTGTGTGAAAGTACAGTGGGTGAGGAAGAAGCTAAAAGAATAGAAAAAGAAAGAATTTTCCACCTGTTGGTTCTCTTGCCAAATGACCACAATATTCAGATGCGGGCCAGGCCAAAACCAGGAGCCAAGAACTCCATTTGGTTCATAGGTGGCAGGGGCCAAGGAGTTAGACCATCATCTGCTGCCCTCCCAGGTGCATTAGGAAGCCGGACCAGAAGCAGAGGAGCCAAGACTCAAACTGTCACTCTGAGATGGGACATTGATATTGCAAGTAGGTGCTTAACATACTATACCCTGTGAGACATTCTAGGGTAAAGTCTCCAGTATCATTAGATTCTTTGTGACATCACAGCCTAGTTAGTGCTAGTGGTTTGGATGTTTCCATAAATTTATCCAATGGGGAAGTGAACTCAGGGGTAACGTTTATGCCTGAGAAGTACATGTAGACACTCATCTCCCCAGGAAGGAAACTCTGGAGGGTGGTTTGTTCTCAAAATAGCAGTTTTTTTTTTAATTTTTTTTTTCATTGTTAATCACATTGTGTTATGTGATACAGTTTTGTAGGCACTGGGCAGTTTTTCGTTTGTGTAATCTTCCTTTCTATATGCCAACCAGTTGGGATGGCAGCACCTCTTAGAAAGCAGCAGTGACTTCTCAAGTGAATAGTGGATTCCTTATCTTCGTTAAAATGTTGGGCACTGGGCAAAATGCTCTTAAAGCTGCAATTGTACTAAATTGTCCCAAAGCTTCTGTGCAACCGGAGAATGATGGCAGGGTAGTCCTCTTCTGAGGGGAAGGGTGGCTTCTGTAGGCACAGGGTGGCACACTGACAACCCACAGCTGATCCCCTGGTGAGGGGGTGGCTCAAAGTTACCTTAACCTAGATCTTAACAACGAACCATTGTCACCTCTAACCTGACCTACCTCCACTCTCCAACACAGAAACTACTAGAATGGGTGTTGGGTGTAGCATTGAAGGTACCTCTTTGGAAGCCAGCCTCCAAGTTTAGAGTGCCTGAGTTCAACTCCTAGCTTTACACTTCACCCAGTTTCCTGATGATGCATGTGTACACACACAGAAAGAGGGAGAGAGAACAGCAGGTGACAGTATGAGCAGTTGAATGTCTGCCACCAATATAGGAGTCAGGATTCTGTTCCTGTCTCTGGGGTATGGCCTGGCCCAGTACTTGCTATTGTAGAAATAACGGGTGGTTGGAGATCATGGATGGGGGAGGAAGATATGGACCAATGGATGAGAGATCTAACTGCCTTTCTCCCTTTCTGCAAAATTTTGAAAGATAACTCTACCGATCAGACTCTAAATTCACATCAATAACTCCAAATTATCGAGCTGGTACATGTTTCTTGGGCTCCAGGGTTCCCTTTCAGCTACTTTATCTAAATAGTATTTTCCCTCTGCCAGGAGTCAACAACCAACCATTGTTTCTAGTACCCGTTTGCCTACTATTGACTCTTACTTGCAACATCACTTTAAACTAGGGTAGGATGAAAAATCCAATCTTCCTTCATCCACACACTCTATTAAGCAGTCAGTGATGCCTGAGCACCTTCAACAAACAGCGTTCCTTCCAGACAATCAGCAGTGACAGAGACTGAAGCAAGTAGGAGAAAGAGAAGGAAACGTCTACGGCCAAGGCTCATGAGCCTCAAGACAGGGAAGGTAAACAGCACATCTTCTAAGAGGAAGAACTGCTGCCGACGCCCTGAAGAGGCAGGGGTGGGCACAGGGAAACTGACCAGAGGCTCCTTGTCCCCACAGTGGAAGAAGAACAGCAATGATCAGCAGCAAGGCAAGACACGGCAAAGTCTCTTGCCCTGGAAAGAAGATGCAATTTCATTCTAGGTGGAAATGAGCTTTCTATTAAGTGACTGAGTGGATCAGATGTGTTCCTGTCTGTCTTCCTCCAGGGCAATTTAGGGACAGCCTGGCCCTCTCCTGGGTGCCGAGGAAGCAGAGATAACCATGACAGTCATTCCCCAAGATCCCAACTGTGGGGAGGGCGGCAAGAACCCAGCTCACCACGCGTCCTCATGTGAAAATCACAGGGAACACTAAGCCTCCTCTTAGGTGGAGAAGGAAAGATGTTCGAAAGGGGAAAGTTACTTCATCTGAGATCAGATTACAAAAAGGAGCTGACTGGGAGAACAGGAAAGAGAATGGTTTCCAGGTACCAGAAAAAAAACAGATGTAATGATGTGATTCTATGATGATACATGAACAAGTTAAGAATATAATCTTGGGGGGCCTGGCGCCGTGGTGTAGTGGTTAAAGTCCTCACCTTGCACGCCCAGGATCCCATATGGGCACCGGTTCTAATCCCGGCAGCCCCGCTTCCCTTCCAGCTCCCTGCCTGTGGCCCGGGAAAGCAGTCGAGGACGGCCCAAAGCTTTGGGACCCTGCACCCGTGTGGGAAACCTGGAAGAGGCTCCTGGCTTTGGATCGGCATAGCATCGGCCCGTTGCGCTCACTTGGGGAGTGAATCATCGGACGGAAGATATTCCTCTCTGTCTCTCTCCTCTCTGTATATCCACCTTTCCAATAATAAAAAAAAAAATCTTTAAAAAAAAAAAATAAAAATAAATCTTTAAAAAAAAAAGAATATAATCTTTGGGATTTTCATATGGCTACTTGATTGGGGAGAGAGGAGAGCAGGGGTCAGGAAATGGCATAATATCCAGAGTTAAGATGCAAAGACAAGACAGGACATGTGTCCTGGAGAGCTTGATAATTCAATCATCTGAGTTGGGTGCTCTGAGTAAAAGGTAGCCCTCACACTGTTCACTGACGATACACATTCATGACTATTGTCTTGCAGAACAAATGGACACACCGCCCTCCATACTGACAGAGAGCCTGCCATTGTCCTAAGGCCCAAAGGGAGGCAACGCAGGGGGCGTCTGGGAGATCTCACGAGCAGTTCTGTGCAGAAACACCAGCACTGCAAGCCAACACTGCAGGCAGGGAGCTCAGTCCAGCCACCACTGTAGGATGCAGGGGAAGGTGATGATGATGGAAGCTTGACCAGGGAAAGGTGAAACCGAAATGTGGGGCTGACTGAGAACAAATCCATTGGAACTGAACTCTGGCACTCTGATACGGGATGCAAGCAGTGGCTCGACCTCTGAAATGCCTGCCCGTATCCTTGTATTCTCGGCTTCTAGTCAAAAATAGGTGAACAGAGAAATCAGAAATCAGTTCACTGGCAAGTTTATTCAAAGTAGAAAGTCAGCCCAGCTAGAGAATCAAAGCAAACGTTAAACTGCGAAGAGCGAAGGGAAGTGATCCAACCCACTCTCTCTCACGAGCAATGACTTCCGTGTACATCTTAAACACCTAAGGTCTTACATATTTTAGATCAGGACTCGGCAAACCGCAGCCCTTTAGCCATATTTTGTCTATAAGGTATTTTTGCAAATAAAGGTTTATTAGAACCTTGTCACACCCACTCATTTACATATTATGCTAAAATTTTAAAATTTGAGTAATTCTGACACCTGAGGTTGACATATACAAAGAAGTCACAATTCATACACTATATTGAAGTGGAGACTGAGGAAAAATTGTTGACTATATTGGTGGTTTTTAGCTCAAACTATGCATTGGCATATATCCGCTAGCCTAAATGATGTCCTACCTCAGCTAATGAGTCTACTACCTTAGCTATTTTCAAATTTTAAAATTTCATCAAATGAGTGTAGGTAAATAAAGAAATTTTAAAGAAGGGAATTATAGCAGGGTCTATATATTTTTCACTGAAACGGTCCCTGGGTCATCATTTTGATAACTTTTACTCTACAAAGCCACCTAACAGGAAAAGTCTTGGGTATGTTTCATTTGAATTACTGTGAGACAATAGCATCTAATTCAGTTGAACTCAGTGGGTGATAGGGATCGAACTGGGGCTGTCTTCTTGACCCTTCTAAGTGTAAATCAGCCCATTTGCAAAGGAGCAACACTATCTGGAAATGGCCAGGAAAGACATCTGACAATAAGGAAGCAGAGCTATCAACACAATTGCCTTTAAATATCTGCAAGAGTTCCAATAATTGGAACCTGATAATTAAAAATACTTCTGATTAAAAAGGCAACTTGGGTTTAAGATTCTCCAGCAATGCAGAGATATACCAAGGGTACCTCCTGCAACATTTTACTCCCATCTCTTCTTTATTCATCCTTTTATTGCTTCCTTCATTTATTTGATTTATCTGTCATTCTTCTGAAAGCAGAAAATGATCTCCTCTTTCCCGATTCACTCCCCAAATGCCTACAGCAGCCAGGATTGAACCAGACCAAAACCAGGAGCCTGGAACTCCACCCATGGATCCCACGTGGCTGGGAGGGACTGAAGCAGAGATGGTATTTCCTCCAGCAGAGGATGTGAGCGTGCCAGGTGCTGTCTTAACCACTGTACCACAAGGCCTGACCCTTCCTTTCCTTTCCCTTGTCCTTCTGCTTTACTTCTGCATACTTCAGGCAATTCACTTCCTTGTATGACCTGACTACAAACCACTGTTACTCTTCTGTGGTGATATGTATAAACCAACTTTCTTCTTCTATGTAATGTTGGATCATGAATTCATTTACATTTATAACTACACTCTGTGTAAGTTGTTTAAAAGCAATGCAATTCTTATTACCTTTCTTTAGCTTTGGATTGGATCAAAGTGTGTTTGTCTCACTCCCTCTGCAAATTTGGTATTGGGACAGGAAACACTTACCAACATGTTGAAGGGCTATTTGCTGCTCATGGATCCTTATAAACTTCTCACCCCTGCCCAGCATACCACTTGCCAGTTGTAACACTGTGTGTCCACAAAGGTTTGGAATCCAGAGTGCCCCTTTGACAAAGCTCAGGTGCAAAGAAATATTACTGGGGAAACTCAACAACTCCGATGTACACTACTCATTTGTTCATGGAGACTTTGTGTCCCCTCATCCCACTGTAAGAGATCAAACTGCCGAAGAAGATGACAATAACATGGGGCTTTAGATGGGCTGATTCTGCAACATTTGCAAATGAATCTTAAACAGAACCATAAAATCCAGTGGATTTCAAGACTACTTCATCATACAACCAGAGACAAAACCATATCACTCTCCTTTCTTCCTCTTTCTCCTCAGCTCCCCAAGAGAGACCACAGAAGGTTCATTTTAAGCTCTGATGAATGGTTCACAACGTCTGAAGTCTATTATAATGAGAGCTTACTCATCTGAATTCTATATTTGAACTTCAGGCTCACCCAATTTGTCATGGTTTCTTTTTCCTTAAAGAAAAAAAAAAAAAAGTCCATTATTTGGTACATGAACCAGTGCAGCAAAATGCTGCCTATCCAGTAAACAATACCTTCAGAAGAGAAAAACAAAAACTTCACACAACCTCAAAATCTCCTGCATGGAGATAATGTGAACTAAAGGCAATTAGCAAAATCACAGGAAAAAGATCACAAAATCTAGGACCTAGCAATAACCCCATCTGACCAAGGTCAGCCTTTCAACCCAACCTTGTCTTGTTCTAAGACTGGCTCATCCAGTTTGTCAAATACAGTTTATCAGTGACTTTTTGGTTCACACTCTCTACCTGTGTCCTTCCATGGGTCACATGAGCATTATATGAAATCACACATGGCTATCCTTTCAAGGAATACAACATAATAATCCCAGATGACACCTTCTAGAAGCACTTTCTTGCCTCTCATTAGCTAGAAGTAACAGTACAGTGACTTCCAGGGCCACTGCAAGTTCAAACGTGTAAGTAGTAAAGAATCATAGATTTGGCCATAAGACAAGCCCATTAAGATACATGTCAACATTTCCATTAATGATGGAGGAGAGATCCCAGAAGAGTTGACAGGACTCAGAATCATTCAACTCAGGGGGTCCCATGACCCATTTATATACAGGAATCTCCCCAGGCTCATAATCCTTCATGCAGACCACACAAAGACTGTGGGAGAATGACCTCAAAGCTACAGTGTGGGGTCTGTGTGCAGAACCTGAAGCTACATAGTTTGCCAAGCGTGCAGTCAGATCCTCTCAAGCACAAGCACCCGTTAATTCAGGGTGTCCTAATTACACTGAAAGTAATGAATTCCATCCTTTTTTTTCAATGTCCCGTGGGTCTTCTGTTGAAATGCCAGAACCCTCTCGCAGGTGCTCATCTACTCAAATCCACACTCATGTATGCACATGTGGAACATCTCCTTCCATGCACTGGCCTGGCTGTCCAGAGGCTCTTCCTTCTGGATATTCAATTAAGTCTGCCCAACCCAGGTTTGCCTCCTAGGAACAGGCATAGACACCAGGCCCAGACTGCTGACCTGGCAGCCATAGCCCCTGTGATGCAATCATGGATCTAGAATGGGCACCCGAGTTAACAGAACCTATCAAAGTCCTCAGAAGACAAATGGTAGAGATAGCTGGGGAGAGGGCATGACACATGGAGCACACCCTTATTCACCCCAGGGAAGCCTGTATCCCGTATCAGAGTGTGTCTCAGATCCCAGCTACTCGGCACTTCCAACTCTGCTTCCTGTTAAAGCCTTTGGGAAGGAACAGATATTAGCTCAAGTGGCTGGATTCCTGCCACCCATGAGAGAGACCTGGATGCAGTTTCTAATTCCCAGTTTCAGGAATTTGGTATGAAAACCAGGACATGGAAGATCAATTGATCTATTCTCTCTCCCTCTTATTCTCTTATTTCCCCATCACTCTACCTTTCAAATAAATAAATGTAGAAGAAGGAGAAGGAAGAGGAGGCGCAGAAGCAGCACAGGAGGAAGAAAAACACATCCTTTCTTCCTGGAATGGATTTGGCACTTGGTGGAAGATAATTTGACATATTTCTATAGTTGTACTTCTGGCTTGTCTGTCCTAGTCCATTCTTTAAAAGTAGGTTTGCAGCAACACATTTACATAAGCCTTCCTCCCATGCGATGATGCCTTTATTCCCCTTGCATTCCTGAAGGCTGCTGTCATTGTCAGTTCTTTTCTCCTAAAACGGGCTTTGCTACTTCCATCCAATCTTCATGATTTCACACGAATGCATCTCTCCCCGCACACACGCCGTACTCCTGATTGGCTGCTGCTCTAAAATAAACCAAAGCATTGGGTAGACTGATAATTCCACCTATTTTCTCCTTTTTCAAGGGCCTTCCTTTCTTAGTATTCTGGACTTTATTGCCTGTGTCTGGAGAACTGTGTTTGGGTTTTGATAGAGACTCTTCTACACCTATGGATCAGCGTGAGGAAAACCAATATCCTAACTGTTCAGTCTCTCCATCCACAAACATGACAATTCTCGCTACTGACAAGGGCCTTCTTTAATTTCTTTCATCAGCATTTCTGTAGTTTTTAGTAGCATTTTTGTAGTTTCATGTTTTGTTGGTAATTGCTGCAAAGCTATAAACCCAAGTGGTATTTTTTTAAATTTTTGGTTTTTTTATATCTTGCGCAGGTAAAGAAATGATGTGATCTTGGATACATGGCCTTACTGAACCCATTGACTGGTTCTTAGAGTTTTGTCTGCAAATTCTTTGGGATTTTCTAACTGTACAGCCATGTCATCTGAAAATAGGAATGGTTTTAGTCTTTTGTTCTGCCCAATATGATTTTTGTTGTTATTCCCAGCCTGACTGAAACTCAGAGTATGATATTGAGCAAGAACATTAGTATGGATATCTGTAATTTAAAAGAAGATCTTTAGCTCCCGCTGTCAACATCTGCCTCTGTTAAAGTTTCTGTAGATGGTTTTTATCTACTTGAAGAAGTGCCCTTAGTCCTAGAGCAGTGAAGTTTATTACTATTATTATTGTTAGTAGTAGGTGCTACATTCATACCAAACTGCTTTGAGTTAAATGATACGTATGATCTTTTGCCTATTGATAGGGTGAATTACACTGATTGAAGTGATATTCATGCTGCACCACTGGCTATCTGGAATAAATCTTACTTGGTAGCGTAGCATTCTTTCTGTATGCTGCTAGACTGGAGGTGAAGACTCATGTAGCTAGGAACCTGTGCGGTGTCTGTTAGTGGTTTTCTTTCTGGGCAGGTCTTAGTCTACCGGAGAAATACCTGCCTCATAAAGTGAGTTGGATCAAATGAAGAGTGAGCTTACTACCTCTATTTTTTTCTGAAAGCTGATGTATAAAATGAGTATTATTTCTTCCTTGGAGGAATTCTTTGGTAAAACTCACGTGGGCTTAGAAATTTCTTTCTTGCAGCTTCATAAAAAATGTACAACACTATTCCAGTTGGCTACTTGGTATTGGTTGAGTGCTAGTGCATGTGAGTTCCTGAAAATTTATTTTCATTTGATGAACTTATAAGTGGCACTTTTCAATAACCTTCCCTCACTATCCCTTTAATATCTGCAGGGTCTAGACTGATACCCTTTGCTTCACTTCTGATACTAATGATTTGTCTCTTTTTTGTTTCAGTCAGTCGTGTGGGAGTTTTTTATCAGCTTTATTGATTTTTTTCTTCTTTTGGAGGACCAATTTTTCGTGCCATTGATTTTCCTCTATTCTTTTCCTCTTTCAATTTAACAACTTGGTTCTTTATTAAAATTTCCTTCTTTCAGTTTGCTCATGCTTTACCTTATTCATGCTTTCCTGACTCTGAGAACTTTCCTCTCCTTTAACGTAAGGATTTTGTGACAAAAATGTCTCTCAAAATGACTACAGCTTTGTCCCACATATTCTGATCTGGTGATCTATGCCTAGTTCAGTTTTACATTTTAAAAATTCTAACTTCTTTTTCAGCTACAGATTATTTGGTATTGCATTATTCACTTTACAAATGCTTGGATTTTTTTTTCTGCTGTCTGTTAAAATTGATTTCTAGTTTGAGCCCATTATCCTCATAAATCTGCAGGATTTCAAGTCACTTAAAATTTGAGGCTTGTCTTATAAGCAAGGCTATGTTTATCTTGGCTAATGTTCTATGGATATTTGTAAATAATGTGCACTTGCTGTGGTTGCATATTCTGTAATTGGCACTGAGATCCCACAGGTTGATGGAGTTCACCTCTATATCCTTGATGACCTCTAGGAGGCCATCAACTGCCGATGATGGGACATGCAAGTCTTCAACTAAAATATAAATTTAGTTATTTCTACTTCACCTCTACTAATTTTTGCTTTGTTCATTTTGAAGTTCCGTATTTCAGCTCAAACACATCTACAACTGCTATGCTTTATCAGGCAACTGAGCATCTGTATAATGTTCCTTATGTCTCCTGTAAAATTCTCTGCCCACAAGAAGTCTTTATTTGACATTGATATGGCTACTCTTCTTCTTTTTCTTCTTCTTTGAAGATTTATTTACATTTACTGCAAAGGTAGATTTACAAGGAGGAAAGAAAGAGACAAAGAGCTTTCATCTGCTGCTTGCCAGATAGCTGCAACAGTCAGAGGTGAGCCCTTCTGAAGCCATGAGCCAGAAGCTTCTTCTGGTCTCTCACATGGGTACAGGTTCCAAGGCTTTGGGCCATTCGCTACTGCTTTCCCAGGCTATAAGCAGGGAGCTAGATGGGAAGTGGAGCAACTGGGATATGATCTGGTGCTCATATGGGATCCCTATACTTGGAAGAGAAGGATTAGCCAATTGAACCATCACACCAGACCCAACATGGTTATTTTTGTTTTACAAAAGTATTGTTTAGACGCTATATGTTCCCCCCTCATTTAAGTTTCAGCATACCTATGTCATTCCCTTTCAAGTGAAGTTTTAAGAGTCAAAACGACTGGTTAATGTTTGTATTTCTTTCATCTACTCAACTAATCTTTGTCTTTTCATTAGTATAATTATTTGCGATCTAAGGCAATTAATATTTTAAGGCTTAAGTTTGCCTATTTACTTTTTTCCTGTCCATCATGTTTTTCTTTTCTTATACACCTTTGATTTTTTTTTTTAAGTACATCTCTGCATTGTTTTCTCAGCGATGGCTTTACAACATGCAATTTATCACAATCTACTGATGTCAATATTCACCATTTCCAGTAAAGTGAAGAAACTTTATTTCTATTTTGCCCTGTTTCCCTTAAATATACATTGAATAAACTGATTTTGTATATTCTCAGTAATCATTATGGATGTCACATTATACGATGTTAGGATTTTTGTTTCAAGCATAGAATATGATTTAAGAATCTCCTAAGAATTAGGATACTCTATTATAATTAACCCTGTACTTTACCCATTTCAATGTCCTCCTTTCCTTTTGAAAGATCCAAGCTCCCTCTTATTTCCTATCTGTGTAGAGAATGTCCTTTAGGTATTCTTTCAGACTAAGTTTCTAGGCAACATCTGCACATCATTTTCCTCTGTTTGAGAATGCCTTTTTTGGCCCTTCCTTCTTGATGGGTACTCTCACTGGATGTGGACTCACAGGTTGATAGTTTCTGAGTATGTTACACTACTTCCTTCTGGTCTCCATAATATTATAGGAGGCAACTACCATCATTCCAATCACACATCTTCTTCTGACAGTTGTCAGCATTTTTCATACCTTTGCACAGATTTATTTGGGTTTATCCTATTTTGGAGTCTTCTCAACTTTGCTAATACATATGCTCATAACTTTCACAATCTGGAGGAGTTTTTCAGCTGATATACCTTTGAATATTTATTCAATTTCTAGCTCTCTCTTCTCGCCTGGGACTTTGATAGTATGAATGCTAGCTCTTGTTACAGTTCTACATGTTTCTCAGACGTTGTTCATTTCATTCCAGTATGTTTCCTCTGCTGTTCAGAATGGGTAATTTCTATGGGTCTGACTTGAAGCCCATTGATTCTCTCTGTTGTCAACTGTACCCTACTTCTGAATTGATCCAGTGAGATTTTTATTTTGGTAATTACACTTTTCAGTTGCATAATTTCCATTTGGCTCTATTTTATAACTTCTGTTTCCTTGCGTGAATATTCTGTTTTTTTTTTATTTGTTTCAAGAGAGCTCCTAATTGCTTATTAAAGCAATTTAATATTTCCAACATCTGACTCATGTCAGTATTGGCTTTTGCTGATCATCTAGTCCCATGACTTTCCCTGGTTCTGGAATAAAACGGATTTTTAAATTGCATTCTGGGGCCTGGCATGATAGCCCAGAGGCTAAACCCCCACTTTGCACGTGCCAGGATCCCTATAGGCACCAGTTTTTGTCTGGCTGCTCTGCTTCCCATCTAGCACCCTGCCTGTAGCCTGGGAAAGTGGTAGGGGATGGCCCAAATCCTTGGGACCCTGCACTGATATGGGAGACCTCAAACAAGCTCCTGGTTCCTGGCTTCAGATTGGCTCAGTTCCAGCTACTGTAGCCATCTGGGAAGTATGGCTTTCTCTCTGTAAATCCTCTCTGTGAATCTACCTAGTAGTAAGCCTCACTTGTGGGTTATCCTAAGGATCAAGTGGTCATGGGCAGGAAGCAGGTTTTCTGTGGTCCTTCAGCTGGAAGAATAGGATTTTATGGAGGCTTCTAAGTCTGTGCGTGTGAATGTCCTAGTGTGAGGCTTACTTACCACAGCCAGTAAGGAAACTGGGAAACCTCATCTACATACCATTAACTCCCAGGACTCCTGGACAACTCATCTTGTCCTTTCCCCCTTTGAGAGTCTCCCTACACTTGCTTTGATATGACAGAGGTGAGGGCCTCAGGAATCAGATTCCTGATTGTTTTGATCTTCAATAGTACTCTGATCTCCAAGATCCGCAAATTTAATGGCAATTGAAAATGAATTCCTGGCCCACTTCCTCTAACAACATTTCTATCTGCAGTGCAATTATCACACTGTCCTATTCCCCTGTGAGAAGGCACAGGCTGGCCACATCCCTGGAGGCTTTGCTCACCGGTCACCTAGCCGAGGCCAATGCTGAAACATTGCAAAGGGGCTGGGATCCTCACCCTGCCAGCTGCCAAACAAGAGGAAAAAAACCCTACAGAAATCTGGCTTCATCTAGGATTAGAAGACTTTTTTCCCTACAGTAGCCTAGAAACAACCATAAATGAACATCTTCGAGATGTACCTTTTCTTCGCACTACAATGTCCTTCATTCTCCTTCCCAAAGAACGAATCTTCTGATCATGCTAATGTCCCTCCATTTGAAAATCAGGTATCTACTCTTTATTCTTTTTTCCTTATTGTGGAACCAATGTCTCTCAAACCTCTGTTGTTCATTCTCTGGAAGATGCCTAAACCAAGTGCTTCTACCACCTGCCTCTAAGAGCACCTGTGCCACTCCCCATTCGGGCCAGAGGGCCTTCTCCAACACATACACAGTGCCTGGCACAGCCTGACTTGTTCTCCACCCTTGGCCATTCTCCCCATTTGGAGGTGATGGGATTAGACCAGAATCAGCAAAACAGCACAGGCAATACAAGCCATGAGTTCTGCAGGAATCACAGGGCTGCGTTCACAGCTACACCTGCTACCCACATGGTCAACAGGCCCTGAAAGGGCAATGAAGTGGTAGCAGTACTAACAAATGTAGTCAGAGGGATTCAGGATTCATTCTGTGGAAGTCTACTGAATTTTTTCAGAATGCTCTAATTGAAAGAGAAACCTCCAGTTCCTGAGATTCTGCTTTAATTTACCTTCCTTTCGCTCCATAATATTTATAAAACTGGTCATTCTTACAACCTTGAGGATATCACAACAGATCCTTTCCCTATCCTTGAAAAGCCTATCTTCCCATACCGAGAAAAGGTACTCCAACAAACAACTATGATAAGGGGAATGAAAGTGGGTTTAATTTTCTTTGAAATCAGTGCAAGAGCCATCTTCTTTCCAGGGTGTTAACACAGCCATCAAGCACAGTGTAGGATGCCCTCAGAGTGAGAGAAAAACACGTCAATACAATAGTTTGAGAACAAGTCAGCATCTGCCTGCAATGTAATTAGTACCATGACTTCATATATGTCTTCTAACAAGATCATACACCCTGGAACTCTGTCGTCAGAGGCAGCACAACAGACGAGTTTCTAAAAATTAAGACAGAGCTGGGTACTAGGCCTACAGTCACCCCACACCTCACTTCGGTGGTCCGAGGCTCACCACCAGCTCATGACTCAGGTTCCCGTCAATTCAGACCCACGGAGGCAGCAGCGATGGCTAAAGTTGTTGAGTACCTGACCTTGACATGGGAGATCTGATAACTGTGTTTCCAGATGTTGATCTCTGTCTGTCCCAAGTCTGGCCATTTTAGACATTTTGAAGTAAACCAGTAGAAGAGAACTCTCTCCATGTATCTCTCTGCCTCTCAAATAAACACTTTTTTTTTTAACATTAGGACAGATTTGTTGCAAGATGTCACTAAGAGGGAGAAAGGGTCAGTGAGCCAGGAGCCCTGTGCTCCCTCCCAGCAGCAGCTCCTACCTCCTTGTTAGTCCGGTCAGCTTGCACCAATGTCCCATTCAGACAAGGTTCCACATAGTGAAGCTCCTCGTTATACTGCAAAGAGAAGAAACGGCCGGGAGAACACAATTAGAGACCTGAAGGGTGCTAGTTACTCACACACCAAAAAGTGACACATGTGGCAGGTTCCATTTATTCATATGAGGTGACTTTCCCAAGTGTTTCTATAGACAGTTGTAAATGAGGGTAAAGACAGACTTTATTCTTCTCTTGTTCAAAACAGAAACATCTCAAGTACATGTAGAGAAATGGTAGACTGTCAAGTGCCCATGGTGAGGCTCCATCACAAGGAGTTCCCCAGGCATGGTCAGCAGTGCTAGGTCCAGGTGAGATAAAAACAGCATCTCAGGGTCAGATGGAAAGAGCTCCAGCTCCTGCCTTTGGCTGTGTGCACCTGAGGAATCCATGTGTAGGTCACACATGAGAGGGACAACATGGAGGGCTGGAGAGGCTCTGAGGATCCCGGCTCCACACTGGGAGGGGATGCAGTTGTTGGTCAGGGCGCTGCCCATCAAAATAACACCCTCTTCTATGCACTGCCCACAGCCATCTTCCTGTCAATTCTGATACCCAAATACCCACAACATGACTCTTTAATTTTGCACAAAGTTCATGATCAGGGGGGCAGAAATTTTTGTTCCTTAACTTACTTTTTACACCAATTTGAGTCTCTATATTCTAATTGGGTTGGTCCTTCCCAGACACAAAGCTCATCTCTTACCTCTTGTGGACCCAATTCACAGTTTCCCATTACTTTCCACATGGGACATTGCTGGAGTTTTGCAGGGTTTTAGACAGCTAGACCTCTGACCACACCAGCATCTACACTACAGCCCTTTCCCCTGAAATGCATCCTGCCAGACTGAATTCCCTTCCTGTTTCCTGTTCATCAGATCTTCCACCCTGCCTGGAGCTGTACTCTGGCATCTCTTCCTGGCTAGCTCCCATTCATCCTCCAATGCTTCCTCTGGGAAGAAGACTGTGCCACAGGTTCAGCATGGGAATCGGCCTCTTTCCAATCCTATCAATTCCCTATAATTGGAATGGCTCTTTGCCTGGATCCCACTGGGACCCATGTCTGGTCCACATAATATTCCCTGAGACAAGTTCAGGGGCAGATTCACAGTAGGTGATCAGAGCTCATTTATTTCCATGAGGGTATCTGGTATTTCCACTTCTAGGGCCAGAAGAGCCTAGAACTCAAGAGCAAAAAAGAGAAGAACCACCTCTTGGGCCCAATTCATATGCAGAGTGTGGCTAACGAATTGGGAATCGGTGCCCAAGGAGAGTGGCAGGGCTGTAAGCAGTGGACAGAGTGAAGACAGACAGCAATTTGCAACCATCACCCAGGGATGTGAGACGTGCTCTTGTTTCTTCTGCAGCAGCTTCCTGAGCAGGCAGGAGTGCTGCTAGCACAGAGAGTAGCAGCTAACTGTTTCCAAGCACTTACTTCATCCATGGACAGTCTACACTTCATCATGGGACAGCTCAGATTGAGTACTAAGTACTCCGCTCTGCAGATGGGGAAACTGACACATAGCAAGAGAGACGAACTTGCCCAAAGTGACCAAAAAGGAAGTAATGAACACAGTCTACATTCCAATCTAGGCAGGTTGATCCTGTCAGTCACACACCTCAGCCCCAAAGTCCCTTAGGTCTCTTCTTTAAGCCTCTACACTTCTCTTCCAGTTCCACTATTGGCACCTGTTTGATCTTTTTTCTTTGTCACTTAAGAGCATTTGCAACATTCGAGCTCCGGGAGTTTAGATGGCCTCTGTGAGGTGTGCAGTCCCACAACTCACCACTGAGAAACAGGAGTATGAGCTTTAGACAATGAAACAAATGCCACCCCAGGATCCCAGAAGCCACGACACAAGTTCACAGAAAGCTCCTCTGTCTAGGAGGTGCTAGGAAAGCAGCTTCTCCTCCTTCTTCACGCCTTTGCCACCTGGTTCACTTTAGTGTGACAGCATGGCCATTCTTCAGGCCTGATGCATAATCAGCCTTAGCAAATCGCAGGTGGTCACGTGACCCGTTCTTACCAATTAAACATGAGAGGAAGTCCTTTGGAACATTGTTCTGCCATTAAAGGAAAACTCTTATAGACACCCCACTTTCCTGTCTGGGACCTATTGCACAGTTGCAGCACCCACTTTGCAGCCTTCCACTGATACCAGGGCAGGAACATGCAGCTAGCATGGCTCTTTGGCTCCACTGTTGAATCCCCTCTCCAGGACAACAGCCCCCACTTCTAGCATCTGTATATGAGCTTTCTAGAATCCCATGTGCTGAAGAAAACTTATGGAGCTGCTCTATAACTCAGAGCTTCAAACTTCCCTAGCTAACATGCCCACCTCTTAGCCATATTCCAGATAAGTTTAAGAACTTGACGGACATTCTACCCAATAGATCCTCCTCAGACTGATTTTTGAGGAAGTACACTACACCAAGGGGACAGTTGGGTTCAAGTTCTGTCTCTGCTAAGTACGCACCATGTGGCCTTGTGGAAGCCACTAAGCCTCTGTTTCCAGAACCTTATGCATGAGAATTCATATAATTCATCATCTAGGGGCCCCAAGGGACATAGCGAGGCGACAGGCCTGAGAGCATATTGCCAACGTAAAGGCCTCTACATGTGGGGGCCTGCATGGGGAGGGTGGTTAAAAGCAAGGAAGACTGAGAAGTTCTTGCCCTCATCAGGGAGGTACATATGTGGTAATCAAAACCATGCCGGCTGTCACTCTGTGTGCTGAGGCCACGGTGGAGGGATCTGCTCTTCTGAACCTCAGCCAGCTTGTTAGTGGCATCATCCAAGCTTGCAGTGGACTAATTTCCCTTGACTGCGTCAGGATGAAGCTATGCCCAGCAATCTGGACTATATCAACCAAGGGCAGTGGGGGCCTGGCCATATGTGTAAGAGAACGGTGCACACTGGGCAGCTGTGCCAAGGAGGCCCCGGCTGTGTGTGCTCATCACACCACCCAACCACTCCCTGCCAGGAGGGCACCAAGAATGCCCTGCACATGGATTTGCTTGCAGCTTCTTTGCAGCTCTCCATTGGGAAAACTTCCAACTTCTGTATCCAATTTAGAGAAGCTTCCTAAATAGATGAAATAATCATGAAATAATGTGAAATAATGATGTAGGATGGTCCTATCAATTTACAATGGAGGATCTGGGCCCTTGTAATCCTGAGACCCAACGGCCCTAGAGATAGTTATCCTTCGCCCCTACTTAAACAATTAGATATCCAAAACAGAATGCCACATGCAGTGTTACCAGCCAGTTTCCCTCTGCCATTTGTTTCTTCTTTTTTTCTCCCCGCCAGAACTGAATCATCGAGAGCAACTCAACCTTTCTCTCCTGCCCAAGTGGCTACTCCTTCCTGCAAACTGCTGGGAACTGTGGAGAGACTCTTCGCAGAACAGGAGCATGCTGAGGAAGACAGGGGCAGGTTGAAGTCCTGGCTCTGAGGCAGGCAGGGGCAGGTTGAAGTCCTGGCTCTGGCACATGCTTGCTAGGGTGCTCTTAGTCAAGGCATCTCCACTCTGTGAGCAACCGTTTTCACCCTGGGGAAACAGGTACCCTAACTTCGTGTCGCTCCCATGAGAAGTTTTGACGCACCTGCTTCACCATAAGATGAAATGAATGATCCATGTCATTACAGAATGTGGTACATTAGAACGAGAAGGAAGGCATCTGGGTGCTTGTGCACAAAGAACAACACAGAGATATGAATGTGACATGAACTTCACAGAAAAACACTGACGGATGAGACCCTCCCCTTTAGCAGGTACTTGTTGAAAGGGGCGGAATACTGCAGTCCAGAGAGCAGGGCTCATGTTACTTTGCCCTTCTTGAAGAACACAGACTCTGCACTGGGTTGTACACAAAGGTGCTTATTCTATGCTATCCCATGAGCCCTTGATGGGCTTTGGGTACTTGGCATTTTGGGAGCCAAGATAGTGAAGCCAGCTGGCTGCCAAGTCACCTTCCTGAAGGCACCTGCCATGGAACCCTTCTTATGCTTTATGTGCTCTGAGCACGAAGTGAGCACCTGCTCTCTGCTAGAGGCATAACACCCTATTCAAATGTGCTCAGAATCATCAGTGACAGGTGACCATAAACCACCTTTTCCTATTTTTAATAGTGAAAGGATATATTTATTAAATCTGAAGAAAATGGACATATTTCATGTTCAGGTATATTTATCTGTGAAGCATCAATTGTTTATCTCATAAAAACATTTCTGAGATAAGCCCATCATCTCCAACAGGCATCTGATTACACCCTGCTATTCTCTTGTTGAGGGAACAGTCACTCCCTCTCCACTATGCAGCCATGAGATTCTATGCTCTGCTGGCAGGGAACACATCGCCATGTGCATTTTCCGCCATTTTGTCCATCTCTGCAAGCATTCCCTACATTTCACCTTTTAAAGGCACAACAAAACCTTGAAAGGGAATGCTATAATGCTCCAAGAAGGAAAGACAAGTAAATTTTAAGTAAAGGAGAGGTCATAACATCTTGAAGGATCTGAAAACAAAGCAAAAGGGTTGGAGCCTCCCACCAATATTTCTGCAGGTTTTGCATTTGGGTAGAAGCCGATCATCTACTCGCTCACGTAAATTACAGCCCAAAGACTGGAGAGCAGAGGACAATCGATTCTGGATCTGGAATAATACTGAGGAGTCTGAAACTTGCCTACTGTTGGAAACTGGACTTGATGGATGAAAGCAGTGCACCTTCCAGGCTTCAGTGGCAATCATCAATTGCCTAGGAACGGAGGATGAGAAACAAACTGCCTACGAAGATGGAACCATTAGACAACAGCCCAGCACACTGCCTTGAAGTCGAGACTTCCCATCTGGCATGACACGCTCACTCCAGTTCCATTCTTGTCACCATTCTCTGTCCCGTCCATTCCACCAGCATGTTCCTGCACCCCCTGATATGCTCCAGAAACAGCAATGCCCCTCTCTTCTCCCTCTTCTACCCCACAGCAAATGCCTAACGTCTGCTTATGTTCAAGTGCTTCCCAGAATCCATCACCGAGTTCTCTTGCTGGTTTAAGGCTGCCAGTTCTGCACTCCCTCTGACCTGGCCTCCCTTCCTAGCTCCTCTCCAAGAGCCCACACAGAAAATTACAAGGTTGCTGTCTGCCATGAGGGCAGGAAATCTGGTGTGCAAAGGCAGCACCCACGCACAAGATTGAGCATGCTGGATATTTGGTGAATGAAGTGATAATCAGAGAAACAGAGTGAAGGAAGAAGAGAAATGACTAGACACAAAGCCCCATGACTTTAAAGGTTGGCACCGAGATACAAACTAAAAAGCCTTTCCAAAAACCAGATAAATAAAAAGGAAAGCAAGCAAGTAGACACATGTTAGAGACTCCCAGGTCCCAAATCACCAGCACACCAGCCTGTTTGGGAATGCAGGAAACTGGTGCATTTCTGCTAGGACCCCAGCAGACACTGTTATGATTATATTCGTGCATTTTTGATTAAATAACTTTTGGAATGAAAATGTGCAGGGATTACGTAATGAAGCAGATGAACCCACAATATTTTCACCCACACAAGGCATCCCAGGGATCTTTTGCATTACAAAGCTTCTTATGTAATTTGAAACATGACTGGACGCAATTAGCAGTGCAGAACAAATGAGTCCTGAAAGAAAATACCATCCTCATACTTTTTAGTACGGAATCGATTACTTTGAAAAGCAAATCCACAGCAGGCAAGGCCATGCAGAAACAGTTCTAAGGAAAATTCCACAAATCAAAACCAGGGCGCCAGAAAGTTTTGGGCTGAGCTCACCAAAAAACACTACGCTCTGTTCCCCTCTACATAAATGTGGCCTGCAGGAGGCACTGAAACAGATTGAACAATATCAGCCCCGTTAATATTATGTTCATTCAATGTGGGGCTTTGGCTTCTGTGAAATCATTTTTCAAATTTCAGCATGGGACAGAATTAGCACCCTCATTTTTATGATAATACTGTTAATTTAATGCATGGCTTGGAGTTAGACTTCAAAGTGAGTAAGAAAAAAAAAGCCTTCCCCCCCCCATTCAGAAACATCTCTTTTCAAGCACCAGTGGTTTGACCTTAAATTTTAACTTGGACTGCACAAAATCATTCTCATATTTCAACTATTTTTTATAATTCAATCAGAATTAGATAGATTTCTTTCAATACCCTGCCTATGAATGTGAAAACATTTTTTTAACATTATGTTAATTCTCTGAGAGAACCTGGAGCAGAAGATTTTTGGTGAAATGCATAGCATGCACTTTACAAGGACCTTCCCAAAACAGACAAGTCACCAAGGAAAGGGTTTCCCAATGTTTAAATCCCTCTTTCATTACAGCACTGGGAAATCAAACCACAGAGTTCTACCAAGAAATACCCATGATGCACAATGGCTTCCACCAAGGAAGGTGAAGATTATGTTTTTCCCTCTGGGAAAAAAAAGAAAGAAATCTCAACCCAGCATTCAAGAGAAGGCTGGCCGTGGAAGGCAGGGTGAAATGACCAGGACTCTTCCCAGGAGTAAAAGCTAGCCACAAGAACAAGACACTCACAGGTATTGAAGGGCATCTGGAAAGAAACACAAATACCCTACACCCTTGCACTTGAAAAAACCTGCAGTTGGGTCACTCTCTAGACACAAGCAAGGGATTAAAGAGATAGAGAAGAAATTCATGTCCTATTGTAACAGCAAACACACCAGAGTAGAAACAGGAGGAAGAGATGGAAGAATCTTAATTTTGCAAAGCAAAATATAGAGATAGAATACAGGGGAATACAAATGAAAGACTGTTTATCATGAATCTGCTAACATTCAGGACCTTCAAATCGTCAAGAGTGGAAGTGTTATACAGTTGCACAAGGATAAGATACTCTGGTAGTACTTGGTAGATAACCTTTGGTGTGGCCATTTTACTTCTGCACTGTAGTTAGTAGAGGCATACTCAACCCTGGCAGAAACAGATGCAACCCCTCAGCATACTCCAAAGAGAAGAGTTTATTCCCTCAAGCATTCCTGAGTAGAAAACATAGCAGTAACAGCATAATGTCCACCAAAGGAGGGGAAGGGGGTCACTGACTCATTTCTGAACTATATAAGGTGGAGATGTCCTGCTGTTCAAACATGCATCACCGTGACAGGATTCTAAAGGCATGCTGCTGAACACTCCATAAAGCAGTATGGCACTTTTGCAGAAAAAAAAGTTTTTCTGTGTTCACACTGACAAATTTGGAAGAATATGTGACCAATGGAAGGGGAACAAGAACATTCCTGGATTGTTTAAAATTTTTGTATATGTTGTATGCACTCACAAGCAATCAATGTGCAAACTTCTTGCTAATTAATGGTTTCTTTATGACCTTGGTTTTCTCATATAAATCCACTAACATGTCTGATCCATTCCCTTACCCGTTAGAGGAACAGAGTTCATGATTTACTATAAAGACTTCCAATAAAAACATTCACAGTGTCTTCTCAGTTGTCAAAATAATTATGTAAAACAGTCTTGAAGCCGATCACTTTTTTGGTGAAAATTAAGAAACAGATGTACAGTGAGGGTTAATGGAAAATCTAATGGGTTTCTTTATATAAAAGGGACAATTTGGGGCAAAAAAAGTATTTTTGGTTTTAATTTTTATTACTTAAGTATTCTAAAATAACCAGCATGTCTACTTTCAATTATCTTAATCACCGTCTCCTCATTATTGAGTTGACACTGTTTGTATATCTTAATGAACTTACATAGATTATTTCAATCGATTGGTTTTGCTAACAGAACAATAAATCCTGTCTGATAAATGATTATGAAGTAATTAGTTGGCTCTTCTTATTATGTGAATTTCTGATACTTCCATAATGAGTAATTAAAGATTAATAACGAAGATAGTCTCAAATTAGCTCCAGCTTATCTGTAAATGCTTGGGGATGTGTGAGCATCAGGATACATTTGCATATTCACAAGGAGTCTGGCAACTAAAGTAAGTTTTTTACAGTAGGAAACCCAAATTTGGTTCTCCGCTAGTCTCCTTCGCACAGTGCTATGTCCCAGGGCCAAACCATTCCTGCATCAGAGGGTGAGTGGACCCAGCACATCGCCCTTCAGTCCTGCTCTGGGGAGACTTCACTGTCCGACGCTCCTGTCTGTGTGACCTTGAGGTGGTTGCTTCTGCTGGTGGGACTGTTTCTAGGCCACATGACCCAGAGGAAGAGCGAAGGTTCAGTGAGACCTTCACAAAGGATGCTTACTGGGCCCAGCGCGGTGGCACAAGTGGTTAAGGTCCTCGCCTTGCATGCCCAGGATCCCATATGGGTGCCAGTTCTATCCTGGCAGCCCCGCTTCCCTTCCAGCTCCCTGCCTGTGGCCTGGGAAAGCAGTCGAGGACGGCCCAAAGCTTTGGGAACCTGCACCCGCGTGGGAGACCCAGAAGAGGCTCCTGGCTTCGGATCGGCATAGTATCGGCCCGTTGCGCTCACTTGGGGAGTGAATCATCGGATGGAAGACCTTCCTCTCTGTCTCTCCTCTCTGTATATCGGCCTTTCCAATAAAAAAAAATAATAAAGATAAATCTTTTTTTTTAAAAAAAAGGGTGCTTACTTAGCCTTCCTGTAATGGCTGCTCTATGGCAACACGTGTGGTGCTGCTCGTTCCACAAGCCTCTAAGCTCCTGTTTGCGAAGCACGTCCCAGGTAATCAAGAGGAACTATTCTTGCTCCTAAGGAACATTACTCTGCCTCTTGTCACTTTTGATCTCAGAGCTTTCTGAATCCTGAAGCCACAAACCGTGTTCCCAAGCACGTGCACCTATTCCGTGTAAGAGTCACTCGAGAACATGCAGATTTAAGTCATCATCTGCAACCCCAACATCACTGAAACATTCACACCCATGGTTTAGCAAATATAAATAGATGTCATGCCCATGCCTGGAGCTAGCCAGACACAAGGTTGTAGAAAACAAACTCCACCCACAGGTCTGAGGAAGCCATGCAAACCATAGCAATACCATTCTTGGAGCATCCTCTTTTGCAGTGCACTAAGTGGCCGCCAAGTCCTGGGCAGCACAGTGCAGGAGCATCAGCTCAGGTGATCTCCACAGCAGCACGGTGGGCAACATGCTTCATGGAGGCGGCTCAGGCTCAGAGCCAAGCAATGTGTCCTGAGACACACAGCTGTATGAGGGCAGATTTAGGACTCAAAACTCAATGCCTGTTGTCACCATTCTGTGTGCCAGAGATGTGATGTGGCACACCAAAAGTGTCTCTCATGCGTGTGCACCAAGTTTGATGCTCAAGGGAGACACTACTCATTGTGTTATAGACCTTGGATAGACAGTGTGATGGGCACGAGGGACAGGATGAGAGCTGTACCAAAGAATCAAGGTGAAGCAAAAGACCTGGAGATGGTACCTGAAGGCTCCTTTCCAAGCTGCATGGTACCCTCCAGCCTTGGATTCTCGGGCCTCCCACACACCAAATCCCTGTGTCCTCAAACAGTTCCTGACACTCTCCAGTCCCCTAAAATGCATGGAAGAATATGCCCCAACTGGCCCCTTCCCTCTGATGCTTGCATAAGGAGCAAAGACACTGCAAGCAAGAAGAGCAGGGCACAGGGCAGGCATTTCATAAATGACACCTGGTCTCAGCGCTGGAATAAAAGGATTTGCCTGCTGCAACCTGTTTCTCACATTTTAGTTGCTTCATGATAATAGTGATGTTGACTATCGTGTCAAGTTAGCCAAGCTGGATCTCTCCTAAGAAATTCCTGTATCTTAAGGGATAATCTTGCTAGTTCTGTTTCCTGAAGATACTAGAAAGGTTGGCTTTGCGTGAGTCCCAGTGCTGGGGTGGCTCTGCCTGAAGCCAGGGCTCTGTGCTAGGACAGGAGATGCAATGTGTCCCTATAGACCCCCCAACTCCAGGCCTCACCCTCTGGCATACAGTATCCAATGGAGGTCACTGCGCTAACCGGTGGCCACTAGAAGGTTCAATGCTTCCAAAACACAAGGAAAGCACAAAGCAGCTGCACTCACAGCAATGATGTTGAAGAAATCATCATCCCCCAGTGTATCCAAGATAGATGAGACCGTCTGCTTCGCGATCGTCAGGCGGAGTCCTTTCATGCTGCCGCTGACGTCAACTAAAATGACGACATCTTTCGGAGAAGTTGCTGCCTGGATGTACCTAGGTCAGGAGCAAAAATAAACATGAGGTCTGGCCCCTCTTCAAGTATTCTCTTAGAAAAAAGAAAGAAAAGAAAAAAAAAAGTCACTGAGAAGATTGACCCCTGCCTACCATTTTCGGTTCCTGCAGTCAAAGGCAATGACTCCATTCTCATCTGGTTCCCATTTAATCCCTAGAAGAAAAATGGGGTTATAAGAAACCCAGAAACTTCAAATATTTATTCATAGCATTTTCAAGACTGCTCTGCTTTGCTGATTGAATAGACAGGGTGAAAAATCACATGCGAAGACCCGGCCTGTGCTCATCACATGTTCCATCACAAGCCAAGGAGGGAGTTGCTCAAGTCTCAACCCTCTCTGCAGCCGGCACTGCCTCACCTCGGTCGCTCCAAAGACCTAGAGGATGGTGCTGCCAGGTCAGGAAGGGACATGACTCCAGCCCCCGCCCTGGGTTCATGGTCAGTGTAGCCAAGGTGATTTCTCATTAGCCAGGATGCTGTTGGAACGGGTGGCCTTGTTCATAGATGGCTGAGCGAGGCGGGCCCCATCCCTAGACCCAGATGGGATAGTGTCTATGACACAAGGAGCAGAAAGTATAGGCAACATTTCCATCCTAGACTATTTCAGGTCTGTTCCCCTCCTTCCTCCTGTTTTCGAAATCTGGGATTTTTGGCCTGGCTTGCCACCCCAAAATGAAATAAAATGGCTCTAATTATGCTACATAATGATGCTTGAATTTCAGGCCCTGAAGCCTGGGGGAATTTCCTCCACATGTAAAATCGGATCCAAAATCTTTTGTCTCGTGGTCTGCAAACTTCTCAGGGTACATCCAAGGGTGGTGTTCTCTGTTTACAACTTAAGTTTTCAAGAATAAAGTTTCTTTTGAAAAGAAAGACTTCTGCTACTTAAAAATAAGATAGAATATCAGGTTCCACCTATCGCTGCTACTCAAGAATGGGGGAGCTGAAACAGACTTTGCAGACAAAAAAAGTAAAGAAAAAACAACAAAGATCACTTTCACAAGAGAAAATCCCGACCAGAGAAGCAATGTTAAGAGTCTTCTTTCTAATTAAAAATGACTGACTTTCTGGACCACCCTGAACTTAGCACGGCATGTACATAAAAAAATTCCCAAATTATCACACAAATAACCTGGAGTAGATATTGTGCAATACAAAGCTAGATTTTACTTCATCCGTCTATATCTTCTCTTTCCACCTACACACATCTGTGAATAACTTTAAATGTTCCCCCTAAGAACATAGACCATGGAGCTGCTGCCAATTGAAGGTCAGTAGGTAATAAACATTAAATATAACTGACACAATATTATACACCAAGGGGCAAGAATGTAATTTATTTTTTTAAATACCCTAACATATTTCTTTATATAAAGCCACGTACCATTAGGATGTCACAGTCTTGACACCCAATGAATTTACAACCTAATGGGGTTAGGCAACATTCCATTTGATAACTCCACAAAAGATTGGTTGGCGTGCAACCAATTTTTTTTTTAATTCTAATTTATTATATTTTATTTTATCAAAGTAGAATGACAGACAAGGAACCACAGAGAGATCTTCCATCCATTCATTCACTTGCAAATGACCACAATGGGAAGTTCTGGGCCAAGCTGAACCCAGGAGCTAAGAATTCCATCTGGGTCTCCTACATGAATGTCAGGGGCCTAAGCAGTTAGGCCATCTAACTGCCTTCCAGGTGCATCAGCTGGATGCTGGATCAGAGTCCAGACAGCACTCCAATTGGGGAAGCTGGCATTGTAAGTAGCAGCTTAAGGTGTGACATCACAATGTCAGTCCAAAAGGGATATTTCTGGAACTAAATAAGAGTGAGCGTACTTAGACCATAGCTTCACCTAGGACAACTGTTACCGGTTAGCTCAGTCATCACAGACAGTAGCAAATGCGCCTATTCTTTGACCACTCCCACAGTGAAGTCAAGCAGCCACTGGAAGGGATTAACTCAATGTGAACGATCTCCTTTGGATAAGAGATGGGTGCCATGCATATTGGCCTGTAACCTCCTCCAGGGGCAGCTGAAATGATGGTTTGGGGGAAAGGTGATGCAAAATTCGCCTATTGAGAAAACCAATGACGGATATGATTTCAGTGAGAAAGTGGATGAAATAGAATGACTCTAGCCAGAGCCTTCTACCTGCGCATGCCGACTGTCTTCATGGGGGCAAGCATACTGCCAGCTGACAGCAGAGACAAAAAGGGGGTCCAGCTTTAAGAGTCCTAACACCTAATCAAGAGATAGATGGTGGGGAAGCAGAGAGACAGCATGGATGGGGAATATCTGATGTTACATTAGTGCAAACGCCGAAGTCATACCCAACATTTGAGCTAATTCAACATTTGATCAAACCCAACATTCATGCTAAAATCTTAAAATACAGCTGGGGTGTTTAGATTAAGTCCTGTCCTCTCCACTCCCATGCCATCAGCCCTGCCCTCAGCCAGCATTTCCATACATATATTCCACAAGATGCTAACAGGAGCTGTCTAGGTTGTGGAACACCTGAAAGCCTTCAATGCATCCAAATGCATCTTGACCACCCATAACAGGGATATCCAAGCAAGAACCACCAAACCAACCTGACCACTGAGTCCTTCCTCTGCCAAAAATCTCACAAGAAAATGTTTTTAAAAACACAATCCCAGGTAACAGCATCTCCTCTAGGACATGCTGAAACTCTAGTATCTAACAAAATCACAGAAATTTTGAAAATTCTTAAATTACTTCAAATCTCAGGAACAGAAACAGAATACTTGACACATTTCTGACCGCTAGGGTCCAAGGAACTGCCACTTTAACTGCCCTTTGAACCACACAATTCCTGGAAGCACCAAATCTCTTTTGGAATCCCACTCAGGGTAGATAGAGGGTATCAAATTCAAGACAGAAAGTACAATTCTGGAACAAGCACAAGCTACAGTGGTTAAGACACTACTTTAAATGCATGCATCCCTTGCTTATCAGAGTATCTAGCTTCCAGTGCCACCTCTGTTTAGCCTCTTGCTAATGGGCATTCTGGGAGAGAAGACGTGATAGGTCAAGTTCTTGGCTCCCTGTCACCATGGAAGACCCAGAAGGAGTTCCAGTTCCTGGCTTCAGCCTGCCCCAAGCCTCGTGGCATTTGGGAGATCTGGGGCCATGGGGAGGCATTTGGGGAATAAACTAATGCATAGATTTCCCTCTCTGTGTCTTTTCCTTCCATATGATTATAAATAAATAAACATTTTCATTGCATTCAACAGTAGAGACACCTGCCACTCAGCTTTCCCTCTTGGGCATCTATGCTTTGTGATCAGCAGCAGACTACTAACTTCTTCAGCTTTAAGTCTTTAGGACATACACATAGATCTCCAAGCAGAGCACAAAATATTGCCAAAATCTATACTGCAGATTCAAATGGTAGCTTTGAGTAACTTTGAGAGGATGGTGCAATACACCAGTACCCAAGAGCAATCTCTCTCTCAGGGGTATGATGAACAAAATTTGGAGGGAAATTAACTTCATTTAAGACACATATAACTTTACTCTTTTAGCACATGAAAATGAAAATAAGGTAAACAGAGCAGAGCCTGACATGAGGTTGTCAAAGGCAAAAGCCATGTGCTGTCAACATAATGCCACACAGAAACAAGGTTTGAGACTGTCTAATAATACAGAAAGATTCCAAAATGAAAATAAAAGCCCAAAAACATCTCTTATTCACCTTGGCTCTGGGCTCCCCTTTTATCTCTGTCTCAACAAAGGGTGTCTTGCTCACTGCTTCTCTTCTCTCTTTTGTGCAAAAATGTTTTCCATACATCATCCATAGCACTGCCAATGACATTCAATCCATCTCCACAATCTACCACTTGAACTAACTCTTCCATTACAACACAGGATTTCTCTTCCAGAAAGACATGGAAAGAAAGGAAAATCAAAAAGTAGAAGAGATTGTGCTATCACTAACCAAATAGGTTCTGCTTAATTCCTTTCTCCAAAAATATTTTGTACTTGGCCCATAATCTGAATTTTAAATGCATACCTTCTAGTACAACTTTACATCGAAAATATCTGATCTACCATAAATTTTGGCTTCTAACATGAATTGACCTGAAGTCAAATTTGGTTTTAGAGTTTGGTTTCGTGGTTAAGATGCTGGTTAAGACACCCAAGTCCCCCACTGGAGTGCTTGGGTTCAGTTCTCAGCTCCATCTCCACAGGCCAGATTTCTGCTAATATAGAACCTGGGAGGCAGTGTAAATGGCTCACTGATTCAGTTTCTGTCACCATGCACACTTACGGAATTATACTATCCCACCTCTTTAAAAATAAAAAGACAGTTCTAGAAATGAGGACTATCAAGCAAAGAAAGAAGAAAATAAGCTCACTGTCATTCTTCTGATTATGTTATTGCCAAGAGGCAAGAGGTATACTCTGTGTTTAGAAACAAGTAGATTTGAGGCACCAAAAGATATTTATCAGAACAATGAAATATTTTCTGAGGACTGTGACTGATATTTTGAATAACACAAGAAAGGATGCAGGCATTTTATGAACTCAAAATCCTACCCCAAATGGCATAACAAAATTATCTGACACATCAGAATTATGTGAGCCAATTGTTCCAACTCAAGAAAAGCCTGTGCCTAAATTAACTACCAGCAACCATTTAGGAAGATTCCCCTGATTTACCCAACGCTCCTGTGAGCAGAGCTTAGCGACTTGTTAGAGGCAACAGCGGCTTTCTGCTGATCTGTTCCATCCGCATGCATACCCTCATGAGCAGATGCTAAGGTATCCAGTGGCTTCCAAGGCAAGCCTGCTTCCCTGCCACGCCTCCAGCCCAGGAACAGCTGCGTCAGATTTGTTCTCTGTTGAGTCTATCAAGGCAGCATGTAATAGGGGTGATGCTGAAGTTTTAATAGTCTGCTGTTTATAATAATGTTATCTTTAATAGAATGCTTATTGTTTACATTTCTGTGAGCTCCAGGAGGAAGTGCATGTGACTTGCTGAACATGGCTCTTGGGAAATGTGGAATAGTCTGGTGGAACAGACATCCCGGTAGGCAAGTATCGGGGACAGATGCTGTGCTTGGGGCCAGCAGCTCCTCCAAGGCGGAGGCTGGCAGTCTTCGTGCCTCAGAGCAGGAAGACATCAGGTGCCTAGTCTTACTTAATGAAAACATAAAAGGCTCCACTTAATTGCTCCAAGATGGTACAGGGTGTTTTTCCCTTCTTTTAGGTTGAGCTTGTTAATTTCTACAGCTGCAATGTTGGCGCAATTGCAGCCCCAAGCCCTGTTTTCACAACTTATAAGCAAAATTAAAACTTCCCTTTTTAATTAAAATTCAAACCAAACTAGCATTAAAATCTTATTGCAAAGCCTAAGCCTGGGAAGACCCCAGAAGTAACACCTGCTCCATAGGCTTCAAGGACAAACTGACAAAGGCACTTCCTTCAGGGTGCTGACCTCGGTAGAGAGGTTCCTGTTGGTAGAAGCGCTTCAGCCATTTGAAACCTTGTCCTCCAAGGTGACTCAGCTCTGGCTTTTGGGACAAACTTTAATTTCTTTCACATTTTAGTTAGAATTTATCTCTGTCTGAGTATGACTTACTCTTTCAACCCCAATAATAATAGTACCAATAGTAAGAGTCCTTCTTGGCCAGAAGGATTATGTACGCTCATTCCTCATTGTGAGTGGAAGCCATACCAGCCACAGTATCGTGAAAGATACTGAAGCAATGTGAAGTCTAAGAGCGGATTTGTGATCGATGCCTTGTGTGTCTGTGTGTGGACCATGAGTAAGCACACAGAAACTGCTTTTCCATTTTGGCTCCACACCCTAACAGATTTTAACTTCACCTTCCACCTCCTTCTAAGGTGAGGGGGAGAAAATGTAACCTTGGACCCTACAAAAATTTCTCCAGGATCATCCATCTAAGTCATAATTGTCAGCACAAGAGAATACTCACCTGGATACTGCCTAAAAAAACCTTTGGCGCTTCCAAAGTACTGCCATATGAGTGATGGATCACGGTCAAAGTTATCCACAAAAACTTTGTTGAGGGATTCAGACCAGTAAACCCCATTGACGATTGCAGGGTCTGGAAAGGACGGAGAGAAAGGTGTTAGGAATTAAAGTGAAACAGAATCCCCCAGCACCCCATCTGGTTGGGCAGGCATATCAGAAACCCATCTTGCACGAGGCTCTGAAGAAAATGATGGCTCATGAAATGCTGACCTTCTGGGCTCCCCAGATGCCTGAGCCTTTCAAGCCATCTAGCAGGCTCCAGGTGCCTTTATTTGCAACTTTCAACCTCGCAAAACTTTCTCTCCCAGCTTAAAGTTGTCTTCTTTAAAAGATCAATAACTTAGAAACCTCTAACTAAGCATATATTTTAAAAGCTCTCCATGTTTGTTCTTCCATTTGGTCAGAGACCACCTCTTATTGGCCTCTCTTTACACCCTTTTGATGAGCACACATCAGGAACGTCAAAATTTTCATGGATGGATGGATGAATGAAGGGAGCTGGAGTAGAAGGGATGAAACAAAGATTGTTCTCCAGATACAAATCATTTACTCTTCTGTACTACAAGCCCATGAACTAAATTCCTTTTCTCCTTGCCCCAAGTTCCAAGATTAAAACACAAAGGCATGACAGTTAAGATACCAAGTTAGAACAGCCACAACCCAAATTGAAACCAATTCATAACCAGCTCTGGCTGCTGCCGTCAGCTCCCTTAACATCAGACCCTGAGAGGCGGTAAAGACAGCTCCCGTAACTCCTGTGCTCACTTGGGGGCCTGGGATTGAGGCTCTAGCTCCTGGCTTAGACCTGAATCTGTCCCAGAATTACAGGACATTTGGGGAGTTAGGCAGCACATGGGAGTGTTCTTGTACGGCATCTGCCAGTTCTCTCCATCTCTCTGCACCTCTCTTCATCTCTGCCTCTCAAGTAAAACTGTTAGTGTGTTTATACTTTGTCTAACCAATGGTTAAGAATGTTATATGACTATAGTGTTAACCAACTATGATTACTCTCTATGGGTTCAAGGGTTCAATAGTTATCTTCAATTTGATTGTTGAATTGTCCTTGCCTATATTCCCACTAAACTAGGGTATTTTCACTTTTTATTTGTTAGACTTTTTGCTTAGTAGAGTATTAAGTCCTTGACTGCAATGCAAATTAAAAATATATTTAAAAAAATATTTATTTATTTTTACTGGAAAGTCAGATGTACAGAGAGAAAGAGAAACAGAGAAAGATCATAAATCTGCTGGTTCATTCCCCAAGTGGCTACAACAAGTAGAGCTTAAGCCAGGAGCTTCTTCCAGGTCTCCCACGGATGGTCAGGATGCCAAGACTCTGGGCCAATCTCTACTGCTTCTCTAGGCCACAAGCAGGGAACTGGAAGGGAAGTGGAACAGCAGGGATACAAACCAGCACCCATATGGGATCCTGGCACATGCAAGGTGAGGACTTTAGCCACTAGGCTATCATGCCAGGCCCTAAAAATATATTTAAAAGCCTAAATAAATAAATAAGAAGGAGTAGAAGATTGGGAGGAAGGAAGGAGAAAAAAGGAAGAAAGGGAGACAGGAAGAGAGAATCATCATTTTTGACTTTGTTGTCTGTGAGCTATATTGAATCAGCTAAAACTTAAAAAATATTTATTTTACAACTATAATAAGGAAATACACAAATTATTTTGCTGCACAAAAGTTTTAAATCAATGCATATGGTTTTCATAATATGTACTTCTATCAATGATTTGAAGGCTTCTTACAGCCATACATTTGAAAATATTTTCAGTACGAAAATCAACTTATCTTTGAGTTTCATTCCCCAGGAACTTCCGGAAGCCCCTTTCGCCCTTGTATTCCTCCCATACTGGCTGAAGCACGAGGGATCGCCAACTCTGCAACAGGGCACTTTTGGTTTTACTTACTCTTTGAAGAGCTTGCTCAAATTGATGGGATATTCACCCATTCTGTCCCCTGAGGAGAGCTCAGTGTCCTCCCTTAGCAGCATAAGTGTGAGATGCACACCTCCCTGAGCATGCCAGTGTCACAAGAAGAGCAGGGGAATGCCCACCGACCCCACAAGGGCGGAGGCACAGCCTAACCTCCAGCCTCTCAAACAGCAGCCCCCCAGGGAAGGCTCCGTGGTCATCCTCTCTCAGGTGGGAGTGGAAACTGCAGTACAAGGGTTCAAGTGCCCACCAGCTAAGCAGCCTTACTTGTAAAACGGCTATAGAAACACCTCTCACTGTAGGCTGCTGGCAAGGTGACGCACACAGGAAGACAGCAGTTAAGATCAAAAGGCATTCTGACCTAGCGTCCAGTACCCTCTAATGCGTGAGTATGGGAATCTGGATCCCAGCAGTTCCACAGTGGTGTCCTCATTCCTCGGTTCCACACGGCAGAAGGAAGGGGGATAGAGGGGTCACTACAGGCCTCAAGCTGCACAGTAAACCCACGAACCAGCTTCATGCAAGAAATGTCTCACAGCAATCAATCATGTTCACGGACGAGGACTCACTCGTGGCTCCCCGGGCACCCTACTCAGCCTCTACAACCACTCTTCCATCTACAGTCAGGCTGAACTCATGATACAACCTGGGGTGCTCTGAGGCTCAGCCCATAAAATGGTACATATCACTCTAGCCTCAGGTCTCATCTCCAATCTGCTGTATTCTTTCAGATGTCTTGCACATCCAGAATTCTGACTTCCATCTCAAGAGTAAATGCTGCATCTCTTGTAAGCTACAATAAACCACATCATAGCCTGGGAGAACAAAAACGACCAATTCAACCTTTTACCACCACGTAATTCTGCAAGAGATTTTGTCCTTCCAATCCTGGAAAATGAAGCCCTTTCATGTTCCTGTCCAAGCCTGATAGTAATTATTGTGACTCACTCCAAGCTACAAAAAAGCCACTTAAATTATCCCACCGAAATGCAAAAGCAATAATGACACCAAAGACCCATGACTCTTGCCTGCACCAATGACCTCAATTATGTCACTTAAAAACTTTCTACAATTAGAAGCAAAAACTTCCATTCAATTCGCTCACTGTTTCAACCAGTTTAGATGTTAAACAGTTTTCAGTTAGTTCATTTCTTTTCTTCATGGCACATGTGGCTATGTGGTGCTGGTCCAATTACATGGGTAGGAAATGTTGCCCACCCCTCCACACAGTGTTGTAAGCCTAAGGATGGCTCCCCTGGAACTGAGAGAACCCTCAGAACTACAGAGGGGGCAACTGAGGATACCTCCACCTATTACGTTTAGATATCAAATAATCCTCTGAATAAATACCTCTTTAAGAAAAGGCGGCAGCAATGTTCTGAGGATATGGCCAACAAGAAAAGCAGAATCACTGAAATCATGTACCTACATAAAACCTTGTTAGAAATGGGGGCTTTGTTCCATACACCCACTTGATGAAACGTTTGAAAGAACACATCCCCTGATTTGTAAAATAACCACCCTGTATCGTTTTCACAGGCTTGCCTAGAAAGCAATTTTCATAGGAGGGAAATCCAGAATGGCATGGCCACAGTCATTTGAGACAGGAGAATCACATGCAGCATTCATCCAAGTATGAAGGTTAAAAACAAAGTGAGAGAGGGTAAAAGTGAAGTCACCCAAGGGTCAGTCCATGCCGCCCATCCTGTCCTTCATCCCTCTGTCCCCAGGAAGGGGCAGGGCGGCACTAAGTGAATGGATCAGCTCTCCAACCTGATGCTCCATGTCTGGCAGCTGAAGAAATTAGCTTTCTGTGAGGTTATCTGCAAAAATGACAGCCTCCCCAAGTAGTAAGTGTCCCACTTGCTTCGTGTTTTATTTCAAAATCTGTTTTGAAACTCCCATTGCTCCATTTACGTTATTTTACGAGTCAGATGCATCTATGCTTTGGGTTTCTACTCCTGCCTGGAGTCTTCTGAGGGCCTCCTGCTCCTGTCTCAGCTTCCTGTACTGCTGCAACAGCACACCACAGACTGTGCAGCTTCCATACACAGACACTCCCTCTCACACAGCTGGTGAAGGCAAGGCATTCAAACTCAAGGTGCTATGTGTGTTTCCTCTGGAGGCTCTGGAGGGGACCTCCCTGCCTCCTGGGTGCTCTCAGGAACCTCCTGGCAGTCCTTGGCTTATGGACACATTAACTGTTGTCACCCTCTGTGTCAAGTCACCCTGTGCTGTCTCTCAAAAAACACAGGAAGTAAGGTCTATCCAAATTCAGGATGAGGTCATCTCAAGATCCCTCCATTCATAACATCAGCAAACAGCCAGAACAGCCCACTCCCAGTCTTGGAGGTCAGAACCTGGACATATGTTGGGGAACCACTATTCAACTTCACACATGGATCCTTAAATGATCCTCTGTAGAACCTGTGGATAAAGTTCTTGCCTTGCAGGCACCAGCATCCCATATGGGCGCCAGTTCATATCCTGGCTGCTCCACTTTCCCTCCGGCTCCCTGCTTGTGGCCTGGGAAAGCAGTTGAGGAGAGCCCAAAGCCTTGGGGCCCTACTACCCACATTGTATATCTGAAAGAAGCTCCTTGCTCCAGGATTCAGATCAACTCAGCTCTGGCCATTGTGGCCACTTGGGAGTGAACCAAAGGGTGAAGGTATTTCTCTCTCCTCACTTTCTCCCCCGCCTGTGTGTGTGTGTGTGTGTGTGTGTGTGTGTGTGTGTGTGTGTGTATCTGCCTTTCCAATAAAAATGAATCTTTAAAAAATGATCCTCTGTAATAGTCCCACTTTTTCATGGTTTGTGCATTTCTTCTTAAAGTAGAAGCACAGAGCCTGGTATGGTGGCCTAGTAGCTAACGTCCTCACTTTAAACACGCTGGGATCCCATATGGGCACCAGTTCTAATTTCAGTAGCCCCACTTCCCATCCAGTTCCCTGCCTGTAACATGGGAAAGCAGTCGACCCTTTGGACTGCTCAAATGAAAAGCCTTGGGACCCTGCACCCACATGGGTGACCCAGAAGAAGCTCCTGACTCCTGGCTTTGGATCAGCTCAGCTACAGCCATTGCGGTCACTTGGAGAGTAAATCATTGGTCGGAAGATCTTCCTCTCTGTCTCTCCTCCTCTCTATGTATCTGACTTTGCAATTAAAAAAAAAGAAAAAAAAACTTAAAAAAAAAAGTAGAAGTAGGAGTACAGGACTTTTACCTAGTGAAGGATGATTAGAGACCTACAAAGGTTTTCTCCTTTATGGGAGTAATTTAGATTTCCATGTCTGCCCGGTGTTTTAATGATTCCTGTCAGCAGTCTGTACCTATAATGCACTAAAATAGATTGAACTCATCTACCTTAACTGGTGTTTGTGTCAATGTCCAGCCTCTCTATTCAATAAAATGAACCATGACACAACATGGTCCTATTCCCTGATCCACGTTAACTTGCTATTCATATTGGTCATAGTGAAATCCAGGGATAGAAACAATTTGGCCTTCTGTGCATCCTGAGACATTAAATTACTTTGAGGTGGGCACTTGATCTTGCCATTAAGATGCTGTTACGTAAAGACATGTGCCTGCCGCATCAGTGTCCTCAGCCTTGACACCCCGCTCTGCTCCTGATTCACGCTTGCCAGCAGTAGAGACTCCAGGAAGCAGCAGTGCGACTCAGATAACTGGGCTCCTGCTTCCAAATTCACAGCTTCAACCCCAGCTGCGCTGGGCACAGAGTAGCTGGGCACTAGTTTCTATTTCTGAGATAAATAATTTTTTAAAAAATTCCCTCTGTTACTAGTCAAGAATTATCAGATGTTCAGCTTTTAATAAAGCAGACTACTAGCAGATGTTTGGAGAGTAAAAATCCCACACAACCTGGATGATAAATTTGCAATTGGTATCTCAAGAGTGTCTTACACAGCCCTCATCTGTCCTTACAGTATATCAGATAGCCCAGTAACAAATCACTTTTGTGATTCGCATCTTTTATGTCTAGCCAATGACTGTCCCGCTGAGTGCTTCACCCTACGGTTCACACCCTGCTCACGGGGTCTCTCTGTGTTACATGCAGCCAACATTCTCTCTACTTGCTGACCCAATACATTCTCTCACCAATCCATTTTCATTCCACATCTTTGGAAAAGGTAGCCTCTCATCATGTCATTTCAACCATCACCTTGACTTACACACTCGTTAATCTTAGTCTCTGCCTTCACCCCCTCGTGTGCCTCTGTGTTAAACCACCCTTTGCTGTTTCTCAAAAAAACACAAGTACGGTCCACCCAAAATTCAGGAGGACCTCATCTCAAGATCCCTCCATTCATTACATCTGCAAAGACCTTATTTCCAAACAAATCCCACCCCTAAGTCCTGGAAGTCAGAACTTAGATGTACCTCATCCTCCTGAGTCACACCAGAGACAATCAACTTTCGTCAAGCACCAGCATAACCACTGGAACATGCAAAATGCTTTAGAAATATTGGTGGTTGCTCCATTCATTGAAAATAAATTATTAATGAGGAGAACTAAGAACAGTCCCCCATTTTAACCTCTGATCTCTGCATCAAATGTTACTGGAAACAGCTTCACAGTATAGCCAAAACAATCTGGAATTCAGGCTTCAGAGTCAGAATCCAAATCTGAATTCTCATGGGCACTTGGTACTTGAAGGCCTTCGGCTGGTGCCTTGACTTTCGCAAGCTCTAGTGTTTCTGTTTTCAAAAGACAAGTGGCTGCTGGGACATGGCCCATGGCACTCTCAGCTCTGAGAGGAACCTAAGTATCACCAGGCCACATCACTCATCCCAGGACTACTGTGCACCCACACCCACCACTGGCAACTCCTCACCATGCTTAGCACAATCAGTGGAGCCTTACTGAAGTTCTTTCCTTTCTTCAGGCATCAGGGCAAGGCACTGTGCTATTTCATTCCTTTGTTCCTTCCATGCATATGTATGGGCATCAACTATGAAATATTCAATGGGGAACTGGACCAGAAAGCGGACATCTCAGTTTGAGCAGGAAACAATGGACAAATACAGGAGGATTTTACACCCAGACAGGGATGATGAAGAAAGTGCAATGGGATAGACTGCAGACATCCTGTGTATGGGGAGAAAGGAGAGACCACTCAGAGGCTAGAGGGAGCTTTGAGGGAATGGAGGAAAGGCAAATTCAGAAAGTGAGGAGGAAACTGGTCTACCAGGAACCAGTGAGGCTGCAGTGAGGCTGCAGGGTGGGTGGGATTTCAGCAGACCAGTGAAGCTCCATACCCAAGCATACACTCTCTAACAGACATCATCTGAGCTCCCCTCCTGCAAGGTCCCATCTCACCTCGATTCATGATTCCATCAGATGTCTTCCCCTGAAATCTGTAGCAAGTGCAGCCTACTTCGTCTTCCCAGGATGAGCAATCAACATATTCATGGATGCCTCAGTGCTTGCAAGTCCTCTCTAGAACTCCAAGTCATCTGATACACAATTGACTTTTCACTACCATTCATTCTTCAGAAAATCAGCATATCTGTGATCATTTAACCATACATTTCCTACCACAAAATATTGCTCCATACCAAGGATTCAGAATTGCAGACAAACCATTGTTAACCCCAAAATAATTGTTCTAAGGTAGGGCACCCTGCTCTGACTCTACGGGTAGAAAGGCTGGCCCTTGGAAGGGAGCGATTTTCTGCCTTGAGCAGGGCTAGAGGAAGGATCCTAGCTTTCTTGAGGATCTGGAATGCAGTGCACCTCCGGGATACAAAATGACACCAGCCACAGTCTAATGATACTGGGAACCAGGGGACTGAGCCCACGCAGGGATTTTCCTCAGCGCCACATGATTTCATGTCTCCTATTTCAGCAAGTAAATGATATTTCCCCCATTCATTCTAAGTAGATTACAGATTAAATAATGAATACTTTTGATGCTAATTATCAAGCACTTACATCTACTGGAAAATACTATTTAATGTGTGCTGAATTATAAAATGGGTTTATTTGCCAAACATTCATCCTTTCTCTAAGCTTAGTAATAAGTCAGTTGTTAAATGAAGGTTGCTTTTTACAAAGCTGGAAGCAATTCCTGGCAGGCAATCCTGAGACCAGAGGGACAAGGGGGGTTTCTGGTTCAATGCTGAAGCTTTCTGGGTGGAGTTGGGAAGCGAGTGTGCTGGCAAATCTGAAAGAATACTCTCAACCCTCTTGGCTTGAAGCTTCAGTACGCTAAGCTTCAGGGTTAATTCCACATTGAGAGCTTGTTTGGAGGTTCTAGCAGGGGAGCGCAGCTATGTATACCCTTGACCGAAGACCAGTCCTCCTCTAGCGGGGATGGTCGTCTTCACCTGAGCGCGCAGTTTCTGGAGGGACGCACATGGAGCGGTGAGGGAGGAAGGGGACACCCGCCCAGCCAGCCAGATCAGCCGAATCAACCCTGGCGATCAATGGGGTGACAGATGTTGCAGCCAGATCGCCCTCACATCCAGTTATTGCGGGTCACTCTGACTAGGCTGCAGCTCCCACTGGTTTATGTGAGGGTTGAGTATGTGCAGGGCAGAACCAGGCTGGACTGCAACACCCAGTGGTCCTAGTGGAAGTTGGGGCTGAAAACAGAACCAACCCAGCAATTACAACCACCAGCTGATCAGGGAGATGGACTGTGCTGGGCCCTGTGCTTGCTAGAACACACAGGAGTCCGGTCTGGGAACACCTCAGACAAAGTTTCTTTGGGGATCTCCCCAGTCGAAATGCCTGACTCAGAACCCTAACCAAGAAAAGACAGAAGACAGAACAAGTCAATCAACCACCTCAGCTATTTGTTGGCAGCGAAATACTGGACAAATGGAGACTCTATGAGGGACTATATCAATCAGTGGATTCTTCAACGACCTCATCGTGCTTGGAGTGGTGAGACTGGCAGCAATTCACAAACGGTAAAGTATCAAAACCACTTGAGCAAGAACCTCGGAGCATGCCCCACATTCGGGACTTGGGGTGGGTGGGAAACTGGGTGGGGCTTCTCCCTCAATATCCCCCTTCACCTCAGATACATGAAGGAAACAATATGGAAATAATAGTCTTACCCACTTCCCTACAGCACTTGAACCTTTTTACCCTAATTAACTATGTAAAGATTGTCAAAAATATAATTTAAAAATTAAAAAAATAATAATTCCACATTAAGATTTCACACCACTGATCACATTTTTTCCCCTAAATATACCAACATCAGAGTTCTTTTCCCTAAATACTTCGGAAATATTGTGAATGCACTTGAATTTCTTCTTCCATATTTTAATATTAGTTTTGTAGGAAAAGCAGATATATGGAGAGAAGAAGATACAGAAAGAAAAATCTTCCATCCACCGGTTCACTCCTCAAGTAGCCACAATGGCTAGAGAGCTAGCCAATCCAAAACCAGGAGCTTCTTCTGGGACTCTCAGGTGGGTGCAGCATCCCAAGGCTTTGGGCCGTCCTCTGCTGCTTTCCCAGGCCACAAGCAGGGAGCTGGATTGTATGTGGAGCACTTGGGACATGAACCAGCACCTGTATAGGATCCTGGTGCATGCAAGGTTAGGATTTAGCCACTAAGCTACTGCACCTTCCATATTTTCTTAAACAAATTACCTGTAATTATTTATCAGAGATATTAAGAAGAAAATTCCATGATAGAAATCAAGTAGTAGTGATGCTGATGCTACTGCTGGTGGTGGTGGCAGTGGCAGCTGCAATAGGAACTGGCACACCTGGTACATGATGCTTTTTAGATACAAACTACTCCTCCCAGTCCTACTGTACAGACAAGAACACAATCTACAAAGCAGTGAAATTCATTGTCCAAGGCACGGGTGAGTAATGTTGGTTTCTTGTACAACCTGCTGGATAATGGAGGACTTAAACTCAGGCCTCAAACACAAATTCTGTCTACCAGACAGTGAGCATGAAATAGGGTAACGGGGGGGGTTGGGGGGGGGGGACAAAGAGACCAGGCAGCACATGGCTCAGAGCACACTGTGTGTTTCAGCTGTTAACAGCCCAATGAGGTGGGCGATACTTGGAGAAGGAACCTTCAGCTTGGCTTGCTGGGGTCCATGACAAGTGTGTGAGCTGAAAAGGACCATTTGGACGAAGACAAGGCATTTCCAAGAACTACATAAAGTAAAGCATCCTTTCTGAGAGCATCCACCTCAGATTTTTTTTTTGTGCCAGAGTTTACTGAGGCTAGTTCATCACCATTAGCGTTTGGGTGTGGGGTCAGCTTACAGAAAGGGCATCTAAAAAAAAAGGCATCAGATCTCAGCTAAAATGCTCTAGAGTAATGATAAGTACAGCTCAAGGGACCACCACTTCAAAAAAGGCATTCAATAAAAGGCTACTCTGCTGACATTCATTAACTTATTATAACACCTCACTTCATATATGACATTCCCCCATTCTCTAAGCTGCCCTTGAAAGCACTAGCAACAAACTGAGGAGCTGGAGCCCACCTCCTTCCTGAGCTTTGGAAATGGAATAGGTATAGGGGTCCGCTTTTCTCCCACCAGCAAGTACTAGAACAATGGCAGTTGAGTAGGACACACAGTGGTTCCCTGATATCTGAGACTTAAAAATCTGGACTTCATCCCCCAATCTGAATGCCTGTCCTGCCCCAGAAGCATCACTAGTTCCTACTCAATCAGCTCAGCTCAGACAAAAACCTTTGTCTAAGACTCCAAGCCATGTGCTCCAGAATTGGTCCCAAGTCTACACTCTTGCCAACATACACATCCACATCCAACCCTTGGTCTATCTGCCCCCAGGCTTTCCTTTGCTCGCCTTGTGATTTTTTTTAGCTATAGTAATCTCTTCCTACTATTGGATAAATCATTTAAAGGACATAAATGATGCCACATTATGCCAAACCCTGAAATTACCTTAGCACCTATACCGGATATAATATGCATGAATGCATTCACTCAGAAAAGAAAGTTTCACTGATTACCTACTGTGTGCCTGGCAGACCAGACAGGGCAGAGCTACAACATCTGTTGGTCTCATGTGAGCTGGATCAGGGAAAAGCCAGGTTGGGTTGACTATTCTACTGGTGCAAGCATAAGACAGAATGGATGTAGGTTGGCTGGGCTTCGCCGCAACATCAGCTGGCAGATGCTGGTAGGGGGGCAAATTCTGTCAAGTTAAACTGCAGAACCACCTGGAGAGTGCATGACGGGGGAGTGGGAGTGGGCCCAGTAGGAAATAGTGGGCACCTCCCTCTTGGGTTGCCACTCTCACTGGTGAGCATGAGAACCAGAACTGGGGCAGGCATGGCTAGACAGAGTGGTATCCACCGGCATGTGTGTGGGCTGGATAGTAAGGCTGGTTGGGTTGAACTAGGCTTCAATGTCCACTCTCACTTATGAGAGCTGAACGGGATGTGGAACAGACTGGACTAGTCTGCCATACATATTGGCATGCATGGCAACCAGGGCAAGGGGCAGGCCTGGTGGGGGTTTCTGTAGGTTGCTCCGATTAGGCTACAGCTCCCAGTGGTTTATGTGAGGGCCAAGTGTGAGGTGGACAGGATCGGGCTGGACTCCAACACCCATTGGTTCATTTAGAAGATAGAGATGGAAACAGAATTGACCCAGTAACTGCAACCACCAGCATATGCATAAGTTGACTGGGGCAACAGACTGTGCAGGACCCTGTACTGACAAGCACACACAAGAATCAGGTCTGGGATCACCACAGATGACATTTCTTTAGGGATTCCCCCAAGTGAACTGCTCGACTCAGAATCCCAACCACAAAGAGAAGTGCAGGTTCCATGGTCTGATCATGGAGTGCATGTGTCAAAGCTGAGCCTCCTCAGTGGCTCAGACAGAGCAGGGGACAGCATATCCAGGTGCATGTGGAGGATATGGAAGTACAGCAGAACCTGCACAGGACACCTGGTACCATAACAGAGGGCGGAGGACAGAACAAATCTATCACGTACCCCAGCCATATGTTGGCAGTGAAAATCTGGGTAAACGGAGACTCTAAATTGGACTATGTTTGCCAGAGGATTCTAGAAAGATTTCATCATGCTTAGAATGGCTAGACTGGCAGCAATTCAGAACTGTTGAACTATCAAAACTGCATGAGCAGGACCCTCGAGGCATGCCCCATGTCAGGGACCCTGGAATGGTCGGGAGGCTGGGTAGGGCTTCTCTCTTTATCTTCCCCCTTTCTCCAGATACAGAAAGAAATAAAGAGAATGTGAGCACAATGGTCTTACCCATTTTCCTGTAACCCTTAACCCTTTGCACCCTACTCAACTATGTAAAGATCATCAGAATAAAACAATAATAATAAATACCTATTGTGAATATCTATTGTATGCCCGGCACATGCTAGCGTTCCTGTATAAAGCTACAGTCCAGAAGTGACAAGCAGAATTTTCAGAATGAACAGGCAATTTTTTAGGTGTGGGCAGGGGCAGGCTGGTACAGGATAGAGGATACAGAGTGCTTTGGGCAGAATCAAAATCACTTTAAATGCCAAGTATGCTGGGAGTAAGGACAAGACGGAGGTGGGATGGAGGGGGAGAGGCATCAAGCAGGGCCTTGCAGACAGGTCCTTGTCCTTGTCCACAATCTGTCTAGAGATCTCAAGGGCTGGGAAGTCCCTGGAAGGTGTTTAGTGGGGGAGAGTAATCCATAAAGGGCAGGTGGGAGGGGCAAAGGGGCATGGTTACAGGGCACTACAATCAGGAGGACAGGATGGTTGTGCTTGCCCTGCGGTGGTGGAGAGAAGCTAGCAGTGTCCACAGAGTGTGTATTCAACATATGTTGGTGCAGCTTTTGAGCTCTGCATGTGGCACTCCTGCACCAGCTAAGTTAGAACTCTTTCCTGCCTTGGGCCAGCTTCCACGTGGAAGATGCGGTGGAACTTGGAACACTGCGTGCTGGACCTCTGTCCCAGCTCCTCTCATTCAGTCCACAGGCACCGTGCACATGATATTTGAAGTTTCAACCTACACTGTGCGCAGGAATGGACGCCCACAGAAAGAACTCTGGAAAGAACTGATGTTGGAACAAATGACAAGCCACCCCAAGGAGAGAAGCCAAAGCGAAGCAGAGCCCGTCTCAGAAAGGTTCCTCTCTTTTCCACCTTCTTGAAAGATGGAGGGAAATGTAAACATGCCTTCCTTCCACCCTCCAGACAGACCCGGATCCCAGTAAAATGATTTTGTGAGCTTGACATCTGGGCTGATGTTATCAGCTTTTTATTGATATTTAATATAAACGCAGCCTCGAGGCTAGCAGGTATCCTGACAGGGGCTGAAATATAATTGCCAGGGAACTGCATAAATGCATGTAGCAATTAAGGTACTGTCAGGGATCCTGCTGGTGAGAAAACAGAGCTGCAGGTTGGACAAGGGAAAGCAGGCCAGCAGGCTTGGGGACAGGAGCAGGCATGAGAAGCCACAGGAGGGAATGGGTATGTCTGAGCCATCACAGCACCAACTTCATGGGCAGGAAGATGAGTGAATCACATTAGTGAAGGAAATGGGGCCAAGTTGAAGTTTACCCTTTGTTTTCAACACCCAGAGGCGAAGGCCTGATTCTGTTGGCTCCAAAAGGAAGTTTACATTGGAAAGATAAGGTAGAGCTCTAAATCTCGCTTTAGCAGTGGGCCGCCTGGGTGGGGCATGCGGGGACAAGGGAAAGGAATTCATTTCCCTTGCTTGGTTTAAACAGCTTTGTTGAAGTATAATTTAGGATTCATGTTCTGTACTGCTTTATAACATCTGTCACAGGGACACCGACCTAAAAAATCTGTTATGTGGGTGAGGAAGACAAGTAAAGGAGGTGAAAGGTGACTCTCAGGGTCAACTGAAGGACACGTTCCAACACAAGGCACCTGTGTGAGGAGATGTGAGGAGAACAGGAGGCGATCAGCATGCTGTGCTCAGCCCTAAGTCCTGCCCACACTCCGCTGGCAACACGGCGGCAAAAATCACAGTTGGGAGTGGGGCTAGCAGCGCAGATGTAATTTTCTCCCTGGAGACACACCTGCTGGATTGTGCCACTGGAAGATGGAGGTGAAGAAGGAAGAAGTGTCCACAATAAATGGTCTGGACTTGTGGTCAAGATAGACCACATCAAGTCATGGAATGATTTTAGATTTCATTTGCTTATAAACTCACGTGAAAAGATCACTTCTTGTCTAATGCAAGGCTGATGCCAGAGGGCTGGGGAATACATAGCCAAAGAAATCTTGATCGCTTCCTACTTGAGCCATGGAAGGAAAAGGGGTGTATGCCCTGTCCTCACCCCTCCAACACCACAACCTGGCCCAGGTGATGCCAAGGAGAACATACAGTAACTTTTAAACACATTAGGAATTCTACATTTCGTAATCTTAAGGACATTTTCCCCCAACATGCTTGACTCATGGTTACCAAGAATTTATTGATCCAAATGAGACTAAATTTTTATTTGGGCCACTAAAAAGAGTGAATCAATTTCAATAAAAGGATGAAAGAAACACAGGTATTGTGCGGATATTGAGGAAATCAAGACTGTGGCCCAAACATGCCAGGGGTTGGGAGAATAAATGTGACTCTGATGGCTCTAAGCTCTGGCACCACTAACTCCTCCCACAGGGCAACACCACGGCGGAGCCCTCATGGCATTCCATTAGTATGCAGAGTGGCAGGGAACATAGAAATACACTATTGTACAAACAAAATGGACTTTCATCTTTAATAACATACACGTGCTCCTGCGTCTTCTATACCTTCCAGCTCTGAAACTGGCAAACCGTTGAAGCCATTCAAGTCCCTAACATCCAAACTTTCAACATGTGCCTCTGACTATAGCCCTGCAGGGCAGTGTAAGCAGGAATCAGAAGTTAACCCTGGGAAGAGTTTGGAAAGACATTCCAGGAAGGGAGCGATATCCTCTGCCTATAAATTTCTGGAAAGATCCACCACTCACAGACTCCAGGAAGCAGAGTGTTCTGAGCGGAGGTGGCTTTGATGTGCACAGTGCCAAGCTAGCGGGTTCACAAGACTAGAACGATTTGCTCTGGATGTCCAATTTCATGTAAATATCTATAGGTTGTAAACTTCCTAAAGTCTACCACTGGAAATTTAAACTGCTTCCAAAAAAATACTATACACACTAGGAACCATGCCAGTGCTTATTAATGTTGGCCAAGAACTATCAATAAGAACTCCAGCTGTCTTTCCACTAGATCACATCCACCCTGCAAATTCTTCTATCAACTAATTCCTTGGCTTACTGAACAACAGTGGTCGAGCCAAATTAAATGAAATGGGACGACTCCATTTACGGACTTTCTGTAGCTTGTGTGTACTAACTCCTTACCCCTAAGTGTCAAGAACAGAAGCTTAAAGTTCTCTTTCTCTTGCCGTAGTAATGGCTCGTGAAATAAAGCAAAGGATATACGCTTAATTACATTGTTCGAAGCCAGGATGGCTGTTGGGCTGAGCAAAAGCAACTGCACGAACTGAGGAACTGCCCCCATGCCCCTCACCTAAGATGTATAAAAGTGCTGTACACCCTGGGTGCCCATGTTTCTCACATGGATCACCTGCCCTTTGGAAGCGGTCCTAGGCTGTCTCCCACCAGGGAGCAGTTCTTCAGGCTCATTCTCTGATCTGTGTCACATCAGTTTTCCCACTGCCTATCTCTCTGTCCCTTCTTCTAAGGCCACCTCACTTGCTGAAGTAAAGACCTCTCGTGCGACTTGCTGTGCCTGGCTTTCGTCGGTTTGTGGCAATCAAAGCTAACAACGACCACAGAATTTAGCATCCAAACTGGATGACTTTTTGGTCTTGTTGTTAAGTACCAACAGAAAAAACTGGCAATATATTGGGCCTACTCAATGCAAACCAAGTTGAACACGATGACCCACCTCATTCTGTGAGGAACCGAAATGACTGATTATGGTTGGTTTTTTGAAACTTCATATTATAAAGTTGATTATACAATCAAATAGGATTCAAAAATATAATTGCACTTTTAATACTTGGCCAACCTTCACTGGTAAGGCCAAGGCCTTTTATGTGCTCAGCACGCTCTGTACCCCAGCTAAAGTGATTTCCTGATGAGAGAAGAAACAGACAATAAATAACCTACAGAGTTATTTAAAAAGAAGCTACTTAGGAAAGTTTCTATCACTAATGACAACACACTCTCTACTTCTTCAAACTGGGAATATTTTAAATTTAAGCAACAAAAAGCTCTACTCAAAACATCTTTAAAAATAGTGTCCCTCAAATTTAAAAAAAAAAAATAGTAAATTTGACTAAGAGTGGATTGATTCAGAAAGGTTTCGTCACTGGGTTTCTCTCTATTTGGCATCCTAAAGGATTGGCTTCATCCTCAAAACCTTCCTCTCTCACATTGCAGCCCTTGCTCCAGAATGTCCATCCTTTCCTGTTATGGGACCACAAACATGTTCATATCCTACTCACAGACAGAATGAGGGGTCTTCAGACGTCTCTGAAATTTCTATCGATTTTGACCACTCTACACACAGCCCTCAAGTGTTTAATCACAGGAAGGCCATGGGACATGTTGATCAGCTTAAACCTATCAAACCTTGGATTTGAATTCAAGACCAACTGTTACGAAAATGAGTTCTTCAAAGAACTTTAGGATGTTCCTGCTGGGAAGGGGATGAAACCTTTGGGTTTCAGAGATGATGAAACTCAGGTAACCTAAGGACTCCACAAAGTCACTAATTCAGTTGAAGAGTTAAAATTTGACAGAATTTTTCCTCAGGTGAAACATTTTGATACTATACTTGTGCACAGGGAATTGTTTTGGCATTCTAAAACTGCCTAGCAAATAGAAGAAAATCTATCAACCACTAGTAAGGAAAGTTTAATGCAAAACATCTCTCAGGATGAAAAAAAAAAAATCAAAGACTTCAAAAATAAATGCTTCATAGGAACTATTGCTACAAGTCTGGCAGATTATATCCTACAAATAACAAAGAAAGAGAAGAAACAATGTATTGAAACTAAAATAAAACTAAGCAGGCCATACATATTTAACAGGATCCACCCCCGAAAAGGAAGAAGCCAGCTGCTACAAAAATGAGTATGAACAATGCAGGCCTTCAGGAATGGGAGTTAAGCTCCAAAAATCTTCAAGCACAGAGCTACTTACAGATTGTGGATGGCAATGTTTAAATATGAACATGCTTTCCAAGGCTTCTTAAAATTCCGAGTAGGTCAGAGATGTACTCTGTCAAGCTTGTATTCCACATGGGAGTGCCTGTTCAAGTCCTGGCTACTCCACTACCCCATCTGCTTCCCTGCTATGTGCCTGAGAAGCAGCAGATAATGGTATAAGTGCTTGAATCCCAGTCTCCCACATGAGGACCTGAAGGGAGTGCCTGGATCCCAGCTTAGGTCTGATCCAGCTTGGGCCCTTACAGGCACTCAGTCCTCAACTGGCAGGTGGAAGATCTCTGTGTCTTTACCTCTTCCTCTGCCACTCTGCCTTGCAAATAAACAAACAAGCAAATAAACTTTTGAAAAAACAAAAAGACTGCATTACCCAAATGTTATTTTCCTATTTGTAGAGTCAAATCTTCTAACAATACAGAAGTTAATAGTTTGCTATCCTGATGTTAGTTTCTGTAATTCATTTGACTCATTTGTAACCCAGATTGCCAGAAATACAGTATAAGTGAACCAAACTTTTAGGACTATTTTGGAGTTCTACCATATTTGAGAACAATTAAATGCACTTGAGACAAGCCATCTGTACAACTAGCATTCAAGTCAGGGTTTTTTTTTTTGTTTTAAATTTTATCGTCTTTGATTTTACCCTTCGGTCTGCCTGATGATTTCTCAACAGCCTGGTTTTATTTTGCGTGTGAATTAGTGGACATGAAAGTTTAATACTGCTGCCATTTGGATGGCATTTACATTATCAGAATAGAATGAACTTTCATAAGCACTGAAATATATGTTAGTCATGGGATGTTCCAACAGAAGGACATCCCATGATAACAGAGCAAAGGTTAAAAGTAAAAAAAAAAAAAGGCATAGTCACCATGAGACCTGCGGATCTCAAGAAGAATAAGAAAGTCTGTTTCCAAAAGAACAGCCCATCATAAAAGGTAAAACTCCTGAAGAGCTAAAATGTCACTTGAAATAGATACTTAACTTCATATTCAGTTGTCCCATATCTTTTCTCTAAAACAGATTATGCATTCACCATGGAGATCCTATCTCTTACAATTGAATTACAACAGATAAGGGCATAGTTAATTAGCATATGGGATCAGTAAAAATTCATACCAGAGGGTTGCCCCAAGCCCCTTGATGAGCACCAAATCTGTTTAAGAAGAAAAGGAGAGAAAACCAGCCCTTTTGTCTTGAAAGCAATCAACTACGTATGGTAAAATGAAAAGTACAAAAAAATTAATAACTTTTTGGGTCCTTAACTTTCTCCAGACATTGCCTTTAAAGTAAGAGAGAAAAAAAGTCCAAATGTTTAAAATCTCTCCAAAACTATTAGCAAAAACAATATGGAAATATATAACAGATGCACAAAGGCATCTTGGGATGAATATATTAAGGATGTACAACTGCGAATCCTAAAACCAAAGAGAAACACAAGCACAACCTTTTGATAAAATGCACAGACCTTTTTTTTTTTTAAAGAGAAATCTTGAAGGACTGTTCCTCACTTGGGTACTTTAGAGTGACCACACCACCAAGACGCAGGCCACGCTGTCACAGTGGCAGCCTTCAGCAACAGCCAAGTTCCTTGTCCGGGTGGAGGAAAAGCACGATAACAAATGTATTTGGCAATAGCTTTTCACTTGGGGCTTTTGATCTCCAATGAAACTGATAGCTCTTTGAAAGGTCAGGAAGTGAAAATCACCTCTAGAAAGAGCTTTATTCTTTCCCAAGGATAATTCAATTAATAAAAATATCCCGTCTTAAAAAAAAAAAGATTAAAAAGAAACCAAAAGCTATCATCATGTAACCGAGAGAACAACAATCAACCTTCTAATGTAAAACTGATCCCTCCCCTCTCTGTCTATGAAAGACAATGTGTTTGGCAAACTCCCTCACACCTTCACTGGTCCCTTTAGCAAGCCTCGAGCCTAGTTCTCAGATCCATCACCGTAGCACAGCATCCGCTGCCAAGGGAAGGGCAAGGAACACTGGGATCTGTTACTGCGAATGAGACTTGTCACACTGTTAAGAGATCATCTTAAAAAAAAAAATGCAACTTCCTCACTTGTACAAGGAGCAAATCACTGGTGACCTGAAAGATAACACCTGTATTTTCACAGCAAAAACAGACACACAAACCAGCTCACCAATGTTGATACATACAGAAGAACTCTCCCAAGCTTCTTTCCTTCCCATTTTTCTCCTATAAACCAATAAAACCACAACTTCATGTTTTCATCATGAAATAATTTGACCTCAGGAAAAAAAATATATTTTTTAAAATCCCACATACAGATCCGGTAGACACCCCGGTTCCTGGCATTACATATTCCCAGCTTTGCCCGTTGTGGCCATCTGGGGAGTCAACCGCTAGATGGAAGATTTTTTCTCTCATTCTTTCCTCTCTCCATCTCTCCTCTCTTTGTAAGTCTACCTTTCAAATAAACATAGAATACTTTTTCAAACTCCCATATATCCTTCACTCAAATTCTCTACAAACCATTATAGCAAACCAACAACTTCCTTAGTTCCCAAGAACAAAACTACAATATTAACACTCAGATGATGCCATTATGAAATCTGCAGATGTTTTTAAAATTTCATCAAAGGCCACATCAGTATGTTCTCTCTGGGCCTGGAACCCATCCAGAATCACACGCGACACAACTTGTCCCGTCACCTTCAATTCAGACTTAATTTCTCCGTCATTACTTGTCTCCCATGATCTTCATGTTCTCTAGATCTGCAATGGGGCCTTGTTTGATGGTAACTTGAGAAACCAACAGGACTCAGAAAACCCTTGGCTATTTTACAGAGTTAAATCTAGAGTATTAGTTCCTAGTGTTGTCATAACAAATTATTACCAGGGGGTGGTTTAAAGAGAATAAGAAATATATTCGCTCCAGTTCTAGAAGCCAGAAGCCTGAAATCGAGGTATGAGCAGGGCTGGTTCCTTTAACACGCTTCGGCAGGAACCATTCCATGCCCTTCTTGCAGCTTCCTGTGGTTGCCGACAAACACTGGTCTTCCTTGGCCTGTAAGTGCAACACTCCTATCTCTGCTTCCACCACAGCATGTCCACCCTCTGTGTAACTCCCTTTTCTTGGAAGGACCACCATGGGGAGGCTGAGGGCCCAACCTGGATCCAACATGGCCATATCTCAAAGCCCTTAGGTAGTTACCATTGCAAAGGAATTTTTTTCCAAGTAAGGGCACTGCTATGAAAGTCTGTATTCTCCCAAATTTCTGTGTTGAAACTCAAAGTGACTGTGTTTGGAGGTGGGGCATGTTGGGAGTAACAGGATTTCCTTATAGAAAAAAAGACACCTACTATCTCTCTCCTGTCTGCCATCTGAGGCAACAGTAGGATGCTAACTGCCCTTACACCTGCAAAAGAGAACCAGAATGCCACAGTGCTGGCACCCAGATGTCAGCCTCCAGGAGAGTGCAAACTAAGCGTCTCTCAGCTAAGCCACGTGGATGAATGATAACATTGACAGTGACAGTCTTTGAGTAGACCTGGAGAACATTAGTCAACCCACTGACTACCTTATGAGTCCTGTGAGATAATTCCCCCCATTATGCTAATGTGAGGCAGCAGGAGCAGGTGAATCGATCATTTAATTCCTGAAAAGGGCAGCAGACTCAAAAGCCATGGTATTTCAAGAAAGGTAACTGCAAAGGCTGTTGAGTTTTATACATGTGGGGCTTTGATTACCAAAGCAACTCAGCAGCAGCAGCTTGACAGTTCACCCCACTGCCAGTAATCAGTCTGCCAGCCCAGAAAGAAGGCCTGGATCCAGAGAGAGGCATCATGGGCTGGACACTGCCTCTGCATCCAACATCCCTGTATGAGATCCGGTATTTCCAAGAGCTGCCGAGATTCTCGCTCTGCCTCACAGACCAAGTGACAAGGACGACTGGGACAATCATCATGTTCAATAGCCTGGCTACCACTTGATTAGAAAAGGAGCTGAGCGTGTAGGCTGGGCTTTGTCCTTCACACAATATCATGAGGAGAGAAACAGCAGCTCATCCAGAGACAAATGCAAACTGGGTGATCGCTGCACTCCCAGCCAAAGGCCTGCCAAGTCAGCCTCTTTGGCAGTCGCTGGATGGACTGGACAGTGGACCCTGTCTTCTAACACTGCAGGTGCAGGATCCTGAGACGCCAGTCACAATTCTGCTGGCCTGGAGAACACTCTAAGACACATGTCACTTGTTTAGTATCTGATGCAGCCCTCTGTTCACACGTGGCCTTCATCAAGCAGGAGGGCGTCCCCTCACCCCCGAAACCCACACTCTTGTAAACTGCCTGTCCCAGCCTTCAATTACCAACTTCAAGAGACAGAGCTTTGAGAAGATAGATGATCATTCAAAACACACACAGACACATCTTTAACCCATGTAAGTAATGTTGTGTGTGTTTTCTGTAATTTGTATTGAGATGTCTTTGAACAGGGATGGCAAAACAGAGGAAAGAAAAGAGCTGTAGATCGCAAAACAGAGGAAAGAAAAGAGATGTAGATCTTCAGAGGGAAATGGGTTACACACTGCACAAACACCCAAGAAGCCAAAGAAACAGGTTTTACACTCAGACACAACCTCTTAAAATACAAAATATAAGCTATATTGATGGCTCTGCATTCTTATGGTATCTTCACCATCTCAGTTCACTAACTGATTTGCATAAGAAATAATTAGGAGGAGCAGGCACTTATCCCGTTAAGATTCCCACAAAGACATCTATATCCCATATCGGAGAGTCTGTGTTCAATACTCCAGTTCTGCGCCCTGACCCCGTGCTTCTGTCAGACATTGGAAGGCAGCAGTGATGGCTCAAGTGGTATACCTGGACTGGTTTCCCAGCTTCTGGCTTAAAGCTCAGTCTTAAGTCTGATCATTCAGGACACCAGGAATGAGCCAGAGCATGAGGGTGCACTCGCCAATTCTCAAACTGCACACAGTTCCAAAATCAAATTCTCCCTCCCCCAAAACACCAACACTGGCCATGCGTGTGGCATGTTCCATGTGCCTGGATGAACACTTTTCATTAGGCGGCTCAGAGAATCCTCTGCCATGTGAGGTCCGACTCTACACATTTTCAAACAAGGAAACTGAGGCCACCAAGGGCTTAAGTAACTTGCCCAAGATCACGGAATTCCAAGGTACCAGAAAAATTAACAGTCAAGGTGTTAAGCCCTCTGCACATATCACAAGCTCTCTAAGGCTTCTACAAAAAGGAATATATGTAACCAAAACAACTCAATGTCTTGGGGAATAAACATAATCCCTTTTTTATTGATGGCAAAACGAAGCTTCTGAGTAGCTTGGTCAAAATCACACAGTTAAGGAGCAGGACCAACAGGAAAGCCCAGTGACCCACACAACTAAACTACTGGGGCTACATTTCCAAAAGTTTAAAACTAGATATAGATTTATATATATATATATATGTGTGTGTGTGTGTGTGTTCATATATATATATGAATGAAGGCGCTTTAAGGATAATGGAAAATAAAATCAAAGAAGAGCTTACTTTAAAGTATTTTGAGAAAACCATGCATAGTTTTTCTAAACATGCAATGGTCATGAACTTACTGGGAACCCTCCCTACAGACTATAGACCTTATCAGTCCCATATCCTTGAAAGAGGTGTCCCAGGGATCACACACACATGGGTGGGGGGTGCTTTGCACACAGGCACCTGGAGCACTCCAAGAATCCTGTGCAGCTTTGTAAGAGAGCCAAGGGGGCGGAGAGTAAAGGGATGTGGGATGATTGCTCCCCGCCCCACCCTGCCCTGCCCTGCCCTCTCCGCCCCACCCTGCCCTGCCCCAAACCCTGGCTCATCTTCCTCTGAGGGAGCACCTGTGATTACTCAGACCTGGCATCCTCTCTCCCTGCTGCCCTGAATCCCTTTGTGTTGTAACAGAAGAGATACAGCCAAGATGGCCAGGGCAAAGCAGTGGAGGGGCTGGCACTTTCTTCCCTGAACAATGAGAGCACGTACTACTGCAGCTCCTGTCACTGATGAACAGAAGCTCCTGGAAGCAGAGTTGAAGCAAGGAGAGGGAAAGGGACTGAGAAACAAAACAAAGTGTCATGGGAGTGCTGTCTAGCATGGTGGTACTCCATCTACCAGTCAATAGGCTTGGTGTCCACATCACCGACTACACCAGACACGGCTCTAAGCCCACAGCAGCTGACAGTTCAGCTTCTGCCAGTCATTAGGCAATAGGAAAGGGTCAGGGCAGTAATGTGGCTTGTCCAAAATAAATTCTTAACATGTCAGAGACTCCCAGGCTCTACCCCCTGGGTAGAAATGAGTGGCCACATGACCTAGCCACACAAGGCATGCCTGAGCAGACATGATAGAGAAAAAGGAGTCCATGACCAGAGACATGGCCACAGGTCCCCGAGGGAACATGAGGGTCTCTACTGAAGAGGAAGAGAATAGTCAACAGGGAAGCCAGCGCCAATATGCTCAGAGGCCCAGGGCCAGCACACTCAGAGGCCCAGGGCCAGCACACTCAGAGGCCCGGGCCCAGCACACTCAGAGGCCTGGGCCCAGCACACTCAGAGGCCCGGGACCAACACACTCAGAGACCCGGGCCCAGCACACTCAGAGGCCTGGGCCCAGCACACTCAGAGGCCCAGGGCCAGCACACTCAGAGGCCCGGGCCCAGCACACTCAGAGGGCCAGGGCCAGCACACTCAGAGGCCCGGGCCCAGCACACTCAGAGGCCCAGGGCCAGCACACTCAGAGGCCCAGGGCCAGCACACTCAGAGCCAGGGCCCAGCCTGGGTCTCACTGCTGAAGTCAGCAACTCTAGTCTTCCCCAGTGCTGTCTTCACAGCCTGCAAAGGTGCTGCCTAGCCACAGGGATCAGCAACCATGTGTCAGACAACCACCAGAGTTCAAAGCCCAACTTGATGGTGATTTGTGTGAATAGAGGTGGACATGCGGAGTCCTATAAAATATATAGTTTACCTTGTCTTAGTTCTACTGCGACCCGAACATCAAAAGCCACTCAGTGAGCAGAATGCTCACCCAGCACAGGCCCTCGCATTCGCCAGGCACTCACAGTGTAAAGGCTACAGTCACGCCCTTGGACATAACCTGGGTGCTGCTACTACTCTGCAAGTGCACAGCTCACAGTATGCGTCTAAAAAAGTTTGTTATGTAAGGGAGCCCCACAAGGTGGTGCCAGTAACACCCCCATCTAATAAAAGGTTAGGGGGAGAGGGGAGCACTGCCTTCAAGTCCGTATGACTCAGGAAGGGAAAAGTGCAAGGATGGAACCACACCCTCCAGTACCTGGGCCCACCCCTTTACCATAATATAATGTGTCTCTGCACTGGGAGCCAGAGCTTTAACCCTAATCATTCATTCGGCCAGCACAGGGCCTCTTCACTCTGTGACGGTCAACACATCAACCTCTCTGCTCTATGTGTCTGTCTGTGGGAGCTCGCTCGCTCTTTCTCCCTGTCTCTCTCGTTTGGCTTCTTATAATAAAATAGAGTTCTATCACAGGAAAGAAAAGAGAATGAGAGAAAAAGAAACAAAGAAAAGCTCCTTTTCCAAATGCCTCACAAGCTCATTTTCCCTGTTCTCAGCCAGGCCCTCTGCCCTAGCACATGGTATACTGCGTTTTTGGTGTCTACAGACCACAGCCCAGGACTAGCCAATATACTGGCTACCTGCCCAAAACTGGCCCACGGAGCCGTAGCCCTGAAAATAAGAGTGACATCAGGACATCCTGTTGCCTTGTGGAGGACACACTTGTTCATCGCAGGTCTGCTGGCACAGCTGATTTCTGGAGAGGTTTCTACCAGGTCAGCATCGAGCCCCTCACGGGGTGTTACTCCTGTCCTTGAAACTGTCCCACTCCCTCTCTGCGTATCAGTTCAAAAACAAACGGAAAACAACCCAACCTGACTGCAATACTCTAAGCAAATTTTACAAGGTTTCTTTCAAAACAAACAAAAAAGTTCGCAAGTAGAAAATCCAAACAAAGGGGGAGAGAGTAGAGAGGAAATGCAATCTATAACCCAAAGATCCAGGACGGTCCTCTCGGCACCGACGCCCCCACTGTGCAGTCTCTCTCCTTTGACCCTGTTCACAGAAGGACCCACTTGGTCTACACACCAATAATGACTCAGCAGTTTTTCACTGGCTCTGCACCAGAGGATTAGAGGTCAAAGTTGAACACTGGATGCTTCCGGAGACTTTTTTTTTTTTTACCTGCTATATATAGAGAGATTCATGTGGAAAGTCCATATTATTGTATAAAACTACAGTCAGGTCCAAACAGCACTATAGTGATGAAATCTCCTGCAGATCTTCTCATAGCTAAAATTCCTAATCTTGCCAGAAACAACCTTTCAGACCCTTTGATCTGGAGCCGTTACCTGGTAGCCACATCATCTGTTCCCCAGGCAAGAATGAGTTCAGGGCTGACATTGACAAACTGGCCAGCAGAGGCTCTGGCCACACCAGACATTTTTCAGCATCTCAGCAGATGACCCATCTTCCTCGAAGCTCCTCCTTCTGGCCAGCCCGATACAGACCCCAGCAGGTGTCAGCTCATCAGCTCAGAGCAACCTGCCATCAGAATCTTCCAGTGGACACTCAGTAGCATACAGCAAGACTTCCGTAACGACCCCAAACTTAAAGCCACCACACTGTTTCACTGACACCAGTCGTGATCAGAAATATGCAGGCAGGGAGGGATATGAGAGCTCAGGACTCACGGAGAGCAAAGAAGGTGGCACGAACCACAAGCGTGAAAACAGAACTCACTTGTTAACCTTAAATCCTTACAAAGTTCAAAACTGAAACATGGACCTTCTGGTGAAAGATATATGACTTTATAGAATTTGAAGATTTTGAATTAAGAAGGTAGTGCAGTGGATACTATGGTACAGAAAGGCATCCAATATTTGCTTAGTTGTTAAAAGATTTCTTAGGGTATACTTATGCACTGAAATATTTTATTAAAGGTTTATTTTTATTGGAAAGTCCTGTTTACAGAGAGAAAGACAGAAAGAAAATCTAACATCTGCTGCTTCACTCCCCAAGCAATAGTAACGGCCAGAGCTGAGCTGATCCAAAGCCAAGAGCCAGAAGCTTTTTCCAGGTCCCCATGTGGAAGCAGTGTCCCAAGGCTTTGGGCTGCGCTTGACTGCTTTCCCAGGCCACAAGCAGGGAGCTGGATAGGAAGCAGGGCCACTGGGATTAGAATTGGCACCCATATGGGTTCCCAGTATGTGCAAGGTGAGGACTTCAGCTGCTAGGCTACTGCACCAGGCCTAAGCAATATTTTAAACAAGTGATTCTCACATTTCATAACCTGTAAGAATCAGCTGGATGACTTGTAAACCATAGACAGCTGGGCTCCACCTCCAGCATACCTGATTGAATCTGGGGAGGGTCTAGGACTTGTATGCCTACCACTTTCCCAGATAACACCATGTGTGACCCCCGTGCCAGGCTTTGAGAACACAGAAAACAGCCCACCCTCTCTCCCACAGAGTTTACAGGGATCAACCTGATAGCGACTGAGCGTCACTGGTGTTGGGGTGGTTCGCTGGCAGCGTCTACCCTGAAAACTGAAGTCAGAAGAGAGCAGAGCATAACGAAGGCAGAGATCATTTTCTACAAAAAAAAAAAAAAGTTCAGAAAAAAGCATCCCTGAATGGGTAACATTCAAACAAATGAAGTGGGGGGTGGGAGAAGAGCAGAAAGTCCCACAAAGCCAGAGGCATGCGCATCCAGGGTTGGGGAACAGTGAGATCAGAGTGAGCTGAGAGCAGGGAGAGCTAGGAGAGAGAGGTTCTGAGAGGGTAGGAAGTGGGCTGTTTTTCTACTACAAGGTCAAGGCTACGATTCCTGTGTTACAGACTGCCCACCCTCACGTGCAGACGTGGAGAAGACAGCAATCAGAGAACAGGACAAGAGCAGTTGGCTAGGAGCGGATCAGAGCCAGCCAAGTGACCAAAACACAGCTTAGAACAGCAAGGTCACCGGACAGGCTGACCAGGAGAGGACGCAGGGACGACACTCCCCAGAGAGAGCTGGTGCATGTCCTGTGTGAAGAGAAGGTTTAGGATGTGCACAGGGTATAAGCAGTGTGTTTTTATTAAAATTTAAAAAAAATGTTTTATTTGGAAACATTCTCAAACCTAGAGAGAGGTTGCAAGAATAAAAAATAGCACAAAGAACTGTGGAACACTTTCTTGCTAGATTTTCCCCTTTTGAACTCCATCCCACTTGCTCTAACACTTGCATGCTTCCCCCCCCCACTCTCTCTCACACACATGCACACTTATCCACTGCAAATCACATAAGGGCAAGCCACACACACTTCCCTCCCTAACTATGCCACAGCCACAAGGTTTCAAGCCTGGTATATCCAGTTGTATACATACAGTATCCCCTCTGAGTTATCCCATGACAGCTTCCACACAGCATGATCTAGTTAGGGGCCAACACAGTCAGAATCATGCAAGAAGTCAGCAAACCCTGGGTTGCTTGATTCTACCACCAAGTTCTGCAAGAACTAGAAGAAGGTCAACCATGTCTGAGATGCTTCAGGAAATGTGGCAGAGCCAAGGTTAAAGCCAGTGGCTTTGAAAGTAGATGCAATTTGCACCAACAGGAGACATGATGGCTGGGGACCTAAGAGGTGACAGGCGAAGTGTGCAGAGGTCCTGGAGAAGAAAAATGGACAGGCAACTGCAAGTGGCAGGCAGAAGGCCACACTGGACTGCGGCAAACTTGATGGCAGCTGGTGGAAAATGAGGTCAGAGGGACAGGGAGGATACTGCAGGGAGAGAAAGGGCTGGCTGCCAGCCCAAGGTTAGAGTGGGAAAAGGCACTGCTGGAGCTCTGTGCCTTCCAGGCACTGTGATCAACTCTGGGCAAGAAAACTGACAGAGCTAGCAAATGATACCAGAGCCAATGAGGGGATCAAATCTCTTTCCTGAGGTTGCAAATGCTGCAAACCTCCAAATGTCCCTCCTCTACCTCAGTCAAGGGCTCCACCGAGGCCACTCCAGGTTCTCAGCCCATCCTGGTGACTCTGAGCAGGAATGTTCCACCCTGGGTGCTGAAGAAGCACAGCTCATTTGGCTCTTCCTGCATATCCTGCGCCACACACAGCAGATGCCACCCTCCCCAGAATGTCAGGCTTTCCCCGGCAAGCTCAGGGATGAATACACCCCCTGCAAGTCAAGAAGTGCAGCCAGTAATCAGAAGTTGTGCTTGCATGGAGAAAAAAAAATCTTTGGAGGGTACAGAGGCAGCTCAAAATGAGATTGAAACGTGATGAACCGCGGCCAGTTTTTTGATTAAGTAGGTCTTTTCAATTTGCCTCATAAAGGGAGCTCTGAATATCTTTCCATCATACATCCCTATCAACTTCATTTGAGAGGCAGTTGGGCCAAGAGCATCCATAATTCTGAAACCCTGGGATCTGCGCCTGAGTTCACCCCCGGCGAGTGTGCAGAGCAGCTCAACCCCAACCTGCAGGCGTGTACAACTCCACTTCCTAAAGCAGGACACGTGGGTATAAGGATCAGCCACAGCACAGTTTCCACGTCACGGCCACTAACACTGCAACCCATCCCTGAACATCACGCTGAGAGCCATGGTGGATGTCAGCCTACCTTTCTGTAAGTTCTTAAAGAGCTTTAGTCTCGCTGCCCTGAACTCTGTTGTTTAAATCAAAAGGAGATTCGTCTCCTCAGGACTGCAGTGCAGGAGGAAGACACCCTATGGCCTATCCCATCCTCCAGCCAAAGGAAAGGAGCTGGGCCAGTCCTGGTGGTGCTGCGGAGTGTGTCATGGGAATGACCACAGCAAGACACATCCATGCTTTTCTCAGCTCAGCAAACACAGTACAGACTTCTACAAAGGATCTCACAGATGGGCTGTGTGACTCTCAGCAACTGACATAACATCTCTGAGCTCTCTTTTTCACTTATACAATGGGAAGAAAACACAGCTGATCTTCAGGGAGTTGCTGTGGCAAATAAACAGGAGGACACAATTAACACACTTGGTCCAGTGTCTGGCATATAGGAAGTACTTCCGAAATGCAAATATTGCACTAGTTGAGTTCAATTTTCCATTCTACATTGAAGACACTGGAAGCCAAGACTGAGCTATTCTCAGGTGGGAGTAATAAACGTGAAGAATGTTGCTGGAAGTCCCAGCACGATGGCTCAGGTGGCTAACTCCTCGTTTTTAATGCACCATGATCCCATGTGGGTGCTGGTTGTGTCCTGGCTGCTCCACTTCCCATCCAGTGCCCTGCTTGTGGCCTGGGAGAGCAGTAGAGTATGGCCCAAACTCTTAGGATCATGCACACACACGGGAAACCTTAGAAGTTCCTGGCTCCTGGCTTTGGATTGGCTCAGCTCAGGCCATTGCAGCCATTTGGGAAGTGAACCAGCAGACGGAAAATCTGTCTCTCTGCTTCTCCTTCTCTCTGTAAATCTGTCTTCCCAATAAAATAAATCTTATAAAAACAAAGAAAAAAGAATGTCTGGGGATATTTCTGGCTTGTTCTATACACTGAGTGGCTCTGTGCCCTTCAGGACAAGGTAAAAATGCTCCATTTTGGGATGTCCTCCCAACTTAATCCCACAGTGTGTCAGCCTTTTCAAAACCTTCTGCATCCTTCAACTCAGCACTGTGGAGCAACCATCCCATGCCATGCCAGAGGCGCTCCTTCTGCAGGGCGGGCAGCACAGCAGCACAAGAAGTGCCAACAGGTAGTTTAGCACAGAGGCAGGCATGGAAGGTAGCACGGATGGGCCACTCACCTTACCTGTGTGATCAGAAAGGTTCTCAGCGGGGACACAGCTATGGACACCAAGCCTCCCCGCGGAACCCCATCAGCCTGGGATCTTCTCGTCCCTGGGGCTTGGATCTGGACACTATTAACCCTTCTTGGCTGGCTGCTCAGAATCTACGTCCTCACCCTGGCAGCCTGCTCCCTTCACTTCCAACATACATGCTCTGTCCAACAGTCCACCCCCTATGCAATCTGACAGAAAATACCCCTCTGAAAGTCTGCATGGCTGCTTGATGCCTGAAATATCCAAAGAAAGGCAGCAACAACTAAAACACCATTTAATATCCCAAGCGGGTAATAAAAAACAAAAACAAGGGTTATGAAAATAAGATAATCATTTACACAAATGATGTCTCCCTTTTTCTCTTCCTTAAACTCACATTTTACCAAATCTGAAGACCAACACTGCAGAACAAGTTGCAGGGGCACTCTCAGAGAAGTCTACCTGCGAACCCATTGGGTTTATGGTCCTCTCCACCACAACCTGAATGCTCACACAATATGGAGGGACTCCATCCCCATACTCAAGGAAAGGAAATGGTCAGACAGGTGGGAAGGATTTCCCAGGCCACCCATCTTATTAGACAGTGAGCTCAAGCATCACAACAAGATTCCAGGGTCTCTAAAGCCAGGCTCTCAGCAACTGGAGCATTGTGCCTCCTGTCCCCATCCCCTGTCCCACAAGCCCCGATCAGGGAGCCACAATGACTTTGTCCAAGGTGACAGATGCAGAACCTACCCGAAGCCTGTCTATATCCACAACTGTCTCTCCCTGCTACTACTTGGAAATGCCAAGAAAAGGTGGCAAAAGACCACTACTGGGAATGCCACATTACTATAAAAGAACACACTCACATTTTTAAATGGGTGTGAACAGGAAAACAGCCACGGGACACCGGGAGTGACTGACTCCCAGTGGCTCTGATGACATTTCAGGGGACCGTGCTCCAGCATTATCCTGGTTCCCACATCTTCCTTCCAACACACTCCTTTTGTCCAATAAAACCACAGGGCTGAAGGGGTGTGCGCCCTCCCCAGCTTGCTGAACCCGGGCCTGATGCTGCAGACACAGGCTGGACAGCCGCCCTTCATCACAGTCACAGTGATCACACCCACTGCCCCCACGCTGGGCCCTTTCAGTACAACCCTGAGCTGTGCTGGAAGAGAAAGCCTTTTTCATGGTTCACATTCCTCATTAGAGCTCTGAGCCTCCTGCATTTGCACATTAAAGGAGTAATTACAGGGGGACAGGGATGTCAGCCCATTAGCAGATATCTGCTTGGTAATCACACACATCTCTGCCCAGGAAGAGCTGGAGAAGGTTCATAAGTACTGGGCATGGAAACTGTGCCCCCAACCTGCAATTCAATAACCACCTCACGTGGGCACAGATAGAAAGGAATCAGTGAGATTTCTGTATTTTAATCATAAAGGAAAACCTATGTCAGGATAAATAGGAGACTGGCATTTTTGTTGGGCTTTTACCTGAATACCCAATTTGTAGTTTAAATTGAAAAATAGCCAGCATCTAAAGACAACACCCTCATTACCATCGTTGCTCTATTATGAACATAGAGTGCACTGCTAAATATCACTGTATTTTTTTTCTTATGTGCTTTACTTATTAACTCCTTAAATCATCACAATAACCTTTTGGAGGAGGCCTTCTCCTCAATTTCTTGATTGACAAATGGTCTTGTGCCCAGTATTGCAAAATGTTAACCATCAGGACTGCAGCTCAGATCCAAAGACTGTACTCTGATTCCAATACAGTAGTGACCCTAACCTTGGACATATACACATACGCTTGGATTTTTTTCCAAACCCTGTCCCCAGATCCTCCAGGGGAAGGATGGGCAACTCGATGTTCAAGAAGTTCCATGAGAAGGTCCAGGTCCATCATGATAACATCAGGTGTTCTAAAGATCTCCACAGGAAAACACCAAGAATGTGAAAAACGCATGATTTAATATTTTTAGAAAAAGTTCAGAGGGCATATCAAAAATGAAGAAATACTTAAGAAAAATCTACCAAGACATGGTAAGAATAGCAGAAGAATGGTATTGAATGGGATTATTCCCTCTCTTTCCCAAGTTCAAAAAGGTACCAATTCCACTCTGGACTGGTACAGCCAAGGATACAGGGCCTGCTCTGCTCTTTCGTGTTCACTCACAGTAGCAGGCCACTTTTGCATGAGGACCAGAGTATCAGCATTTTCCATGCTGCAGCAGCTGCCTGTTACTGAGGTCACTTTCTTGGCAGGTAAAGCTGACAAGGGAGAGGCCCCTACATCCACAGAGCCTGCACTCCTAGTACAGAGCCCCTGCCTAAGACAGGTCATGCTGGAAAGACTAGGATCTCTATTGTCATTGCCCAGACTTGAAAGACGAAGCATCCGCTCTAAGAGATGCTGTCATCTCCCTTCCGGCAAGCTAAGCACTCGACTCCTATGACCCAGAGAAGTGCTCTACTGGCTCATCAACTACTCCAAAACTGTGCTTCAGAGGTTCTGCTCAAGGCAGGATAAGAGGATGGAAATCACAAAATACAGAGCCTGAAGTCTCTTCAAAAAACTATCTTCAGTGCAACTGCATGTAGAGAAGTTGCAGCCTTAAAAAAAAGGTGAGGGCTGACAATCTTACTGGGAACAACCAAAGGAAAAGACAACTAGGAGAAAGGTAAATGCCAAACAATGACCTTGGGAAATCTGACAATTTTCCAGAATTTGATGAAATCAGCCTATAGAGCCATTTAAGTCATGGAACAATTAAAAAACTTAGCAATTGTTGGAACCTAATGGTTGATGTGGCATGGCCAGGCAACAGACCAGGGAAGGACTTCATCCCGTGGTAGCTGTGAACTCAATCAAGGCCTCTACCCTCTGAAGCACAAAAGAAAACACGGACGCTTCACCAGGGGCTGAGCAGGTGGCAGAGAGAGCGGGTAGATGAGACTTTATGAAAGGAATTTAGTCACTAAAAAGAAAGTAAGAAGCAAAGTTTCAGAAGGGAAAACCAGAACAAGTGCTATAATTCAATATCCAAAATGTCCAGTTTTCAACAAAAAAAATTACTGTATAAAGACAGGAAATATGACATATACACAAAGAAAAAATATACAACAGAAGCTGTTCTTTGTTCCAACAGATAAGACTTCAAAGCTCATATTATAAATATGTTCAAAGAATGGGAATCATAATCAAATAAACAATGATATTATGACAACAACAAATAGACTATGAAAATGAGACAGGTTATTTAAAAATGGAAATTCTGCATTTTAGAATACAAAAATTAAAGTAAAACATTCTATAGCAGGAACTATGGCACATTCAAACTAGAGGAAAAAGTTAGCAAATTTAAAAATAGACTGACAGATATTTTGCTCACCAAGAATGTAGGAAAATGGACAAAGCCTGAAATGAATGGGATACCGTTAACTTTATGAACACATGTGAAATAAAATTGCCAGGGGGTAAAGGATGGAAGGAACAAAACAAATAACAAAAAAAAAAAACTGAGGATAAAAACCCAATTAAAAGGCAAATGAAATAGCTATTCAAAGATAAATATACATATTCTGTTAGACCAATAATACTATGAAAGTAAGATCAGTCAAAACCATCACAAGAGGGCCCAGCACAATGGCTCAATGGTTCAATCCATAAATGGATTCCATATGGGTGTTGCTTCGTGTCCCAGCTGCTCCACTTCATCTCTGGCTCCCCGCTGTGGCCTGGGAAAGCAGTGGAGCATGGTTCAAACTGCTGGGATCCTGCACCCATGTGGGAGACCCAGAGAAAGCCCCCGGCTCCTGGCTTCGGATCGACTCAGCTGTAGCCATCATAGCCATTTGGGGAGTGAATCATTGGACAGAAGGTCTTCCTCTCTGTCTCTCCTCCCCCCTCTGTAAATCTGACTTTCCAATAAAAATAAATAAATCTTTTAAAAAGAAAGAAAAAGAAAGGAATCTACTCAGAAAGCTATTAAAACTAAAAAAAAAAAAAAAAAAACCTTTGGAAGACAGAAATACACGATCAATTTATAAAAGTCAATTGTATTTCAGTACATTTGTAATAAACAGTCTAAAGGCAAAAGTAGGAAAATAATTTACAGTAACATTAAGCTAATAAACATGTTAGAAAAAATTTAAGAAATGCAGAACCTATACACTGTAACCATAAAACAACATTCAAGAAAGTCAAATAACCAACTACATGGAAAAATATTTCATGTTCACAAATTTGACATTAGCTTAACCTTGTGAAGACAGCAATTCTTTCCAAAACAGCCTACAGCTTAGAGGCAATCTCTTTTTGAATCTCAGATGATCCCTGCAGCAATACCTAGGACGAGTCTAAAACTTGATTCTAAAACAGAGAATCGCAAAGAAGTCAGTATCTAAAACATTCAAAATGTAAGGACAAAGTTAGAAGACTCACACTGCTGCTTCAAAGCTTAATGTCAAGCAACAATAACGATGACCACAAATACAGACAAGTCAAATTAGACTGCCAAGGCCAAGAACAACAAGAAGTCGTATGTCTCTGACTTCAACAAGAGTGTCGGGGGGAAAGAAAGGACAGCTCATTCAACAAACAATGCTGGGACAACGGGACAGTTACAGGCAGAATTCAGCTGGATTCTCCCCTTGTAATACTCAGCGTAGGAGCTCAATGTACACACTCAATGTAGGAGCTAGAACTTTAATGGTCTTAAAATGTTGCGAGGCAGCAAGCTAAGCCACTGCCTGTGAAGCCATGATGCCATGTCTGAGTGACAGTTGGAGTTTGGCTGCTCTGCTTCTGAAGCAGCTCCCTGGGAAGGCAGCAGAAGATGGTGCGAATACTTGGACCCATCACCCACGATGGAGCAGTGGGTACCAGGCTTCAGCTTGGCCCGGACCTGGCGGCTACAGCCATGTAAGCATAACTCGGCAAATGAAAGATCTCTTTCTCTTTTTGTCTCCCCCTCATTCCTATTTTGTCTTCCAAATAACTTTATAATCTTAAAAAAAAAAAAAAAACTCTTGCCAGAGAACAGAGCACTTGGATTTAACCACAGATTACTACTAAACACTATGTCAAAAATATGAGCTACATAGTTAAAAGATAAATTGGACTTCATCAAAATTTTGTGGGAGCTGCTGTTGTATGTAGTGGGCTAAGTTTACCACACTGGCATCCCATATGAGTGCCAATTCCAGTCCTTGTTGTTGCACTTCTGATCCAAATCCTTGCTAAGACACCTGGAAAAACAACAGATGGTCCAAGGACCTGGGTCCTTGCCATCCATGTCGGAGTTGCAGGCTCCTTGTTCTGGCCTGGCCTTAGTTTTGTTGCTGCTATTTGGGGAGTAAACCACTGGCTGGTTTTAATCTCCTTTACTCCCCTTTTACTCCCTGCTTCTGTAACTTTGCCTTTTGAATAAGTAAAAAAGTAAAGCCTTCTGTGTTTCAAAAGGCTCCACCAAAAAAGTGAAAAAGACAATTCATACAATGACAGAACATATTCACAAATTCTGTATCTTATAAGGGATTTATATAAGGAGTATGCGAAAGAACTACTACAATTGAATAATCAAAGGATGAATAATCTAATGGTGGACAAAGGAATCAATGGACATTTATTGTTCAATGGGCAGATACAACTGGCCAATAGCCGCCCTAAAATATACTTGAAATCACTGTTCAACAGGAAAGTGTAAATCAAAACCACAATGAGCGAGCACGTCTCACAGTTCTGACAAAAATCAATCAAGAGTCACCAGGGACAGGAAAAGACCCTTACTACACAACCAGTGGGAATGGAAAATGCTGCCACCACTTGGGCAGTTCCACAAACGGTTAACTGTAGACTTGCAGTATGATAACAGCAATTCCATACTTAGTTATATCCCCGAGAGAATGAAAACATATTTCCACACAAAAACCTAAATGTGCTTAGCAGCACTATTCATAATAGTCAAACGGTGGAAGCAACCCAAGCATCCATCAACAAACGAACACATAAATAAAAAGTAGAATACACATACAATGGAATATGACCGGAATGAATCCAGACTTATGCTACAACATTAAACTAAGTTAAATAAGTCACAAAAGAACTTCATATCAGATTATTACATTTATATAAAATATGCAGAGGTAGTGAATCTATAGAGACAGAGAACTCAGTGGTTGCCTAGGGCTGGGGGAGCAGAGGAGGGCAACTAAGGGACACTGGGTCTCTTTAGAGGCGATGACAAATGTTCTAAAACTGTGTTGTTGGTTTCACAAGTCTGTCACTACACCAAAAAACCACTGGGTTGAACATGTTACACAGGCCGATTGTATGCTATGTGAATGATGTCTCAATACAGGCATTAAAAACTCTCTAAAAAACTCTCTAAAAGCAGCTCTCTACGAGTGATGTGGAGCAGGAAGCAGACTGAGATGTGCACCACTGTCTCACCACGTGGTATCCGGTCTCTGCAGGTTGCCTGTCCACAGTGCAAAAAGTGACTTCTTTGTGATGCTGGCCAGGACCCGAGCAGTCCTCGGTCCTAGAACATACACAGTGAAGTCAGCAGTGGGAGGACATAGCCTTACTGGCTTGCAGGATGATACCTTAAGCCTGCCTCTCACCAGTGAGCCAAGATACTGATGCCCTGGCTCTCAGGATAAGAGATGGCCAGGCCCTGTGCCTCTGACTGGGCTGCTACTTCTTTGAAACCCCAGTGTGTCACACTGTGTGAAAGTTTTGGAAGAATTGCACCAACTAACGTGTGAAATGTCAACTGTTACACATGTAGTCAACTTCAGTTCTCCCAAGTAAGTATCCATGGAGAAGGACACTGAAACCATGTTTTAACTCTGGCATGTTAAGACCTAATAGATACATCCAATCTCTGCTTCCCTTCTTGGCTGGCACCATCCTAGAACTAGAGGCTTGCTGGCACACGGCTGTACTGATCCACAAGGCCAATCATCCCTACCCATTTAAAATCTGACCTGGGTCTCCATCCTTTGTCAACAGGACATTTGACTGAGATTTCTGTCACTTGTGTTAATAAAACCGACCTCCCTCCAGAGACAGAGTATCTCTGAAACAATTCCCCCTAACTTGGCCATTCATTATTCAGAAACACACAGCATAGGCCTGGAAATGGAAGATAAGACTCTGTCTGGCAGAGCCTGAAAGTGTACTGTGTGCCTCCTAGGACTAAGCTATTTATTAGGAAAAGGGACTGCTTAGAATTGGAAAAGCATGTTATCTCCCCTGGTGCATTATCTGCAGGGGGTGGAGGTAGGGCTCAACAGACTCTCTTACACATGCCAAGGTCTGACTTCACCCCTAGTCCACTCCAGGGTGGCCCTGCTGCTCTCCAGGCTTTGGCCCCACAGTGAGGGACTGTGAGATGTGAGGACAGCTGGTCTGTCCACAAGACTGCACCTGGGCTGCAAGATGTTCCAAGTCCATCACTGTGAACCCTGCTTCCTTGTGGTTATGACTCCAATCTTGGAAAGAGCCAGTGTTCTTAACCCCAGGAGACTGACCTCTGATCTTAGAAAGGGAGAGCTTGGCTGTAAAATCGGTGAGCGTGAAATGACCAGTCTTTACAACATGAGGATTTCACATGTGGTGGCATTTCATTTTCCCCCAAAGGGTATCTGTCACCTGGCGAGGGCTGGCAGGCAGAGGCCCCTCTGCACAGGCAGTCACCCTGCCTTTCTGGTGCCAGTGCTACTCTGAGCCCCCCAGATGCTGGGAGCCTCTTGAATTTCTGTTCCCATTCCCCCAAGGGTTGTTTTTTTTTTGTTTGTTTGTTTGTTTGTTTGTTTGCCTGAGTGATAATGTACTTATAAATTGCCAACATTCATTAATAAATGCCATTCTCAAATACTTTATGCAGAATCTACACTTAAAGGAGGAAGATGGCTTTTCTGGGAAGTAAACATCCACCAGCAAAACTCCAATTTTCTCTGCTTTCGTTTTTTTTTTTTTTTTTTTATTAACTCAAACTTGGGAGGCGGGAGAAAAGAAGGTTGAAAAGTGCCAAAAGATATTTCCTATCTTGGCAGGTGAAATGACTTCTCGCCGTGTCTTCTCCAGAGAACTCCTCAAGGCAAGCTACAGGGGAAAAGGAGTCTAAGCTTCCAGAAGGAAATGTGTCAGGATAAGCAGAGAGCAATTCTGGACTGATTGAAAACATCAGCCATAAAAACCTGCACCCAGGCGGCTCAGCCTGAGAGGAGCCTGGCCTTGAGTGCAGACAAGGCCAGGCTCTCACAGCTGGGCCTGGGGTGGCCCACAGGTGCAGGCCTGGGGAAGACAAACCCAGGCTCCAGTGGACACTTCTCCACGGAGGCATTTATAGCAGGGCTTCTCAGACACACTAGGAAATAGAGGTGTGTTCTCTCTCTCTCTCTCTCTCACCTACCTCCCCAAAATGGGCAGCGCATATGTGTCCTGAGAAAGGGAGGGTCACCACATCCCTTATACTAGAGAAGCTCCCTCCATACGCAAGCATGGACTTCTGCAGGTTATTTTGCGTGACTGGTGGTCCTCCACAGAGCAGAGTGGACACTGCTTGTTCCAGGCCTTTCTGTGCTGCTGTCCAGGAGCGCTGATGGCCTCTGTGGAGCATGTGGCTCATGTACCTGGAACACATGTTCCCAGAGCAGTCCAGGCTGCAGACACAGCCCAAGTCCGTGAAACACAGCAGATGGGGAAGGCTGGTGCTCTTCCTCAGCCACATTAGCCCAGCGTCTAGGTCACAGGCCTCCCTCTTCTCCTGAAGGTCCACTGAGGCCCAGGGACAGATGTTTCAGGAATCTGTATCACCTGGCACAGTGGCAGGGCTGCTCGGGGGACTAGAAAAACCTCACTTCTATGTCTGGTTTCTGGTAGGATTCTTGGAAGCCATAAGCTATTTTTCTTATTAGGGCAGAATGTCCTTTCTATTTGAGGCAAGGCCAACCCCCACCTATCATAGCTATCAGCACATTATTGGTGTGGACAGTCATTGCAAGAGGAGCCACATCTCTTCTCCTGTGTCAACAAAATTCATCTTAAAATAACTACTGCCCCCACCAAAGACACAGGCTGTAGTCTCCTGCTAAGGCAGCCTCCACGCTGATCCCACCAACAACAGCTTACTCGATGATGATCCTGCCTTCAACAAAACCGCAGCCAGCCACCTTGTCCACAAAGCAGAGAGAACTCCCAACTGGGAAGTCACAATGTGCAGGGAGTGCCTGTTCCTTGTACCAGAGGGATGCAGCCCTGGAAAACCTCTTGTGAATGGGAAGCTTTGTAAATCAAATTCTTTTGTCTTTACTTTCTAATCACTGAAAAAGCAACACATGTTCACGATAAAACATTCGAACTAAAAAGGATAAAAAGAGAAAAGAGAGCAATGTCAATTCCTTCCAGAAATGTACTACAGAGACAATGGCTTAAATCCCTTATGCACACACATGCATGCCCTTGCACAAAGGCATGTGTGTGCATACATACACAATCACTTTATGATGCATTTTCTTCCTGCCTCTTCAACACTCACTGGTGCACCTCTGAGACCCTCTGCTGCTAAGGACAAACTTAGCAGAGTCCCCTGGCTCCAGCAACACCTATGCCTTCTGAGAAGTTAACGGCTGTTTTGTGAACAAGGAAGACTTCCATCAATAGGTTCCAGGAGGACTGAAATAATGAACAGCTTTCTCTGTGGTGGAAACTGGTACAGCAGGAAGGCTGCATGATTCCCAACCCTTCTTTCAAACAGGAGCTGAGTTCATCTGCTCAAGAAAGTGTGTTCTGACCAGGACCAGCCCTGCCCTAGTCCATCCCTGTCCAGGACATACCCTGGCTGCGTCTCAACTCCTTCTCTCCCTGTATGCTAAAGGAGAAGCAAGAGAGGGTTCACTATGAGGTGACTTCCCGCCTGCTTCCTCCGTGGGAGCCCTCTCCTCTCCTGCCCGTTGCATGTCAGGGCAGAGTTGGACCCACTAGCAGCACTCCACAAGCACCCCACTCTGCAAACACCACTTTAGTCACCCCAGTGGAAGGACTCACTGCCCAACCACACCACACGGAGCTTCCTGGTGTTTTGGTTTGTGAATCCTTACCACTGTCCTCACGTGTCTTGTACGGGTTGGAGTCGGCAGGTTTGCAGGATCAGATGTGGAATCGTCTCCAATAGAAATATCTCCAATGAGCGAGCACTTGGGACTCATTTGGTACGCTGATGTAGATTTTGCTTTACATTTTTTAAAAAACTTTCTACTGCAACGGTATTTCGATAAAAGGATGGGATTGGAAGTATTTATGCAAAATAGGGCCAGTTTTCATTTATGATGGATTTTCACATGCTGAGAAGAAAATAGCACAATTTGCCAAAAAAAAAAAGAGAGACTTCCATCTGCTGTATGTATGAAAAGTGCATGTAAACAGGCATGACACAGCCGGCGGAACACTCACACACAACCAAGGGGTGGAGGGTATGGTGACATACGGGACACAGCACAGAAAGGCGGCCTCCCCGCGGAGGTCTAAAATGAAAGCGTCAGGTTCACATGTTGACTCACTTACTCTCCTAGGCCAGCAATCCTTACCAAGTCCCTGAACCTCCACTTTCTCTGCCGTAAGATGGGGGGAAAACAATGGCTTTGACGACCCTCAATGGGGAGCAGGGTTTCACTGTGTTAAATCCTATGGTGCCTGGCCCATAAGAAGCACCCCATAAATCCCTAAACTGAGAAGGGGGTTTCCATGAGTCTAGAGTTGGGGGATGATGAAAGCAAGAGAGATCTGAGATGGTCACCAAAATCAGGTACTGCCAAACAGCCCAGGATCTGGCGTCCCAGACAAAAGCAAAACCAAGACTGCCTGTGGGGATGTGACTGAAAATAACACCAAGGTTCTTGACAGCCACACAGCCTAAGCAGTGGGACGTGGACACAGAGCGGGCTCTCTGAGTGAGGGGAAGGCAGGTGCAAGCCCTGGGACTGGGCTACCTGAAGGAGCTGCTCATTGCAGCTCTCTCTGCCTCCTGCAAACATGACTCCACATGACTTCCAGTTCATTCAGTTTCTTGACGAACTAGTGTAGTGATGAGAGGGTTTCCAAGGCTCAGGAAAGATCAAGAAAGCTACCGGGATCACGGTTGTAGCAACTCCCAGGGCCAGGCCATTGTGGGCTCCATATCACCCTTCTGACAGCAACACTGACAGCCAACAGAGCAGCCACACTGTAGATGCTGCCCTGACACAGGTGATACAAGAGCACCCATTATGGAGATTAGCAGGCACATGTCTGAGTCATCTGTGGAGCCGAATCAGCTTCAAGCAACACAGCTAAGGTATACTACTCCTCAGCCTTGCTCCACAACAGGGCACTGCCCACATGGTCTCCATAGCTTGTGTTTCTTCAGCCAAGCAGTCCCTTCCTCCTTCAGGGGGACCTGTGGCACAAGTGGACAGTGCAGTCAACCCAGGCACAGTATTTCCTAAGCTATTTTCCTCCCTGGGGCGTGCTTGACCTTCACCTCTGGCTACAAAACTCACTGCTGTCATTTCTGTAGCATGGAAGGTGGTTCCACCCACCTCTCTATCTTGCAGGTGAAACAGAGCCCAGCAAGCAAGTACCTAAAAGGGATGTTGTCCTAGGACAACATCTAGAGCATTCTCTGTAACTTAGCTTTTAAAAAAGGAAAGCACCTGCCAAATCCAACTCTTTACTACTGCTCTAGCATTTTACAAATGGCAGAGGAAACCAGGGTGGAGTCAAGTGTTATCAGCAACGGTTCCTGCCCATCCATTGTCTTTCCCTGTCCTGGCCCTTCCTGTGAGAATTTTTCTAAGCCCAGGCTCAGCTGCTACCCAATGTCAAGGACCCAACCTTATGTGCTATGCCTTTGGGAAAAAAAAGAGAGAGCCAGCAAGTGAGTGAGAGAGAGAGAGAGAGAGATCTTAAAAATACCAATGAAATGATCCTGGACATATTGTTTCAGTAGGCAAACATCTAAAATTACTGTCTCCTAAAACAGACAAAAAACTAAAATCTAAATACAGAGAAAATGGCATTTGACAAAGTGGCTAAACCATGGCAAGGAAGACGTGGATTTGAGTCCCAGCTCAGTGCTTGATTCTAGCTTCTTACAGCTGCACACCACGGAAGGCAACAGGTGATGGCCCAAGTTTGTACCCCTGCTATCCACACGGGAGACCTAGGCTGAGTTTGTGCCCCTGCAATCCACACAGGAGTTTGAGCTTGTACCTCTGCCATCCACATGGGAGGCCTAGGCTGAGTCTGGGCAGTTTTAGCCTGGTTCAGCCCAAGCTGCTTGGTACTTAGGGAGTGAAACAGTAAACGGAAGACTGTTAACTTTGCTTCCCAAATAAGTAACAATAAACAAATAAAAATAGAATTAACAGAATGAATGAACAGGAAATACACTCCTTTCCCCTAATGCGTGAAAACCTTGTTAGAAAATTGAGCAACGCCTCCGCCCACCCCCCCCACCGGCCCCGCCTGCAGGTCCAAGGAGAGAGAACAAAGTAAAAAAGAAACTGCTACCCAGGAGGACAGGAAGAGAGGCTGAGGATGGTTCTAGGGCCAGAGGGCAAACCCCAGCAATTAGAGAGCTAAGCCATCAGCAGGGCCAGGCCTGGCCAGGACGGCAGGAGAGAGGACAGGGTCCTCGGATGGTAGTCAAACCCAAGCAGAGGCTGTTCAGAGTCTGCAGTCCTAGAACTTGGCCTGACTAGGAAGATGTGAAAGTGGTAACCACAAAAAAGGCAGTAAACCAGAGTCCACACATGGGCATGTTTGTGCTTTATCCTACAGAGTGCGGGGAGACCAGGAGTCTTTGCTTGGGGTGGTGGGAAAAGGTGAAAGGGCAAGGGGCATGGGGAGCCCACAAGCTCGTAGGTTTGTGGGAGGCAGCTCCTGTGTGCCTGGTGCGAGGTGCGGCATCTTGCCTGGTTTCTTGCTCAGGACACCTCTTCATTCCTGCCAGACTCAGCCATCACACGCTCACTGCCCATCCTCTGGAGCTCACAGGACTGCGATGTACATTAGGCTTGTCCTGAGAGCTCTGAAAAGAACCCCGCAATAGGCCACGACAGAGGCAGTAGAAGTAACGCAGGGCAGTGGTCAGGGGAAACCAAGGACGGGGGGACACTGATGGTGTTCTCAGACAGCCTTAAGCAGGAGGCATGAGCCTTTTCCTCTTATGCACTTTAAGACAAATCAATTGGCAGCAAATTTGTAACATCCCTGCACATGACCCTAGAACAGAGGCTGCATAACCTCTGCCGAGGAGAATGCTGGTCCTTACCTGCACCTAAAATACACAGGACTATTGTCAGTGAGACAAAGCAGTTAAAGTGCTCATGACAGGGCACGATTCTTGATAAGTAACCTGACCAACCAATTATCCATCCATTCATCCATCCATTCATCCATCCCCCATTCACCCATCTATGCATCCTGGACTCAATGCTAAGCATAAGCCTAGGACAAGGTTGAGGGGGCTCATAGAGGACCACCTGACACTCTCTACTAACACCACTTAGAATACACAAACGCAAACTTTTGTATATGTGCAAACACATCTAGGCAAACCTGTTTGTATGCATCTGTTCACACACAAACTCTGTAGAACAAAGTAGTTGCCAAACCACTTATCCAGTGACTTTAAACCTGGATATAGTATTGAAGCCAGAGTTATTCTGTGATATAACAACACAATTAACAAGCCAGGACAGATATACTATGATCACTTCTGGCGAACAACTGTGGAGTCCCTCCAGTAGTATCAGCGCTCGTGAGTCCTGCCAAACACATCAGTCCTGCTGTTAAGATGGTGATGGATCAGGGTCTTCTGAAAGCCCTAGCAATAGCCCATGAGTGTCCACTGGGCATGGTGAGGACTGCAGGTGCCAAAAGGCCACCAGAGGGCCCTGGTGTTAGGGCTGAAACAGTGTGTGTTGATCTAATTCTTGTAATCTTTACTTCCATCAGCAACATAGGGCCCTATCATCATTGCATTCAGTTAAGACTCAGGCCTACTTCAAATACTTCACTTCAGAATCCTAGCAAGACAACAAACCATTAAGAGTTGGATTTGTTTTTGACATGGGGTCAGCAACTCTTGCTTCCTAATATGTTATAGATATGCATGCTCTCTCATTCTCTCAGTCTCTTAGAATCCCTTCTCTCTCTACACACACACATACACACACCTGTACAAAGCGAAAAGAAACAAAAAGGAAGCAATAAATTTAAAATTTTTCAAAGGATCGTGAGCCTTCTCACACATCAAACGACTCTTGGAAAACAACATTTTAATGATTTCCGTATAAACGAATCAGAAACATATGGGTTGAATTTCCCTTAAAATATACACATGTAATTAAGGGGAAAAGTGCTTGACAAAATGCATTTTGTGTTTTATCAAACCCAACCTTGCAATAACCAGCTGAGACGTCTGAGAAACTCAAGCCCAGCGACCCCGCCCATCCCAGAGCAGCAGGCATACCACCCATCTGGGCAGCGCACCCGCTCACCTCACGGACAGCTGCTCTTTTAGCCTGGACTTTCTGAAGGGCCTATAGGAGTGGAAGAGGTGACTGATGGCTCAGGCCTTGTGGTGGCGGTTATGGCCTTCTTTCTCCACTTCCCCTTCCAGAGCCTGGACTTTGCCAACACAGCAGGGCTCTGTAGCCCAGCCCCAGGTCAACTGGGAACCCTGATGGTGAAGTGGAGGGCATGAAAGGAGAATCTAGACTTTGTGCTACTGTGCACAGAGCCCCTGGCCCATTTCAGCAGAGCCACTTCATTACCCTGGTGCACTCTTCAACCCCGGGAGTACAAGGAAGGATATGAGGTCATTTTCTCTGCAGACAGACCTTTTAAAAATGGCAAACTTCATTCATCATCCCCCACCTTGTATCAAGCCTGTACTGAACATCCACCAAGTGCCAGGCACCATGCTGGGGCTCTTGCCCTCATTGGGCTTAGCCCACAGCAACTCCAGGAGAAGGGCTTGTTCACAGGCTACAAACTGAAAATGGAGTCTCTTCCAGGTCTAAGACAAAGACACCACAGCCACAGATGGAGGCAATGACTCTTCAGCTCATTGGGCAAGGCCCAGTTAGGGAGGTAGAGCCAAGAGCAGAGGCCAGGCAGCGCTCACAGACCAGTGTCATCCAGGATAGGGTGCAGAACAGTTCCAGAGCAAGTATCAACCCATGCAGGAAGGTTCACATGGGGCTCGAGCAAGCTGCAAGGGGAGAACGATCCTGGGTTGGCTTCCTTGGTTGGAGGTAGGATTTCCAAACGAGGAAACTCAGATCCAGGGTCCAAGCTCTGAGCATGTGTTCTGAGTACATGTCATCAATAACTAGATCGGAGCTGGGGGCCTTTCTAAAAGTGAAATGTATTTCCACAAGCTGAATAGAAAAAAAAGACGATGACGACGACTATGGGGCTGGTTTGAATTAGACAGAGACAGGAATTTTCCTGAAATCCCCTTTCTACCCCCTTGAGCAGCTACTCATTGGCTGGCTAAGACAAGACACCATGCCTTGGTTATTTCAGTCCATGACCTGTAGCCTGGCTGGACAACACTTGAGTCTGAAAGTTGGGGTAACAGATCCCTCAGAGCCATCTGAGGATGACTTTAGAAATCACTATCTACATCCCATGGTCCCAACCACTGGCTAGCAGGATTCTGTTTAGCAAACCTCACAAGCCTGAGTCTACAGCCTGCTTGACCAATGGTGCTGTGGGTACCTTACATGATGATGCCATCCAAAGGTATAATTATGCCTTTAAGACTCAAGGTGCAGTTAAATCTTGATAATGGCACTAATGGCTCAAGCAACGTTGAAGCAGCTGTCACACTTTAAAAGATCATGTTAATTTTTCATCTTCTGTTGAAAAGACATTCAATGTGGCTGTCTTCCAGTCACAAATCCCAAAAAGTATCAGCGTCATTTGGTCCTGGTCCACTGACAAAACCATCCTGGAGGGCTCGGCGCTACCAGATGAAGCTGAGCTCAGCCAGTCAAGGGCTCAGTTCCATGTGTGTCTTAAGGAAGAGTTCAAAGCCAAGATCAGGTCACAGCACTGGGCATGCTCCCAGAGTCCCCTGAGAGTAGTTGAGATGATCAGTGCTTTTTTAAAAATAATGGACAAAGGACAGAAAATAGTGTATGCCCCAGCCACCTTCATAGGTGACCAGTGGCCCATGACTTCCCATACCTGTGGCCCTTACATGCAATCAAGTATTCTAATGATCTCATCATCTGTCTGTTCTCCAACTGTAAGCCCCTTGAATGAGATGCTGACCCTCAATAACTGTCAGGGCAATTAAAGGATGGATAACAGGTAAGCCAACAAAGGAGGCATTAGGCATCCTGCAAACAAAGAATAGGTATGAGAGTAAAGCTTCAGAGACAGTGAGTTGGAAGCTGCTTACGGACCAAACTCCTTCAACAGGAAGCTAGAGACACAACGGACACTTGTGTTATTTCAAGACAACTGCTCACATGTCCTGAGCACTTTGTGTAAGCTCATGCCATGTGAAGGGCTTCTCAGTAACCCTTGGAGGGAAGCAGGATCCTTATCCCACTTTATAATGGTGACACTGGATCTTGGAGGGCTTGGTGACTTGCTTAGGAGCACACAGCCTATAAGGGGAAGTGCAGCACTGAGATCCCCACTCTTGCTTTCCCACATACCATCAAATGACTCTGAAAACACACACTGGGACAAACAGTTCCTGACACCTTGATCCCCGATGACAGATAATGGGGCAGAGGTTTTACTTTGAAAAGGTCATTACTTTCTGGTTTATTTCTACCCCTCCCCTCGCCCCCACCAGGCAGACAGCTCTTTGCTTAGAAGCTATTACATATGATAAAACAGCAAAATAATGGTGAGGATAAAGATGTCAAACACTTGCCTTGATAAACATCATCTCAGTCTCCACAGCCACATCAAGATATAGAAACAACTGTATTATTCACATCACAGAAATGAGGAAGCTAAGATCTAAAGAGATGAAGTGACATGGCCAGGGTCACTGCCAGAAAAAGTTCAAATTTGAGGTCTAATCAGAACTCATTGGGTAACTTTGGCCAGTGCAATCCTATCTTGCACGGGCACATGGAAATTTTAGGGACAAGACTCTAGTGCCTGCAGGAAAACTGGATTTGAGGAGCTTAAAGGGAAGCTCTGCTAAGGCTCCCATTGCTTAGCACTCTAAGAAAAGACCAACAATGGATTCCATGGCCAACTGAGAAGCCTTCAAACTCATAAGCTTCCTTGCAGGGAATGGAGGGAAAAGAAAGGGTACATAAAGCATCAGTCAACTTGAGGCTGTCAGTTAAATCCAGTCTTCTCTCTTCCACAGACAGCAAAGTGATTTTGGAACACAGTCCTACCCCTTGATTGTCATGGTGTCTGTGACTCCCTGTGTATCAGAACACCTCCTACTTGTTGCCCAGCTCTTCACAGTAAAGGTTTGCATGTAAGGAAGCTCAATGAAAACACCAGCTGGGAAGAGAGCAAGCCCAGACTCTCCAGGGAGCACAGGTGATGCCTGACACGCACACCATGTGACTGTATTTTTCAAAACCCACTGGTATTCAAACCCACCCGAGCCCTGCCCTTCACCCTCCACAGGGGGCACCAGCAGGGTCTTACCTTTATTGTACATGTTTGTTGGCACTTGGACATCACTCAGACTGATGTTCACAGGCAAATTATTAAAATGGTCATTTGGGGCTAAGATGAACTCCTTCCCCAGCTCCAGAAAATTTCCATCTTTGTCCCTCTCGTTTATCAGCACAGCATTGAAGTATTCATACTGAAAGAGAAAAGTGAGACAGCATGTTACATGCAGCATAGGGGACAGGGCTGTGAACGGGAACAGACATACACACACAGTTTGATCCATACTCTTTGCTTGTAGACCCTGATCTGCTCTCTAGCCCCTTTAATTCTACTGCCATTCATGGTTGCCTGTACAAGAGGGATCACACCACAGAAATGTTCACCAACATCATGAAATATCCATTTAAAAACATCACAAATTTAGAGGGCCATTTAGTACTTTCTTCTTTGAATATGAAGAAAATTCCCCAAATGCATCTTAATTCTTGAAATTTTGGAAATATATCCTTTGTAGCCTAATATCCAAGCTGAAATATGTCAAAAGCCAATACAAATAACAGGAAAATATATGAGACACATTCTAACAGTTCCTGGGAAATAGAATTAAAGGACAAGCTAATGTATGTCAAATGTATGCCTTGATTTTTCCTAACATGCACTTTCTACAAACTTTCTAAAGAATCCATTTATGCAAGGATTAAAAAAATTGCACACAGGGCCCAGCGCGGTGGCGCAAGTGGTTAAAGGTCCTCGCCTTGCACGCCCTGGATCCCATATGGGCGCCGGTTCTAATCCCGGCAGCCCCGCTTCCCTTCCAGCTCCCTGCCTGTGGCCTGGGAAAGCAGTTGAGGACGGCCCAAAGCTTTGGGACCCTGCACCCGCGTGGGAGACCCGGAAGAGGCTCCTGGCTTTGGATCGGCATAGTATCGGCCTGTTGCGCTCACTTGGGGAGTGAATCATCGGACGGAAGATCTTCCTCTCTGTCTCTCCTCTCTGTACATCTGCCTTTCCAATGAAAAAATAATAAAAATAAATCTTAAAAAAATTGCACACAAACAGTTTTTTAAAAATGAAGGAATATACTATTGTAATGACATGAAGGAAATTCGTGGGGAAATGGAGATTTGAGGAGGGGAGAATGGAAATCCCAGAGCTTATGGAATTGTAACATGGAATCATTACATTTTTAAGAACTACATTTTCCAAAAACTTTTGATGCTATCTTCACATAATACATCAGCTCATCATCCCTCTATGTTAACAGAGTGAAGCAGGGCAGGGAGCAGCAGCAACCAAAGGCTGTGGTTGCATCTGTGGAGCTGGGGAGAGCCTCCTGCCACAGTGACAGTCTCCCTGAGAATGCAGAGAGAAAGGACGTCAGACGGTGTCTAGAGCAGCCTCCCAAACACAGAGAACAGGGCAGGGAGACATCGGATGTGAGCCTGCTGGCCCCTCTCAGCAGCGGCTGTATCGTCGTCATCATCATCCATTAAAACACACAGCCCAGTGACTGTGTGCTAAAACCTATGCTGATTGTTGTTCATGTGAACGCTCGTTCACCTCCCTTGACAATTTTGCCCAGTTCACTTAATGAATCTTCCCACTTCACAAACAGGGAAACAGAGGGATAGAGAATGTATGCAGCCACCTAGGATCCCACAGCTGAACAGCAGAGATAGAATTCAAACACAGGCAATCTATCTCAGAGTCTGTGTTCATACCTACTGTGGAATACTGCTAGGTGGCCAACAGCAGGGGTGGTTAGAATTAAGAGATCAGGCGTTATAAATAGTTATGGCTAAAATGTTAATAGTAATAGAAAACATGAAAGGACAGATAAGTAATATAAGCAGAGAGCTGGATAGTCTAAAGATCCCATACAAAATGTCAGAGACCAAAAATACTCTTACAGAAACAAAGAATGTCTTTGATGATTGATCAGGAGTTCCAACACGACGGGGGAAATAACTCAAGAGCAGGAATGACAGGTCAATAGAAACTTTCCAAACAAAAAAGTTATGTGAAAAAAAGTAAGAACATGATATGCATAAACTATGAGAAAATCATACAAGAAGTAACAGGTGTAATGGGACTATGAAAAGCAGAGGAGCAGAGGGGGGTGGAGAGAGAATGGGAGAGGAAGAGAGAAGCTGAAGAAATAACGAGCCTTTCCAACAGTTAACAACAAACACAGACCCATGCAACTCAACAGCTCAGAGTTTTTCAAGCAGAAAAATGATTGCAAAACTGCGCCAATCCCTATCACACACAAATTGCAGAAAATCAGAGAAAGTGTTGAAAGTAGTCAGGAAAGCAAGGAGGAGACATCATCTACGGAGCAGTAAGGGAAGAAGTACATCAAAATCATCAAAACTCTTTGCAGAAAATATGGAAGAGGGGAATGAAATACTTAAAGGGCACAGGTAAAATAAAACCACCTAGAATTGTGCAACTCTAGGTTTAGATGCTTTAACTGAAAAATGAAGCATATGAGAAAAATACAAATAATCTTATACCGAGTCTCCAAGAAATTAAAGAGAAAAATATCTCGTAATTTCATTAAAAACAATGGCATAACTCTAACACTAATACCTAACTGTAACTTTAAAAAATACAATATATACAATATTCCTCTTGAATTGAAACATAAAAATGTCAAAATATCCAATCAAGTCTCCCTGTAATGAAAAAGATCCTATATCATAACCAATTATATTTATCTCGGAATTTCAATGTCCGTTTAATGTTTGAAAACTAAGCCAAAGTAATTAAATACTTCAATAGAACAAAGAAAAATCATGTGATCAAATAGATTCAGAAAACCATTTTAAATAATTCAATTTGGGGCCTGGCATGATAGCCTAACAGTTAAAGTCCTTGCCTTGCATGTGCCGGGATTCCAAATGGTTGCTGGTTCTAATCCTGGCAGCCCAGCTTCCCATCCAGCTCCCTGTTTGTGACCTAGGAAAGGGGTCAGGGATGGCCCAAAGCCTTGGGACCCAATACCCTTCTGGGACACCCAGAAGAGGCTCTGGGCTCCTGCCTTCAGATCAGCGCAGCTCCACACATTGCAGCCACTTGGGGAGTGAATCATCGAATGGAAGATCTTTCTCTGTCTTTCCTCCTCCCTGTATATCTGACTTTACAATAAAAAAATAAAATAAAAAATTCAATTTTGAGCTATCATAAAAGCTCCAAGGAAATCAGAAAAAGTTAAAAAGGTTTCTTAAAAAAAGTTCTTCCTCATGATGAAGAAAGCAAGTGGATAACTTAGGAAATTCTGAATAAAACAGAATTAATACAGTTCATTTTGGTCCAAAACATTTGAGATCCACATAATATAAACTACATGTTCCTGGAACTTTCTGAACATATGTTGTATACATAGGCTTCAAAAAAATTTTTTACCCCAACGTAAACTTATCCTTTAATAATTCCAATTTGTCATGAACTTTCTGAAATACACTAGTTTCTATGCAAAATAAAATCCAGCAAATTCAACTTTAGGTGTTCATCCAAGGGAAATGAAAATCTATGCCCATGAAACCATTTGAGTGAATGTTCATGAAAGCGCCATTCACAATATCCAAAAACTAGACGTAAATGCCCATTACCAGAAAAAGACAAATGAATCTGTGGTATCTTCATGCAGGGGTTCCTATCAGAAGCAAATTGCTGATCCACTCAAACTCTGAAGGAAGTTCACATGCATTCAGAGGAAAAGAAGCCAGAGAAAGAGTCCATATGTTGCACTCTCTTTATATGAAGTTCTAGAACAGGCAAAATCGTTGCTTCCTACTGCTGGCAGCCAGGGGATGCCCCCGGGACGGTCCATGGGAGACCTAGAGGGCCAGGAATGCTAACACATACCCATCTGTTAGCACTCACCGAATCACAGGCTGAAGACCTTGTACATTTTACTGCATAGAAATTTATGTCTCTATAAATTTGATTTTATGAATTAAAAAAATTCAAGTCACAAAAGACATTTCCGAAAGATTTTTATGGGAGCAGGACTCAGTAAATCCCATCTCCGAAAGCCTTTCTTCAAGCCGTTTCGTGAAGCCTGGTTTACCGTGTCTAGCCCCCAGGGACAAAAGCAACCACACTCTTCCCTGGAAACATCAACCAGGCAGACGGGGCTTGAGCAGCCCGTGGCCCACACGATGCCATGGGGGAGGCAGGCTCACCCACCGCCCATCCACAGCGCATCTTCCCCAGCCCGCATCTTATCGAGGGAAGTCTTAATCTCCCACAGGCCTCAGCACTTCAGAAACCATCAGCAATTCCAAGACCCAAGCCTTCAGCGCCGTTGTTTCATATCATTAGCAGCGAAATGAACAAAACAGAAGGAGAGAGAATGCAGAAGGAGAGGCTCCAGCACAGGCTCTCTGGAGGCAGCTGTTAAACTGCCATTTAATTAAATAAGCTTTACAGCCCAGCATCAAAACGAAGTCGGGGTGGAAACACGAGCACAGCTGAGCTCCGTGGCACGCCTCACTTATCACAGGTGCCCACGGATGCAGCTTCTCCTCCTCAGATCCATTTGTCCGTATTGATTTTGAAAAAGTTGATTCGGTATAAACAAGACTCAGCTCTCAGTCCCTGGCATGCCTTGGTGTGACGACGAGGCTTGGTGGCTCTGCACCATCGCCTGGAGCATAGGTCTACCTGGGACAAGTCACTGCTGTGTTTGAGGCTGTGGTACCCCTGGGGTCACAGTAAGTGCATCATTTCATAGTATGTCTGTGATCCTCCGAACAGCGATGGTGGTACAGAGAGCAATAATCCAGTGCATAAAATGTGGCACATGACAAAGTGGCCAATCTAGTGTCCACAGAACCAGCAGCAGACTTGGATTGGAGTGGTTCAATAGTGCATGGGTCAGCTTACTCTGTGGAGGGCCAAACAGCAAATATTTTAAGCTACAGTAGGAATTCTCAAGACTCTTGTAACCACTCTACTCTGCCACCATGGGCCCCTTCATGGGCAGAAAGCACCAGCTCCACACAGTGTGGCCTGGAAATGAAATTCTGCCTTGAAACTCTATAATTGTTTCCTAGGTGTGCCTGTTGTGAATCCAAACGACTGAACTCCCTGTGGGGTGGGCTCGTGCTTCTCTCCACCCTTATTCGCCACTGACCTGAGGCCAACTTCAACTACTTGTGAAATCCAGATAGGAAGTTAGATCCAGAACACACGGTCAGCAGTAAACACAGTGCTCACTCAGTGAAGTGGCTGTGTTGGCTGAGGTTCTACAGAGAAAGAGAAAGGATGGACAGACTATATCTATCCATCCATTCCTCCATCAACCACTCTTCCAACAGACCTCAGTCAAATGACCCATTGACAGGAAGAATTGAAGAGTAAATGAAAGCAAGAGATTACAGGATATACATGTAGGACACTGTGTGCCCCAGATTCCTTACCTATAAAATCAAGTAGCTAGCACTTCCTTCACAGCTGCATGACAACCCTGTCACACCCTCCAGCACAGGGAAGACGGTAAGAACCCAACACAAGGCATGTGCAGCGATGGGCCCTGCTCCATCTGCAAGGCTCACAGATCTCCCACTCCTTCCTGCTCTCCGACCAACTCTCTCCCCAACTCCCGAGCTCCTCCCCCAGCTGAGGAAATGAGTGGGCTCTTCTGCCCTAAGGACTCCTAGGGACTCCCAGGCAACCTTGGATTTCTGGCCTGAGCCATCAGGGCCCCTGTCACGTCCACATCTCTGGCACTCAGCCAGGCACCTGCAGGCCTTCTGTCAGACAGAGGGAACAAACGCATGGACCCAGGGCTCTTGTCTGTTCCGCTGAGGGAAACACTTTTGTGTTTCACTGTCAGCCAGCAGGAGCCTCCCCATTTCCTCCTATGGCTAGAGTTTGGGTGGCCCTCCTGGTTCTCACCCAGTGCCTCCTTCTGCCTGACCAGCACCCTGTATTCCCTCCGTGAGGGAAAAAAAAAAGCGCTTGGTCTGGCCTGAGTGCAAGGTCTTGGGAGCCTGACACACAGGGATGAAACCACATCTGCTTCCTAATGGCACCTGAACATCCATCTGACTCAATTTCTCCTGTGAAGTGGCAAGGGGGACCTGCTTCTCTGGATCTTTCTGAGAACCACTCAGGGAGAAAATGCACCAAACCCTCTCAGCGTGACTGCAGTGGGTTCTTAATGTTTTGTCATTTTCTTCTCTTTCCCTTATTTCCCCCTGACATCCCTGTTCTGGGGTGATGCCTAGTTGATTAAAAACAGAATTAGTAAGAACATCAGTTTCAAACAAATCAAGCAAACAGCTCCTTTGCAGTGCTTGTGCAGGAGGTCATGGTTCCTGCTCTTTAGCCGTGTACCCTCCAAAGATGGTGAAACATGTGGTGACAGCTCAGTAATGTCATTTTCTCTCATCCTAAAACCTGGTATTTAAATAATCTATTCCAGGAAATTTCTAGGTATGAACATTATACTAACTCATTTAGAACCCTCTAAGTGTCAAAGTTTCCTTAGAAAAATGAAATAACAGTGGCTGGCACCAGGGCTCAACAAGCTAATCCTCCACCTGCAAGTGCTGGCATTCCGCATGGGTCCTGGTTCACGTCCTAGGTGCTCCACTTTCCATCCAGCTAATTACCTGTGGCCTGGGAAAGCAGTGGAGGATGGCCCAATTCCTTAGGACTCTGCATCCACATGGGCAACCCAGAAGAAACTTCTGCCTTTGGATTAGCTCAGCCATGGCCACTGCAGTCATTTGAGGATTGAACAAGTGAATGGAAGACCTTTCTCTCCGCCTCTCCTTCTCTCTGGAAATTTGTCTTTGCAAGAAAAATAAATTCAATTTAAAAAAATAATAATAAACAGAACGAACAGAATGTTCTCTCAAATACTATGAAAAAGTTGGGGTTAGAATAGGCAGGGAGGAAATGTAGCTGTACCAACCTGGTTCATGGGGTACACCCTCTTGAAGGGCTTTTTAGAAGGGGCTCTAGGCTGTGTCAGTTATCCTATTTTTTAAGGATTTTTTAAACAAGGACTTTACAGAGAGAGAAAGATCTTCGCTGGGTTCACTCCCAAAACAGACACAGCAGCTGGAGCTGAGCTGATCCAAAACCAAGCACCAAAACCTTCTTCTAGGCATCCCACAAGGACTCAGGTCCCAAGGCTTTAGGACCAACCTCTACTGCTTCCCCAGGCCCCAGTAGGGGGCTGGATAGGAAATGGGATGCAAAGCAGTGTCCATATGGGATCCTGGAATATGCAAGGCAAGGATTTAGTCACTGAGGCATCGTACTGGATCCTATAAGGACTTTCAGAGCTAACATACCGTGTATGAAGTTCTCACTAGGAACTAAAGCTGATTGCTACAATGACTCATATTCTAAAACCATCTGGGTCCAACTCAGAAAACAGTGAGCTCCTTCAGTATGCAATAAGTACAACTTCTTGCTCTATGTGAAAACCTTAAAACCTCTAAGTCTACAATTGAACGGAAAAATGACAAAGAGCTAGACTTCACAGGGCACCTGGGAGTAGAGTATGATACTCTGCCTGCTGATAACCCACTGACTGTACGGTGCAGCAGATTATTTAAATTACCTAACAACTGTATTTAAATGACCCAAGTTCTTCTTCAAAGGAACTCACAATTCCCAATAGGCTAAAAAAAGTTTCCCTGTAAACCCAATTTAAATAAGAAATAAATCAACCCCTAGTTTCTACTCGTAATAACTTGGCTATTCCCACTTAGAAGAGTTAAGAAGCAATTAAAAGATAGACATGGAATATGTGGTCTCATTATCATGATTATTATTGCAATTTAGAATGTTCCAGCACTTAATGCTGCAAGGATCCAGTTGCTCCGGTGATTTATTCCTGCATTTCTCACAGGATGCTAATTAGCAAAGGAGACAACTAAGGCCACAGCACACACACCACAAAGGACAAGACATCCATCTCTGGTTACCAAGGTAACCCATCTCCACCAATGCCTTTTCCATCACTCCCTAGGGGCTAAAACACACATTTGCCTCTCTGCGTCAAGACAGGTAAGAACTACTATCATTACCATTTGCGTACTTAGAGCATAGTGCTGGATTTCCAATGGGGCACACAAGATAGAGAGGGTAGACAAGGAAGAATGGAACAGACCGAAAACATAAGCTTCTCTAGATATATTCTGAAAAATCTAGAAAAATACCATTTCATTTTCAACAGTCATTTCAGTGTCAACTAAAAAAAGTCAATGATATTTACACTTGCATTGAAGGTGATATGCCAAGGTACTCTAATGCTTTATTACTCTTAAGATGTCCCTGAAACCTTGCTATCCCTCTCATTCCTCAAGAAAACTCCAGCTCAGCATGGCTAAGTGACTGTCCTAACATGCTACAGCTCAGAGGTGACAGCTTCTGTGCTTGAACTGATGGGAACACCTGCAGGGGTGCCTCCGTGCCAGTCGGGCTGGACCGCTTTTGCAGAACCGCAATGTTAATAACACATTAAAGAACAGCAGTCATCTATTACAACGCACCTAAATGATACCTTGTCTTGTAGTCACGGGGGGGGCTTGGGGTATGTCTGAGTGACTTAACTATTATCTGAATCATAATAACTTAAAAGAAATGCTATGTCATGAGTCAAGAAAACAAAAATGAGAAACTGCAATATGATGATATGCCTTATGGATTTCGCAACAACTTCTCAGGAATAAGGCAGAGGAGTTTGAGATAGATGTATTTCTCAGCCTCCCCTACTTCCTTTTGTGGCTATTGTTTTCAATTCACATGACAACAAATACACGGGGTACGAAAAAATTAAACATCAAAATAAAAAATAATATCAGAAGGTGCATCCATTTAGAGCCTTGACACCTCATTTGAGATAATGCTCAGGAGAGAATGGATACAGTGCTGAGTGCTGACAATACAGATGGAGGCATCGCGCTGCGGCAACAGAAAACGACTTCAATGTTGTCATGTCAACAGAGGTTAACCTTCTGGATAACCTTAACAAGGCCTGTTCCTCTTGCACCCTGTGAAGGCACAGAAACACTCCACCTAATAAACTGCAAGATGAGATCTGCTTTAGGAGCCTTCCAGACACACACAAAAAATGAAAAGTTTCAGTTCCCGCATCTCAGGACCTTGCAGGAGCAGAGACAAACATGATGGGGCACTGAGACTTAAATCGATGCCCAGCTCTCATAGCTATGTCAATGGTGCAAGCACAAAGAAGCCCTGTAAGGCTGACACTCTGACGGGCACTTTCAGTATGTCCTCTATCAATCTAAAAGAGCAACAGCAGGCTCTGAGTGTTGAGCTCTTCAAAAGGATCCACTCTCCCAAGCAGTGCCTGCCAGAGCCCTGGTCCACTCCTCTCTCAGGCAGTGCCTGCCAGGCCCCTGGTCCACTCCTCTCTCAGGCAGTGCCTGCCAGGCCCCTGGTCCACTCCTCTCCCAGGCAGTGCCTGCCAGGCCCCTGGTCCACTCCTCTCCCAGGCAGTGCCTGCCAGGCCCCTGGTCCACTCCTCTCCCAGGCAGTGCCTGCCAGGCCCCTGGTCCACTCCTCTCCCAAGCAGTGCCTGCCAGAGCCCTGGTCCACTCCTCTCCCAGGCAGTGCCTGCCAGGCCCCTGGTCCACTCCTCTCTCAGGCAGTGCCTGCCAGGCCCCTGGTCCACTACTCCTCTCTCAGGCAGTGCCTGCCAGGCCCCTGGTCCACTACTCCTCTCTCAGGTAGTGCCTGCCAGGCCCCTGGTCCACTACTCCTCTCTCAGGTAGTGCCTGCCAGGCCCCTGGTCCACTACTCCTCTCCCAGGCAGTGCCTGCCAGGCCCCTGGTCCACTACTCCTCTCTCAGGCAGTGCCTGCCAGGCCCCTGGTCCACTCTTCTCTCAGGTAGTGCCTGCCAGGCCCCTGGTTCCCTTCCCTCACTCACTCAGGCAGTGCTTGCCAGGACCCTGCGATGTTCCAGGTGGCGGGAACAGCAGTGCTCACAGGGTATCCCACACACCTGCCCACATTTCCAAGCCTCCCTTACAGTTAGCATAGGTCTAGCTCAGCCAATGGGTTGTAAGACACGTGTGTTACTTCCTACATTGAGGACCTGAGGAAGGTTCCCCAGAGGGTCTCTTCCTCTTGTAGCAATTCCAGAAACTACATTTCCCAGAATGCAAGGCTAGGATGGATCGTATGTGGCTGCTGAGTCCCCCACTTCAGAGGAACTCCCCTCTACCCCTACCTCAACCAACCCCCCGAGATTTCTGTGACTCTTGGGAGAAGGCACTAAATAAGAAAAAGCTTCTATGTGTTAACCCCCTTGATGGTATGCTCTCAGCTCTATCCTGACTAAAGCAGGCTGGCTCTGAGCTGGCCATGTGGAAAAGCAACAAATGCTTCAAACTCCTGTCTTCATTTTCTCAAATCAAGGAAAACTGAAAATAAACATATAAAGTGTGGATATTGGTCTTTAATAAAAATGCTTCCTTAGATTGGCTTAAAACACCTTACTTCTCATTCCAATTGGCCAGCTCCCTTGGAATAAAGACGTTGCACTTGGTTCAGAGTCTTTCATTTGCTTAAAAGCTCCAATTGTGGAACCATCAACACCTATGAAAGCATATATACTAAAGGACAGCACAATTAAGTGTTATGTAACCAGCAGATCTAGCCATTAACATTCGTGAGTTTATTCACCACAGTTCCATCCATAATGATTTAGATTAAAACACAATAACTAAATTTTCAACATAGAAAAAAAGCCACGTACTTCTCATCTACTCTCTACCCATCCCAAATGACAACTCCGTCTGGAGGATGAGCCTCATTTATGACATGTCAATTTTGCTCTAATTATTGTGGGAAGAAACACTATTAGGGCTATCAGATACAACAGCTGCAATTTGTCAGGATTTGAGGCATTACATACACACTTGCATATTTCTTCCAAGTGTTACCTTGAAAAGGGAAAATATCTTTATCTGCTAATGCAACCCAAAGGAATTTATAAATATCTGACTGCTCAAAAGGAGAAACTCCTTTCAGAAATCCCAAATGCATATTTTAGCAGCCCTTAATGAAAATTGTGTATGCACTAATAGAGCCAATATGGGAACATGGCATGAATACGTTTGTACTCATCAACATCCATTTATGTAAGCTAACACAGACATCACTAACCCCTGCAAAGCATAAGCCTCCCCACCTCAGACAGCTAGGCATTAATTCAAATTTATTCACTTCACACGGGCTGAGCAAATGGAATTCAGAAGCACTCATCTAGCGATAGAGTTACAAGTAGACGGGGTGGAATAGACTATCTATTAGCTTTTCAGCTGCTCTAGAGAATGAAAGCCATGGCCAATTTTGGGGGGGGGAAAAAGGCATGAAGACTGGGCTTGCAACAACAAACAGCAATGGAAGAACTGAGCAGAATCGTTCTGCACACGCAGGCTGTTTTTTGAAGTCTTTGATCTCTCTGGGAAGAGCCCTGGAAGCCAGGTCACTGAAAAGCTGGCCCAGATTCCAGGACCATTGTAGAATGTTAGCCACAGGGTGTCCAGAGAGCGGTCACGGAGATCACACAACATCCATCTGCTGAGAGTTCCCAAGAAATCCTGCAGGCGTCCCAGGAACACACCGAAAACACAACTCCACTTGAGCTGCACAAATGGAACATCAGAGGGGAGCAAAGGCTTAAAGCCGCTGAGTGCCCGAAAGCACTGGAAGACAAAATACTTGTGTGGTTCCTCATCAACTGCCTTTTCTGCTGCATTATCCAAGGGCAGCCTAGCCAGAGGACAGTTATACACCTGACCTCCTAGTTTTGCTTCCCGAACAGAGCAACAGAAGTGCCATCCGTCAGCATCAGAAGGAGAGGATCTCCAGGCTTCCCACCACCTGCCCGACAGAGACCAACCCGCACACAGAACAGCAGGTATCCTGGGACAAAGGGACCCCTAAGGGGAATACTCCCACGCCCATGAATCAGACAGTTTAGCTTTTCTTCTACAGATATATTTTTTTTTTACCTGAACGTGTCTTCAGGTCCCCGAAACTCAATTTCCCTAGAGACTTCCATCATCTGCCCTTGGGGATCCCTCTAAGCAACCACACTTGTCAGACTCCGGAGTCTGTTCCAATGCTTTGCAGGTGCTTCTTAGCACCCACCACAACACTGGCACATAGACATGCAATTCCATGTGTCCCAACAAATGGGATAAAAGTGGCAGTGTTCCTGGAAATCACAAGGTAGCCCATGTTGGCCAGCCATGGTCACCAAATCGCCCAAAAGTTCAAACTTCAGATGTAAAAGGCCTTGTATGCTTCAGACTCTTACAATGACCTCCTTCCTTTTATGACTTTTTAAAATCATAGGACCTTCACTCAGTCACCATTACTACTAATCTGGTACTGAGAGCTGCAGCTGCACTGGTGGTGGGCCAAGGCAACGCAACAGAAGCCAGCTGGGAAAGAATCATGAGGTGATCTGAGTGGAGAAACTCTGGACCGAGTGGGGCAGGTTCAAGGGTTGTGACTGTGAACAGCTCTGAACCAGCAAGCAGTGATCCCAGCACAGGCATGCTCTATTCACAACCCCCAGAAAGAGGCAAGAGGAAAATGCCAAAGAAACATGTGCAACTGTTCTGGGGTGAGCACTTGCATTGTAAGATGAGGGTTTAGGAGGAAGTGTTAAGTCCTATTATGGTCTTGACTTGAGAGAACATGTGCAGTGTGGATGGAAGCACTTTCCTGGGATTCTCTTCACCTGCCTAACCATGGAGAGAGGAAATTTTTATGCATTTAACCCGCAGAATTAACCACCAAAGGACAAGACAGCCTGCTAATAGGCAGAATTGGTTTTCCCAGCTTCTGCAGATGTCTGATTGTAAAGAAAAAAGCTTGACAAACAGCTGCCCTCGGAGTATACGTTTGTCTAAGATCTTTAAGTATACCACTCCACCCTCTGCTTTCAACTGTGTGGCCACATGTTTAATAACATGATTCAGACAATCTCTTCTTTCAATGAAGCTGTTTAGTAAAACAGCGCCTGGGAGGACAGCTCTGGGGCTGCAGGACACATGGACTTGCATTAAGCCATCTCTCCTGCTGGGTTCTGATTCTTCAAGAACGAAAACAGGCAAGGGTAGCAGTCACTGCACAGCTCAGCACTTGTTCATTTTCAAGAAGCAATTTAAAATATGCAGTCATTGAGGAAACTCAGCCAATGGTCAGATTTCGGGAAAGCCTAATTAAGGATTCCAAACTTACCTCGTGTGCCATGACACCACATCATCTGCTCTACTCTCTGAGTAGTTCCTTTATTTAAAAACTCAAATATATTCCTAGTAAGAGGAATAGCATTGTGAGCCACAAAGTAGAATGAAATTGTAACAGCGCAATAAAATCAAAACAACCAGTGTTATCCAATGTCATGTAACCACAGGTGCTTGTTGTGCCTTTCTGAAGTACAGACAAGAGAGCAGGCATCTGGCCTAGCAGGAAAGATGCTCACCTCTACACTGCAGGACCTGGTTCCAGTTCCTGGCACCAGCCTCCTGCTAATGCAGATCCTGGGGGGCAGCAGTGATGGCTCCCACCATCGATGTGGGAGTCCTGGATTAAGTTTCCAGCTCCTGGTTCTGGCCATTGCAAGCATTTGAGAATGATCACTTGAAGGAAGCTCATCCACTCTACCCTCTATGTCTCTCTTTATGCCTCTCTCAGATAAATAACTTTATAAACAGAGACGAGTAAGTATTAAAAAGACCCTGAAGACCTACCAATACTTGATTGAGACTTTCTCCCCGAGGTTATCCGAGGGACTGATGGGTCACAGTCCGTATGATCCCGCTCCAGTCTCTGTACCAGCTGGTTAGTGATCTCACACACACACTACACTCACACTATACACTGCATACACACACAACCTACTACACACACACTCCCTACTACACGCTACACACACACACACACACACACACACACACACACACACACACACACACACAGGGCCCTCTGCAGGAAATCTGCTTTAACCACTCAAGGAAGATCCAGGGAGGAGTTCCAATCGCAGACAGTCAAATCTGACATGCACAGATCTTGGGAGCTACATGAAGATCAGACTGGAGGAGAGATAGTTAGAAGCAGGAAGACAACCTAGGGAACTGAGGCAGAAATCCAGGCAGGAGAAGATGATGGACACAGCAACAGACAGAAAGAGGAGAAGCAAAGACTAGAAATGTAAACTGCCAGGATATCGTGGGGGACAAGTGGGTGTCAAATCAAGGCTGCAGCCCAGATGATGGGTTTGTGTCCATGGATACAGGACCCAGCTGTTCTCAGAAGAGGGAACATAGTAACAGGAGTGGCTAGGGGGAGTGAGGGACGGAAATTCAGTCAAAAACATGGTGAAACTGGAGGCCACTGGACAGATGGACAAACACATAAGGCCTGGGGCCGGTCATATGGCTGCAAATCTTAGCTAGGCTGCATACTATGGTGAAGGTCTTGGTTGAGTTACTAATCCATGACATGCTTCAGTTTCCCCATCCTAAAAAATATAGGATAGTTCTTTCACATTGTTACCTATTTCTCATCATTTTACATGTGAGCTATGACTCTGAGTATTAACTGGTGGAATCATTCATGGAAACTCCATGTTATCTTTATTACTATTATTAATATTGGAAAGCAGATTGCATTTACATAGAAGAGAGACACAGAGAAAGATCTGCCACTTGTTGATTCACTCCCCAAATGGCCCCAACAGCCTGAGCTAAGACAATCTGAAGCCAGCAGCCAGAAGCTTCTTCCGGCTCTCTCATAAGGATGGCAGGGTCCCAAGGCTTTGGGCCATCCTCTACTGCTTTCCCAGGCCACAAGCAGGGAACTGGATGGGAAGTGGGGCAGCCAGCATACAAACCAGTGCCCCTGTGGGATTCCAGCACTTACAAGGTGAGGATTCAGGCACTGAGCCATTGTGCTGGGCCCCCAATGTATCTTGATAGTATCTACTGGTCAACAAAGATGCCCAAGGTGTCAATGTGGGACAGGCCCTCGGTGTATCTCTGCTGACCCATCCCCAACAACCCCAAGTCTCCCTTTTCTTTCCCCAAAAAAGGAAATCTGGGAAAACTACTGCTTTGTTGTAACTAAAGTTGAAAGATGGAGCCATATTCCTATCTTACCACCCATTTAGATCTTTAAGATCCAAAAAGGTTTTGAAAAAAAAAACTTAAGATATTAAAAAATTTAAACTTATGAAACTGTCTTAAAATTGGACAAAAGTACAGCTTCTTTGAACAAGTGGACAGTGCAAAATAAATTTAAGCACAGAGTATATGAATTAAAAATCCTCTTTTTCTTCAGTTTGATATGAAAGTAGAGTTGAACTAGAGAGAATCTAGAATATAGTACAAGCTAAGCTTGACGCGACAGGAGCCTTCAGCAGCCCTATGGTCCCAAGAAGAGCCCAGGAGACTGAGGGGACCTCCCAAGCAAGCTGGCTAGCTCTGTGAAGGCGAAATTTCTTCATTTGTTCTACATGGATGGAATTCAGAGCACCAAAAGCTCAAAGCAAAACAAAGTAAAATAGCCCTTTCCTGTTTTCCCCTGCTCACTTTCCATGCCATTTACAATTGTGACCAGGGAGGCAATTCAATTATTTTGTTCTCCACAAAGCTGATCACTAGCAAGCCTTGGAGATTTTCTGACCCAAATGAAATCAGGGCTCTGTACAACATGCAGGAGGACACATGCCTTCCTCTGCAGCTCACTAAGGGGGCAGCTGTGGTGGTAGAGAATGCACAAGCAAAGCTTGTGACAGCCCCAGCCAATGGTCTCAGCATCAGCAGACCAATCTCCATCCTCTACATTGCTTCTTTCTTCCTTTCCTAGTTCAGAGCACAAGGTAATATTTCATTACCAGGAGTCTGTGCTCAGCCAGAATGAAAAGCTGGATGCCAACATCCATGGTACAGATTAAATTTGCAAATAAAAATACCAGTGGCTATGAAATGATATCCCAGACTGTGCTAACATTGTAAATAAACTAAATGCAATCTGGAAACCTTTTGGCCAGCCTCATGAAGCTATAAAGTGTGCAAAAGCCCACCATCGCAAAGGGGTAGATGCAATGGGTGTGTTCATCCCAGCAGTGAGGCTGGCTCACCAGAGCAATGGAACACTTCAACCAGAACGTCCATTGCTCACCTAACCACACTGAATCTTAGTGACTTAGATGATCCTCCTCTGCCCATCCAGTAGACTCATTTCCCCTCCCTTTCTTCTCTTTCTCTCCTATTCCTTTAAAACATATTGAAGACAGAAAGGCAGACAGGAATGCTCTCTCTCGCTCACTCTCGCTCTTTCTCTCTCTCTCTGAGACAGGGAGAGAGGGGGGCAGGCAGAGATGGGCAAAGACATACTCCATCTACTGGTTAACTTCCCCAAATGTCTGCAACAACCTGGGTTGGGTCATGCCAAGGCGAGACACCTGGACCGCATTCCCAGGTTCCCACATGGGGTTGTAGGGACTACAGTACTTGAGTCTTTGTCTATGACCTCTCAGGACACACATTAGCAGGAATTTCAGTTTGAAGAAGAGCCAGGACTAGAACCCAAGGACTTTGATACTGGAATACAGGCATCCCAAGCAGGACCTTAACTGCTGCACCAAATCCTGCCACCATTCATCCTTTTGCATAAGCCTCCTTCTTCCACTAAAGAGAATGCTTTATTAAGTATCTGTAAGCCAGGTACTTCGTGCTTCACTACATATAATCATCCAAAAAACAGACAAAGTATTATCATTCAGATAAGGAAAGAAAGCTCAGAAAGATAGGACAGTTTGCTCAAGTTCATTCAAGCTAAGTCTTAAAACAAAAAACAGCTGACCCCAGAACTATTACTGCCAACCACTGAGCTTCAAGCTCTCCTTTCCTCCCTCCTTCTCCCCTATCATAATCCTAAGAGTTTTGGCAGCCACACACGATGCATCTCCAATACCCTTCCCAGTTCATGCATCACATTCGCAGTTCCCATCACAAAAGGGAGTACATGTGGGCTGTGAAGGGCATCCCACACAACAGGTGCAGCATGCCAGTTCAGGTTTTGTAAGCACCCCACCACCACCACCATGCAAGCACCATTTAGAGCTTTGCTTGAAATTTATTTTCCTGCATCCTTTTGCCAGCCAGAGTCCCTATCGCTATTTGATATGAAGAAAATCTGCCTTTGTTCTCTCATCAAAGTTGACATAGGAAAAAATATTTGCTTTTAAGTGCAAAGACAATTTTCATTTGTAAGAACTGCATGGTGTGTCCAGCACCAAGGTTGCAGGCCCAAGTCCAGCAGAGCCCATCAGAACTGTCAGAATTATTCATTTTAGATGACATCTTCACAATCCAAAGACAACACCACAGGATGGCGAAGCAAAGTTTTCAACAGCATACAACATCCCAACCAATTCTCCCAACCCACTTTCCTAGCTATACTTAAAATTACAAACAATTGGACAATAAAAATCAACACGGCTTCAAAAATCACAACATTAGAATGAGGTGAGTTGTTTTTTACAACTAATATATACCAATCACACTAACCCTCTTCTTTCAAATTTTTCCACATGGTGAATCATTTTTCTGAAGCCACCACTGTGGCACAGCACGTAAAGCTGCTGCTTGAGGCACCAACATGAACACCCAGCTGCTCTACTTTCAATCCAGCTGCCTGCTAATGCACCTGGGAAAGCAGTGGAGGATGGTCTAAGTGCTTGGTTCCTTGCACCCACATGGGAGACCCAGAAGAAACTCCTGGCTCCTGACCATTGCTCTAGCCATTATGGCCATCTGGGCAGCAAATCAGTGGATGGAAGCTCTCTCTCTCTCTCTCACTCACTCACTCTTTTTGTAACTCTGCCTTTCAAATGAACAAGTAAATATTTTGGGCGGTCAGGGAGAGAAATCAGCTTTTTTTAAAAGAAAAAAAAAAAGGAATGGTGTTGCTCAGACCTCCCCTCTCCTCTGCCAAAATAAATACTCTCCATGGGTAACACTGGCAATGCCACAAACAATGCCAGCCTTCAGGGGAAAAACTGGGTTCAGACCAGCAAATTTCCACTCCTCCCCAAAATGTATAAGTAAGAACATCAGCAAAATTACTGCTTTGTTTTTCTATTTTCTGTTAGTGTGTGGTTTTCTTTATAACAACGGTGGTAAAAGCAGCGTAATAGTGTTATCTCACAGAAGGATTCTTAAAATTAAGAGTAGTATAAAGTACAATGAATTTGAGACTAATAACTTTTCTTACAATTCTCTCCTTGATTTAATACAAAATTTTAAAAGATTTTATTTATTTCTATTGGGAAGTCAGATATACAGACAGGAGGAGAGACAGCAAGAAAGATCTTCCATCCATTGGTTCATTCCCCAAGTGGCCACAATGGAGGGAGCTGAGCCAAACAGAAGTCAGGAGCCAGGAACTTTCTCCAGGTCTCCCACACAAATGCAGGGTCCCAAGGCTTTGGGCCATCCTCGAAGGCTTTCCCAGGCCACAAGCAGGGAGCTGGGTGGAAAATGGAGCAGCCAGAACAAAAACAGGTGCACATATGGGATCCTGGCACTTCAAGGCAAGGACTTTAACAGCTAGGCTACTGTGCCAGGCCCTTGAATACAAAAATTTTAAAATGTATGTGGTAGCCAGCATGCTGATCCAAATTCCAATGACCAAAGATGGCTACAACCAAGACTGTGACCCCTTGATTATTCCATCAGACACTGCCAATGGAATTACAGCTTCAACTGGAATTTCAGTTGATTTTAAAACACGGAGATTTGGGCAAGGCTGTTAGCTAGATTTAAAGAGGTCAGCTATTTCTTTGAGAGACGATCCAGATCTCCCCTCCACAGGTTGATACCCTTAATGGCTGTCAACAGCAGGAGCTGGGTCAGGCTGCCAAGAGCTAGGAACTCAGTGTGGGTCTCCTACTTGGGTGGCAGGACCCCAAGCACTTGAGCCAACATCTGTTACTTCCCAGGGAGCACATTTGTGGAGGACTACATTGAAGAGCAGTGCCAGGACTCAAACCCAACCACCTGGACAGGCGATGCGTGTATCCCAAGCGGCAGCTAAAACTGTGCCAAATGCCTTACCTTAGGTGACCCCCTAAGATGCAGTGTCTCCTCCAACTGGGGAAAGAACAGGAAATCAGAGAGAGGTGAGGCACAAGGATTGGCTCTCATATTGATAGCTCGGAGGGTAAAGAGAGCCACATGTGAGGGCCAAAGTCAGCCAGCAAGGCAGAAGGGACCTTATTCCCACCACCACCTGGAACAGAAATATGCCTACAATGGAATGAGCTGGGAGCACACTCCTCCACAGAGCCTTTGGAAAACAGCCCAGCTCAGTCCATACCTTGACACGAGCCTTGAGAGACCAGAGCAGAAAATGCAGCCAAGCTTACCCAGATTTCTGTCCTATAAAACTTTAAGACAATAAACTGGGACTGTTAAAGCTGCTGTAAATTTGATAGGCAACAACAGAAAAAAGCTTCTAGATGTGCATTGCTTTGTAAGGGTACACCCCTGGATATGTTCATGATCCAGCACAGGTTCCCTCTAAGAACATAAAACAAGAGTGAGCTTTCCTTCTCCTATATAAGGATCCTGGGCTGGCAAGCAGCAGCATCTTCTGCTGAAGTCCTTGGCCTCCTCACCAGCAAAACACATCTCTACAAAGTGCTTCTTTTCCAATTTGTTCTTAGGGGATTCAACTGCAATAAAGTACAATGGACACAAATCCACTAGTTTTGAGTGTGCAATCTGATGGGTTTTGACAGAGATTTACTTTTGTAGCCACCACTATACTCATTATACTGAATGTTCCCTGCGCCCCAGAAGGCCTCTGTTCGTCCTCAGCCCGGTCCCTCACATCTGGAATCCACCAACCTGATTTCTGCTATCATTGCTTTGGTATGAAACTTTCAGTAATACAGGCAAAGTCCTGGTTTTCATTCTAACTAAATGCTAGCTATTATTGTTGCATATCTGAAAGGTGGATTGACAGTGAGAGCAACAGTGCAAGAGAGCAAAAGAACGAGAAAGAGAGCATTCTTCCATATACTGGTTCACTCCTGTATTGTTGTAAGGGCTGGAGCTGGGCCAGGCTAAAGACAGGAACCAGGAACTCCATCCAGGTCTGCTATGTAGGTGGCAGGAGCACAAGGCCTTGGTCCATCATTTGCTGCTTTCCCTGGATGAATTAGTAAGGAGCTGCACTGAAAACAGAGCAGTCAGAACTTGAACACTCTAATAGGGCATGCCAGCCTGCCAAGCAGTGATTTAACCAACTGCACCATAAAGCCAATCCCTTATTGTTAGTTTTTATTAGTATAATAAGCTTGGCAAAATTAGGATCAAGTATCATTTCAGTACCAATCCAGCAAATTACTGCTATTTGGTAGTATTTCAATCTAATCACAGTCGAGCAAAAAAAATTTTTTAAAAATCCCTCAAACAACTCCAAATAGCAGGTGCGTTCAAAAGTTTGTATAGGTCCTTGCTCACCCTTTCTCTTCTTCTTTCATAGATACAGCTACATCTCTTGGTGATGGAACTTTTGGCTTCCATTCAGGCTGACAAGGATAGAAGAAAATAGAACTGTCATGGTAAGAAAGAAGCTACCCCACTGAGTGTACAAGCACCATGCAGACATGAGAGATCTGCCTGCCCAGTGCCCATTCCTCGTTTAGCAACACTTCTTGATGCTCCTTGGAGGTCTGCTTCTGCCACCTCAACCCACAAGGTTTACATGCCCTTGGCCCATGTCTAGACAAACAAAGCACAATGGTTTCTCAGCCACAGTGATTGGTTCAAGGTCAGATTCAAGATCCTAGACATGCCATCATGAGCCCAACCCACAGAAGTTATGAGGGAAGGATCACCCTCGTGTGCTACTGATTAAACCTCAGCCCGTGGTTTAATCTTGCCACTCTGTGGAAGATAAACTGCGAGAATCAGGTCTCCACTGCAAAGTGGAACTGAGAGACAAAGAGCAAGATCATGCAGACAGCACGGTTTGAGGCACTATCCTGCCCAGCTGGGCCTCAGAGCCAGTGGGAATTCTGGACTATTCCTTTTCCTGCACAACCAGTACACTCTTATTCTGTATTTAACCCTGTTTGACTTCACAAGTTTTGTTATCGGCAGTGGTACAGGGCACTACAACATATCCAGAATTTCTTTAAAATGTGTACTGAACACATGTTATAACTAACCATGATGAAATAACACAGGAATCTAGAAAAATCTTCCATATTCAAATGAATCATGAAGCAAAAGTTAGGCATTTTCTCTAGTGTGCATACACATACGTACTCACGACAAGAGAACTAGAATGTTAAAGAAAACTATCCCGTTGCTTCAATCCATTATTTAAGCTACAGGAATGCTTTGAAGAGGCAACACAGATTATCTGGGCAGAAGCAAAGCACCCAAACTCTGGACTTGTTCACACAACACCAGGGAATCCATCTAAGGAAGCCCCATGATTCTGCTTACCAGTGAGTGATCTGTGCCCATGAATTTTCTATCAATTCAGTCCTTTCTTTCCAAACCTGAGGGCGTATGCATGGTTTGGTTTTCATTCGTGTCATGCTCCACTTAGCAGTTTTAGTTCCCACCCTGGTAGAAAGAAGCTACAGAAATTCACAATGAAGATTCCTTCTGTGAATGCCCACGATGGCTGGGGCAGAGCCAGGCTGGAGCCAGGAGCCTGGGACTCCATGTGGGTATCTCCCATGTAGGAGGCAAGGAGACCAGAACTTGAGACATCTTTGAAGACTTTCCCAGGAGCGTTGCCGAGAAGCTGAATCAGAAGCAAGGCGGCCAGGACTCTAACAGGCACTCTACTACATGATACTCGAATCACCAAGCAGCAGCTTAATCCAAGAGACCACAGCACCTACCCCTCACAATTGGGTTTTGGAAGCAGACATTTCATTTTCAGGTCCAAGGATGGAGAATTCACCATTCCCTGAAGTTAATGCATTCCTTACTATGTGATTTAGAAAATGAAATTCTCTTTTAAGTTGACTGCATTTAGATGAAATTAGGGGGTGGGGCTCAGACTTGATGATAATTCAGGTTAGGGGAATGCCAAGATGGGGTAGAATGAATTTTACATAAGGAAAGCACAGCACATGAGTTTGGGGGAACTGGTAGTACCATGATGAGCTGAATTATATCTTCTCAAAGGATATGTGGATATACCACTCCTCGGTATTTCTGAATGTGACTTCTCTCTCTCAAGACTGTGAGGTGGTAAGGTCCTATGATTGAAAGCTAACCAATTTGCGATATTTTGTTACAGAATCCCCAAGAAATCACTAAAGATCAAGATTCACACAGCTTTCCTTAGCCAGTCAGTGGCCAGTTACGATTATGATGAATAGACTGACTTAGCATACAATGGAGAAGCACGGGCACAGGGTCAGAGTGCTGCTTAGGACACCTGAGTCTCGTTTTGGAGTGTCAGGTTTGAATCCCGACTACACGGTTACCTATATAGCTTCTCATTCATGTGCACTCTGGGAAGTATCAGGTGCAGAGCCCAGCACTTGGCTCCCTGCCATCAACACAGAGACTTAGACTGAATTCCAGGCTACTGTCATCGGGTCAACCCAACATTGGTTGTTGCAGACATTTGGGGGATGAACCAGCGGATGAAAAGTCAGTCCATCAATCAATCAATCTCTCTCTCTTTCTTCCTCTGTCTTTCAAATGAATAGAAATAAGTAAATGGGTGAGGGAAAAAAAAGCATACCGAATGGGCCCAGCATGGTATCCAGTAACTAGTCCTTGGCTTGCATATGTTGTGATCCCAGATGGGTGTCGGTTGTATCCCAGCTGTTCCACTCTCCTTCCAGCTCCCTGCTTGTGGCTTAGGAAAGCATTAGAGGATGGCCCAAAGTCTTGGGACTCTGCACCCATGTGGGAGACCCAGAAGAAGCTCCTGGCTCCTGACATTGGATCAGCTCAGCTCCAGCCATTGTGGCCACTTGGGGAGTAAAACATTGGACAGAAGATCTTCCTCTCTGTATACCTGACTTTGCAATAAAAATGGATACATCTTTAAAAAAAAAAAAGTCAAACCTAAGATGAGCATTGAGCAAGGCTTTTTCTACTGTAAAATTCAAGATGACCTTTCTGGAAATATCTCCCAGCTATATTACTGAAGGAGTTGAAACCATTAGCAAGACCCAAGGCCAACAGCAGAATGAACTATCCCAGAATGACCATAAATGTCATTTAGAAGAACCAAAGCTTGGTTTACAATACTATGTGCCATTGCAGAAATGACCAACGATCATCAAAGCTTTTGTTCAGAATTGCTTAGGCATCCTAAAGAACAGGGAAAGCCAGGCTCTTTGGCCTATATATTTGCCCTGGCATCTAGCTGTGGTTTAATGAGAAGCGAACAGTGTCTCGTCAACACGTCAATAAGAGCAGCCGATGAGCATCATGCGGTCATCATGCAAGGCCAACAAGAATCTAAACAAGCCAAGCTCGGTATGCCTCCCAGGCCACAGAGGCCCCTCCGTGCCACATGAGACCCCTTCTGTGGTCTGGCCTACAATCCCTGTATACAGTACATTTGACTGACACAAAAACAAAACACTGGAAATAGTGCATTTTCTGGAAATTTCCTCTCTGCAGCCATTTGAGGTTCTTAGGCTTGAACCAGCCCTGGAATAGCCTTGAGACTCCTGGCAAGCTCCTACGCAGCTGGCTCCTCCAAGGTCTCTTTGTTCTTCTCTTCGTGTTTTCCCAATGCTAATCTTCTGGGCAAGTACTTCACTTTTAATACTTTCCCCTATCACAATACAATTCCTCATATTTTCTTTCCTAGAGATGATTTTTTTAAGAAAGGCAAAAACCTGCAGCTGCCACTCATGCAGTAGTGGTTTTCATCTCTGGGGAACGAGAACAGATCAGCACTCCCTGAAGTTGCATAGCATGGATCACATCAAACTGAGCTCGCATGGGAGGTCTGGTTCACAACATTCACAAAACAAGGATGGCCTGGTAGGCTGACAACAGTGCCTCCTGTGTGCGCCACGGACATGTCAGTGCTCTCCTCCCAGCTACTGCCTAAAGACTTTGGAAAGTACAAGAGGCCTTATCCAAGAGACCAGAGCCACGAAGGGCCCTGCCTGCCACCTGCCTCATCTCTGCTGGGAGAGCCCAAAGTGCAATCAGGGGCTGCAAGTGTCCCTGGGACTATGGGCATGATGGGAAAGTGCAGATTAGGCTGAGGTCTGAGAGGGCTCAGACAATGCTGGCACGATGCTTCTTTAAATACCATCACAGGGAATCAGCAAATGGCTGAACCCTTTGCAAGCACTGGGCTCTAATATGAGTACTGGTTCTTGTCCTGGCTGTTTCTCTTCCCTTCTAACTCTGCCTATAGCATAGAAAGCAGTAAGATGGGCCAAAGCCTTGGGACCTTGCATCCTTGTGTGAGACCTGGAAGAAGCTCCTGGCTTCAGCTCAGCTCAGCTCTGGTTGTTTTGGCCATTTGGGGAGTAAACCAATAGGTGGAAAGTCTTTTTGTCTTTCCTTCTCTCCATAAATTTGAGTTGCCTTTCCAATAAAAATAAGTCTTTTTTAAAAATAAGAAAAATACTACCACCAAGGCAGTAATGGCGCTGCTTAGCATACCTGCATCCCAGATCAGGGTCCCTGGGTTCAAGTGGTGATTCTACTCCCCATTCCATCTCCTGGCTAGCACACCAACTGGGAGGCAGCAGGTAATTGGTCAGCCGTCTCCATGTAGGACACACAAAGTGAGCTTCCAGCTCCTGGCATTAGTTTGGCCGAGCCTCGGGTCATTGCAGGCATTTGAGGTGTGAACCAACCTGATGTTTTTTTATTTCCAGATACAGTAAATATCATCCTTGAAGAGTTTGATCGCTAGAACTGCTATCAATATGCTCAGAAAGAGGCAGAGCCCCTTGCAGAAAGGAAAGAAGCTCACACACAGAAAGGGCAAGACGTGAGCATCCATCACTTTTGGAGACAGGGATTCAGCATCCAGGTGTTGCAGTGACATCATCTGAGTTTATCCTTGACAGAAGCCAGATTTCCCCTTTCACCTTCTCCTCAATTCCCTTGTGGTTATGTTCCTTTGTGTTGAGTTTCTGTTGCTTAAAAGGACCGGACCATCCCTGCTGTTCAATTCAGCAGCTGGGTTATGATCTTTTTGTTTTATTACTCATTGCCATTTCTTGAAGTAAAGGCCACAACATATGATGGAAGGGTTGATCTTGGGCCCAGACACCTGGCTGTCCATTATCTCCCTGCTGCTCACCACCTACAGGGCCTTGGGAAAGCCACAGGCCTTCCCTAATCTATAGATCTGACCCCACTGAGGACACAGAGAATCTGAACAGGTGAGCATGCTGATGCCGATCTGGGGTAGCTCACGAAAGCAAGATGGGCAACAGTGCAGTCAGGAGGCATGGAGGGCACCGCACGGGAAGACTCTTATAAAACTGTAAATTCACTAAAACAGACCAGGAGGTGACTGTCCAAGGACACATGAGACAGAGAAGTGTATAAGGAATAGGTCAGTTTAAGTAAAGGTCCATGGAGTTGGCCAACGCTTGGGCCGTAAGCAGAAGACCGCAATTGTGGAGACTTAAATCAAAAGGAAATACTTCATAATCACACAGGGAACCCTCACGAATCAACATGAACACTGGAGGAGAAGACACAAGAAAGAAGGAACCAAAGCCATTGTGAGAACCTCAAAAATCACCCAGGACACTACACTCAGAACCAAGCCCTACAAGTGCTACAAATCAGTGTAACGGGCCCTCGTTAGGAGAAACTCGGGTTAATGTATCTTCAACCAAGGAACTCACTGGGAGGCACTGAAAGGACAGGAGAAGCAACATAGCATCCCATCCACTGCCTTCCTCCAAGGGCAGCTCTGGTCTGCCCTTTGCACCCTGGGATGAGTCTGACACAACCACATCTACTGCAAACGTTCAACTACACAGTCAGGGCCATCCAGAGGCAAACAGAATCACAGAAAACAACCAAATCTTCATCCTGCTCTTCCCACCACAGCCCAAGAAGCAGTATGATTTACATGCGAATTCTATACAGCAAATTCACTTGTGTGGTCACTGTCATCTGTGACCCATGACCCCAATCAAAGGAAGAAACTGGAGAAATGCTTCTCCTTACCAGTCTTTTCTCATGGCCTACATTAGAGACAAGGCATGGCAAGGAACAACCAGGAGGGAAGCTCAGCACTGTGAAGTCGACCCAGTAAGGGAAATGAGGCCACGCACCCACTGGCACGTCTGCAGACAGCTGAGTGGGAGACCAGGCTATCCTGCCAAGGATCTGTCCCTGCTCCTCCAGGCCAATCCTGGGCAGACATGGCAGGTCAAGGCAAGCAAGCATCACCACCTTCCATGCACCTCCTGGAGAAGCAGCCTGAAAAAAAAAATGAACAGCCCAACACTGGAACCATCTGATATGGGGTTCTAACATACAGAAACTGCAGCCTACCAATCACGATTTTGCAAGCCAGTGATCGCCAACCTACGGCTCTGCCTGTAGTGAACTGCACCTGCCTGACTGTGCCTGTACACTGGCCTCCCCAGCACACACGGACACATATTCTTCATAGGGCAAAACCATACAACTATGGAGAAAGGGCAGTAGCTGGCAGGATGAAAGAATTCTGGGTTAGCCTCAATTCCCCAAAGGCGACCTGTGGCACGCAAAGCTGCCCCTTCTCCACACCCTCTCACTTTGCTTCACTAATGACACTATAGACTCAGATTCAAGAGTCTGTACCTCGGCTGGTTTTCTTCCGCTATCATTCTCATGAACATTCACTCAGCATCTACCTTCTGCCAGGATGTCCATTCAGCCGCTTCTGGGAGGCAGGTACTTACAAGCACTGTTCCACACAAGCAGGTAAAGAGAAATGTGGATTACACGGACATTCCCAAAGAGCTACCAGAGGATGGGAGGGCTCCATAATCCACCGAAGGTCCTCAATTCTTTTCTCCTTTGTCCATCTCTGTAGCAGCTCACAGAGTGTGGAAAGACAGAGGGGACTGTGCCTCAAACGAACCAGCCCAGAGCTAAACCAGAAGCAGACACTTGTCAGGCTCATGAAATAAGCAGCGTGGATCCTTATTCATGTTTAGGTGAACTGATGCTGCTGTATAACCATCAATCCATTGATGGAGTAAGCAAGAGGCTAAAATGCCACACCACAAGACCCAAAGCAATTAAGAGCTTTGCTCTCCTCATGGATAACGGTGTACAGAAGTGGGGAGGTAAGGGCAGGTACAACTGCTGGAGAACATTGGCTTCTCTCAAATTTCTAGTCCACCAACCTCAACTTTTCCTCTTCACTGTAGAATGGCTGCTGCATCCCCAGACATTGTGCCGATGTTCCACGCCGGAATAAGGAAAGCTGACTCCTACACCTGTAAGTGATAGGACCAAACTTCTCCAGGATCCTCTGGGAATGTGCCACGGGCCACAGGGGCAATGCAGAGATGCGAAGGAAGATGAAGACTTCAGAAGCAGAAGGCAAGTAAGAAGGCGTCAAAGCAGGCACCGCGAATGCCCTTACAGAGTCCATCACAGGCCCCTCAGTGGTGTCCATATCAATACCCGAAACATGTCGGAGCAGAGGAACAGTTCTGCGGCTGTCTTTGTTCACGAGCCAACATAAAACCACGCATAATTAGTGACTTGAAAGTCAAAGTTTCTGTGTCATTACCATGTCACTCAAATACATCATCCTTCATCATTTATTTGCCCCAAGGGTCTTTGTTGGGTCAAGGATAATCTTCAATCAATGATATCTGGCACACGAAAGATGCTCACAAATGATTGTGAATTTAATTTGATCAAGTTATCTAACAATGAAGAAGCTTTCCTGAGCTTTGAATACAATGGACTAAAAACAGAAAAGGCACCAGGGCTCCCCCTAAGGAGTTGGGGAGGGCCAGTGCACCATACAGAACACATATTTACTAATTGGTGGGCACAGGAACAAAAAGCATTTGAAGCCAGGAAAGTGGCAGTTAGCAAGCGAACTTTGTGGAGAAGCTACGGCTTCATCTTAGTCTCAAAAAAAAAAAAAAGCCCTGCCACTGCTTACACCCCCTTACACCACCACCAGCCCCCACTGGGGGGGGGGGGCTGAGGGGGGTGGCTTTCACACTAATCCCTCAAGGTGGGTGTGACCCTGAACTTCAGAATGCTCACCCTGCGTCTGTCTGGACTGAACACATTACTAAACTAAGAGCAGCAAACAGGAGCACAGGTCAAGTGCAGAGCTCAGACAAGGTTAAGAGCACAAGTCCATCCTCCTGGGAACCGGGATGATCCACAGGAGAGTGAAGAGGGAGTTGGCTGAGCCAGATCCGACACGCCAGAATGCGAGCAGGAGGTGTGGACAAGTAAGCATCAGAATATCAGAAAGATCCACGCCATGGCAAGGTGTGGCCGGTGCATTAGGCACTGGTATTCCTACAGAGAAAGACATTTCATAACGTTCTTGGAAGTGTGGGTGTTTGACTAGAGGTTAAAATGCTGCTTAGGAGGCCTGCATCCGGGATCCCACAGTGCCTGGCTTGGAGGACTAGCCCCTCTGCTCACACTGACCCAGGAAGGCAGTGGTGATGCTCCGAGCGACTGGGTTCCTGCCAGCCATACAGGAGACCTGGTGTGACCTGGTGCAGCTCCCACTCCAGCCCAGTCCAACTCTGGGAAAAGAACTAACAAACAGAATGCAGCTCCCTCGCTCGCTCTCTGCCTCTCAGCGATTTTTTTTTTTTTAGTTCACGGACAATGAAATTAAAGCAATTCATTCTGAATAAAAAAAATCTGAAAATCTGGCATACATAAGCTTTCAAAAAGTTAACAGAAATGTATTCTACAATAAAAAACTTTGTACAGATTTCAAACTGTTTTGCACCATAGTAAATTTATCTTTTAATTCCATATTTGTAAGGATTTTTGAAGTCCTCTCCCATCTTATGCTAAGTGAGAAAATGGTCATAAGATGCGTAACTGCTCACACTTTCCAGTAGTCATTACCAGGAGCTACCAGGATAGGGAAACAAAGTGTATATTCTATCAAAATTAAAAAGGCAGATTAATCTTTCTGGTGTTATATAAAGCTTAGATCAAGTATATCACTTGTAAAAAATGATCACCAATTAGTGCCTCCCTTAATGATTGTTAAATTACCCCTTTAATGGATAATTAATGCACTTAATGCCTCTCACTATTATGATTACTCTTATGCAAATTTGGAATGATAATAGCTAACAAATACCAACCCCCCTTTATCATAATTTAGGTGTCTAAATGCCCTTGCTACAAAAGACAGGTCACCTTAAATGCTTTTAATAATGATTCATTCTTCCCCTTAAACAAAGAAATGTGCGTTAATTATACTTTGATTTTGAGGAGAGCTTTTCTGTCTCCCAGGGAGTTGCTCTACAAATCTGCAATGAGAGGTCATCTTGATTTCCCAGAGCAATATTTTTTTCAGGAAGAATTTCAGAACTGATCATTATTTCTAAGTCTGTGGCTCTTCTCTGGGGACTGATAAAAGTAAAACATCCATCCAAAGGCATTTGGCGAAATACAAATTTGTAACGGAAACCCCTTCGTACCAGCTACCAAACTATGTCACTGTTAAAAGAGTATTTTATAATGATTTCACACATTAGCTGTTAAGTGAATTATTTCACATTTAGGAAGTAACCCAAGGAAGCTAGAGATTCACAGAGACGCCAACACATCTCCTGGGTGAAGAGTATTAGCGTGCCAAAAGGGTGACACTTCCCCCAATCTGTAACCCTCCCCATCAAGTGAACAAACCATTCTCTAGAGAAGTCTTTTTTGCACAATTCTGTCTCTAAAATTCTCCTTGAAGGTATCTTCCACGGACCCTACACACAACATTGCACTACTATCTGCCAGGGTGCCATCCGTCTACTCAGCCACTGGATTGTCAAGCATCCTTTCCGTCTGTCCACTAACATCGTCTTTGCCAGCTGACTATGGTGTGGCCATCTCTGGTGACCACTCATGTAGGTTCCTAACTAATCATCTTAGTTGGATCAGAGGGGTGCAAGACTTCACTCACGCTCATGCACGCAACAAAGAATCAAGACAGATAAGGAAGGGGGATAGCAGGAAATGAGTTTTCTTAGTAGCTCTAGGTGTTCCTGAACGAAAACAGACTAGCGAGCAGTCAGGTATCCTTGGGGACAATGAAATGATTTCTTGAATACCTCTCGGGTACAAAGGGAGTGATTGGAAATTTGCTAAACAGTGTCCAGCTGCAGGAAGCTATCTGCAGATTCGCTTACAGCTTGCACTTCCAGGAAAGCTGTCCCCTGCCATATGGGATGGGCAACCATCTGACTTAACAGATGGTTTGCAAAAACACCAAAGAAGCAATACAGGAGGAAATACTCGGGAGAAGTTACTCTGATTAGAGAAACTAAAAAATGCAAACGCATAAATGCTGAGATCCTCTAGCAAATATCCATTGCATATCCTCTGCAGTGGCTTAACATCAGGGATACGTCTTCAGAAGACTCTCAAGGAACAGAAAAATGCAGTTGTGCATTCAGACCTAATATAGCAGTCATGAGGAATCTCTGTAAAAACAAAGACACAATAGTGGAATACCATCTTACGTATGTAATCACTTATGTGTGGTCCTCTCCATTCAGCACTACATTTTACCCTCACCAGACTTCGCACAATGCTAACAAGGACAACTGCCCCTTTGGAAGAGCGGTGGTTGCAGGTATCACAATACAAATGCGCAATTCACCGCAGTCTACCAGGATAGACATGCGGGAGCCTCATGCAGATCCCTTTACCTTCTCTACCTGTTAAGTATCTGTTCATTCTGTAGCCACTGAGCAACGCTCTAGTTGGTTTTGTAATTTTGACCCCAACCATCAAACATCATTTACAAAACCAATGAGAAGAAATTCATCCCTATTTCCCACCCTTCTCAGTCTCTTCTGATGTTCCAACCCTATTACAGACTTTTTTCGCAGATTTCCATTACTCATTTATTAAGGATAGCTCAGAGAGCAACAGAAAGACTTTAATTAGCCTGAGAATGGCCTTATTTTCTGATTCTGGAAAGATGTTCTTCCAGCAATGGACAATTTAAAAAAAATTTTTTTATTAATTATTGTTTTATGATACAATTCCATAGGATCTGGGATTTCCCGTCCCCCTCTCCAAGTCTCCTCCTCCCCTACTGATTTCCCTTCTAGTACTACAAAGGGTGGTCTTTCATGAACAGTCCTAAGTCCATCCACTGATCCACTACATATTGTGGGTGTGGATAATGTCGAAGAGTTCAGCATCCTACTGTCAGGATATTTTCCACTGTTTGACTGGGAGTCCATCCTTGGTCTGCATACAGAAAGACATACTACCCTCTGTCTCCACATCTGGACATGATGGTAACACACAGTTCTTTCTGAACTGTGTCCTCTGGCCCTCACAGTTCCAGATGAGAACTGAGCAGTCACTTCTAGAGGCACCCCTCAGTGAATGAATCACTTTGGCTGCAAAATTTGAAGATTTTCTTTGATTTTAGGCAATTTAATTTTGATGTGCTCCCGCATGGAGCTTTTGGGCTTCTCTGAACTGGGATTATCTAGTTTCTTGAAGCTGTAGGTGGATATCTTTCATCAAACTTAGTAACATTCAGGCATTGTTTCTTTGAATACCTCCCCAGTCTTTCCTCAATCTCTGATAATATCTATGATATTTTGTTACTGTCCACAAATTCCCTAAGTTTGCTTTGGGTTGGGTTTGCTTTTGCTTTTATTATTCTGTTTCTCAGTTCTTCAGACATGTAAATTTTATACAATCTGGTTTCAAGTTCAATAATCCTGTTCTCTGTCATCTTCACTCTTGATAGCTCCAGTATGCACCTGGATTATATTTTGGCTCTAAAATCTTTACTTCATTGTTTGTTGGATAACATTTTTTACTTTTCATTATCAGCAAATCTGTAATTGCTTCCTACTAAAGTGCTTCTTATAAATCTTGGTTAGATGATTTTAACACTGCATTCATTCTTGACATATGTTGATTATCGTTTCTCATTGAAGACATAACTTTTCTAAGTTCTTGGTATGATGGGGGATTTTGTTTTAATCATATCCTTGACACTCTGGACAGGGTATTGAGACTCTGGATCACATTTAACCTTTTTATTTAACAGGCTTCCTCTGTGCCATACAGCAGCTAGAAGGCCAAGTGGGCATGTGTGCCAACCCCCTGCTGGACCCAGTCTACACTAGCTCAGCCAAAGTGGGGCACGAACTCACACTGCTCTCATGCATTTAGATAGCATAGAAGTTCAGCTCTCTTGGGCCCTGCTGATATCATCTTCCAAGTGAAAAGTGGGGTGCTAACTCATATCACCTTGTTGGCTCTGCTTGGGGGTCTAAGACCAGTCTTGTTCAGATTCCACAGCCCCTGGAGAAGCAAGGACTATAAAGTCAGAAATGGCATGGGAGCTACTTCTACTGCTTGCAATAGCAGAACCCAATGGGCACCAACCCAACAGAGAGAGGAGAAGAGTCGTCTACAGTGCTACTCCACGTCACTGGTGCTGGGGAGAGGCCCTGGCTTCCCTCCCATAGAGTCCTACACACACTGAGCTGGAGAGTGGCGAGTGAGCCACTCCTGCAACCCAAGACACATGCCATCGCTATGAGGTCACTGATGGATGCAGGTCCACTCCCACACTTCACAGGGACAACACCTCGGGTAACCCCACTGCAGGGATTCCCAACGATGACCTGGAGATGACCAGGTCTCTGTGACAACAGGACCTAAAAACACTGGTTACCCTAGAGACAAGGTCACTCCATGACCTCAGCTCCAGCAATGGCGAGAACTGAGCCGATCTGAAGACAGGAGCAAGGAGCTTCTTCCGGATCTCCCACATGGGGTGTAGTTTCCCAGGGCTTTGGCCCATCCTCCACTGCTTTCCCAGGCTATGGGCAAGAAGCTAGAAGGGAAGTGAAACAGCCAGGACATGGACAGATGCCCATATGTAATCCTGGCGCTTGCAAAAGCAAAGTGCCAACTAGTTCTGCTTGACAACAACTCATCTAGGCTCATGACTGCTGGATAGGTATGGAGGCCCAGCTCCCCACTAGGAGAAGAAAAAGTAGGGTGCTTACAACCCCAATTTTAATTCCCTTGTTCTGTCAGTTGATATCAAGCAGCGATTGGATGTAGCCTTCTGGTCCCCGCTGATAGCACCCTGGCAGGGAACAAAGCAGACTGTGCTTCTACCAAGCAGGAGATGGAAGATCTGGTTTCCCTACTTAGCCACACAAACATCACCTGGCAGGAAAACTGAATGCCACCTGCTCACTCAGGCAGGCTGTGCAAGCCCAGCTCCCTGCTGGGCTCCTACACGGGCAGAGGAATCTAATCACTGCTGTCTGGTTCTGCTGTGGGGAGCCTGGAGGTAGAAAACTAGTGGTTGGTCCTGGGGAAACCACAGGGTACTGGAAAGTGGGGTTCTCTTACTGGTACTTGGCTGGGCGAGGATTAATACAGCCAAAATGGTCTTGCTGCTGCCGCTGCTGGACTACCCTTCTCTTGGTCTTCTGGGGGAAGGCTTTTCTTGCAGTCTGGGCCAGCTGGAAATCTTGGTGAGAGATTCCTGGAATGTTATGCTAACGATGTATGCAAAGCAATGAGCAAACCCAGGGTGGCCCCAGCCGTGTTGTTGCTCACGCCCAGGGGCCCTTCGGCCATCTGTCTTCTTTCTTCCACCTGGCAAAGTCTTCCTACGCTCACTAGTTATTGGTGCCTGGAGAGTTACAGCTCCAAGAGTGAGGGCCTGGGTGTCAGGGGCAACTCCATCTTTGCTGGCATTGCAAATACTCGCAGTGCTCTCACGCTTCCCACAGGGAGTAGATGCAGGTGCTACTCTGTCCCGTTCAAATCGTTAATTTAGTGAAAACTACAAGGCGATTTGGTCCAAAGAAAACCAACTCCTGACCGACACACTTGAAGAATGCCAGGCTCCACCCTTGCAATATGGAGTGGCTCAGACACTCCATATTGACCTGCAGTCTACTTGGCTGTAGCAACTCCAGTCCCTGCAGCTACAACAACAAAGGCAACAGCAGATGTTGCTCCTCCTCTCCCAGGCAGAGAGAGAAGCACGGAGCAAGCACAGAAACACCAGGGCTTCCTTCGCCATACTAAACCATAGCCATGGCCCCAGCGACCGTCTCCAGGGCTCCTCCTAATAGCCAGAGTCAAATTAAGCTCAACAGAGGGTCATTCTGTTATTTCACAACTGGGCTCATGTCCACTTTTTTTGGTTGGAATGAAAACATTTGCTCCACAATATTCTAACTGAAATGTGTGAACCTATCCGAATTTAAACCTGCTGATTATGAGAATAACAACTCCACTACCTCACTCCTTTGGCCCAAGCAAGAAGCATGACGAGAGATCATGACATCCAGAAAGCCGCAGTAATCCTGGGTCTCCACTTCAACACAGATGAAGTTTGGAGTTGACAAGACACAATGCAGGCCCTATCACTGGAGCAACTTCCACAAGTGTCAGCCCACACTCCTCCCTCATTTCGTATTTTAATTAAAATAAATTGAATCCAGGCAGTTATTAAAAGGAATGCCTGATATGGTTTTTAAAAGACAAATGCATATGCGAGTAGCAGTGGCTGGGAGGTTTGCATTCCTAATCCATCTGCACCATTTCAATGACACCTTAATAGACTCTGAACCATGTCTGCATGGAGAGACACACCCCAGGATGGGTGTTGGCCCTGAAGACATCAGAGAGCAGGATCTCAGAGCTTGGCTTCTCATGGACAACTCACGGACAAGGAAAGACACGTCTTATCACTTCCTCCTTTAAAAGGAATTGCAAATATCAGAATATGGCACGGTATCTTAGAACTCGTTTCATTACTGAAATACAGGTGCACTTTTTTGCTATGTACTTTGAAACATTATCTGAAGACACACAGTGAGCTAGGAAATTGTTTTTTAAAGGGGTGGGGAGGTGGGGAAAAAAAGATACCTCCATTAAACCTCAAACAGGGAAGAGTCTCCCAAGTACTTATGATAAAACTATAGTTTCATCATAGAAATTAGAAGAGGATCAAACATTTGGGAGTAGCAGGGTCACCCACGGCAGTGGTTTCAGCTGGTATCTGAAACACCAGCATTCCCTTGAAGCGTGGCGTTGAGTCCTGGTTGCTCTGCTTCCCACCCAGTGCCTTGAAACGCACCTGTAAGAGGGGAAGATGCCCAAGTGCTCGGTTCTTGTTACCCATGTGGGTGACAGAGAGGAGCTCTGAAGTCCTGACTTCGGCCTGGACCAGCCCAGGCTATCGGAACCGTACAGTGAACCAGTGGGTGGGAGACCTCTCTTCTCATTCTCTGTGCCTTTCAAAGAAAAGTATTGAAAAGATTTTAAAATAACTATGATCCTACTAACCCAGTAATCGATAGGCTTTTAAATGTGCAAGGAACATTCCAAAATGTTCAGGCAAGATAGATTTGAAAGGAAAAGGGATTTTGAGGATTTTGGTACATAATTTTTGAAAACCATGCATAGTTTTTTCATAAAACATTTTCTATGTACCATATAAAAATACTTTTTTTCACCAAAATAAACTCATGACATTTGACATTGTTTTTGTTTATTTATTATTTGTTTCAGAAGAAGAGAAAGACCGATACACACAAAAACCTTTCGTCTGCTGGATCATTCCCAGATACCTGCAAAGCTGGGGCTGGGCCAGGTTAGAGCCAGGATCTGAGATCTCCACCTGGGCTCCCACACGGGTGACCAGGACCCAGGTACTTGAGTCATTTTCTGCCTCCCAGGATATACATAAACATGGGGCCACCACAGTAGAGCATTTTGCACTAATTCCATCTTGCTCTACTTGAAAATGTACAGCTGAGCTTTCCACATTAATGAATACATTCAAGCCCTTGGAGATCTTACAATTGTCCTCTTTCTAAGGAACACCTATGGATGGTCATTAGGTTTACACAGCCAACTTGGCCAATACGTTGCATCAATTCCAATTTTGACAAACTACCATTTTGACATAGCTACATGGATAAAGCTACCTTTTTAATTGCAGATTTGAAAAATATTTAATTACTACCAAAAATAGAAATCTGTTGTCAAGCAAATTTTTTGCAAGAAGAGTACTAACCAAATAAATGTAGAGAATTGCTCCCAAGACAGGCTCTAAGATTGAAAGTGCTGATCTTGCTGAAGTCCTTTCTGGTCTGGAACAAATTCGGGGGTCCCCAAGGTTTGGGGGTTCACAGCAAATGCCCTCGGGAGGCTCAACCACGGCTAGGACCAAGCCAACCTCTGTATATGTTGAGCTAGAGGTTTCAGCCAAAGTTACGAAATGTGGTTACTTGATGGTATAAATTTCAAATGTCTGCTCAGGAGACAAACGGTCATAAATTATAAGTGCCAGCAGACGCCCCCACCCACCCCGGGAGGCTCCACGTCCACACGAGGAGTTATGCAAGAGTGGAACAACTCAACCAAGGCTGACCCAGGCCCACCCTCCCAACACCTGCCTGAAGGACAGGGAAAACATGGGCACTTTTTATGATGAAAAGTAAACAGCAGTAAGATTTTGGTAAATCTATGGAGAATCATTTGTTTGGAAGGAGACACCTAGCAAATAGTAACAAATCCACAAGTACAAGCTTGGGGGCTGGAAACGTTTTCACATTTTCCCACGATTTACAGAGGAAGTTGCTATGCGGCAAGAATAGAGCAGGCATTCAACATGAGTAATTTGTCCTGTGGGGACCTCGGGAAGCGTGCGGTGTTCCGAGACTACACATTGGGGGTTTCTTTTCGTCCAATCTCCATTCACAGCACAGTCAGGTACACCTTCCCGAGTCACCCATTCCCTGATATGCTCATTCATTACAGTCAAAGCACTGAGAACTTTTTTCTTTTTTTGCCAGTGACTGGGAAGTCTAACCCCTCTTCGGATCCCGCTGTGCTTATTATACAGATGGTGTTTTTCCACAACACAACGAAATCCACAGAAGACAGCCTGAAAATTCTGTGCAGGAGAGAGGCTATTCTGAAATTCCAGAAGAGTTCACAGAAAAACACATCCCTCACAATCTGGGGGGACTTCCTGTTGCTGGGTGCCAAGGGCACACACGTGGGAGTAGGGGATGGTCTGGCCAAGAGGCACTCCCGTTTCCTGCCGGGCTGTCCAGACAGGAACAGCAGGCTGGAATGCCCAAGCGATCGGCCAGTCTCAGCTGCCACCAGGCAACTCAGGGCAACTCTTCCAGACCACAGCATCTCTGGGAAACGTGGGGTCTAGACCAGCTTCCCCAGTTGGACAAAGAGAGAAAACAAAACCTCTCCCACAAAACCCCTCCACCTGGCCCTCACTACCCCCGAACCTAGCGGTTTCCTGTTTGAAAACTACGAGACTCCCCTATAACCAAAACAAAACAAAAAAACCAAGAGTAGGGAGCAGTGGTGGGGGGTGCTTGCCATTATTATACGTATAAGAGAATGTTCCATGGGTCTCATGCTTTTCTGAAAATTAGTTTTATGAATTTTTTTAGTTGATTAAAGCTAACCTTAGTCCGTTTTAACATTCCATTTTTAACTTTGAGGATCCCATCCCATATTAGCAATGCTCTGGAGGGGAAAAAATGCAGCTCATTAGGATTGGAAATGTATTGCAGCTGTCACTCATTCCGCCTCCAATGCTGCTGCCCGGCAGCGTGGCGAGGGCGGGCTTCAGAGCCCCCACGCAGGAGGAGACCCTCTCCCTCCAGCATGAGCTGCCCGAGGGTCCCACCCCACCCACATCCACAGCCAGCTCATCTCTCCTATGGTCAAGAGCAAATCCCTGAACCAAAGACATACTTTCTCTTCCCTTTGTCAACGCAGATCATGCCTGAATCTGTAAGCGGAAACTTTGGCTCCACTGGATGTAGAAAGTCTCCAGTAACTAGATACTTTATGTTAATAGAGAAGAGCCAACTTCATCAAGGAAATACTTCTGAGGGCTTTCATAATTAAAAAAAATAAGTGGGGAGATGGGCAGGCAAAGAGCACCACACACAAAGAGGCACAGGGTTTAACCAAGCCTTTGTCACCCACTGTCCTCCACTTGTTGCTGAATTAAAAAAAAAAAAAAAAAAAAACAGAAGATGAGGAAGAGTCCCATTTGGATGATCCCAAAGAAAGAACTCAAACTGCCAAAGCACACACGCACGCACACACATACACACTCAACTCACACGGGAAGTTCCAGATTTCCAACTCTGGTTTTAACATCCATAAATGGGCTCACAACTGCACTGGTGTGAATCATCAGCGCCATCTAGTGGCTGGCGACGTTATGGTGGCAGGTTTGGTTCAGCTGGGATTGGTTTCCAACACCAGAGCTGCCTCACCTTATCTTAACATTGATTGTTTGAAGGAAAAATAGGTGACCTTCATTCACTTTAGTTCAACCAGCCTGTCTTAGTCAGAATATATGAATATGGAAGAAACTGTTAAGCTGCCTAGTCAACCTGGCCAGGATCGCAACTGCCAAGAGCACGGGCCAGTCTGACTGCGGAGTCCCAGGGACACACCACACCGCGTGGCTGCTCAGACTGCTTTGCTTTGGGTGGAACAAGAAAGGGCTTCGCGGTAAACACTGAGGTCGTAATTACGTGACTATGGCCAATGCTATTTCACCCCTGTCAAGTGCATTATGTTTCAGACGTTTTTTGAAATGATTTGACATATGCCCCCTCCTCCCCGCGGGACATGTTTTTGGTTAGACACAGGGGAAACAGCTGGTGGCCTCCTGCTGCCGGGAAAGTCCAGTGGGGGAGAAGCGTTGGGAACGGCTCTTCACTTTCCTGTGGATCTCATGTAAAACAAGCCCACCTTCACCCGTGCCTCACAATGCCGGCCAGGAGTAGGCGGAAGGAGTAATCGGGAAAGCCAGGGGTAGCAGGTGTCCCCACACCGAGGGGAAGTGCCTGGCCTGTTGACCTTCCCCTGTGTCCTGCAGGACTCTCCTCCCAGAGCCACGGTGACTGATGAAGTACAGGCCGGCTGCCTGGAGTGTGGGCTGGTAGATCAGAAGCTCCGTGCTGGCAGGCAACAGAACCCTACAGTTAGGGCTGTCAGGATCAGCAAACACCCCCAGGCTGCATGACGGCACACCAGTGCCCAGGTCACCTGGGTGTCCCCTATCGTATCCAGCCAATACTGGGCAAGATTGTCCCAGGATTGTCCTGGCTTGCAGCAGCTGCCCAGAGATAATCAGCCATAACTTCCCTCCGGCATGATCCCGGCTCCCCACATGGGGCCCACACCACACACGATGCCAAACACGGGGCAAATCTGCAAGAACGTTGGCAGCCAGTGGTTATTCTTCTGGGTGGCAGACCCCAGGAGGCAACAAACACACCCACGGCATTGCTCATGCCCAAAGAGCACTCTGGCGGCATCTCTTGAAAATTCTCTTTTATGAGAAATGTTATGTGTCAACAGGTATTGGTCATGTAGACCTGCAAGGACTTTCTAGAACTTCAGAGCCAAAAAGCATCATCCTGGGTGGAGCAAAGCCCACCTCTACAGAAAACAGGTTCCGGTGTGACTTCTGAGAACACACCCTGAACAAAGAAAGGGCACAGGAGGGAGCAGAGATGGCAAGGGAAGGAGGAGAGAGGGAGGGAAGGAGGACCACACAGGGAGTCAGGAAGCTGAGCCAGAGTGAGCCGACATCTTCCCAGGAACCACCACGGCAAGGCATACCTGCATCTAGAAAGGATTTTCTGATGTCGCCGAATGGAGCGAAATCAAAGGACGCGATTGTGCCAACCGCAGTTACAAATTATCATGGAAAATTAAAATATATATATATATATATCAATCAAAGAATGCATTTTCACATAAAGAGAACTATTAAGCATTCAGATGTGACAGTTGACGAATTCAGCCGTTCCCAGGGAACAGACACAGCATCTATTTGGGCGCGCAGTGTGCACCGTCCCTCCTCCACCGCTTCCCCTTCCGCACACTCCTGGGGGCTGGTATCTATGATGGCTTAATGACAGAGCCAGTCAGGAATGCTGAAATGCTATCATTACCAGCATTGGGGAGGAAGAGCCTAGCAGGGAGGTGCCTCATAATTAATGTCACAGAAGAAATTATTTTCATTATTCAAAATATTTAAAGAAAGAATTGGTGGGACCTTCCATGCGAGAAACAAAAGCCTCGTGTAATTGATTCCAAAATACCCCCAGTGCATGGAAAGGAGTGGAAAGGCAAATATTATGGCAGGCCCATCAAGGGTAGCTTACAACAAAGACAGAAAAGCTGATGAGCCCCAAAAGCAGTCTGAAGCTATAAAAGTTATGTTATGGCATTCTTGAAAAAATAAATATGTTCTCATTAAGAGTGGGATGCCTAGAGTAAAACTCTGTGAACATCTTTGGTGTTTAGACTGCAAAGCAAACTATCATTTTTCTCCAACCAGCGCATCTATAAAACATGGGTGCCCTTCACCCCTTCTCTTGCACGCAAGAGGGAAGACGTCAACAACTGAGCTCAACAAGCCATAATAGACGTGGGTCACTGTCCCAGCCAAGAGGACCAATTCTCCTCTCAGTCATGTCCCATGCACCTGCAGGGTCAACGTTTCAGGGCCAGGAATAAGCTGATTTTAACAGCTCTGATGCCCATCTGCCTGCCTTCCAATCAAGCCTGGGGAAAAGTGGTAAGAGCATCCATGGGGCTGGGCTGCGGGAGGCTTTGCTCCCTGCTGGCTAACAAGTGCGATGTCAGAGGACAGGGAACTGCACCCCCCTCCAGGCCTGATTTGGGGTCTTGGAGCGCTGCATTACTGCACTAAAGCAAAGACAAATACTGCAGGTCCCCAAGGAGCGCAAATGAAGGTTAAGGGGATCCACAGTGCCCTGGCCACTATTGGCACCCTCAGAGCCCTTCAGGTTGGGTAGAACTGCAGGTCTGGGGTGGGGAGAGGAAAATTCCAGACAAAGAGTGGCGGTAAGGACACACTGGGAAGGTGTTTCGGCAGCACCAAGCCTGGGGCTTCAGAGTCCATCCTGCAGGGGGTTAAGGAACGGGCCTGAGAGCCGCCCAGCTAGTCAATGGCCACCTGGGCTTTGAAATTAGATCCTTCTGATTTCTAAATCCACCTTCCCTCATTAGCCAAGACAGAAAAGAAACAGCTGTGGGTCCTTTCTCTCCCCTCTTCCTATACCTCCAGGGCTCCCTCTGGGAACCAGGCTGACAGGATGCAAGGATGCAGAGATGCAGGGAGCTGTGGCTCCAGATGTATGGAATACAGAGGTTACAGGGATGTGAGCAGAGGACAAGTGCTACAAGCATGGAGATCAGAAGCTGCTGGGGACGTGGAGGACGCCGTCTGCCAGCCACCGCTCCGTCTCCAGAGCACAATGCCCACACTGGGTCCTGGCTCCATCTGTAAGTTGGCACCCAGCTGAAACGCAGAACAGAATCAGCCGTGGGGCAGATGAAAGCCTCGTGGGCTGCGGCCGCCACACAGCAAGGCCTTCCCTTCCAGAGAACTGTGATCGCCAAACGGAAGCCCAGGCACGCCAGGAGGAGCCGGTTGCTGCCCTCAGGGCAAAGGCACGCCGAGATTCCCTAGCCTTCTTTGAAGCACAGCAACGTCTTTGTCATCCCAACACACAGCCCTCCGTCTCTCCTGCAGGGCACAGGTGCTTCAGAGATGTCCTCACAGCCCAGGACAGGGACTGTGACCTCGGGGCCACTCTATCCTAGACCGACTAAATAATCTACATGGCCCAGTGCCAAAGGATAACAATGTGTAGAAATGTCCAGATGGTCACAGGAGAATAGCCTGGGCAGCTGCTCCAACCACAACCGCAGGAAACAGACAGGGCAAAAGGAGAAAGCCATGGGCTGCTGCCACACACACCAGGGGACCAGAAGGGCAAGGGAGGCGTACTTAACACCAGGGCCTGAGCGCCGAGTGCACCTGCTGGAATCAGAGGCTGGGAGGCACCTGTCCCTATACGGCAGGTGGCCCTCAGCCAACAGCACACCACTCACATGACCACCAAGTGCAACACCAACTCCAGCATGCAGGTAAGCACTCCAGCTCTCTGCCAGGAGCTCCACTGGGTGTGAAGATGTTCTCACATCCACAAGATATCTGCAGCCCAAGGCTGAACGAGAACACGAAAAGGGAGGTTGTAAGGGCTCTGTGTGGACTGCGCACACGAGTGGCATGGACCCCAGGACATGGGTGCAATCCACTGCTTTCCCAGGCATGTTAGCAGGGAGCTGGCTCAGAGGCAGAGCAGCTGGAGCTCCAGCTGGCACTCGGGTAAAGGAATGCTGATACCACGTGCAGCAGCTCAACCTGCTGTGCCACAACCCAGCCCCGCCCCCGACCCCACCCTGCCATCTTAATTCTGTCTTGAGTCAATTTACACAGCTCCAAGTAGTTTCCTTATAAGATCCTAAGTATCCCAGACAAAGCCTGCATTTCCATTGTTGCGCTTTCAACCTCAGGCCACCGCCAGCCATGCCCCTCTGTCGTCACAGACTCAGAGAAGATACACAGCATCGTTTCCCTTTTTAACTGAATCCTCTCGCGTCCTACCCGTCATCCTACTTCTGCTTTCTGAAGTTAACAACCTGTTCTGGGCATTGTCCTTGCCATTATCTGAAGACTTGCTACATCCCTTCTGCCCCCTGCCTGGGATCCTCTGTGCGTGTGCCCTGGTCACTCCAGTCCTCTCCACAAAGGGAAGTGTGCATGGACTGCTGCTTAATCAAACAGCACCGCACCCTGCTGCATGGGAGCTGCCGTTTCTGTGGGTAGGCCACACACTGTGGACTCGGCGGGTCACAGGATCTGCACATTCTCAGGTTTGCAAATGTTCATGAGACTGCCCAGCGGTGCGGCTGTACCAGTGAACTGCCCTGTCCCCAGGCCCTCCCTGCCATTAGCTATCACCATCATCATCACCGTTACCATTACTTTGTCCGCTGACTGGTAACAATAGCATCTCACAGTTTTTATATTTCCCTGATCACGGGTGATATGGGGCATCTTTGTCCAGATAATTATACTCCAACTGTTGGCACTGTGCCCATGGTTTGTCCATTTTTCCACTGCTACTTATCAGCAGATGAAAAAATGAGGATACCCAAGATTTCTTTTTATAGCCCAGACACCTTTTCTTGGTTACTGTCTTTGCTAAAAAAAGGAAAAAAAAATTTGACATTTCAGAATTAGAAACATTTTCCTCTGGCATCAGAGACTGCTATAAACGCGGAAAGGGTTCTTGGCGTCACCGCCATGGGGATTTGCAGGAAGGCAATTCCAGTTTGCTATTGCTGCTACAGTGAGAAAATCGCCAGTGTCCTAGCACCAGAGCTATGGCGGACGCCCAGGAGGGACCAAGCACAGGAACCAGCACAACCCCAGGGACCTGCTGACAATCATAGTTACCAGGTTCAATTAACTGCTCAACACAAGCAGGACCTACTCTCTCTCTCTCTAGCCAGTGAACCATGGTGTGCGTGCATGACAATTAGAAGCAATGAATAAATTAAAAGCATGCCCGCTCCTGACATGTGCAATAATGGGCAGGTCTCCGTGTGTGTGTGTGTGTGTGTGTGTGTGTGTGTGTGTGTGTGTGTGTTTAAACTCTAAGTGAATTATAAACACAACGGCAATGCACAAAACTTAGAGGGAACTCACAGGCTCTTAAAAGGCAGAACGATCCCCTCCTGGTGGAGACACACGGAGGACCCAGCTCACACTCCTTCCATGAATGTCTCACATCTCCTCCCTCAAATATCTTGCCATCCCCAAATGGGAAGCCCCAAGGCAGCACACTGCTCGGGGTTGACTATCTGCTTCTCAATGGATGCTTTAAATCCTGATCGCCACGTGCCCAGCCTTCTAACCCACGAGCGTCAGTAATTCCAAAATGACAAGTTAGCTCACAAGTGCCTCCCTTCCCCGCCGCCAGAGGCCAGGTAAAACCTTGAAATCTAGAGGTAGATTCAAATACAGAACACACTCCAGCCGATGATCCCCAACACTCCCCACCCACCCCCTCAAACACATTTCAGTCTATTAAATCTCAAGGTAATAGGAAAAAAAAAAAGTGCCAAGGAACAAAAAAAGAGCCTGGTGGTTCTGCCTGACTGCATTCAGCTCGAATGTTGCTGACACTGCTATGAGGAGACGTTGGAGAAGCATTCTAGAACCTTCCCTCTGCAAGTGAATTCAGGAAAAACGACTAACAAGCAACGGCAGCAGCTACAGAATGGCTTTTTCCTACGGTCAGAAGTACCCAGAGTCCTCGGTGGGCAGTCCTTGCGGACCGGTTCCCACAAGCCAGCGACAAGTTCACGGCTCCATCATTTGGCCAGAGATAATGTTGGGCAAGGCAGTAACAATGGCATCGGATACCACAGCCACCCAACAGCACAAGCCGACGGGCCACCACTCACCTGCTCAGCTGATTTCAGCCAGCACTTTTACATCTTTTTGTGTCTGTTTTCTAACTCCATCACTCATCAACACCAACGCACAGAAAGACCTGGCCCAGACTCACGAGCAAAGGCTGCTTTCTGGCAAGCCCACCGCTTCAGCACTGTTCATGAATAAAAAGCAGTTCATTTCAGATCCCCAGTCTGCTACTTCCAACTGTGTGACTTTGGGTGATTTATCTAACTTCTCTGAGTGTCAGTTTTATCGCCCATGAAATGAAGGCAGTAATGGCACTCAGCCCTCCAACGGAGATTGGCACTGTGATGAAATTCAGTGGTCACGGCCCTCAAACCACTAACTCAGAAGCGCATCTTGGAGTCTTGAGTCAAGATGCTCTAACTCCTTCGGCCAGATTAGGGATGTGACCAAGCTTTGTGGTCCAAACCTGTAGCTGGGTTAGGGATTTTCCAATGAAATCTGGAAGGTCCCATATAGATGAGTGAACACTAGAGAGCGCTTTGCTGACTTTACTGGACAGTTCCCATGGGGCTTAGAGAACAGAATGAATAAAACCCCTGACTCCCCACCACATGACCCCGTTTCCAAGATCAGGCAGGTAATCCTGGAAATCTAAATGCATGAGCTGGTTCGCAGGCCATGTGCCCTACAGTGAAATGTCACTTTTAATTCAGAAGGTCCTGGAAAAACTTGGCACACAGAGCCACAGAAAAGAATAGAATGGCATAAATGGCTGACACCCAATGGGGAGGGCAGAAAGCTGAAGATCTCTGTGTGACATTGCCTATAAAGCTATGAAGGATGTTGGGAAAGGAATCCAAAGATAGGGGCTCTAGTTTGCATTTCCCTTCTGATATGTAAAAGAACCTGTTGAAAACAAAGCAGAAAGCTGCCAAACTGACTGGTTCTGGCAGGAAACTGCTCCACCTCTCTGGCTGCTTCACAGAGCCCTCCATCTGCCACAGGAACCCAGGCCAGCACAGGGACAGCCACGGGCACTTGGTACATGGACAAGTCCTGTGCCCACTGGGGTTCCAAAGAGGTCTGCAAAGGCCCAGGCTCCAACCTGGAAGCTGTCCCACTATGGAAATGACTCCCAATTTTGCTAGCACCACTTTTTCTCTCTGGCAGACACTGCTATGAACTCTCTTCCTCACGGATGCTTAATCTTCCCCCTTTTTTACTCCCTTGTCTTTCAAAGGTGTTTATTAAAATAACGATGGCAATGGGCCAGCACCGCCTTCTCCACCCCACTTCAAGTGGGTCAATGAGCCCAGGGCAGGCCACACTCAGGTTGACATCATCCTCCTCACACAGCAGGCAAACGCAGCAAGACTGTGGGAGGCCAAGAACTTGGCTCTCATCCCACTGCTAGTAAGGAAGAAAAGTCAGGATTCAGACCCGTGTCCCTCCACCTGAAGGAGACATCCCCTCAGCAAGGAGTCTATCTGCATGACCCAGGCAGTTCATCCGCAAACACAACTGGGCAGAATGAACCTCCTTCATCAGCACGGAATCAGAGATCCATTTAACGAAGACAGAAGGCCACGTGCAGCATCCTGCTGTCCGTGACCTGCGCTGCAGAAAATGCTGCCGTGAATCTAAGTCTGCAGCCTCCCCACCTCGCTCTCCTCCTTCATCTCCCCCTCTTCAGCCAATCTCAAGCACAGAGATATGACAAAAGAATTAAACTCTAGAAAGGAAATGTCCTCTTGGCGGCTGCCTGTTTTCAACCACCTGAAACCTTGGAGAAAGGATAAATTCTGAGTAGTCACAAGAACAAACATAATCATTTCCAAATGAGGCCAAGTGAACGTTCCAATCAGTTTGCAAGGTCTTAAACTAACACAAAGCAAGGTTTGGAGTAAAGCAAGTCGTTTCAGTTCCAAACTTCTGAAAATCACCAAGAAATAAAAGTCCTCTTGTTAAAAAAAAAAAAATGTTTCCTTGTTTGTTTGAAAGGCAGAGCAATGGAGAGAAAGAGACAGAAGAGAAATGCTGCTAGTCCAGTGGCTGTAACAGTTAAGTGAGGGCGAGGCTGAAGTCAGAAGCAGGAACCCCATTCTGGTCTCCCACACCCAGGATGACAGGTATCCAAGCCCTTGTGCCATCATCTGCAGCTCCTACAGGCTTAGCAGCGGGGAGTTGCCCTGGGAGTACAGCAGCTGGGACATGAACCGAAACAAAATACCACCATTTCAAGTGTAACTCTGTAACTCAGGCTGCTGCACTTCAACACCAGCACACAGGAGAACCCTCTTTAAATACCAAATAACAGACTGACAAAGACACACAGGCTTAGCACCAGAGAGCTTCAACTTCATTCCCGGCTCCTCTCCTAACTCCAGCTTCCCGCCAATGTGCGACGAATGGCTCAAGTCATGGGCTTCCTGCCACCCACCCAGGACAGCCACACTGGATCCCCAGTCTTTCGCTTTGGCCCCAGCCAAGAGCCAGACAGTACTGGAGTAAAACAGTAGTGGGCGGCCCTGCTTCCCTTCCAGTTCCCTGCTTGTGGCCCGGGAAAGCAGTGGAGGTCGGCCCAAAACTTTAGGACTCTGCATCCATGTGAAGAAGCTTCTGAAGAAGCTTCTGAAGAAGCTCCAGGCTCCTAGCTTCAGAATAATTCAGTTCTGGCTGTTGCGGCCACTTGGGGAGTGAATCAGCAGACAGAGGATCTTCCTTCGTCTCTCCTCCTCTCTGTATATCTGACTTTCCAATAAACATTTTTTTTAATCTAAAAATAGCTAAAGGATGACACGGTTAGTATACATTCGCAGACACAGACAAGACCTTAGAACGAACACATTTCTGCTTAGATACACTCATGCAGAGAAGCCGAGTCCCCACGCTGGGACCCATGTTTTCAGAAGCTGTCCCTGCCAGCCACAGGCAGCACCTGCAGCTCTGAGGAGGGCAGCTCAAAAGGTGAGTGGGGAACTTGCCGAGCAGTGGGTGCTGGGTGGCAGGAGCAAGTTTCCCTTTGAAATCTGTCTTTCCTGACCAACTTCAGAAGTGTCTTCAGTATATGCACATCAATGCTTAATATGCAACCTAATTAATCAATTCCCTTGCTCATAATTAATCAATACAAATATTTGCAACTGCGTATTAAGCAACAAGTATCATCTGGAGGAAGAAAACTAGCAAATTCATTAATTGATTACAAGTAATAACTAGGGGTTTCCTCTAAAAGGCTGCTCCGAGTATATGAAAACATGTTTAATATTCCAATAACTGAATCTCCTCTAAGTAAGCCATCAACATTTCTGGTTAGAAAGAAGAGGGGTTTTCTAAGCAGAATGGACAGATGATAACCTCAGGAGTTACTTCCTGCTTCATGACTGCTGCTGACCAGTCGGCTGTGGATTGAATACGTCTATCACCACGGAGGATGGTAGCTAGTTCTCACCATCAGCTGAGGATGTCCTCTTGGCTGACACGGGCTGATTGGCACAGAGCCGCCATCTTACTGGAGGAAACAAAGTGAACTGAAAAATGCTCCTGGGGGGCTCCAAGAATGGAGGAGAATGAGAGTGAAGACCACAAGCGATCTCCCCTAAGAGGCTGGAGGAGGCGCCGCTAATCCACATCACTGTAGCCAGGCTACAGGTTTCCTTCTGTGAGCAAAGCACAAGTGTAAGCAGAAAGTCATCTATCTACACTTGCGTTTGCTAAGATCACACTGGCTGCTCTGTAGAGAGCAAACTCCGCTGCCAAGTGAGGGGTTGCTAGGTCCACACTCCTAATAACACCAGGGTAAAAATTTTCAGCACTTTTTATTGTCCTATGATATTCTATTAAGAGATTTTTAAAGGACCCAGCTCAGTAGCCTAGTGGCTAAAGTCCTCGTCTTGCATGTGTGGGATCCAATATGGGCACCAGTTTGTGTCCCAGCTGGTCTGCTTCCCTTCCAGCTCCTTACTGTGGCTTGGGAAAGCAGTAGAGCATGGCCCAAAGCCTTGTGAACTTGCACCCGTGTGAGAGACCTAGAAGAGGCTCCTGGCTTTGGGTCAGCTCATTCTGGCTACTTAAGGAGTGAACCAGTGGATGGAAGACCTTTCTGTCTCTCCTCTCTGTAAATATGACTTTCCAATAAAAATAAATAAATTTTTTTAAAAAAGACTTTCAAGACTTCATACATTTCTGGGCCAGAATTTACCATCCTAGAAACTTTCTTTTTGAATTGTGTTTTTGATAGAACAGTGAAGTAACCCAAGGTATTTTCATCCTAAATGTGCAAGTAGGTATAAGTTTCATCCCTTGAACGTTAAGGTCAACATGACAAACTGGGGCTCTGTGAGATGACATAGCTTTCTTGGTATTTGGAGCCAGAGAGATGTGACTAAATTCTGATTCCTCCATCCACTCGGGTAACCTCAGGCTACTCCCTCAATCTCTCGAAACTCTAGTTTCATCCCACATCAAAAAGATAATAATACCTACTTTTGACTGTAAAGAGAAGTGAAACGTCACAGGGCTGGTAAAGCTGCCACCACATGGGTGCTGGTGCCAGCCCTGATTGCTCTATACTTCTCATCAAGATCTCAGCTGATATGCCAGGGAAAGCAGTGAAAGATGTCCCGAGCTCTTGGGTCCCTGCACCCACATAGGAGATCCAGAAGAAGCTCCTGGCTCAAGACTCCTGCTTTCAGCCTGGCCCGGCGCTGGCTTATGCTGCCACTTGGGGAGTGAACCAGCAGATGGACCATATTTATCCTTTCTTTGTAACTCTTCCAAATAAAACAAATCTGAAAAAACTCAACATTATAAACTAACATAAATATAGAAACGATGAGAATTAATCCATTGGTGCATACCCTGAGCACATGTTTTATTAGCAGGCTTTAGCAGATTGGAAAACATCTGAGCTGCCCACTTCCTAGACTGCCACCAGACTGACTCATGATTCACTTTAAAAATTCAACAGCAGCTGGCAAATCCATAGACCTTGGTGAACAATCTGCAACCCAAGGGAGTTCTTGCAACTGACAAAGAATTTGCTAGAGAAAGAGTCCAAGGTAATCTCTCAGGTCTGCCAGGGACCTCCGCAGCCAGCCAACATCATGACTGACACTGAGGTTTCTGGAAATGCACTGTGGGACTCTGAACAATGACACACAGAATCACACAGCGTTTCTCTACCACCATTACAAACACACCAGGGCAGTCCAGAAGGCCCCAAGACAAACCCTTGACAAACTGGCTCATGTTTGAAACGCAAATGAAGTTTAAATCAGCTATGGATTACTGTGTTTCAAACACATTATTTAAAACAAATGCTCTTGGAACAAACATTAATTGAAAATAAATATCCCCAGGCTTTCAAAAGGCACAACCGGGAAAATGCGAGAGTTAGAGGGACCGTGAAGGAACCAATGGCTTTGGTGGGACAGGGAGTCCTGTCTAAAGCAATGCTCGAGACTCTCGTAATTGTTACTACCCAGAAATGAAGGCATGCACAGCCAGGACAGCACACAAAGAATGCTGTGACAGGAAAAATTATGACAATTGGGAAGACACAAGGGAGCCTCACGAGGTGGCGCGTTACCAACGAGATTAGAGAGGAACAGAGCAAGCGCTTTGAAGACACGAGCCACAAAGATGAAAGTTGCCAGCATAAAAATACTGCACAAATACAGGGTAACGCATGCCCGGGATCCCATATGGGTGCCGGCTCGTATCCTGGCTGTTTTACCTCCCCTCCACAGACAGATCTTTGTCTCTTTCACTCTATAAATCTGACTTTCCAATAAAAATGAATCTTTAAAAAATGTTTAAATAAAAGCAAATCAATTGCCACTGCTTCCAAGTGCACTTTCTGTCTTTGAGCTTGCTCATATTAATACCTTTTATAATACAGGATGGTACTCACAGAATTGTAGCTATTACGAGGTTTTTTTGTAATTTCTTTATTGGAAAGTCAGACATACAGAGAGGAGGAGAGACAGAGAGGAAGATCTTCCATCTGACGATTCACTCCCCAAGTGAGCACAACGGCCAGAGCTGCACCGATACAAAGGCAGGAACCTGGACCCTCTTCTGGGTCTCCCATGTCAGCGCAGGGTCCCAAGGCTTTGGGCTGTCCTCAACTGCTTTCCCAGGCCACAATCAGGGAGCTGAATGGGAAGCAGGGCATCCAGAATTAGAACTGATGCTCATATGAGCTCTTTGTGCATTCAAGGCCGTGACGGGCCCTGCAATTATGAGATTTTGAGAAACTATGTTTATATGTCAAGGTTGTACAGCAGAATGAAAGCATTCTCTTTCTTTCAGCTGGAAGATGGCTTCGTGTAGTTCCTGCAGAACCAAGAAACCTGCATGGTACTTGGTGTTGTAACACTGTCTGAGAAGGCAGACGACCAAACTGCCAGACGCTGCACTGAAAGGTGTGGTCCATCATCCTTTGAGTCTTTTCTTTACCAACCGTTTCCTAAATTTACCAGACTTGGTATTTTCAGAATACCTACTTCATGGCTACAATTCTACTGAGTCACACTAAGAAAATTTACAAAACCCAGTCAAATATGCAATGCAATGCCCAGCACACAAAAAATAAAATGAAGTCAGAATAATGTGATTTACAAAGTGCAGAAAGGAAAGAAGGAGAGGGAAGAAAAGTCCCAAGGGGCTAACATCGTGGTAGATCACTTTGAGCCGTCACCTGCAATGCCAGCCATCTCACAGCGGCACTAGTTGCTGTCCTAGATGCTCCATGTTTGATCCAGTTCCCTAACAATGGCTTGGGTGAAAATGGCCCCAGTGCTTGGCCCTGCCGTACACATGGACTTGAACTTCTTGCTCTTGATTTGTTGCTTTGCCTGGCCCAGCCCTGACCAGTGCAGTGTAGCCATGTGCGGAGTAAATAAAAAAATATATATATATATTTAAAAAAAAGTACCCAATGATATATCGTGAGAATATGAATTTGAAACAGTTACTACAGATAGGTTCAAAGACTTAAAAGCACTGACTCAGAGGAGGATATCAACAGACACACAAACTACTTTTAAAAGAAGAATGTTATGAAAATCCTGGAACTAAAGGCACATTCTATAAGCATTAATAAATCAAAATCTCTATATTACCCAAAATAATTTTTAGATTCTGTGTGATCAATCAAAATACCAAAGACATTGCCATATTAAGAAAAAATAGCCCAAAGTAGCTGCTGCCATTAGACTCGCAAGACAAAAAAAACACAAAAACATGCAATCCAAGCTTCTTGAGGCTGATGAGCAACACACGAAAACTCACAGGAATAGGAAAGAACGAAGAGTGCTAGGAACGCTAGATATCTAAGAATCACTTTCATTCCTTACATTTCTTGAGAAGACAACGGCTGAAAGCCAAACCAAGCAAACCGTGTATTTTACCATGGAATTTGTAACACATAGAGTAGTAACATATACTGATAACACTCACAGTGACAGTAGGCAGCATCGTACTGCTGTAAGGTTCTGCTGTCTTAGGGGAGGATGTATTTCACATGCTAAGTGAACTGTGCTACCGTACACCCTAGTCGTGTGTGCATTCTGTTTAGTATAATCCCTACAGAAACTACTACGTGGGTGAAAAGCCAAGATAAATGAAATAGTACACTAAACATATTTGATTAGCCACAAATACGGTAGGAAATAGAAAATTAAAAAAAAATAACAGAATGAAAACAAGTAACAGGATAAACCCAGTTATAATGATAATCATATGAGGCATAAATGAGCTAAATCGCCCAATTAAAAGGCAGATGTTGTCAAACAGGAAAAGCAGCAAGACCAAATGATAGTCTACCAGGATTGCTGTTTAAATATAAGGACACAGATTCAAAGTGAAAGTGCAGGGTGTGTGTGTGTGTGCACACGCAGGATATACTGTGTGAGGGCCCAGCACGATAGCATAGTACTTAAACTCCTCGCCTTGCATGCACTGGGATCCCATATGGGCATCTGTTCTAATCCTAGCAGCTCCACTTCCCATCCAGCTCCCTGCTTGTGGCCTGGGAAAGCAGTCGAGGATGGCCCAAAGCCTTGGGACCCTGCACCTGCATGGGAGACCCGGAAGAGCTCCTGGCTCCTGGCTTCAGATCCGCGCAGCTCTGGCCGTTGTGCTCATATGGGGACTGCATCATGGGACGGAAGATCTGTCTCTCCTCTCTGTATATCTGCCTTTCCAATAAAAATAAATCTTTTAAAAAAAAGATATACTGTATGAAAAGGTGGCATGCTACATTTAAAACAGTGCAAACAGTAATGACATTGTGACAAGTTCACCTGGAAGACGGAAAATCTTAAAGATGTAATCCCGAGCGACAGAGCTTCAGAATACATGAACCAAAATCCACCTGAACAAAAGGGAGAGATAATCTAACCCGAAGTCGCACTTGGAAACTTTTAACATCACAGGCTAAAGGGGCTTTTGTAGAGAAAATTAGAAAATGTTTCAAAGTTTATAGTAAAACGGGAAAGAGCAAAATGCTGTGGATGCCCTATTTAGCCAGAAATTCACAGTATCCAATATTTATACCCCACAATAGAAAGTGGCTGCAGCATGGCGGATGGGTCTCACAGTGCTTGTTGGAAAGAAGCCATACTCCTAAGAGCACGGACCGTTTCTATGCGACTTCACCTCTTGTAAAGGCCGACAGCACCCGTGTTCAGAAATCCAGAGAGCAGCCAGGGAAGGGGGAAGAAATGAGCTGGATACAGAGGAGACAGGAGCAAACTCCGCATCAACTCAAACTCCAGGGTTCAAGATCTGTGCATTGCACTGCATGTACGTTCTACATAAGTAAATAAATAAATGCAGCATTCATTGCAGCTGTAATTAAGCAACAGTTTGTACCATTTTGTGTCAATAAAGACTGAAAGTTTGTGTTCTGTGTCATGTGGCTCAACGTCTGGGATACAACAGGTGTTCAATGAGGATCTGTTGAAACAACAAATGCATGAATAAATGCTTCAGAACACTCTTCTGCTCTCTCCCTGAGACATGGTGTGGTTCAGCTGCTTGGCTCCTTGCCATACAGTGCAGCCATTCACTGACACGCTTGCATGATGATTAGGGTCACCTCACAGCTTGCGGGAGTCCCTTCACTAGAACAGGTTAGAACATGTTCTGAGAAAATGGTAGAATAGGCAAGAATAGGATAGACAGTGCTAAGCACCAACAAAGGGGCAAAAACAAAGTGCCAGCACAGACAAACAAAATTAAAACCAATGTAATTGCAGACCTCATTATCTTTTACTTGAGAGTCGTCAACTGATGCAGACTCGGATCTGCAACAAGACAAGAGCACCTGTTGGGTAATGGCAGAACAGTGGTTTTTTTTTAAGATTCATTTATTTTTATTGGCAAGGCAGATATACGAGAGCAGAGACAGAGAGGAAGATCTTCCATCCGATGATTCACTCCAAGCAGCCACAATGGCCAGAGCTCTGCCTATCCAAAGCCAAAAGCCTGGAGCCTTTTCTGGGTCTCCCATGCAGGTGCAGGGGCCCAAGGCTCTGGGCCATCCTCGACTGTTTTCCCAGGCCACAAGCTGGATGGGAAGCAGGGTTGCCAGGATTAGAACTGGTGCTCATAAGGGATCCCAGTATGTTCAAGGTGAGGACTTCAACCATCAGGCTACCTGGCAGGGCCCAGAACAGTGGGTTTTATAAGCTGGGAACAAGAAACAGAACAACTGATGGGAAGGAAGCTTGACTGGTTAAACATCAATGACAGATTACAGGTTGTGTGTGTGTGTGTGTGTGTGTGTGAAGATAAAGGCAGAGAGACTTCCTTATTAAACTTGCTCTGATTACTGTATGCGGTTTTTGGGAAAAAGTAGTATGTTTGAGGCAGTACTTGTTTGCTTATAGTTCAGAAGTAAAAATGACTATTATATGAAAAATACCAACTTCATAATTTTATACTTAATGCCTTTCTGAATTTGGGACACTTCTGGTCTCCTCTCCACCCAGATTCATGGTCTTTCCTCCACGGTCCTCTAAGCTTCCAGCCTCAATGGTGTCTCCTTGTCCGGCCTCTGATTGCTCTACTTCCCTTTCACATCACTTAGCACAATGAAATTCACTTAGCTTCACTTTTTTTTACATTGCATGTCTTTTCATCTCTCTTGTTACGTGGTTAGTCCCGTGACTGCCCAGCCAGCTTCTAGACGTGTGGTTCACAGCCACACCCTTACCAAGCGCCTGGTGCACAGAAGGTCACTGGTTGAATGGAACACAGCAACTGAGAACTAGACGAGATATTAACCACCACCTAAAGATGACATGTTCCTCCTTCACAGATGAGCAAAGACACCACGGCAAGTGTGTAAAGAGTCCAGTTCTGATGGGAACTACTATAAATATTCAGACCCCTAAGAACAAGCTAACTCCGCTGGATCCAGCCGAGGATCCACCAACTGCCTCTTCCTGCCTTCTGAACATGGCTGTGAATCATGCCCATGAGCATAACATGTGAACACCAAACAGCTGACCCACAAAACTCAAACACTGACCTTATTATAGACCGTAACATCTAGACAAATGAATAAAAAAATTACATTGTGTCTTTGCCGAAGGTAAGCATTTATCAATTGAGAAATGACTTCAATTTCAAAAAGCTTACACCACAAAGATTATCTGGAGACTTCGCATACTAGTTTTGTAACGAAGGACATGTGCCAAGTCCTAAGAAACACTTAACGCTAGACATCAACACGTGGAAGACTAACTATGGCCCCCTATTCAGCTTGTAACGAGAGCAACAGCAACAAAATGGGTACGCTTTCATCAGATTTGATAAGGGGGGAGGGCTTATTTCAGTACAGAAAGCGTGGCATTTCTTTCTCTTTCCACTTATTTTACCTGCAAATGGGCTCCCTACCATTTCTATTGACTGTGCAAAAGCCAACTAGCTACTGCTATGAAAACTCCATTTCTAATTCTTGAAGCCTGTTTTTTTTTTTTTTCTTGCTCAATATCTCCAGGGCTCAACACCTCACCAGGTCAGCATGGAAGGAACCACTCAGGGCTGGACAGGAACACAGGACAAGACACCTCACCCCCTGTCCTGCCCCAAGTGGAAAAGGCAAGAACTGACCATTTCCACTCAACTCTCCCTCTGCAGGCCCTGGTTCATCAGGGTTTTTCTGCAGAGCAGAAACGTGGCTTTCCAGCAGGAAAAGGATCTTGGGGCCGGGACAGCTCTGCCCTGCTATGCTCAACTCCTGTCCTCCAGGGGTTTGCCTTTGCCCATGGACAGGGTCGGCAGTTACACAGCAAGCACGTAAGCACCGGGGCTTCTCAGCCTCCTGCCCTTCCCTTTCCTGGGTCTCTTGCTACAGGAGCAGCTGCCTGCTGCCTCTGCAGTGCTGGGGAGGCGGGGCAAGCTGCTGCAGGAGTGGCAGAGCTTTCTCGTCCAGTCTGTTCCTCCTCACCCTCACTTGGCCATCAGGTGCTGTGTCTGCGAGACAGGCTCTTGTAATGTGACATCCCTTAGGAAGGGACAGTACCTGCACACACACACAGCAGGTCCTCTCCACTCTGATACTTGTGAGCCCTCTGAATGTCATCGGGCTCTTTTTTTTGCCTTTATTTACAAAACAACTAAGAGAAATTATTATAGAAAACTGTGTAAAGGAAAAGCTTCTGCAGGAGACACAATTCAAAACCACGATATTTTTTTTTTCATCATGTACCAGCTCTGTGCAATTGGCACTTATTTGAGACAGCTTTCAAAGAAAATATGTTTGTGGTTCAAAGATAAGCAGGTTTTTAGTAAACTGTCAAAAGTAGTTTTTTTCATCTCCTTTGCTGCCAGTGGATGAAAAAAAAAATCCAAAAAGGAAGACTGGGGAAGGCAGTCTCAGAGTAACACTACAAGATGTGTAGACTTAGCTTTCCAAGGATTAAATTGCTACAGTATCCTAAGCCACAATCTCCCATTCCTCCTACGGCCAACCTGGATTTTGCCATCAAAATAATAAGGGTGAGATATTAAGATAATAAAATGTGATCGGGAAAGCACAAGTTGCTTTTTAAACTGTGTTTTCATTGTAATTACCAAGCTTTCAAGAAAAGCGTATGTTAATAACCACCACATAAAAGTTTAAAGAGGACAGAAGCAATTTTGACAAACACACATAATTATGACTGAACACTAAGAGGGTTATCAAGGCAAGAAGAAGTAAACCAAAGGGCCATGCCAGTGTGGAACCCACAGGCCCTGGAAAGGAGCAATGCCAGAGGCTCAAACGGACACAGAAACATCCATGCTTAAGTCCTGCTGCCAGTGCAGACCAGAGCTGGTCTCGGCAGAGGACGCTGTGTTGTTAATGTGCTGCATGCTGCCTCCTGCTCCATGTGTTAACAATGTAATGTCACATTGAAGGGCCTCAGGGAGGTGACTACAGATGTCTAGGGTATCAGCCCACAGGGCACCAGCTAAACCTCGGGAGGGACTGTGAAAGGAAGTTAAATAGACAATAAACCGCCCCCCACAGTAAAGGAGGTATAACTTTCTTTTGCGGGAGGGGGGGAAACCTTTGATAGGTGTACCAATGAAAACAAATTCTTCCCTTTGACTGCATGGAAAGCCACAACAATGCCAAAGGTCGAGTCTGCAATGAGAGAACGGACAAGTACCTCACCTCTCTTCTCTTCTGGGACCAAGGAGGGAGGCTAAAATCTACAGAACTGGAAGCTAAATGGTTTAAGAAACATCCCAGCAAGGAAATGGACACCCCGCTCTCTCTGCTCTTCCTGAGCTAATTTGGGCATTATCTCACCGGGACCAGGGATGAGTCTGTATTGTCATGTATTGTTATTTTTTTTCCCTTGATAAAAATAATCCTCTTGCAGGGTTGTCAAGAGGTCAGCGAAAGCCACATTAACAACTGATCAGCTCTAATGGACCATCATGACAATCAACTCAGAGCCTGTGCACAGCCCTGCTACCCACAGAACAGCAACGGGGCTGGCACCCAAGCTGCTAACAGACTCGCGCTTCAGAGCAAGATGCCTGGCAACTTCAAAGCCTTCATCTAAGTGGCGATGGATTCCTCTAAGCACGCCCCTTTCATCAAAGGCCTCCCTTTCAGAGTTTTCCACCAGAGCACACACGGCTCATTCTCACCCAGAGATTTCACTGACCAACACCTGAGATCTGGCCCCTGCGCGACCCGCTGCAATCGTGATTACATCTACCCTTGCATTCAGACCGCACTCAGCAATACCCTGATTTGTTTATTGTTCATGTACACAACAAGGACCTTGGGAAGAAAATCCATCTTCTCTTCCTTCTCGGGAAAACAAAACCAAGAGATGGGCTTCTTCTTCATCTACCTTTTAAAAAAGTTGCCAGCAGGCCCAACTGTGTGGCCTAGCGGTTAAAGTCCTTGCCTTGAACGTGCCAGGATCCTATATGGGCGCCGGTTCAAACCCCGGCAGCTCCGCTTCCCATCCAGCTCCCTGCTTGTGGCCTGGGAAAGCAGTCGAGGACAGCCCAAAGCTTTGGGACCGTGCACCTGTGTGGGAGACCCGGAAGAAGTTCCTGGATCCTGGCTTTGGATCGGCATAGCATCGGACGTTATGCTCACTTGGGGAGTGAATCATCGGATGGAAGATCTTCCTCTCTGTCTCTCCTCCTGTCTGTATATCTGACTTTCCAATAAATAAATAAGTCTTTAAAAAAAAAAAAAGATGCCAGCGCTGCCTACAGGTTCACAGCACTGCGTTTCACAAGGGGAGTTGGCCATGCAACATCCAATTTTACTGTAAAGCTTCAATGACAGGAAGTCCAAGTACTTCAGGAATCTAACAAAAGCTTCCTTTGGACTAAAGGAGCATGTTCACATGAATTGAACTATAGCACGTGACTTTTGTTCACTGTGCAGGGATCAATAATCACCCAAAGTTAATTACGTCATTTTCCCCCCAAGACTCGGCCCACCAATGCTTGGCAGAGAACTGAACTCAAGGTAAAAAGAACAGTAGATATAAATACCAGATATCCCAAAATAATCCTGACTCCCAATAACCCCTCACTCCCGAAGAGTTACTCCTCACTCCTGAACCAATAGATCCAAGTGCTTAGTCCAGACAAGAACAAGAAAAAGGAGATTCTCTAACATAATTACAATATGGAGGTCAAAATGAAGTTCAACAATGCAACGTTAATGCAGTATTATTTTCTAATGTATATTGTGCAATCAAATCTTTATTTTTCCAAGACCCAATTAGTACTGCACACTGCATTTGCTTGCTTTGAGTCCTTAACCTCTTATCATTTGAAACCAGTCCTCAATCTTTTTTTTTTTTGACCTTGATAATTTGAACAGACTAGACAGTTTTTCTGCAGAATGTCATCCAATCTACACAGTTTGCTTCATCATGACTTGACTCAAGTTACACATTTTGGATAAGGATTCTATGTGAGATATGTTGTGCTCTTACGTACTGCTCTGCCTTTCTGGAGACACTTCCTGTCACTCTGCCAAACTTCTTGAGGGCTAACTGTGATTAAAAGATGAAGGTGGTGCTTGCACGCTTTCCCCATAGCAAAGTTGCTATCTCTCCCTTAGTTCAGACCAAGCAATCTGGGAGTAGACACAGTGGGAACGCAGGTGTCCTGTTCCTCAACAAATTTTTACTTACCATCATTGAGGAGTCTTGCCTGAAGCAATGAAGACTATACAATTCCATCATATATATAATTTTTCATTTTTTCATAAAAGTTTATCACCAACAGCTAAATGTGTAATACGGAGCTATCCTCTCAGATTCCAGTTTTGCAGTTCAACATGGGAGATGGCCCGCCGCCCCCCATCAAGCACACTTACCACGCAGCTACTCTCCCTAGGTTTTGGAAACTGTTCCTTGTTTTTGCTTCTTCAGGCCAGAAGAATGGCTAGCTCTGGATATGCTGCCACCAGGTAATTATTTCTCCAAACCATAACCACACACGTGTAAACACTTCTTCTATTAAGCTTTCCTCAAGTACCCAATTTGAATGTGCATTCTTTTACCCACAAAGTGCACATATATAGGAGTGATGACAAGAGGTGCACAAAGGGAGAGACTCGAGCTAAGGCTGTCTTTGCTATTGCCAGTTTACGTGTGTGTGTGTGTACTTCAAGATTTATGTATGCCTTTGTGTTTTCCATATAAATGAAAACACACCCCCAAAAAGCAGTCCTTCCTAATTGTGACCACATGCCACTAAAGGAGGTATGCTCTATCAAAGTGCAAAGAGATTAAGCTTTGTTCCTTTGTTTTCCTAGCAGTGAGGAAAAGCCACAGAGCTCAAAATGACATCTTAAATAAAAGCTGCTTCAGAAGAAATCCAGAGAAACTCCCAAGCATTATTCAGTTCTCTTACTGCCACTTACCAGGCTTTCAAAACATGCACCCTAGAATGCTATTCAACCAGACACAGGTGCACCATGATCTGATAGGAGACTTACTGTAGGACATTGATAAAGGGGACGTCCAAATTTCAAGTCAGTGAGTAAATCGACTTGTAGAATTAACAAACAAGTCAAAGTTAGAGCCGTTATAACCTTACTCTGTCACATGCATTTTAAACAGCTGCCCCAGACGTAAGCTGCGGCCATGTTCTACCGTATCCATTGGCCTTCGAGAGTTCTCAGGATGACTGTCAGCTGTGAGATGTAATGCTTCGCCCAACCCCTGTTAAGGGAAGGCTTAGTGGTTACATACAAGTTCTCAACAGGATTTGGCAGGCAAGGATTGGGGATCCCTTCTGAGCCCTTTCATGAAGCAGGCCTATTTACGGCAGCACCTCTGCATCATCCTCTCAAAAGCCCTTCTCTCACCATCACTGCAGCTTGATGTTCCTAATATTTCTCTTTTAGCAGGAAACAACACAAACCACTTCAACTCCAACTGTAATCCGTTACCTGGAGGTCTGCATCAAACTCGTGCTTCAGATGCGCCTCTTCTGCAGCCTCCACAAGACGCTGAAAAGACAGAAAGCAACACCAAGTGTAAGAACTGTGGCTTGGATCCCATTTCTCCAACAGGAAAGGAAGGGTTCATTCCTTCCTTGTCCAAATGTGATACGCTCTGTCAGAGTACATGCAGTGTGTTGCAGCTCCCAAGAAACTGAAAATAACTCCATCGTTGCTAAGATCTCACTTCTGCCTTCATCACTGAATGATCATTCTTCCTATAAACACTGCTTTCTCAGGCCACAGCAGGGGCTGGGTGAGAAACAGAACAGGCAGGACATGAACCGGGGCCCATATGTGATCTTGGTGATTGCAAGGTGAGTATTTAACCATTGAGCCATTCCACTCAGCCCAAAGACTTAGAATTCCTATATATCGCTCATGAAGTCCCATATTGAGTTTCATAGAATATACATAAACATTGTACATGTCTAAACACTTCCATTACCCAAACAAGTCAAGCATTGTGAGCAATTATTCATTTAAAAACATAAACGTGTATCTATTAGTGTCTTCCACACTGAGAATCCAGAGTAAAAATGTTGATGAAATATCAAAATGATCAACGAAAATGAACACAATAAAACTTTGTGATGACCAAAGCAGATAACATGGGGGTGGAAGAAGGGGAGATATGACAGAGAAGAGGTAGGCAACAAAATACAAAAGAGCCAATATATAGAAAATTATGGAAATAATAATCAAGCTATACACATCATGCAACAACATAGAATGAACATATTATATATAATTTCACACAGGTGTATGTCTGTCTGTCTGGGTGTGTATATCATATCCCCCATACAACCTGAAATGCATTTTGGTCATAAACACCCCAATACAAGTCATAGGGTCCCAGAAAGTAAATACTGGACATAATTCAATATCATACTAACTCCTCAGAACAGCTTCCTATACTGAGCACAGCAAGTACATGATGATCTGACCCATTAGGCCAGATTATGTGTTCAGTTACAACTTAAATTTGTTGCATGACTGCTTTTGCATTTTGATTTTACCTGACATATTTCTTGTTTAAAGGAAAATAAGTTCCCATCACTCTGGCTACCAAGATTAAGGGGGGGAAAAAACCCTCCAGGGAAGAAATTCACCATAGAACTATTGTCCCATACTTAGTCATTTGAGACGGGGCTCTTGGAAAGCTGAGGCTCCTTCACAGAGCCAACCACAGAGCTCACCCAACCTGCCCTCCAAGCCAGGGACACTCAGCTTCCCTTTCCTGGGGTAACACAGGGCGAGCCCAGCAGAACAGGCCCAGCCGTGCTGCACGTGGTCCTGAAGAACAGCACGTCAAGAACTGTGCCCTTTGTGGGGAGAACAAAGACTGGCTGACCTTTCCTCTGAAGTATGCATAAAAGTGAACGATTTAAAAGAAACGGTCCTCAAGAGGAAAAACATGTGCCATAAATTTGCCTAAATCCGAATCCTGGGAACAGAAGTTCCTTTTGTTAACAAAAGAAAAATGAACAGAATCATCCCCTAACAAAGTCAGGACCATTCAAATTCAAATGCTGATGCTCGCCACAGAAAATAATAGCCTGTTATATCTCTTTTCTGGACAAATATCCTTAACACCTAAGTCAAATAAAATATATTTATAAAATAAGCTGGATTATCAGTTGCAAGTGTGAGAAATCCATTAAATTTAGCCATATTTTACTTATTATGTAAGAAACCACCAGTGAGTCCAGGGAAAATGTTACTCTATTATATGTTACTCTATTATATCTATCAGAAAGGCAGTGTATTTTTAATAATAAGAAGTTAATCTTCTCTTGTGTGAATTCTCTTTTTGGATCCGCAGATGGGATTGTATAGAATTGTAAATGTGGTTTTTAATTAAAATTGAACACTGAAAATGAAAACAGCTTTGAAGACTCCAATTCTCAGAACCGAGCTTTGAACTAGGAGGGAAGAACAGCTCTCTGCACATGCCTCTCTTCTTGAATGCACAAACATTCCCTTGATCAATAAATTATGCCAATCTATTGGAACACACACACTGGACTGTGAACAAAACACCTACACACTAAGAGCTTGTCATTCCTGAGCTGACACACATCTCACTGACTTTTTTTTTTAAATTTTATGTAATTCTGCTGTTTGTAGGAAACAAAAAAGATTTTTTTTAAAAAATTAAGAACTGTTAGAAGGCGTGGACCATGGATATTATCTGTAGCTATGGCAAAAGTAAAGCCACCAAGAATACAGCAGGGATATGAAAGCATTTCACTTAAGATCACATCTTACTGCTTACAACAGCTCTCGTTCACATTCACACGCCACTACAGAACCCAGACTTCCACAGCCTCCTCCTCAACACTTCAATCAAGACTAGGGTCAAAAACATTGCGGAGTTTGAACTTTCCGTCACGCTTCACAAAGGGGAAAGAAAATCAGACAACAGATCAGAGTAAAAAAAAAAATCGAATCAGAAGAAAATGATTTTTTTGTTCTTTTTATTTATTTACTTATTTTTCTGACGGTTTTGCTTTAACAAGGGTAGAAAAAAAGTGCGGTGAGCAGTGGGGACGGCAATGGAAAACAAGATCACACAACCAAAATAACTTACTACTGGGCTCCTACTGATTTGATCAGAACAAGCGCTTTGTGTACAAATGAGAAAAAAAAAATTTTTTAAGAATCTCTAAAATGGGAAGGAAGGAGACAATTATGGACAAAAATCCTTAAAGTAAAGCAGTAATATAAAAACCATATGGGATACCAAAGTAAAAAGTTCTTTCTCCTGTTAAAGCTAAAAAGCTTTGGCTTGTAAAAGCTGTTATAATGGGATGTTTAAATTTGACAAAGATTGCAAAGTACTTTCTATGTTTGGTGGCTTTCATTGAATATTTTGCAATATATTTGATACTCATACCAGAGTCTTTTCTGTCACTTTTTTTTTTATCTGGATTGAAAGCATCACTATTCCTCAAATAAGTTCAACTGGAGTAACTAAAGAAAATCTGTAATCATAAGCATGGATTTGGGCTATACTGATGATTCACATGGAGTAGCTTGGTGAACCGTCATTAACACTGGAAGTCACATGACTCTCCCTTCTAATCAGTAAGAGTTAAATGACTAGGAAAACAACCAGTGACTATCACAACAGTGCCCAGTGTGCACAGCTCATCCTTCCCTCACTCTACACCTGATGGCTTTTATTTTAAGGCTTGCAGTTTGGTGTCCATCAGCAATTACCCCAGGCTAACGCTATCCTAGCAAAGCCGGAGTTGGGCACTAGCCTACAAAGAGCCAAACACGGGAGATCTGAGTCTTCCCTAAGTCACAGGTTTCAAACTCACTTAGTCCCCTCGTTAAGAGGAGAGAGTGCATCAAAAGGTGTATTCAGAAGGCCAAACCACGTGAGACTGATTTGTTCCTTGCAGCAAGGATCAGGAATCATCCACTTAAGAACGATAGTACTAAAGAAATGACGATGCAAAAATTTGCATTTTCATTCCTTTTGGTGTTGGAATCCCTTCCCTTCTGCTCTCCAAAAAAGAGATTTAAGTGCTCTGTGTGAGTGTAGACCAATCTTTGCTGCCTTTGCAGCTGTAGCAATTAGATGAATATTGCTCACAGTATGGAGCTGGTACCAAGAAACAACATGAGCTGGTTTACAAAAAGATAGGAAACAGACACAAGGCAAACATTAGGACAACCAATGCTGCCAGGAAGCCAAGGCAGCTCCCCAAAAGAAATGGCAGGGAAACTGAACTCTACTGGGGCAGAAACATGCTGAAAGCCACGTGTCACCAACAGGCACCATTCACACCAACGGGTCTGGCAACAGCAATTAGAGAAAGGTTCTACAAACAGCTATGGCACTCTGAGACCTAGAGAGATGATTCATGAATGTTCCCAGGGTCAACAGGACAGGAGTAAGCCGAAGCAGTAGACACCATTCGATGGGACGAAAGCCAAGAATCTCTCCCTTGATCCTTCAACACTGCCTCCGTTGTTAGAGTCATAGCTGAGTGCTTCATAATACTCCGCAAACCTCACTGACACAAATGTTTTTACTTTCCAATTCCAATAGCGATGGCACATACAAATCGCCCTCAAGATGACCATTTCCGTAGAGAAAAACACCTCTAAAGGAGCTTTTATTATTTCTTTGTGCCTGTCATAGAAATAAGCTTTGTCACACACAAATACACATTTTTTTTTTTTTATAAAATGCCCTCCCGCCTGATGGGTATAGAGATTGCTTCTGCTTTTAAAAACAGCAAACATTTCAAAGTGGATAATGAAAGCTAATCTACAAGGTTCCTAGAGAAAGTAGGTAACAGAGCCATGGGGCAAACACATCCTGTGCATACAGGGGGCGCTTCCTGCTCCTGAATTCCTCCGTTTTCTCAAACGAGGTTTTATAAGACAAAACAAACGTGGAGTTTACATCAGAGGACACAATCACAATCAATAACAAATTATCTTTGCTTCCACAGGAGACACCTGTTATCAGTTTAAGGCTGATTAAATGAATACTTGCTATCAACACAGATGACCAATTTCCAAACCAAAGCCATCGCAGTCACCATCTAAGATTGTGCAACCTTTGCAAAACTTCAGAGGTTGGAAGCAGCCAAACTTCACCTAAAGGTTTCCCCAGGGCTAAGGCAGCTGAGGAGTGAGGGTAGGAGAAGAGGGCCAATCTTACATTTCAGTCCAAGTAATTTTTTCAAATGATGCTGCATTAAAGAAAGGTCTTCTGCCTATGTGTCTCCTGGGAATGTCTTCGAGTTGATTATCAAAATCATGGCTATTTAACCACAAGATGTGAAGTCCCTTCAAGGACCCTTCAGTTCTGAGGTCACTGAACTATTTCCTTTGTGGGCGATGAACTGTCATGAATTTTCAGATGGTACAGTCTAAAATGTGTGCGGTGGGCAGAACCATGGTATTAAGTCACTGGAAGGATGAACCTTCATTTTCTGCAATGAAAAAAATCTGTTTCATCCTTGAGGACTCTGCCAACGTGCTACTCCGGCCCTTCATTACGATCTCTCCAAGGCAAGTCACAGCCGAGACAGCAAGGCGCTAGTATGTTCTGCAAAGAGTGCACACTCTGGTTGTGGGCTCACACCGCCGTCACTTCTGTTCAATGCAGCTTCACAAGCATTGTGTGGAAAATTATTATGTGACTGGAAAGTCATCAAGAACCAAGTGAAACACCCAGAGATGGATGATTTACTCAGGCCTCCAAGAAGCTCTGGGTTGCCACAGAATCAGAACCAAGTCTTCCTACTCACTAGCTGCTTGACACTAGAGAAAAAAACATCTCAATTTCTCTGTCTTGGTTTTCTTCTTTAATGAGCTGAAGTAAAAACCATCTGCACCTCAGTGCGTGAATGCAATGAGAACGTACGCATGAAACAGTTCGTGAAGGATTCCACACAAGTGTAAGATGTTATTAAGATGGGGCAGGGGAGGAGACAAGATTTTTCAGCATAGAACAGCTTGATTGGAACAAGAAATCTTCACAGACTGTGCCTCCCACGGTTGGCTCTCAGATGAGGAGGACTTGGAATAACTCCCCAAGTTCACAGTTACATGGAGGTTATGTGGAAGTTTGTTCTGCTGCCAGAGAAGAAACACACAGGGCCGCACGCCTGCTGCTCGAACGCAGGTGTTTCAAACCCAGTACTCTTTTCAGCTTCAGCTGAAAGAAGTCTGTGACTGGGGTGGCTGAAAATGGAATGAGGCAGAGGTCTTTACTGAAAAGTTTGACTGATGTCCTCGGAATGGTGCTGACACAGATAGTAAGCTGTTTGCCAAAGCGAGTTTCTTTGACAGATGGCACCTGTGAAATACTGGACAGGATGGTGATCGGCAGGCTGCTCATAGACCCCCCTAGGCCCCAAGCATGGCCAAAGGAAATTTCCTTTCTCCTTGAAAATGGAACAGCGCAGAAACAATTGTTCATGTCCACTTGGCCTTTCTGGAGATACAGCTGTACAGATATTTGGTCCAGGGCAAAAGTCAGTCTTTCTCATTCTTCCCGTCAAGCCAACCATTCAAATGTTGACCAAACAACTTTATTTTGGTAGGGAACATAATAGAGGGTTGGTCCAGAGAGCAGACCATCTTGAAGAGGAATTCTGGCTCCAACCACTTCACAATAAATACTCCGGGCCACAGTTCTTGGCACATGGCAAAGGCCCATTTATGTTAGCTTCCATTACTGCTGAAGACGATGACAATAATGATTAATGACGTGAGAAGACTCGTGCCAAGGGCTTAACTACAAAGGCAAGAGCATGTTCATTCCTCAGTTGGGAGAAAAAGTGACCTACAGGGCAATATGACTTGTGCTATCAAAGGTGGACCACAAAAACTGAGTTTCAGCCTGCCCGGCACAGTAGCTTAGCAGCTAAAATCCTTGCCTTACACATGCCAGGATCACATATGGGCACCGGTTCTAATCCCGGCAGTCCTGCTGCCCATCTAGCTCCCTTCTTGTGGCCTAGGAAAGCAGTGGAGGATGGCCCAAAGCATTGGGACCCTGCACTCATATGGGAGACCAAGAAAAGGTTCAGGGCTTCAGAACAGCTCAGCTCCGGCTATTGCAGCTGCTTGGGGAGTGAATCAATGGATGGAAGATCTTCCTCTCTGTTTCTCCTCCTCTCTGTGTATCTGATTTTGCAATAAAAAATAAATCTCTAAGAAAAAAAAAAAAGAACTGAGTTTCATTCTTTCTATCTGAACTGTTTCAAGTGCTTGAGTCAATGGATGAAGCTAATCCTCACAGTTACTCAACTGATAAAGCTCTGATGCCATCCCAGGTCACACACAGGGAAACCAAAGGGCAGACAAGGAGCAGTGCTGCGGGAACCCAGAGCAGGGGCAGATACGGCCACCAGGGCAAGGTGCTCGGGTGGTGACTGGCCATGCAGAATGCTTCGTGAGCCTGGTTAAAGGAAGTGCGGACACCAGGCAGAGGCCAAGGGAAGTGACAGGGAAAGCACACAGGCCTTGGGGAGGCAGCCTAGCTGTCTGCAGAGCTGCAGGTCTGGAGTGGAGATGGAGAAGGGTACAATTGGGTTATGTGTGTCCCAGTGAGCAAGGGAATAATCCAGGCTAAGGAACATTTAGCCTATGCATCTCAGGAGGTCCCAGAGGGTATAATTTATCTATAAAATTAATCCGGTTATAGTGCTAAAAAAAATTACACAGGGATCAACTTGAGACAAAGATTAAAGCAGGGATCCATGCTATAGTGCAGCTAATAGAGCCAGTGCTTGCGATGCTGGCATCCCACATGGAAATCCTGGTTCAAAGCTGCTCTGCTCTGATTCGGATCCAGCTCCCTGCAAATGTACCACGGAGATAGCAGAAGCTAGTCCAAGTGCTTAGACCCTGCTACACACATGGGAGATCCAGATGGGGTACCTGGAATAGGCTAGCCCAGCCCCAGCTGCTGTAGTCACTTCGGAAATGAACCAGAAGTTGTGAAATCTCTCGCTCTCTATTACGTCACTGCCTTTCAACTAAAGAAACTGAGACAGAGAAGAAGAGAAAGAAATGGAGACAGGGGTGAGGGGCAGAGAACAGATAGACTAATTGATTTGATTCCAAGTAGAGAGAGGGAGTTAGAGGGTAAGGGAAGAAGAGGTTGTATGAATTTGGTTTCATATTGCAAGGGAAAGCAGAGTGAAGGAAAACTTTACAATAAAAGTATGCTCAGACCATAAAAAGCTGTAGTAATAACTGTCCCAGAAATCCAGGCTCCTTCCAAGGAGTCAGAAAGCCATTGGGTGGACTGTAGGGGAGAAGCCTTTGGCCTTGCAGTGAGGAAACTGAATAAGAGGGCTGCATTCCTTACTGGAGTGCCCGGGTTTGATACCAGCTCTTGACTCCAGCCACTTGATAATGCAGACCCTAGCAGGCAGCAGTGACAAACAAGCAGGTTCCTGGAGACCACAGGGGAGACCCGGATGGTGTTCTCACTTAACGGCTTCCTTCCCAGCCCAACCCAGTCCCTGCCATTGTGTGTATCTGGACAGTGAATTAGTACATGGAAGTGTAGTGCTTCTCTCAGTTCCCCCTCTTCCCATCCTGCCTCCACTTCTGCCTCTCCAGAGCCCATCCCCATCTCTGTTAGCTCGCAAAAAAACACAGATTTTATAAAAGATAGCCATTGGGTTCAGGCCACCAATTCAACGGTTCTTAAAAGCCTAGCCTTTGCTTGCGATCCCGTTGGTGCTGGAGGTATTGCCACACCCAATGCCAATACCACACAGTCCATGACCCATGGCAATTTTGTTTTTTACTGCATCCTCTGTTTCCTGAAAAAAGCCCAGCTCTATTGTACATTCTCTATAGAAAGCAGCAGTTTCTTCAATGTAAATACTTAAAGCACTCCAATGTTTTCAACAAAACCTTTTCATTTCATCATTGCATAACATCCCCGGTGTCTTCCCAAAACCACCACCCAAAAAAATGTTGTACATCTCTCTGGATTTGTGAAGGACTCTTAGTTCTAAGACTAGGCAAAGTCAACCACACTTACAGGGGAGCTTACTTCAAATGCCCTCAAGAAGGAACAGTGACAAATAAGACCGTTCACATGCTCTTGGCTCCCAAACATCTGGCACAAGGCTCTTGTTTCAATGAATATCACAAATGTAACTTCAACATCCTGAGACAATCAAACCTTCCTCCCTCACGACAGAGCTAAAATCCTGAGGGGACGGCAAGTAAACGCTGGCCCTCAGCGATCGGGCACCCATGCACACTGTGTCTGCAGGGAGCCAGGTGCACGTGTGGTAGACCCGCTTCTTGTTATTTTTTTCCCTTGTACAACTCCTGTGTTCCACTCGTATCTGAGAAATGACATTTTCACCCTTTGGAATCACACTTAGCATTTTCAAATTTCCACAGACAAGAAAGCTGGCTTAAAGGCTAAGCCAACTCCCCGTTTTTTAATGCCTAAGTAATGAACTGAAATTAAAAATATAAGGTTTGAATTTTTATGGAAAGTTATTTCTATGCTTTATTCTGTCTTCTTCAATGCTTTCTCTTTTGTCAACCCTTAATTATAATTTTACTTCAACATGACAAAGAAATAAGCAGGTATTTGAATGAATGCCAGTGGTAAAAAAAAATTGGAGGTTTTTTCCTATGACTTAGAAAAAACAAAGGTAAGGAAAGAGGACTAAACCTATTTTATAAAAAGTAAACTGATACCCCAAATTTAAGATCTGGTTTCCAACAGTGCTTCCTTTGCAAACCAGTGTGTGCTCCTGGCATCCATGATCCATTGCTCGCACTGAGCCCTATCTTTTCTCCCTCTCCAGATAGCTTGGACTCCTGCAACCTTCCAATGCGGCTCCACGGGAAACCAGAAACACAATATGCCATGGCCACCTGTCTGCTGCCCACATTCCTTCTTCTACTGTGCAACAGACACAGTGAAACACTAAGCCCTATTAGCAGTTCCACAAAGTCTAATACAGAGGTTGTACTTGAACTACAGCGGCTTTTAAATTTCCTTTTGTCATTTCAAACAAGTGGAATGATTCTGAACAAATTAAAAGAGTCCTGGGAATATGGAAATGGTGGGAAAGAACACGGCCAAGGCCCTGCTTGGTGCCAGGCACACTACACAACCTTGGGTAGTGAAATTTTCCAATCAGGCCTCAGGGGCCACTGCATGCCCAACGCACAGATGAGAAGTGGACACTGTGTGGTGCAAGGCACCGCCGAGTGGGAGGTGAAGTCAAGGAGGGAACTTAGGACACTCTCATTAGCCTGCTAGGAAGACCTGCAAGGCCAAGATGTGTGCCCTCCAGAGAGGCAGGACCACAGAGTCCTGGGTAACAGCAGCTGCTTGAGCTGCCCCCACAAGCAAAGACAACTACCAATCACACACACACACACACAAAAAATGGGTGCAGAAGTTTCTCAATTTTGACTTTGTTGACCAACTCTTTTCAGCACCTTGGCTCAGCAACCGCTGAGGCTCATAAATCACAAAAATCGAGAAAGGATATGTCAAAGAAACGGCAATGGGAAGAGAGAAACTTCTGGAATGATGAGAACCGGAAATATGAGAGCACACACACAAGCCTGACATAATGCATCACTTCAAGACACTCAGAGAAAATGCTAAAGCCGCTGATTTGTACTCTCAGGGTGGATCAATTGTATTGTTTGTAAATGATACCTCAGTCATTTTGTTGTTATGAAAATATCAATGGAAGAAAATCAGACATATGAGCTAATGTACTTGTTTTCAAATAAAGACACCTTGGGTATAAACCCAAGAAAAATGGAAACCTGTGTCTACACTGACCACCTACACACATTTTTAGAATAATGTGAAATGGAAGCAACCCAAATGTCTTTCAACTGACCAGAGTATAAACACAATGTGGCCTAGCCATGATGGAATATCATTTGACACTTAAAGTATATGAAGTGCTGATACAAGCCTACATGGACAGATCTTAAAAACATCATGTTCTGTGAAAGAATCAGTCACCAAGAAAAAAAAGATTTTATTATGATTTTACTTACATGAAATGTACTAAAAAGAGAAATCCATTGAAAAAGAAAGTGGATTAGTGAATAACTGGGCCTGGGGGTGGGGATAGAGGTGTTAATGAAATTGAGGGATGATGGCTCCAGAGTACTTGGTTTTGGAATGAAGGAAATATCCCACAAATGATTACAGGAATGGAAACACAGCTCTCAACACACTAGAACCACTTTAAGTAAGTGATTTATATCACTGGTGCCCAAAACACGTATTTTTAGTACACTGGAGTAGCATTAAAAACATATTTTTGTGTGGAATCCCTCAGTGGGTAAAATGACCCCAATTAATGTCCCTTCACAGAATGTGGACCCTGTAACTGCTGACCACCACCACCAAAGGGACAGTTCCCATCTGCCCTTAGCTGAGGTGGGACAAGCCAGTAGAGAGGTTTACATTTCCTTTCAAGGCTTATTTATTTAAAAACAAAATTATTTATATGCCTTAAGCACAATAACTTATTTCTAATTAAGTCGCTGAATTAATGTCATTCGCAAAAACTGTAACAAGAAACACAAAATAAATATTTCCAAGACAAAAAGTAAATGTATGGAAACAATCTTTAGAACTTTGTTAGATTACAAAGATTCAACTGGAGTGTAAGAATTAGAAACTCAGCTGGCATCTAACAGAATTCTAGGTCAATCTGAAGCTAAAATACAAATACAGCTAACTAAAAATTTTTAATCACTTCTTGAATAAATAGACACCAAATGGAGGAAAATACCATAGATCTGCAATTTTAGAAGGCTTGTAACCATTCACTACTGCTTATGCATAGTCCACATCATTCCAAAAAAGTTTCCCATTGCTCATGTGCCAAGACAAATCTATATCCTGATTAGTCAACAAATATTTATTTATTTTTACAATCTATTTTATTCTTATTGAAAAGTCAGATATACAGAGAGGAAAAGAGAGAGAAAGATCTTTTATCTGCTGATTCACTCCCCAAGTGGCCGCAACGGCTGAAGCTGCACCTGATCCGAAGCCAGGAGCCCAGAGACTTTTCTGGGTCTCCCACATGGGTGCAGGGTCCCCAAAGCTTTGGGCCGTCTTCCACTGCTTTCCCAAGCCACAAGCAGGGAGCTGGATGGGAAGCGGGGCCCCCAGGATTAGAATCAGCATTCTTATGGGATCCTTGAGTGTATAAGGTGAGGACTTCAGCCACTAGGCTACAGTACCGGGTCCATTTATTAAATGGTGTGGAAGGAACACAGCCAGATATTGAAAGAAGCTGCAAAATATTTACACAGTCTCTGCACCCTATGAATGCAACAGTCACACACAGCAATGTTTAATAACATGACCTAACATTATTTACCAGATTTTACATAAAGGATTCAGGTAGTTAGTGGAGTAAGAGTTCAAGAAGCCTACTAGTTAAGGCCAGGGAGGTGGGGGATTTCCAGGGGAGAAAGAATTTGAATTAACTTTCCAATGACTATGACCCAGGCAGGTTCAGAGGAACAAAGGCAGACGCCCTGGGTGATAAAGGCCAATGTATTCTTGGGGAAAGGAGGCACCCCAGTCCAGAGAGAAAAGTAAGGAAGGTTTGAGAGGAGAGTTGAATTTCAGCCTACTTTATTGAAAAGAAACACTAAAGGAAAAGCAGTTCAGGGCTGTGGCAGAAAGGTTACCCAGCAATGGCAGCTAAACAATGGGCAGGACAGCAAGAACACCAAGCCTGACCTTGTCTGCGTCCTGGATCCCACCTCCAGCTGCAGGGGCAGGTGTGCACATCACTGACACCCTACAAGCCTGGACAATGAGCTAAGTCCTAGTAAAAAGATGCATTTATTTTTACTAGAAACACAGATCTACAAGTGAAGGAGAGATAGAATAAAAGATCTCCCAGGTGGCCACAACGGCCGGAGCTGAGCCGATCCAAAGATAGGAACCCAGAGCCTCTTTCATATCTCCCACATGGGTGCAGGGTCCCAAGGCTTTGGCCTGTCCTAGATTGCTTTCCCAGGCCACAAGCAGGGAGCTGGATGGGAAGTGAAATAGGTGGGACATGAACCAGCACCCATATGGGATCCTGGTACGTGTAAGGTGAGGGTTTAGCCTCTGGGATACCTCGTCAGGCACCAACTGATAACCCACCTAATGACCTAGCCTAGCTAGGTCATTAGAGTGTTACACACACCCATGTCTTGTGCAAATTAAGTTGCACTGGGGAGGATTGCAAGTAGACACATTATATAGTAAGAAAAATAGGTTGCAAGGGAACCTCAATCTCAAATATTATCTTACTGTAAGACAAACACTCTGGTATCAAACATAGGCTGTTTATACGCTAAAAATTAAAGTTTATTTGAACGAGAAGAACTCACAAGGGTTCGTTTTTTTCTTCTCTCTCTCCCGCAAGTTCAACCGTTATTTGTTAAGCATAGACTAATAAGTTACAATCCCACCCCTTGAAGGCCACACAGAACAGTACAGAAGATAAATACCAAAAACCAATTAACTGTTATCTGCTATGACGCATGTGATGCACAACTCAAAGTTAGTAAGCATGGAAACAGTGACTAAGAAAACAAGCCCCAACATGGATACCAATTTGTGTCTGTATTTTATCTGATGAATCTTGGTCTGCACTCACCAGCACTTCGTTAGGACAAAACACCCCCAACGGATGCTCTTCAATGAGTCCCAGTTTTTAACATGCACACGGCTTCATGAAAAACACCAATCATGGATGCCACGCTGCTAATGAACCTTATGAGCAATAGACAAACAGTAAATAGTGACTCAAAGTGCAGACCACTCCTGGAAATAAGGATGAGCAAGTGTCAGGCAGAGTGTACACAGTATTTTGCAAGGTCAGGAATTCAGACCTTATTTTTAAGGGAGGAATCAAAAGTCTAAAGGGGACAGAAAAATATATATAACCCAGGAAACTGGGGAAATCTGAAGCTAAGGCAAGATTCTGATCCCACTAACATCCACTTGCAGGGCAAGGCAAGTTGAGCAGGTTTTAAAAAGAGCTCCCTAAGAAAACTAGAATGAAAAAGATCTTTTAAAACTTCACAGAAAAACACAATTACAACTTGAGTTTATTTGGGTACAGAAAATGATATTTAGATATATGAAAGGTCTTGAAGCGGCTAGCATCACCGCAGTGCAGCAAGTAAAGCTGTCTGCTGTGGAAACAGCTTCTCCTATGGGGGCCAGTTCACATCACACCTCTCCACTTCCAACCACCTGCTTCTTGTCTAGGATAAGCTGCAGAAGATGGCCCAAGCACTTGACCTTCTACACCCACGTATGAGATCTTGGAAAAGCTCCTACCTCGTAGCTCTGACCTGGCCCAACCCTGGCCTTTGTAGCCATCTAGGGAGTATACCAGTGCATGCAAGCTTCTCTCTCTGTCCATTCCCCTTTGTAATTCTGACTTTCAAATAAATAAATACATTTTATTTAAAATTCAGAAAGGGCTTCAAAAAACAGTTAATGAAAATGGCAGTGATGGTAAAAGTTCACATAGATTTAACCATTTGGGGACACCAAAATAAAATTATCTCTCAATTCAATTTTCACAAACTGTTTGACATCTCCTCATACTAGGATACACGAGCACAGTCCATGATCAGGGCCCTTTCTAGCCCCTGCAAACCTGTGCTTCTCTCTTGCCTTAATCCCCCCAATGCTATTTTCACCACTCTGTGATGGGTTGCACTCACCAGGACCCCCATGTTCTATTTAAACTGTGGCTGCCAGGATTAGAACTGGACCCCTCAGTTTCCTGATCTAAATGCCGGACTTGTGAGGTAGCCAACTGGGGTTGGGAGCCATTTAGACAAGACAGGAGCCACAGAGTACCCCCCAAGTCACCTCAAGAGCTGTGACATCAGAGCTGCCATCCACAGGAGTGGCAGGCCTTCTCATGATCTAAGCCACCTTCCAGAATGGTTGAGCCAGTAGAGAATCAAGTGAGAGAGCCTACTGAACAAAACAGGGTGCACAGAAATACTGGTTACTCCTGGAAACAAAAGACAAAAACAACTGGACACAACATGACTGGACAGCTGTTAGCCTGGAAAATTACTGGAAGAGGTAGGTTGGTACTAAGAGAATTAGACTTGGCAGTATATCAAATGTGAGTAGGCGAGGATGGATGAATTCTAAGTCAATAACCGTTTTATCACTGCTAACAACTTCCACCTGGCAGGTGCCTGGATTCCTGCCACAACATTTGCTGGCAAAATACATTTGCTTTGTCTCCTGTGCTCTCTGGGTTCTCTGTTTTGAATATGTGCATCCCTCCCTTCTGAGATTGTTATTCTCTTTGTGAGCAGCATAGCCTCTTCTAAAAAGCTTAACTCTAAGTGTACCATAATTTGGGACCGTGCGGACACACATGCAGTTAAGCACATGGCTGCCTTTTTCTCATCAAGAGGCATCTGGGGAAAGAGAGAAAAGGGAGGGAAATCAGGGAAAACTGATTCCAGAATCCAGGAACCATGTCTACAAAGTGTTTAAGCTAATGGTTTCCAGGGTGAAATGCACAGACCCTTCTGAAAGCTCGCCCTCTGTTTTATTTTTTTTTTTTTTTGGTTTTTTTTTCCAGTTGCATAAAGAAACCTTACTCCACTTCTTGGGCTAAGTGCCTACATCATTTCAAGAAAAAAAGAATAATCTAGTACATATGTGGAGCTGGCACAACTCCTGTGAATCCAACTGAAGCCCCTAATCTCTGCATCCTAATGGGCTTAACCATTTTCTGAACAGGGGGAAAATGTATTTTTACATTGGCTTTCCAAGTTTCAGGCAAAACACTTTTTCGCCTTAGGCTTATTAATTCTCCAAAGGAAAAACCCAACTCCTCTTTTACTTCAAGCAGGTTTTCTAGATCAAATGTGCGGTAGTAAGAAAAGGACACCGCACACTTGTCACATTATCCAAATTCCACCAGGCAGGTGTGCCTCTTCTGCATGTGGGACCTCTGGCTAGAGTCATCTCAGCCCTGCCTGGCAAGCTTCTACTCTTCCTTCAACACCCTCAACAAGTATCCGCCATGCTATGAAACCTTTGCCGAACACTCCAAGGCAGATGGATGCCTCTTTGATCGGGAATCCTAGACCCCTCGCATTACAACATCTGACAAATCCATGTTGAGCCGAAAGACGTGCTTCATGTGCATCGTAAGGCAAATACTAGCTGCTAGGCAGACCCTGGGAACCTTGGGCTTGTCCACAGCTATATACCTACGTTTAGGAGAGGATGCAGGATGTTACATCAGTGTCTGTGTGACATGGAATGCTCTGTCCATTTCTCCCTGGCCCATCTCTCTGCTAAAGGGCTGAGTTGAGGGATGGCAGCCTGTTTTATCCACTGGGGTCTGTACAACCACTGCCACACAGCAGGGCATGGAGACAGCAGAGAAGGAATTTCTTTACCTGTTTATCCATCATGCCCTTTCATCCTCTTCATGTACTGGATTGCAGACCCGTGAACACATTCTCATGCCTGGCCTAGAAGCCCTCTGAAGGCCAGATCTTTCGTGACTGTCCAGGTGACAGAGGGATACATTTTCAGGCCAGAAGCTGCTTGAGAGTCAGCCAAGACTATGCAAGATATAAGCAGAAGGGGAAGGCTGAATGAACCAGCCAGGCTCCAGAAACCCAGGACTTGCATTCCAATTCCAGGTCACAGATCACACTGACTACTGCCAGCCCAACTCATTTTTTCCATTTCTCTCCTATCCAGAAGAAATAATGTAAAATTTTTATTCAACCTCCTAGAGGAAATGAAATGGGAACCCACAAGATGGTACACATGAAGACATGAGAGCCTCTCCAACAAGAGGTACTCCATATGTTATTAGTCAAATACAATGTCCAAGAAAGCTAAATATGATTACTTACTTAGTGGTTAGTCACTCAACTCAGAAATGCCACTTTTCATTCATATCTTTCTGCTTCATTGCACTGATGTTTAGCTGAGAACAAGGGCAGTCTGTGAATGATGATCTATTTTGCCATAAATAGCTAAAGAGGGTCACCACCTTCAAGTGGAAAGTAATCAATATTGGGAAATTCAATGGTGGTTACTTTAAAAGTGTAAATTAGGGCCCGGCATGATAGCATAGTGGTTAAAGTCCTCGCCTTGCACACGCTGGGATCTCATATGGGCGCCGGTTCTAGTCCCAGTGGCCCTGCTTCCCATCCAGCTCCCGGCTTGTGGCCAGGGAAAGCAGTTGAGGACGGCCCAAAGCCTTGGGACCCTGCACTCGCGTGGCAGACCCGGAAGAGCTCCTGGCTCCTGGCTTTGGATTGGCTCTGCTCCAGCCACTGCGCTCACTTGGGAAGTGAACCATTGGATTTCCTCTCTGAGAAAACCTTCCTCTCTGTCTCCTCTCTGTATATCTGCCTTTCCAATAAAAATAAATAAATCTTTTTTTTTTAAAAAAGTGTAATTTCGTTGCATCACTGGCTTTCTTGCATTTACCATCCTTTCTTATTCATGGTTTTTTTGGACTGAAGAAGTAACTTGACCTACATGTGTTATGAGGAAAAGAAATAACTTAAGTAGCAGCAAATGAGATACTATTATCACAGTTTAATACGAAATCGCAGTCCATCATTTAAACAATTTGACCCGTGGCAGGAAGAGGAAATTTCCACAGACATTCTTAAGGGCTTCAAAACATTTCTCAAGCTATCAAATGAATAATTAGATGTTCCTCAAGGTCTTTGTATTCTGAAGGGGGAGATATTTTCAGAAAGATATAATTCCATGTCCCTGCTGTTTTGATATTTGCTGCTAGTGAAAACGGGGCCGAGTTTTAGGCAATGACTGATGTAGAAAGCGTACAGAAGGTCCTGACTAATCAATAGCCCCTTCTTGTAGAGCACGCGAATGTGTCCTCTTGGGTTAGTTTCACAGACATTCTGGAGAGTCTCCACCCACATGGCCCCTCCCTGTAAGGCAAGCAGAAAACCCATCTGGTGAGCCACAACTCCAAATCGTCTTTATCAGTCGTGATCTCAAGAACAGATGTCTGACTTGGGAAGGAAGCTCAGGCATTTGCCTCTGCCGGCCTGGAAGGCTGGAGATGGTCCCTGGGGCATAACTGAAGGAAGGGCACGCGACTATGGCAGAGGGGCGGCAGCTGGTGTCGGCAGTGAGATGGTGCCAAGGGATCTGAAGGTGCTGAGAGGAGAAGGACGCCAGCAGACAGCACAGCAGAGCTCAGGGCCTGAAGGCAGCTTCCTAGAGCCTGTCCCTTCCTAGGTCCACGACCACCCACACCCCTGTTCCTCATCCCCACCAGTGCTGATTCCCGTGGGTTCTGGTTACCTGTCACCAACAGAATCAAAAGAGGATTTTATGAATCAACCTAGGTCGCTTGGCAACCCAGGAAGAGAGCTGTGCTATGAAGTTCTAACAACAGTGACACAGCAATGCCCAATGACAGTTTCTGAATATCCAGATTAAGACAGTGCCCAGGGCCCGGTGCAGTGGCGCAAGTGGTTAAGGTCCTCGCCTTGCACGCCCCGGGATCCCATATGGGCGCCGGTTCTAATCCCGGCAGCCCTGCTTCCCTTCCAGTTCCCCGCCTGTGGCCCGGGAAAGCAGTCGAGGACAGCCCAAAGCTTTGGGACCCTGCACCTGTGTGGGAGACCCAGAAGAGGCTCCTGGCTTCGGGTCGGCATAGCATCGACCGTTGCGCTCACTTGGGGAGTGAATCATCGGACGGAAGATCTTCCTCTCTGTCTCTCCTCTCTGTATATCCGCCTTTCCAATGAAAAAAAATAAGAAAAATAAATCTTCCAAAAAAAAAAAAAGACAGTGCCCAATTTCCTTGGTTGGGATGAGTCCGAGCTTGGCCTAGTAAGGAAAAATGAAACAGAGTCAGATGGCCAGAAAAAAGTTGCCAAAGGCTTTGTATTTATAACCCACAAGGCCATTGTGACCACAGTCCCCAAGCTGGACCTATATACTCTGCTCAGCAGGGTACCAGGGCCTACAGGATCGCGGCATCATTGACCACACGGGCTCCACATCCAGACTCCTCAGGCTGTAATGATGAAAGAATGGTGTTTGGTTCTTTTTCTATTTGCTCTGTTGTATATGTGTATTCTAATCCACTAGGGTCTCATAATTTCATAAAACATAAAACTACAGTATATTTCATGCCATAATAATTGCAAGTATTTTCAATTTTATAAATATTATAAAGCCTTATTTAGCTTCATACAGTTTCAAAAATACCAATTTTTAAAGATTTATGTGGATTTTTTTTTTTATTGGAAAGGCAGATTTACAGAGAGAAGCAGAGACAGAAAGATCTTCCATTTGCTGGTTCACTCCCCCACTGGCTACAACAACAGGAGCTGAGCCAATCCAAAGCTAGGAGCCGGAAACTTCTCCTGGTCTCCCACACAGGTTCAGGGTCCCATGGCTTTGGGCCATCCGCTACTGCTTTCCCAGGCCACAAGCAGGGAGTTGGATTGGAAGCAGAGCAGCCGGGACACAAACCTGGCCATATGGGATCCAAGCAAGTGCAAGGCAAGGAGTTAGCCACTAGGCTGTCAGACAACCTCCCCACCTCTTTTTTTTTTTTTTTTTTTTCAAACACCATGCATGTTGTTTGTTGTCAATTGCAGCTCTCTGGGTAAACAGTAAACTGGATACCTTATTGGAAAAAACTAAAATGGGCATTCACAAAGCAACATTTTGGGAGTTCAAGTGCACCTAAATTGTTCTTAGTGCCTTTGGTAATGAAAACTGAAATCCAGACCACTCACACCAGGGAAGGGAGGCTATGCAATGCTCTGCTTGACTGGATGTGGCCATCAGAACCTGGGGAAGGTGCACGTGTTTTCTACTCATTCCACAGCTTTCACATCCATGTCCACACTTCATTTACAACCATCTATTTCATAAGCCATGGAACTCTTCACTGCTACTGAACTCTGCAGAAAGGCAAATATTCACAACCACGATCAGATGGTGAACCTTTTCCTTGGCATGTTTCACAGTGAGGAAAAATTAATTCTTAATCTTTCATGCACAGCCATCTGAAAATACAGATTTCTTTCCAATACTCACTACCACAAATCAAGTGACCACTACTAGTGATTGTTATAGGTTGCTTTTTAAAGAAATAAATGACTTTCTTAGATTCTAGAACATTATCAACATCACTGAAACAACATATTTTCAAATTTTTGGAAAACTATATGAAGTGTAAAAAATAAACAAAACACATGCTGGGCATGAGGCAGCCTAGGTCATGAATGGATCACATAAATCCGTCCTGTGGCTCCACTCTCCCTTACAAGAGAACCACATACTTTATCCTCACAAGATTTTACATTATAAATCGTGTATAAATATATGTATCCCAAGAATTATGTGCAGAAAGGTACTCTCTGAGGGAAAGAGCAAAGAGTATCAGCCAGTATCAACAATGTGTGAAAGAAACCAGGCTCAGAGGAACCAGGAGTCGCAGCTGGACTCCGCACGGGTTGACAATGCCCGGGACAGTGCCAAGGGTAATGATTGATAGCTTACAGGGCTCAAAAGTCTGAGGACCAAACTGGCCACCCAGCAGCCACCCCTGCAGCCCAAGTCTTGCCACGGGATGGGAAAGAGCCAATCAGGGGTGAAACACAAGGTAATAACACAGTCTCTGTCTCTTCAAGTTGGGGCCAATTCCTAGAATTTGATATTTGGGATTTTGTTTGAGTCTATATGCTTTCATTCATCTGTTTGAAGAAGCTGGAACTGAGAAACACGGATAATTTAATTTTCTTACCCTGGCCTGATCAAAGTCAATCCAATTAGCTACCTGGATCAGGGTCAAGCAGAGTTCCTAGAGAAGACCAGATGATGCACACGTTTGGCTTTGTGGGGTACCTGGTGCCTTTGAAACTACCCATTCTGATGTTTCTGTCTAAAGACAACCTATAAAAGGGAAGGGTGTGGCCGAGGCCCAATAAACCCGACGTACAAAGCTGTACACGGTGTTGGCCAGATGTGGTCCGCAGGCTGTACGCTGCTGGCTCCTGATATGGATTTCTGAAAATATACCTCAGGTTCTGAACATTTATTGCCACAGCCTTGATCCTTCTTTAAATAACATTTCTTTTACTTTTTAATTCATTGATTTACATAAACGCCAGAGAAACAGATCTGACATCCACTGATTGTATTCTCAATGACCTACAACAGCCAGGGCTGGGTCAGCAATGTAGCCAGCAGAGTAGGACTCAAATCAGTTCTCCCACACTGGTAGAAGGGACCCAAACATGTGAGCCACCAGCTCATGCCTTCCAGGGTACCCATGATCAGGAAGCTGTGTCAGAAGTGGAGAAGCTGAAGGTCAAACTACGCACTTGCATATGGGACACAGACATCCTAAGCACCAGCTTCACAAATCAGTGCTCACCCCCACCACTGATGCCTTTAACAGCACACCCAGACCTATGCTCTCCACTACTACCACTCCACTGTCCACCTGTTACCAATCTCTACAACAAAGGTCACAGCATAGTCTTCTCCTGACAGAATGCTCTTGGCCTGGAGTAGTGCCCAAAAGTCTACTTCATAAACATTCCTGGGCCCAACACAGTAGTCTAGTAACTTGTAGTTCCACAGGGTTGGGCCCACAGAATCCACCCCAGAACCTGGGTTCTTTCACATGCTGGCTGGTATCATGGCCCTGTCTAACGTGACCCATTCCCTGATCTGACACTCATTGTCAGGTACTGGGATCTAGACCTGCCAGACAGGCCACAGCCATAGCTTGCATGTTTACTGGCGTGTGGTGGTCAGCCATGTTCCATGCTAACAACCCCAACCCAGGACTCCCATGTGGGCTGGTGCATCAGTCTGACCCATAAAGATCTTCAGGTCTCTCCTCTCCAAACTACCAGGTCTCAGTCCCCTCGCTTACCTGCAAGCACAGTGGGCCTGTCATTGGATATCCTTCAGGATTCATTTCTCACATACAGTGGTCTTATCGGTGGCTGTTCCTAGGGACTAGAGACAGATCAGGCCAAATAGGGCTACCATATCTATTGGTCTGCATGTAAACTGGATCAGAGAAAAGCCAGACTGGGCAGACTGTACCTACTGGTACATGCATAAGCCAAAAGGGGTGAATATTGGTAGAGCTTTGCTGTGGCATCAGCAAGCAGATACTGGCAATGGGGGGAAAATCTGTCCAGCTAAACTGCAGTACCACCTGCAGAATGCAAGATCCAGGAGTGGGAGTGATACCATTAGGGAAACAATGGGCACCTCCTTTTTGGGTTGCTACTCTGACTGGTGAGCATGAGAACCAGGACTGGAACAGGCATGGCTAGAGAGTGGCACCCACTGGCACATGTGTGGGCTAGATAGGGAGACTGGTTGAGCTGAACTGGGCTTCAATGCCAATTGACGTGTATGAGAGCTGAATGGGATGTGGGACAGACTGGACCAGTCTGCTGTACATACTGGCAGGCATGGGAACCAGGGTAGGGGGTGGACCTAGTGGGGGTTATTGCAGGTCGCTCGAACTAGGATACAACTCCCACTGGTTTGTGTGGGGGCCGAGTGTGCAGTGGGCAGGATCGGACTGGACTACAACATCCATTAGCTTGTGTAGAAGACAATGCTGGACACAAATGACCCAGCAATTGCAATTAATAGTATGCGTGTAGGCTGATTTTGGGCGACAGATTGTACTAGACCCCGTATTGGCATGCACACACAAGAAATCAGGTCTGGGATCACCTCAGATGAAATTTCTTTGGGAATCCCCACAACTGAACTGCTGAACTGAAAACTCCAACCATGGAGAAAATTATAGGTTGCACCATCTGACAGTGGAATGCATGTGTCAGAGCTGGGCTTCCTCAGTGGCTCAGACGGAGCAGTAGACAGCATATCTAGTGGACAGATGCATGTGGAGGATATGACAGTACACTGGAACCTGCAGAGGACACCTGGTACCATAATAGAGGACGAAGGACAGAACAAATTGATCAACTACCCCAGCCAAGAGTTGGCAGAATTTCCTGGGCAAACGGAAATTCTAAGGTGGATTATGTCAGCTAGTGGAGTCTGGAGAGATTTCATTGTGCCTAGGATGCCGTGATTGGCAGCAATACAGAATTGTTGAACTATCAAAACAACTTGAGCAGGACCCTTGGAGCATGCCCCACACTGGGGACCCTGGGATGGCGGGGAGGCTGGGTGTGGCTTTTCCCTTTATCCCCCCACCTGATACAGGAAGGAAAAAAGAGAATGTTAATACAACAGTTTCACCCAGTTTCCTCTAGCCTTTGACCCTTCACATCCTAATCAAATATGTAAAAATTATCAAAAATAAAATTTATACAAATTTTAAGAGTCATAAGTTCATCATTCAGTTATTTAAGTTTATCATGGCATTATAGACAATGATAGAAAGTCCAGCATCCTATTGTCAAGATATATTTAACTGTTTCATTGGGAGTCCCTATTTTATTTCGGAGTAGGGATGTATTCTGCAATGAGTCTCTACTTCACAATATACTTGCCTCCATTATACAGTTCCTGTAGACAAATACAGATATATACACGCTAAAGTATATATCTACTGTTCTTGTATTATGCATGAAGCTTGCCTTATATCAGAGAGAATATATGATATTTTTCCTTTTTGGATTGGTTTGTTGAACTGGGCATAATGGTCTCTAGTTGGGATCACTTGGTTGCAAATGGTAGAATTTCATGGGTGATTTCTATTTTTTTAATATACTATTTCCAAATACTGTTGTTTGGGAAATGTCAGGCCCAAGAAGATACAGGACATTTCTTCACTGCAGGATATCTAGGGAATGCACAGTAATGAGCGTTTCACTTCTCATCTGTGCTTGATCAAGGACCTTTGATTTCCCAAGTACCAGCGGGAACTCGTGTTCCAGGAGAAACACCTTGGGAAATGCTTCCCACACGACACGATTCTTAGCATGACATAAATTATCCTGTATAATCCAGCCGTGAGCTACACGGAGATCCCAGATTCACCACAGCGCACCTGCTGCCACATTCCCTCAACCCGCACACCACAAGCCGACGGGCTGGCAATTTCTCTCTCTCTCTCTCTCTCTCTCTCTCTCTCACTCTCTCTCTCTCTCTCTCAGCTTCAGCATGTGCTTTGGCAGCCACCTGAGCCTGACAAATATGCACTGCTGGGGCCAGGTCCACCTTTCAGTAGCCACTCCCATAAATTTCATCTCTTAGGCCTTTGCACTCAGAGAATATTTGGAAAAACAACTCAGTCATGCCATATGGTTTGATTTAGTGTTTGCCTGATCAAATGAGCAATAGGATCTCACGGAAAGCTTTACTTCCCATTTGAAATCATGTCCGCGGATGGACCTACTGTGATGACAGATTCTGAATCTATTCCCCATTAGTTTCTCCAACACACTCAGTATAATAATAGGCAATCTCGTACACAAATGTACACATTAAGAACATTGTAAATGTACTGCCTCATTCCATATTATTTATTGGGGACCTCTGGGACAAGCCTAAAAAGATGACTGAATAGAAAGTTTTGAGAAGTGTTTATGGGAGGCAATAAAGGGAAATATCAGAGAAAGAGATAGATCCAAGAACCAGTCCAGTGAATACCAAGCATAAATTGAAGAGGGATTGTCTCATTTGTTTCCCAGTGTCCTCCCTCTATCTTTAGATTGTCATTAATTCAATAGCAGCCAATAGCTTGGTTCTGGTTGAGTGTTCCTGGTTCATAGCCAATTCCATGTACCAAGTACCAGAAGAGGAATTAACCTATTAGTTAGGTAAATTAACATAACCCAACACCAAGGCTGGAGAGAACACCACAGCCATTCTTCAGAGAAGGCGCCAGGATCCAGCAGGGAGCCACTGTCCCTGGCTCCTCCACTGTAGATGCTGCCTGTTTCAGAAGATTGTTGGGAGGGCCACAAGCTACTTTTTATGCAAGGCTCTGCCTATAAAGCACCTTAAGGCAGCATCACCCTAATTTTAGAGAGGACAGAACCGAGGCATGGGGACCTGCAGCGGCCTGCCTGACAGACCCCCTTGAACGCTGACTGGTCCTGCCAAAGTCGTCCTGGTAGTCAGAGGGAGGAAGTACCCCCTCCTTCAACAAAACCACACATTCTGCCTCCCAAGGAAATCACTCAATTCTAGACTGAGAGATAAATAATATATTTTTTTTTTATAAATCCAAGCTAAGAAAGCAAGATCAGTCCCCTCTTCACTGCCCCTTGTATGGAGCTGTAGTTCCAAGGCATATTACTTTAAAGAAAAAAGAAAGGATTTTTACAGCAATTTTAAGTTTACAAGAATATTGACAGGAAAGAACTGAGACCTCTTGCATACCAACTCATGCTCCTCAACCACCCCCACAATTTTTCCTCTGTTGGTAACATCTTGTATCAATGTGGCCCACACTTGCATGTTACAGTGGATGTCCCGAGCTATTATTAACTGAATTTCACAGTCTACCTGAGGACTAACTCCTCAAGTCCTACAGTCTCTAGATTTTGACAATCATTGCACGGGTACATGAACCCACTATCACAGTATCTTACTTAATAGTTCCTTAGCCTTAAAAATCCCCTCTACCAATCCATCCGTCCTCTCCCCAGACTTCTCCCTGTTGCTTCCATAGACCCATAGTCTCCAGAAAAGTATGGCTAGAATCAGCTTGCAGCCCTTCCAGAATGGTTCTTTCACTTACTGCAGCAGTTCTTTCACCTTAGTCACTGAATAACACACCATCCTATGCAGGTGCAACAGCCTACCCATTCACTCACCAAACAGCACCACTGCTGGATCACACATGATAGAGTTGGACTATGGAGAGTCTGATAAGAAATGGTCCATCTGTCTTTCAAAGTGACCGCACAATTTTGCATCCTCAACACCACCACCACAACCACAACCAACAACAGTTCTGTTGCTCCACTTCTGTGTCAAAATTTGATGTTATAGCGCTGTGATTCTTAATGAAAAACCTGAAAGTCATCACCTGCTATTGAGAAATGCACCGGTTGTGTTCCAAGGGGGCAAGATTTGATATTCAACATACTGGAATCCATATAATAGTGACTTATTTATTCCATACTTTGAATTTTTAAATATTCTTTAACTCCCGCTAGTCCCTGAACAACATACTGGTCCTGAAAATAGAGTGTTGAATGGCTATGGAGTTCCAGCACTCAGAGCTCACAGTGTGACACAGGTCAGGCTATCCGCACTCGAGGTGACACCACATGACGACAAATCAAGGATAAGGAATGAGCCAACAGTATGCAACTCATTATAATAGAAAATTAATTGTATTTATCTGCGGGAATTACAGAGAAAGATCAGCCATCTGCAGGTTTGCTCCTCAAATGGCCACAACGGCAAGGGCTGAGCCAGACGAAATCAAGGAGCCAGAAGATCCTTCTGGGTCTCTTGGATGCATGACTGTAAGATCTTGCGCCACCCATGCTGTTGTCACAGGCCCCTTAGTAGGGAGCTAGATCAGAAGTGAAGCAGCCAGGACTGCAACCTGCACCCATAGGGATGCCTGCAATGCAGGCATCAACTTAACCTGCAAGCTCTGAGAGCGATCACCTTTCACAGTGCACTCCAAATCACAGGGACACCACAGGAGGAGGTCCAATACACATTTCTAGGATGGCAAAACAAAACCCCTACACTTCTTACCAACAGTGTTTTTGCAAAGTCTTCTGGAAGAATTTGTCCTGCCAGAAAACCCAGGGGAAAAAATGACCCTGGAGCTCAGGCAAAAAAAAAAAGCTCTGGAGATTTCTCAATGAGGAATGTTTATCATCTCTGCAGGTGTTCTGAAAGGCAAGAATGATATAGGAATGCAAATTTTTTAAAGGACTACACTGTTACAGACATTAAAGAGATCTACACCTCAGTTTCAATAAACTGCAATGACAGAACTCATGCAATAGCCCTTCACATCGCTTATATTGTACTTAAGCCCATTGCCACATCTACCCCTCATCATTTCAGACAACGAGTTGGCTCTTCCATGCAAGTGGCATCTGCGGGCCAAGAAATATTATTTACAAAGGGTTTCACAGTGACAGGAATGTAGTCCCTGCAAGTGGCTGCCAAGACACAGCTCACCACACTGTGTCAAGGTTAGACCTCAATGCCAATGAAGATTCATTAGGCACAAAAACTGAATCAGCAGTGTCTTTGCAGTGACCCAAGTCTTTGTTGGCACAAGTTCTCAGCAGAGAGGAAACTTGAAGCTAACAGGCAGTTGGAAATGCATATGCAACACAAAAATGACAGAAGAGCAGCCCATGCTGCAAAGATGAATAAAAGGAATAACTACAGTGGTTTTGAAAAATGTCACCCCATGAGCTTAGCTCCCTTTCCTTCCATGAGTTGTCTTTAGGGAAGACAAAAAACTCACACGAGGGGTCGGTGTTTTGGCACAAGAGGTATCAGAATGCTGGTGCAAGTCCTGGCTGCTCCACATTCAATCCATATGAGCATGGGAAGGAAGCAAACTATAGGCCAAGTGCTTGGGTCCCTGAAAGTCAAATGGGAAACTGGATGCAGTTCTGGTCTTCTGGCATTGGCCTAGTCCACATCTGGTTGTTGTGGTCACTTAATGGAGTGGACCAGTGCAAGGAAGATCCCTGCCCTTCTCTCCTCCCTCTGCTGCTCTGCCTTTCAAATTGATAAATAATTCTCTTACTACAGTGTTGGGGCTAGTGCAATAGCTCAATTGGCTGATTCTCAGTCTTCAAGCACTGACACCCCATATGGGTGTTGATTCAAATCCCAGGTGTTAAACTTCCCATCCAGCTCCCTACTAGTGGCCTGGGAAAACAGTAGAGGATGGCCCAAAGCCTTGGGACCCTATACCCGTGTGGGAGACCAAGAAGAAGACCTGCCTCCTGGCTTTGGATGGGCTCTACTTCAGCCATTGTAGCCCTTTTGGGAGTGAACCAGCAGATGTAAGATCTCTGATTCTCCTTCTCTCTGTAAAACTGTCTTTTCAATGAAAATAAATATATTTTAAAAAATAATACAATGTTCACCTTGGCCTTGTAAAGAGCTACTAAGATTTCAATGTAAGTTACCCTTCATGACTGTACAGGTGTTTCTGCAACTTGTTAGATTAAACCAGGATGCAGCTGATACTAACCTGACCTGTGCACCTGAAAATACTCTCTGAACCCAGAACTTAGCAGCTTCATGGTCACTGGCCCCAGCGTTCAGAGCGGTCAACAAGAACTGGACAACAAAGACATTGATTATATGAATGTATTTCCACAAGTTCATGGAACAAATGGAATGAAAAGCATAAAATGGAGAAAAGCAAGAAGTAAAAAACGAAATCTTGATTGTAACTTTTTTTCATATTTGGAAAAATATGTATCATGAAAAAACTCTGTAGGGATTTCACTTTCGCACTATAATAAGATTGTAATTTTACATGCATTTTTCCGTGAACTTTTGGAAGTATCCTAAGCACAATGGTGTTTCTGTCCTGAGGGGATAAGGTAGAAAAGCTATATTGTCCACTAGTCCACAGGCTTTTCTCCTCTCTTCCTTACCTGTAAGTTCTTCCTGAGAACTTGACTTAACAATCATCCTCCATCTCTTCCTGGCTCCTTCCCTGCGCTTAAGCCTCATAGAAACAAAAACATTTTTAAAAATATATACATCTCTACCTACCCGGGGACTGAAGTTCACGTGCCCAAGGCACAACTGTAGTCTGCAAAGCAGTTTAGGATGTGTCATTTGGGTCTCTTCCTCAACTCTCCAATCCCACTCCCTCACAAGCAACTCACCAGCAACTCATGATACCCTGCCTATGGGGACCCCATTCTGAGACCTCTTCACTGATGAACACAACAGCACCCCCTGTTGGCCACTACCCACACTCTCACACCAGCAGTCTCGTCTCCACTCTACAGCCAGACTGTTAAGAACAGGAAACCCATCTTATATGGTTTGAAACACCTGAATGGCTTCCAGTTGTACTCGAAGCATAAGCCGTATTTTCACCTCCTCAACCTCACCCTTCCCATCATTCAGCTCCCAGAATCAAAGGGGTCATTTTTCTAGAGAAATGGATCTTCATCCCTACTTGAAAGAGACCATCCATTCTCTCATATTGTGCTAGTTTCAGTCTCTGAAGCTCACTTACTACCATTTTCATGTGCACAGACACGCAAACACACACACCATTGAGAATAGCATTTCCAATGCAGTGACCAGAGGTATGCCCAGCACTGAGAAGTCCTCTGTAATACATTTTGCTGAAGAAGTGCTATGCTAACACTCAATGAGTCTAACACAGGCACTTTCCTCCCAGACTCTGCAGCTAACTTTTATTTTTGTTGTTGTGAGCAGATGCTACACCAACTGACTTTTATGTAAAGGCTGTGTGTCCATGAATGCTGGAAGCCCACAGCACAATCAAGTAGTCCAAGCAGGCAAGGTCTTAGATCTCACACTCCAGTCACGGAGCAAAATGACAAGTACAATTAAACTCAATATTTAAATAGCTTTATCCTTTACTTTAAATTGATGTTGCATTAGTTAAATTGGGTTTTGCTAAGAAGTCAAAGCAGTCACAGAAAACCTGGAATACACAATAAAGAGATTCAAGCACTGTGGGGGAGCCCAGGGGTAGAAACCACTGAAACCCATTGAACTTGCAGCTCACCACAGCACAGTTTGTCATTTTTTATTATACATTTTTTTGTTTTGTTTTAGGCTTTTAAAAGAAATCCTTCAGACTTAATAAGCTTTAAAATGATGGAAACACTAGTCATTGTTGACTTTTGCCCATGCCTCAAATTCAATTTAAAAGAGATATCATCAGGGGGCTAAAAGGCCCTGGGCTGTACTTAAAACAATAGTAAACGAGATCATGTCTCCTTAATTCCCTCTGTGAGTGTGTGGCAGCCTTATAAAGTGCACACCGATGCCAGTAATTCCAAGGAGAAAAATTCCTCTGTTTCCAAGATCCGATCCAAAGCAAACACTGCACAGCACACACGGGTAGGTGTTGAGGGGCTGGAGGGCTGAGATTTATGTGCAAAGATGAAAAGACATTGATGGTGTATAGCTTGGCTAAAAGGACATGATAACTGCCCTTAAATATGTGACAGAGTAAACACCAAAGGGGAAGGAACATAACAGCCAAAGTTACACAAAGAAGGCAATTAGTGGTAATGGGAATCCTGAGCAAACAGGCAAAAAGCAGTCCTGGCAGGAAGACCTCCTAGATGGCATAACAGTTCTCCTTAAGCCAGGACCAAGCACTACCCTGGGGACCTTCCCTGAGACTCCCTCCCACACACACCCCACATCCCCCAGAGCAACTTCCAAACGAGGACAGGATGGCAAGAAGCCCAGGTCTGCAGGGAGGAGGCTGGGTCAAGGCTGCGGCCTCTCCTCACCCACCCCCGCCCTGCCACCTCCACCCTGCAGCCTGCAGAGAGAGAGAGAGAAGAGGAATGTCTCCACAAGGTCATTTCAGGATCCAGAGCCGGAGCTGAGGCTGGGGTTTTCATGTACGACTCCAGGCTCCGGCACGGCTGGAGAAGACACAGAGGGAGGTGCGCTGTGCTGGATGAGCCCCGCACGCTGCCCTCTATTCTACTTTTGTTTTAGATCTGTGGTTCCCAAAAGCCAATGAGGATCAGAAAAACGTGGGAAATGGGAGAGGAGGCTAGGGGCTTTTACAAATACCACTCTTGGTGTCTGCATAATTAAGTACCTGGACTAGGACCACACAGCTGGGGGGAGAGTGCACAGGCTGAGGTAAGAATTAAGCCTATGTCAGTCAGCCTCAGAGACTCCATTCCCTGTTGGTGGTCAGGGACCACCAGGAAACATCAACCTTTCCCTGAGATCACAAAGCCCCACCCACCCCTCTTGTGCTGTTTCTCCAGAGCTACACATTCTGTTTCCCTGCTTAGCCTCTTACTGTGTAGTAGCTGTAGCATAGCAGCACTATGGCAGATCTGGAAACTCCTAAAAGTACCTGTTTCAAACAGCTGCATCTCCTACTGCCTTCCTACTCACTGTCACAGGCAGGGGACCTACTCAGAACTCCAAGCTGCAGGAGTTCCATTCCTCACAGCACTGTTCCCCCCTGCAGCCTGAGGAGCCAGCAACTACCTGATCCAGACAGGAGCCTTGCAAAGCCTTAGTGGCCGCTGGTTTTGTGTAGAGGACTTTCACATACCCTGTGGACCATTTGCTGATGAACCCCTGAAGTACAACTAACGTCCCCCAAGCTGATGCCAGTATTTGTCACATGATGCCCATCTTTTCAGCTTCAAATCACATTAATAGGTATTTATTGAATATCTTATAAAAGCAATGGTGGTACTGCTATTAAACAACCATCTCTGCCTTCAGTTGTACTGGACCCCAGCACTCTGTTCTCACCACAATCTAATGAAGTTAAATGCAACTACCAACTCCATTTCATAAAGGATTCGTGGAAACTTACAGAAACAAAGCTGCTTATCGGGTATACAAACACAGAAGAGGGGAGCCAGAAATAGACATCAGATGCTCCTGTAATGTTCTGACCTCTTGTCTGAATTCCCACAGGGTCAAGTACAAGGAGCCTACAAAAACAAAATATGCAGGGAAGATCATCAAGGGTCTTGAGGACCAGGTTGAAGGTTTAGGTCCAGGCTCTGAGAGAAGTGTAGCATACGGGGAGCTGGACTCTAGAGAGGGAGGATCCAATATGGGTTAGGATGAACCAGCAGAGCAGCTCGGATTCCCCATGTAGACAACTTCGAGTGCCATGATGAGGTATCCACATTCAATGGTAAAGCATGGAGAAGCCAAGACAAACCGGAGCAAAGATTGATGTAACTGGGATGTGCATTATACAGGTACCTGGCAGCGGGGCATGGTCGTAAATGTGGGCAGAGAAGCCATGACAGAGACTTTGGGAAAAGTCTCAGCAGAGGGTGACACGCGTGGTGCGGGCAGCAAGTCTGAAGAAGTGAGCAGCCTGCTTGCTCAAAGAGCGTCTTACCTCGTAACACACCACTGAGAGGAATCACTCTTTAAAATCATCACTCTGCAACCACCCTGGATTACTAGTCTTCAAACAAGGAGAGAAAGCTGACAAGGTAAGTATGATACAAAGACTCCTGAGCAGGGAACTAATGAACACACACACACACACACACACACACAATCTTCTGCCTCCTAACAATCTTCTTCAAGTGCTTTCCTGAGTCATGACACATTTACAAACAGCACAAGAACAACAAAAAATGGTTACAGGCAGGCAACAGTGACCATCTAACAAGAAAAGAGAGAAAATGTCAGATTCAACAAGACCAAAGCAGTGCGGAAATGGATGACCCAGAAATAAATAGCCCATATATATCCTTACTGTGTACATATACCCAAAAAGGAAGCTAAAAGTAGTAAAACAGGGCCAGAGAAGGCATAGTAAATCATAAAGCCACTTGGGTAGACAGATATGTCCTTCCCTTCCCACCACTCCCAAATTCACACTGTACGAGGTGGAGTCATCAAGTGTCTAGAAGGCTCACTCCTGCACATCTTCCCAACACGTGAGCAAGACGACACAACGTGGTCAGTACTGAGATTGGACTAATCAGCTAGAAGCTTTCTAGACATTGCTGACTGAACCCATAAAGCATGCCCCCAAAGGGAAAGTGTGCACTATTTTTTACTTCGTTTGGAAGAACCTGAAACAGCCCACACCTCTGCAGTGCGTCCTGTGAACAGGAACCTTGAAGTCCTAAGTGGGACTCTCACGGTCCCATGATCACCAGACCTTCGGTTCACAGAGAAAAACGGCCATGCCTATCTTCTTGACTTCTCTCTCTCTCTTGGATTCTGGAATAGAATGCTAAATAGATGTTTAATAAAGGTCAGGTTTATTTTTTTAAGAATTATTTATTTTTATTGGAAACACAGATCTACAGAGAGAAAGACAGAAAGATCCTCCATCTGCTGGTTCACTCCACAAGTGGCCACAATCACTGGTCCTGAGCTGACCTGAAGCAGGAACCAGGAGCCTCCTCTATCTCTCCCACGTAGGTGCAGGTTTCCAACACTTTGGACCATGCTCCACTGCCTCTCCCAGGCCACAGTAGGGAGCTGAATGGGAAGTGGAGCAGCCAAGACACAAACCAGCACCATATGGGATGCTGGCACATACAAGGTGAGAATCCAGTCATTAAGCAATTGCACTGGACCCTAAAGGATTGATGACTAATAACAAATGAAAATGTGATCTTTCCCAATCAAGAAAATACTACTCAAATATCTATTTAAACAAATAACAGTATCTAAAGCTACAATGCACAATTTAAAACTCATTTGGAGTTTATAATAAGATAGCATAGTTGTAGAGAATGGCAATGTGGCAGAGCAAGTAAAGGTACCACTTGCAGTGTTGGCATGATGTACAGGCATCAATTCATGTCCTAGTTGCTCCACTTCCAATCCAGCTCCCTGCTAACAGCCTGGGAAAAGCAGTGGAAGATGGCTCAAGTACTGGGGCTCCTGACAGTCATTTGGGAGACACGGATAAAACTGCTGGCTCCTGGTTTCAGCTTTGCACAGCCATGACTGTTGTAGCCATCTAGGAAGTAATCCAGCAGAAGGAAGATCTCTATTTCTCTGTGTGTGTCTGCTTGTCCATCTCTGTGACTCTGATAAATAAATAAATCTTAAACAATAAAAAAAGAGTCATGACTGGACAGGGCAACACCTAAGGAAGTCCAGATCTGAGCTGTCATCTTGGGAGTACATCATGGACTTCTGGGCGGTGAGAATTCTCAGGACGCTTTGTGGACAGAAGCAGCTTAAACCTCATTACAAAGCAGCAGCACAGCTCACAGCTCACTGGTGATTTTATAGATAAGGAAGTGAATAACGAAAAGTCAGACAGACAAAAAGCAAAGCAGCATCACGAAATAAATACAGCAATGCTCCAAGAAGATAAGAAAGAAACAGCTTGGACCACAGTCAGGGGAGCCATTAGAGGATGTGCCGAGCAGGAAGGACAGATGGGCTGGTGCCGCTGATGGGCTCCGTGAAGTCTTTGCTTTGGAATTCCTGAAAAGAGCTGTCTCTTAGGGACATCTCCTAATGTGAGATTCCTAATGAGAAAACGCAATGTTCAGAACGAATGGCTACAGGCGGCCACGCGGGACGAGATTCAACCTAGGGTTTGGGAGGGTGTGGGGCCCCTTGCCTTGCTTCCTGTGTCTTCCAGTGTCTTGCAGCACGATGGTGCAGTTGAGAGCTGCAATCAGCAAGAACGGCTCAGAAACTCCACACCCCAGTCTCTCCATCTTCCCTACCTCTCCCAACTCATTTTCTGTCTCCCTCTCTAGGACAAAGTCAATAGAACATTCACTTCTTTCTGAGGACGCTGCTGAGAAAAACATCAGACAATCAAGTGTGTTTCTAACACAGGCCTCTGTTCATGAAAGAAAAGAAAAATGAGCAAACAAAGTGAGTGCCATTTGCAATATTCCCCAGATTGAGGAAAACCTGAGTTATGGGCAAAGAAATAGCGGCATTTCTTCTAAGAACAAGAGGCTTCTGATAATGCACCCTGAATCTCCAAAGAAAAAGAAAGAGGTGGCCCTGGGAGTTCCCAGCACCAAGCATTTTCCAAGTAAAACAACAGTGTAGATATCAGAGCATCAGCAACAAAACTACCAGAAAATAATCCATTATGACTTAAATGCAAAGATTCTAGCCACTAAGAAAATATTTTATCTTAGTTAAAATGTTTCAACCAATCACAGGTCACGCCTCTCTCAGCCATAATACCAGGCAATAAAATCGAACAGAAAATTGCCAAAAACACATCAATAAAGTTGACCTTGTGAATTCATGAATTTAACCAACTGCAGATTTAAAAAAAAAATACATATTCAAATGACAGAAACTGCATTCATACTGAACGTTAGTCTTTTTATCACAATTCCCTAGTCAACACCACATTACAACTGCTCACAGAACATTTGCACCATATTAGGTATTACAAGTAACTCAGAGATTATTGAAAGTATATAGAGGATGTGCATACATTATTCAAATTCCAGAACATGCATTTAAAATCTGAAATGTGCACATCCACACATCCAATCCTCCTCGCCCAAATACAACAGGACGATTAAGGCTTTCCAAAAAGAAAAATAATTAACACTGAACCCAATCACATGACAACAAAGGAGTCTGGTTAGGGAAACGGATTACAAAGAAGATGCAGAGGTTCAACTCCTGGCTGACACCTTGGGGTTCCTGATCAAACCTTGAGTTGTAACTGACTCATCGCCCCAATATCTAAACACAGACTAGTCTAGGAGTTCTCCTTTAAGAAACATTAACTTCTTTGCTTTCACAAAGAGAAGAATCAAATAAATGTGAAGTGGTGGCTGTCGTATTTAGAATTGGTTTGATAAGCTTCATTGACTAAATGTTCATTGAATACCTACATTGTGCTTGGTCATGCAGGAGGATCCTGTCTTCAGGGCCCCCAAATCTATCTGCAATGCAAGGCCACTAAGGCCATTTGTGAATGCACAGGAGGTCTCAGGTGAAACAGCACCTGTTCCACCTAGGGGAGGGCAGGGAGGAACCATGAGTGACCTTACCATATCTATGGAGTTACCAAGACAAACAGATCTTCAAAACCCATGAGAACAACAGTCAGCCCAGACAAGACACTCAAAATCTTGGCACCGCACATCGCATCTCTTCGCGTCTTCCCAGATTCTGGTGTTTCATGCATGAGAAGTGGGTAGGCTGTTTATCACAAGACACCTATCAAATCTGGTAGAAAACAAGCAGCAAAGAATGCCAAGTATCAGCTCTCCCAGGAATTTGTTAGGAGAGTAAAGACCCCCAACATTGGGTGCTTTGAGAGATGAAAGTGAACACTTGGGAAGCCTCAGTTTCCCATCAGTGAAACGAGTCTGTATAACACAGTCGTCACCTGTCCCTGCTTCCCAGGCCTTCGGCCTTATTTAAATGGAACTAACAGAAACAGTCAACAGAATGTTTCTCTTCACCTTGACTGTTATTTTTTCTTTAAAGCAGGCATTAAGCTCTACCGTTAGAAAAAAAAAAAAAAAAACTGGTTTCTCATAAAAGAAGATTCCTGAAGCAGGCACGTGAATTCCAAGCAGCCTCTCAGTTCTCACTTTTCGCTCTTTAGGGTTCCCAGCATGCCAGGAACCATGATAAAAGGCAGGAGACAGTCCTTCCTTCTTCCCTCTCCCTCTTTCCATAGCCAAGGATTATGGGGACCAGGTACTGTGGTGGGACAGAGACCTGGAACTGCATAAAGACAATGGACAAGTGTTCCCGTTCTGAGAGCTTGTCATCAAACCAGAGGCCCAGATACCAAGTAATGGAGCACTCTCTGCTGTGACTCCAGGGTGTTCACAGAGCAGCCGTGGGAGAGGGGAGAGAGAGGCAATCCATCCCCCTTAATAGTAACACTTATTGGTTGCTAATAGTGAATGATACATGAAGCAAGGAAGCTGCAAAAGGTCTTGGAAAATGGAATTGAAAAACAAGTTGATTTTCCTGTCAAAAAATGTGAAATCCTTGCACGCATTAGATCTTCAAGTTTCTGGGGAGGGGGAAAAACAAAACTAGGTAGGGCTGGCACTACAGCTCAATATGATAATTCTCCATCCTCCAGCACTGGTATCCCACATGAATGCTGGTCTGTATCTCAGCTGCTCCACTTCTGATCCAACTCTGTCTTTAGCCGGGAAGGCAGCAAAAGATGGCCTGAATCCGTGGGCTCCTGTGCCTACGTGGCAGACCTGGAAGAAGCTTCTGGGTTTGGATCAGCTCAGCTGTAGCTGATGTGGCCATTTGGGGAGTGACATGCATATAGAAGATATTTCTCTCCATCTCCCAAATACTCTATTATATGCAATGAGAACGCACACCAAAATCACTACTTTGATGGAAATATTCCAGTATTGTCTCCCTGCACCCTTAAAGAGCGTTCTCTGTATTCTCTAGAAATGATGACTCAGGGTCACGTCTTTTCACAATGAGACTCCATGGCCTCTGGGACAAGGAGGGAAGGTTCAAATTCTAGCGGTCTTTCCCCACTTCAGGTTTACAGAATCCACTCTCTAAGGTAGAGCCTGGAAATCTGCTTGAACAATCTCTTCCAGGAGTCCTCAACCTGCTGATGGTCTGGAAGGACTTAACTCTACCAGTGTGTTTCAGCTTCTCCCTGTCCTCCAGGAGGCACAACCCTGAGCAGCCAGCAATGGTAACCTGTTTCACTTGAGGAGGATCTGAGACGGGAAACACGGGGCTTGACCCAGACAGGCGGGCTCTGCAACCACACAAGGGGCTTCCCCTAGTTGCTGGACCCTTTGTGCTCCCTGCTCAAAGAAGGCTGCCTGCTAAGGCCCTACAGCAGAGAATGGCTGGTCTGGGTGGCTCTGGTCCCATCTGGCTCATATAAATACCCATCTAGGTCTGTCCACAGCACGTCACCCACCTACACATGTCACCTCAAATCAATACCTATCAGCCACCTTAGTCGAGGTCTTTATGGATGCCCGGGAAATAAGCCATGTTTCCAAAGTTCACCCTGGCCAGCCATTTGCTCAGTGCTGCACTTACCCGTGATTTGTCATTTAATTTACAGGTTTGGAATGAACACGAAGTTCCAATTTCTGATGATTCAGCTTCATACAGGAAGACATCCTGTCCCCAAGTTACCAGTCACACTGTTCCCTGAATCACCCACACCCCGTTCTCCACCTCTACTCTCAGGACCTTCCCAGGCAGCACCCCCACCAACTCTCCTCAGAGCCTCTCCTGACTCCCAGATCAGCATCATCCTCCACCTCTCATGCCTGGCAGCAGGATTGGACGTGTCTGCAGTCATATTCAGTCGCACATAGGTCAGCTTCGTGTGTCCATTGGCATCACTCACTCAAGACTAGAAGTGTCTGTGAGCCCAGAACTAGTTCGCCCATCTTCTAATCCTATAATTTATACATAAGCATGGTTCAGCCAACGGCCAGGCAGAGAAAACCCTGTGAGGTTCCACTGTAAGCATTCTCACTGAACGGTTAGGTGACACAGTAATGTTATACTCCTTCTATGTTGATCGTATGTATTATTAAAATAAAAGCTGCATAGATACTGATGGGCCCAAGTCCAAGTTGACCCACATGCCAGCTGTGTGATCCTTGGCATGTAACTGAATAGCCTTGTAAGTCAGTTTTCTCTTCTACAAGCTGGAGACACAGTAAGCTCTACCCCCTTAATGTTGTTGTAGAGATTAAATATGGGTATACGTGTAACAGGATTACAATCATACCTAGCCACTGGAAACACTTAACAATGTCATCAATTATGCTATTAGTTCAATAAATATTGACTTATTATTGACTAAGCTAGGCATTTAGAGTTGAAAAAAGAAAAAAAACACCAACAATACAAAAACACCACACTTTAGCTTGAAGGTCAGAGGGAACACACACTGTGGAAGTGTGTGCTGATTTTTTATCTAACACAAGGAAAGTAGATCGATGAGAGCGAAGGCTTTCATTTCCTGGTGCTGATCACTATCCAACCTGGGCAGCCTCCCAGGGCTGCGAGTGCTGGAGAAGCGAATCAAGTCACCGGCGCCACTGCCAAACTCCTGTTCTCAGGCAGGTACTTGCAGCCGCGTGTCCTCATCTTCCTGACACCTCTTTCCCATGCACCCCTGGTCACACAATGCTGGGGTGACTCTGAATTTTTCTCTGAGTCTCACCATCTCCAGGCATAACCTCAGGATGAGTCTCCATGCTGCCGGGTTGCGAACAGATGAACCCTACCGCTCATCAGGCAGGCTTCCCTATCACTACCAGCAGTGAAATCTGGGCTCTTGGCAACTTGGAGAACTAAGAGGAAAAACCTAGAAGCAGCTAGAACAAGAGAAGTCTCTCCTGGGGATATCTAGAACAGTACGGTGTGAACACCTAATTCAAAGATGCCACATGGCATGGGGAATGTGTTAGCTCATATGGCAGACAATCCAAAGGTGTTTCTCTCCATGAAAAGTCTAACTGAAAACTGATATTTGAACAGAAACTAGAATGAAGCACAGTGCAAGGAATTGTGCCTCTGGGCAGGAAAAGCAGACAGGAAGCAGCAGGTACAAAGGTTCAAAGGGATGAATGTGGACAACAGTGAGTAAAGAACAATTGTGGTCAGCTCAGGCAAGAGACCAGAGCAGCTCAAGAATGAGCCATTAAGGTGCTCGCTGTGGAAAGGGGCAAGGTGTCCTGACTACACCATGCTTCATGTCCACGCCTGAGACCTGCCCCGTCTGCACCTAGTGGACGTGGCCAGAAAGGGTAGTCAGAAAAGGACAGATCTCCTTGGAAGATCAAATGTGAATACCGCCTGTGGTGTATGCAGGTGGGTGCAGGGTGCAGGCACCAGCATCAACTGTCTGAAAAAGCATAACTCACTTCAGTTAGGGTAAGCCCACTTATCCACCCACTCTATACACAACTGAAGAGTCCTTCACCTGAAGAATGGATCAATAAGCTGCAGCCAGAAGACGACAGACTCAGCAGGAAAACATCCAAGCGCCCTTCTACTCTTCAAAAATCTTGAAGTATGCTTCTGGTCTTATTTTATACTTCTTTCTTTTCAAATGTATTGGATTTCTAGACCAACCAGTTTTTGACCATCATCTTTTTTTTCCCTCAAGAACAAATAGATTATTTTTTAAAAAAGTATTCTCTACATATCTGTTCTTTGCTTTGAAATGCATCAAGCAAGAGAAACAGAAACGATGGCTCAAGGGACAGACAGACGGACAGATGGGTGACAACGTGAATGCATTTAATATCAATGATAGAAATGAGTGCTGGGTACATAGGTGTTTATGATAAAAAGAGTTTTTCCCAAGTTTTCTGAATAGTTGAATATTTTCATGTGCCACCCTGAAAGCGAGATAAACATCCTGACTCATCCACTTGGGAGAAATCTTCCTTCAAAAAACAACCCTTTGATGTAATTTTAAATGCATGCAAAATTTATAATTAATCATTCAATAAATATTTACAGGTCATCGCAAATTACACTCTTTAAAGCCACAAGGAAATTAGGGTTTGACAATTAAATCTCATATTGATTTCCACCCTGTAATTAACAGGTGCTGGCAGTGTCATTAGTGGTTTTAATTTTAATCACTGGAGTGCACTTTACAACTCCCATAGAACACTGTTAGTTGCTTTAATACTTTAAAGGCTATTAATTAATGAGAAGATATTTAAATTACTCAAGTTTCCAATATTTTTGCAAGTAAAATATTCTGATCAGAACTGGGCATATCCAATAAACACTTGATCACTTGTGCATTCCGTGACACATTCCTGTGTGTCCGTAACAGCAGAAGTTGCCCAAAGTGGGTAAGACACACAGTGTAGGGTTGATACTATGGAGCAGAAAGTTAAGCTGCTACCTACAGCATCAGTATCCCAAACAGGTGTCAAGCTCAAATTCTGGCTGTTCCACTTTCCATCCAGCTCCCCACTGATGCACCTGGGAAAGCAAAAGATAGCCCAAGTACTTGATCACCTACATTCATTTGGCAGAACCAGAAGAAATTCCTACCTCCTGCTACAGCCTGGTCTGGCCCCAGCTGTTACAGCCATTTGGAGAGTGAAGCAACAGAGGAAGATTCCTTCTCTCTCTCGCTCTCTCTCTCTCTCTCTCTCTCTCTCTCTCTCTCTGTGTTTCTGTTTCTCTTTTTCTCCCTCCCTTCCTCTCTCCCTCCCCCTCCCTGTCTATAACTCTGAGATTCAAATAAGCAAAGCAAATCTTAAAAAAAAAAAAGATACACAATTCCCCTCATGGGGATCAAACTCTAGTGGAACAGGAAAACAAAAGTCAGAGCACTAAAAGGTGGTTTTAGCTACCGATGAGTTCCATGAGGAAACGGCAGACACGACGCCACAGGAGAGAAACTGGCATGGCAAAGGTGGAAGTGTGGGCTGACTGCAGACATGAAAGTGATATTTTGGGGTGGGTTGTGAGGGGATTCTATCCTAAGCAAGATGACCAAAGAAGGCTAATTCAAGAAGAGAAACCCAAGGTGAAGCCTGAGGGTTCCACCAAGGGAGAACATTCTACGCCAGGACACCAAAGAGAGGGCAGGCTTGCACATTCCAGAACCAGAGCAAGGGCCAGGTGTGAACTCAGCAGGTAAGGGTCTGGGAGAAGGCAGGAGGAACTGGGATAGCGCACTGACCTTGAGTCCACTGTAAATGCAATAGCATCATGAAGAGCAAGATCCTCTCTTCAAGACCAAATCGAATTTCCTGAGCTAAAACCAGTTGCTGCTATGTACAAATTCTAAAAAATGCGCAAAACTAATGCAAACAGCATGGCTACAGGGATGCTGGGATACTGGGGGTGAAGATGCTCACAGCTGTCCTGTCCTGCTGAACAGGACAACAATGAGCACCCAGTGCAGGTCAAGAACTAGGACGCAGCTCATAATTCCCTTACTCCGTGGACCCCTGTGAGTAGGGGGCTGTCATCACCCCCATTGCACAGCAGGCATTCCTGGGGCTCTGAGAGAGAAATAACCTTCTGTTAATCACACAACTGTCAAGATGCAAAGCCCAGACTTGAACCTGAACCCAGGGGACCCAAAAATCCCACCTTCTTTGACAAAGAATCCAGCAGCCGTTACTGAGATTGCATCCTGGGGAACCTGTTTCTCTCTCTCTCTCTCTGGAGGTCGTCTAAAGCCAAATGCATTATCTTTTCTGTGGCAACAGCAACATGTTCAGAACCTGCCTGGTTCATAAAAGAAAATGTCTCTGCCTGCCTCTCACCTTTTCCTTTCTGGCTCACAGTCCACAAGTAATGGTGTTTTATGCCTGCATGCCCCTCACCCATGCCATAGGAGAAAAACATTGTTCCCAAATGTTTTCTGGCTGCAGCGCCTCTGTGCACCGGTGATTGCTGTAATTTAACCTCCATAATAAAACAGAATCATCACTGGATGACAATTCATAGCACAGTTTCAGAACTGTTTACTTCTCCCATCGTGCTCCACTGTGATTGCAATTTACAGGTGCTATCTGTCCCAGGCAGCACACACATAGCCCTGCTTACAGCAGCAGGCCAGAGCAGCCACTCGCTAAAGGCACCCACAGTTTCTGTGTGTGAGCAGCCAACCATGACTGGATACACAAGAAGGAATCCAGGGCTTGATCTTTCTTTGTGAACAGAGGAAGGAACCATAATGTAGCCCAAGAGTCACTTAGTTCTCCACCATGGAGAAAATATCTTCCCAGTAAATCACCTTGAAGACATGCATGTGGAAGTCCAATGTTATATAATCATTCATTATAAGAGGAAGCATTAAGAAAGCTATTAAGAATGAGGCTGTTTGGCTCATTAAAGGGAGTGGAGTTGGTATGTTGTAACACTCGAGGATAACACAAAGGAAGAGACATGACACGGGACATTTAATATATTGATATTTGAAACTCAAAGTTGCATATGGAGGAAAATATAGAGAGATCTCGCATCTGATGTCTTACTTTCCAGATGCTGCAAAAGTCAGGGCTGGACCAGGATCAGGAGCCAGGAGCTTCTTCCAGGCCTCCCGGGGCATTACCAGGCAGCTGAATAGGAAATAGAGCAGCAGGCACCCCATGAGATGCTGGCATTGCATTCTGTAGCCTTACCCAGAAGGGCCACAATGTTGCCCCTTACATGGAATTTTAGAGGCACAAAATCAAGTGTCAGGAGAGGCAGAAGATTCTTCTCTAATAATCTTACTTACCCTTACCTGGAAAGGGCCCACCGAGTTTGCCCAGCAGAATCTTCAGCTGTTGTGGAATCACTAAGCTTTCAACTAACATGAAGAAAACTAAGAAACAAAGGTGGCAATCAGGGTGTTACAGGAACCCTTAAAAGAAAAGGTGCAGCAAAGGACGCAATGGCTGGGAGCTCTGATGTATGGGCCTGCCAAGCTTTCCTCCGTGGTGTCAGTGCTGGGGCTACCTTCTCAGTGCCCAACTTGCTCTGCCTTTCTGGTTTCTCTGTATATCTGGGTGTCTGTGTATACGAGGAAGGCTGGCATCTTATCCCAGTTGCAAACAAGGCCTTCTTTTTGATCTCTATTTTCCCCTTCGGCCTTGATCCTCACTCTTCCTTGCCTCCTCCATGAACATGCACTCTAATTAATCGATTTGGTGGACACCCTTAACCGTGAGTGTGGTCAGGCAAAATGCACGGTTGTTTTTATGAACTTTTAATTTACATAGTTGCTATTATGCTATAAATCTTAATCTATCTCCTACAGATTGTCTCCTAGGATTCACACAGGTTGTTGTTATGGATCCTAGTTCACCACTCCTCATGATTACATGCAGCACATGCGTCCAAGGACTTTCCCTATCAATGGAGTGCTGAAGAGTCCCCAGGTGACCTGCAAAGCCATGCTCAAACTGGTTTCCTCCCCTCCCCTTTGCTTGCTGCATATCTTTAAACCAGCTTGCATAACTGGTGTAAATTGGAAGGGAAGCTATGTTTGTTCCAATACCTAGGAAAATACATACCCCTCTTCCTGCCAGGCAACTAAAGCGGTGTGCTCCCTGGGCTACTCCACGGATGTAATCCGTGGACTGCAAGCCATTCAGTGCTGACTTGATGATCATCCTCATTGCACACCATCCTAAGCTCAGCTGAGCCCCTGGGCCACGGCCCCAAGCATTCAGTCTTGTTTCCTTAGCTACAGGCTTTCATACACAGCTTTTCCTCCCCCTACTCAAGCAGGGGTAGCCAGAGGGACAAGAGAGCCCTCAGACAGCTGCTTCTGGCCCTCAGGACCTGTCTGTCTGGAAATCATCCATCAGTGGACCCTGTCAGCAGAAGGTCCTGAGGCAGCCCGAGTCCACCAGTGACCCAAGTCTCCTGGAACTCTCAGGAGACACAGGTCCTCTGATCCAGCCCCTGACAACATAGCATCTTTTGAGTGCTACTAGCAACTGTTCCATCTTCCACATGGTCCGAAGACCCCAACGTGGAATACCAACCCACCCTCACAAAGCAAGGAAGATTTATGACCCCACAACCATAAGCACTTCTCCCATTCCTCGAACTCCTAACTCAGCGCTCGTCCCTTGTCTCCCCTAGTGGCCTTCAACACTCCATGTGGGGAGGAGCTGGCTGCTCTACCTGGGGGCAGATGAACCTGGTTAACAGCAGCCACCACTGAGACCAAGGCTGGCACCATGCACACACCACAGATCACAGAGCAAGGGAGATGGTCAAGCCCAGACAGGAAAGGTGCAGTGAGCACCTGCCCACTCATGCACTGACCTTAGAAACATGAGGAAAAAAAAAAAAAGACAAATCACAAATCAATTACACCTTTCCTCCCAAGCTTTTGTTTCATCTTCCTCAAAATGACAGGAATTCTCAAGAAATGTGCCTACCAGCTCCTTCACGAAAGGCAGTATTTCAAAGCCTCACACGCCCATCCAAGTCCCAGTGGTGGTGGTCGCCAGATAACTCAGCCTGAACTGGCTGCATGCAGCCCGGCCTGCTTCAAAGCCACTGGGTAACTCTGGGTCCCTGTGTGCCATGGGGATGTGAATGACATCTCTGGCAAACTTCCAAAAGCCCTCTGAGGGGCAGCAAGGCTGTGTCGCCGGGGTTGGGGCAATGATTTGATAACTGCTTCCTAAATGCTAACAACTACGTTATTAAGACAAGTTACACACATGACAAACATCAGAGAGGAGCTGTGAGGATCTAATTTAAAATCATTGACTATGCAAATGTGAAATTTCAAAATATGTAAATGTACCATGCTGTGATAAAAAGGAAGGATACATGGGGGCTAATTTCTTCCTGTTAATTCTGCTGACATAACTCCTTTATTGTCCTGTGGCTGCCACGGTGAGCTCTTTATGCTGTTGTAGATGAAGGCTTAATGTTCTTTTTGCTAGAACGAAGTTTGATGGATTGTTTTTTTTTTTTCTAACCAGGGTCTGCACAGAGAGATAAGTGCCACATATTCAAATGCAACCACTTTCAGCATTTTTCATCCCATTCTCCACATGAGAGATACAGCCCCATTTATCATTCCAGTAGATTGTTGAGTACGTGCTGGGAACTGGTGGAGGGATGAGGGACAAAGAGCACCTCTCTGATTTTTGCTTCTTGATACCAACAGTGAGACCAAATGGAGAATTATTTCCATGGATTTGATCTTCTTGGAGATGAGGGAAATACATTTACCTGAACAAATAGGGCCATTCATGGGTAAGAACCGAAAACCAAAGCTAAAATGCTACAGGTGAAGAAGATCAGAAATGGTCTCATCTGGTGATTCAAAAACTTATGCTTTCCCAAGTCCCATGCACAGTCTTTCCACATGAGGCTGACACTGTGGTATGGCAGGCTAACACACTGTCTGCAGCGCCAGCATCCCATATGGTTTACGAGTTCAAGTCCTGGCTGTATCACTTCTGATCCAGGTCCCTGCTAATGTACCTGGGAAAGCATCAGGGAATGTCCCAAGTGCTTGGGGTCCTGCATCCAAGTGGGAGACCCAGAAGTAGCTCCAGCCTGGCCCAGCCCTGACCACAGTGGCCTCTCCCTTTCTATAATTCTGCCTTTCAAATAAATAAATCTTTACACTATAACTTTAAATGAGGTACTATACATAAAGCTTGGCCAATGGATGATGGGATAAAGAAGAGGAAGAGGAGGATGGCGCTGATTACGATGATGCTGCTGTTTACAATGAAGATGACAGCCATGATAATGCCTTCAGGTAACTCTCACTGCTGCTGCAAGAACCCTACCTCAGGGCTTTTAAACTTCCCACACTCAGAAGCTCAGCTACAGGCCCTACAGGAGGGCACCAGTGCAGGAGTTGTAAAATCAGGACTCTGTGCTCAGAGTAACAACAGGAATGACTGCGGGGAATCTGAAAGAACACAGCAGACTGTCCACTGTGCAAACTTTAAATTTACATATTTTGTATAGTTTCTTAATATTGTAGGTGGTTCCATTTCTTTCCCCTTAAACTCCAAACAAGGAAAATTCAACCAAGTAAAAATATCTGTGACTGGGCTCAGCTTGGTAGCCTGGCAGCTAAAGTCCTCGCCTTGCATGTCCAGGATCTCATATGGTGCCAGTTCTAATTCTGGCAACTCTGCTTCCCATCCAGCTCCCTGCTTGTGGCTTGGGAAAGCAGCCGAGGATGGCCCAAAGCCTTGGGACTCTGCACTCATGTGGGAGACCTGGAAGAAGCTCCTGGCTTCGGGAACAGCTCGTCTCTGGGCATTGCAGCCACTTGGGAGTGAAACAGCAGATGGAAGAAATTCCTTGCTGTCTCTCCTTCTCTCTGTATATCGGACTTTCCAATAAAAATGAATAAATCTTTTTTAAAGAAAATCTGTGACCAAGAATTGTAGTTTTGGTACAGTCGGTTATTCTCCCACCCTTTCTAAGGAGAAACTCGTTTGAGTACGAAGTGCTGTCCCACCATGACAGGCAGGTGCATAAATGCACACATGTGTGAACATACAAGGCTATGGGAGAATGGTCTCCATTCCCACTCTGTTCATTGTGCTGAGCGAAGGCTAAACATTCTTTACCAGAATAAAATCTCAACCACATGTGGCCTCAGAGGCCAACTGGAATCTCCCCAGATGGAATACAAGTGCAGGATTGCAAAGACCAATTCCCAGCATGGCAAGGTAAAGGGCTGGGGGAGCTCTTTGCAAAAGTCCTCTTCAGACATTCCTAACAGAGGCCACCAGGCAGCTGGGCGAAGAACTGCCCAGAGCCTGTGCTGCCCAGGGTTGAGCACTTCCACGGCTTGTCTGTAGCTGGTACCTGACCATTCCATTCTAGGCAGAAGTACTGAGCCCAGGATCTGTACCTGGCCCCCAGTTTTCACAGGGACACCAGCTGTTAGCCCAGTGAGGCCTCCTTGGTAGCTGATGAGGGGTTGTCTGCAAGCAATTCCAAAAGGTGGCCCAGACCAGGCAGCTGCTTGGCGATACCCACCCTGATTTCACATGGTGCAGGCAAGGCACCACTCCACAAACCCACCTGCTGGCTCCCAAGCCCCTGGGACAGCATGGGACAGCTCTCCAAGTGGATTCTCAAGGATCTGAATACTCTCCCCGGACAACACATAAGAATTAATTATAAAGCATGAGGGAAGGGGTGGAAAAAAGCCACATTTGAGGCTCCGGTAGCCCACAGCATGACGTGTTGTCTGTTGGAGCAGCCAGGAAGCCTGGGACGTGTAATCAACAACATCCCAGCTGATTTCTGACAAAGACACTGATTACCCGCAAGGGCTGTCATTTTTCCGCTGAATGCAGTGTAAATGAAACACCAATGAATTCTTAACTACCTTTTCATTTCCCCCTTCTAACCTAATTGAGAAAACATAAATAATCTCACTGTTTCTGCAGGACCAGCTGCTCCTCATCCTCATATGGGATACTGAGTAAAGAGCAAATAATAATAATAATAATAAAAACCCAACGGATGCCACCAACACATTCCCAGTTAAACATATTAAATATGCATTCAAGTGTTTCTGTAAACCTTTAATTTGTCTCCGCTAATCTGTACAATTATAGCCAGTGCTCATTTATCATTGTTATTATTATTATGCATCTATTCTGTCATTTGGATCAATGGATGGTGACACATCACTTCCTCCCACCCACAAACCTGTTAAGGTTTCGTTCACCTCACTCTGCTATAAATTAAGTGCCATTCTTCTCCACGCGGCCTCGCGTGTTGCAAGGCCGCCAAAGAGGATGGGAAAATCCTAACAAAGAGCTGCCCTTGGTGCGATGCAGCTGCAGCGTCGGGCTCGCCCACTGCCCACGCATTTGAAGCCCGACGCAGGGTCCTGCGGGCAGACCCCTGGTTCCTCTGTCACAGTGGGCAAGGCAGACTGCAGTTCCAACTGTCGTCTCTGGGTGGGATTCATGAGGGGGCAACGTTACCGCTTAGGAGAATGGCAGCGATCTACCTGGCACTTCGCAAGGGACTCTGAGCTGCACGGTCCACACAGTCTTAACCAAAGCCACACAGGATCTTTCAGCACTGGATGTTATAAATGGACAATAAAAATGGGTCACAAATACAGGTACTAGGATTTTAAGTGACATTTTGCTTAGGATGTAAAAGGAATGCACATGTGCTGTAGATAGGTGTGTGTGTGTGTGTGTGTGTGTGTGTGTGTGTGTGTGTGTTTTCTTTTTCCTTCTCATTGCAAAACAGAAATCAAACCCAAATTCAGCTTATGGAATAGAGGAGACATGCAACACTGGGTAAGAACACGATCGACACAAACACACATAAAATACTTGGAATCTGACTCAGCCCTGTGTCCTGAGATGAGCAAAACATGCTTATCCCTATGACAAGGACATGCTCAGTGTGGCGAGTTCAACCATCCAATGCCTCACTGAGTGCCTGGCCTGGGCCCCGGGGAGGCCTACGGGAAAACAGCCATCATGGTCCCTGTTCTCGTGGCACTGGGATCCCAGGGAGAACTCCCATAACACGCACTGAGGTAGACAGAGAAAGTATAACTTTCAACACTTAAAAAAAAAAGATGTACTAATTTATTTGAAAGGAAGAGTGGAAAAGACGAGAAAGAAAAAGAGAGAGCGCACTCTTCTACCCTAGTTCATGTCCCAAAAGAGCTAAGCCCACCAGCAGCCAGGAGTCAGTACCTTCTTCCAGGTCTCCCACATAGGTGCAGGGGCCCAAACACTGTGGCCAACCTCTGCTGCTTTTCCAGGTGCATAAACAGGGAGCTGGCTGGAAAGTAGAGCAGCATTCATGCAGGATCAGAGAATCACAGGTGGCAGCATTACCAGCTCCAACACAGTGCCAAAGGCCTCAGCACCATTTTATACAAGGTAGGCATGGGCCCAGTGCCATGGCTCAACTGGTTAACCCTTTGCTTTTGCAAGTACTGGGATCCCATATGAGTGCTGGTTCATGTCCCAGCTGCTCTGCTTCCCTTCCACCTCCCTGCTCGTGGCCTGGGAAAGCAGTGAGGGTTGGCTCAGAGCCTTGGGACCCTGCATCCATATGGGAGACCTGGAAGAAGCTCCTGGCTCCTTGCTTTAGGTCAGCTAGCTTCAGCCATTGGGGCCACCTGGAGAGTGAACCAGCAAATGAAAATCTTTCACTAGCGCTCTTCTCCACAAATCTACCTTTCCAATAAAAACAAATAAATCTTAAAAAAAAAAAAAAAAAGGCAGGATGCTGCAGCAGTCACCGAGAGCAGGATGGGTCCGAGACAGGTGTCCTGACCAACCATTCCCAAGATGAGGAAGCACCGAGGCTAAAAAAAAAAAGCCATACGCATTCTCAGCACAGCTCCAGAATTCTCCCCTGGGATGTCCCAGGGAGCATCACCCACAAATTCACCCTCCTACACCTGCTCATTGCATCACCAGTTTGCGCCACTTGGTGAGTGTATGCTGAGCTATCTATGTCTGGCAAACCCATGGCCCCAGCTCAGCTCTGGCAGGCATCATGGGTTTGTACGGGGAGGAAGACCAGGGAAGGCCGTGGACCACCCTCTGAAGGCTGCTTTCCACCTCCACCGACTCTCCAAATGCAACCGCCAACCACACAGCTTTCCCATTTGTAGAAATACAACTGTTAATGTTGTTTAATGAATAACCTCCTGTGTTAAGCTGAGGAAGGAAAACAAAGAGAAAAGGGCAGAGAGAGGAAGGAAAGAAAGAAATGCTGGCAACAGAAGGAAGAAAGAGATTTTTCGGAGTTCTTTGTAGAAATTATTTACCTCTCAGGGCCCCAGTGCAGTAACCTAGTGGCTAAAGTCCTCACCTTGCATGCCCAAGACCTCATATGGACACGGGTTCTAATCCTGACAGCCTTGCTTCCCATCCAGCTCCCTGCTTGTGGACTGGGAAAACAGTAGAGGATGGCGCAAAGCCTTGGGCTTTGTATCCACGTGGGAGACCAGGAAGAAGCTCCAGTTTCCTTAGATTTAGAATCCAAGAATGTGAACAGCCAACAATTCCTGGATTTTGCAAACCAGTTTGAAAAAAAAAAAAGCCACCAGAATCATTTGTGTAAAAATTAAGTTGCCCTGTCTTCACCTGGCATTCACAACAAGAAGCTCTAAAGCTCTATTTTCAAATTTTTTGCTTGTTTATCTGACAGCCAAATAGAGCTATTTCACCCAACATGTGCCCACAATAGCCCGGAATGCACCATGCTAAAGCCAGCATCCAATCAATCCTGGTCTCCCGCCCAGCCGGAGGGAGCCAACTATTTAAGCCATTCCCTGCTGCCTCTCAGGGTGCATGCAAGAAGCTGAAACCAGGTGCAAGCCCTGGAACTCTTACATGGGATGCAGACTTCAACCATCGGCTTAACAGCAAACCCAAACACTTACCCCAGAAACCAAGTCTTTTTTCTGAAACAAGTTTATTCCTCTCTTAAGGAAGATGCATTAAAGCATTTAGATGTTATCATAAACAGAAATAAAGCAGAAAAAAAAATCTCTATGCACATATACTCCCCTACTGCCTGAAAACCAAAGGTAACTGCACAGTAATAGCTATATTCTGACCCTAAAAACTTTCCATAGCACATTGTGTACTTATAAAGAGCAAATCACTTCCGCTTCGAGAACGCTTCCTTAATTTACAAATTTATAAACAAAACCATCGATTTCATTTCCAACCTAATGGATAATCTTTTGAAATCACACCTCCTCAACAGTTTTCCCCATGCCTGCTGATACGGACGAGTGTTTAAGGCAGAATGCCTGTCTGGTCCCTACAGGCGCTAATCCCTGCTGCGGCACATGGTTCGGGTGGAGAACAGGCCTTCCTTGGGTGCACACTACTCTTCACACCTCGGGGCAAACATTTACATAAAGCCATAGATGTGCTTTATAGCTACACATACGTGGGAACAGTTAGAAAACAGGGAGAGAGCCTCTTTCATCGTCCCCTCCAGCCTTTGGGAAGACTGGCGTAAATCTCTTCTGCGACGGGGGAGAAGAAAAATCCATTTTTCTGAGAAGGTAAATGTTTATTAAATGCAAATACCGATATTCGTTACCTAGGAAAACCGTCTTGCTGCGTGTGGAATTTCTCGATAAAAAGCTTTCAGGTCCCAGGTTTCTCCAGATAAACCCTTACTGGTGAACTGATGCGTGAATGCACTGAAATTGAATTACTGTACAACAGCAATTACTTTCCACAGCGCAGCTATAATGGGAATCAGTTCCACAATGAACAGCAGGTAGCTACAGGAAGGGGGAAGAAACTTAATATAAAATCTCGCTTCTTTTTAGCGTTCCCCAAGAAGTAGGAGCACTCATGTTTAAGCAAGAACGCTCTATTTTCAAGTGCCCGATTTATCATTTTATCATTGTAAATCAGAAAATAAGTGAGACAGGATTAAGTTTATTTACAGGGAAGAGCTCCAGAGTGTTTTTGAAATTTATTAAGTATCTTCTCCATGGCGAGAAGACTCAGAGGGCTCACCCGGTGAGTTCAACTGCTACTTCCTCTTTCTGTCTTCCCAGTCCCTGCTGAACCCAGTTCCTGCTGAAGGTCAGTCTTTCATAATTCAGTTTTGGGGAAAATGATTCTAAAGAGCAAACAAAATATTTACCTGCTTTGCTTGACAGGCTACCAAAAGAATGCTAGCCTGCCTTGCTCCCCTAGTCTCCTCTTCCTCTCTCTCTCTCTCTCTCTCTCTCTCTCTCTGACATTGGAAGTCCCACTGGTCAGTGTTTGCAGCTGACAGGAGAAAGAGCTCGGAGAAATTCTGAATGCCCACATCTGGGCCACCAAGGCAGTGCCACACAATGCCAAGGCAGATGCCACCACAAACAAAGTACCGTTAGGAAACCACTCTGGGGAAGATTCTTCTCAAGTGACCAGTTCTCCAGTCCTTGTCTTTTTCTGCTCCATCTACCTTGTTCAGGTAGGCCAAGGCGGGACCATACCACAATCACGCAATCGTGACTTACTCCCAGCTGGGTACAATCTATTCCATCGGTCTAGCCCATCAGCAGAGACCTGCACGGGTGAGTCACAACACTCCTCCGGCGATGTACTGGACTGTGCCTGCTCTCAATCCCTAAGAGCTGCAAGTCCTGTTTCCGCTGACGGGCAGGCTGTGCTGCCCTGGTGGCACTCAGATCTGAAAGGCAAAGGACAGGCTGGAGGCAGTCTGTCCTCAGCACCCAGACCACAGAAAGCAGCTTCTTTGCTTCCGCACTCCCTCAGATCAGTGTATTTTCAATGCTGGGCAACTACAGATCGAACGAAACTTGGTCAGATTTGCTTTCCATCCATATCCCAGATGAGTCCGGGCTTGTGACACTGACAAACAGCTCCAGGTGCCACTTAGGGGTGGCCCCAGGGGAGGCTACAGTGGGAAGAGGACAGATGGATTTCATTCTTTAAAACACCAACCTGGAAAATATGTTCCTTGAAATTTTAACGAACTTTGAATAGATTGCTAGCATTTTTGTCCACTCATAAACACGTAACACATTTATCGACGGCTCTGGAACGAGACTGGAGGATTTGACAGCATGCACATTTCTGAACAAAGAAGATGGGAGATGGTACCATGGGCTGTCTGTACAGAGAAGCAAGCAGCAATACTACCCATCAGGGTACTTAGAGAGCTTGCCCCTGAGCAGGGTTGAAAGAATTACTGAAGCCACCGAGGGCATCAAAAGGTGCCAAAAAATATTAGTGAAGAAATGGCACTGTAATGATGGCACCATTATGTTCACAGCAATTATTACAGCAAAGGTTATTTATAATTTCCTAATCACCCCTTCTCCTCCCTCCGCCACAAAAAAAGTTACATATAGCCCATTACCAACAGGATGACAGAGGTTATGTAATGGGCAGGCCACTTTAGGGTTCACATTTACTTCAGACAAAAATAGGACTCTCTGTGATAAGATAATTGCACAGTGGAGAGTAATTCAAATAGGAGAGGACTATGATAAAATCACTCTGATTCAACTAATCCCCGAGAAGAGTGATGAGAGAAAATGATGAAATCAAGCCAGAAGAGTCAGAAAAAGATTGACATTGTTTAACAGCCAGAAAACAGCTAGGCCACTGTGCTACCCCATGGTTTTTTTTTTTCTCCCTTCCTGGCACCAAGCAAACTCATCCTCACAGGAGAACAGTATTGTTACTGCAGTCTCCTAAACTGCTATGGACAGTCTCATAAATAGTTTAAGCACATCAATGGAAATTTGAATCACCACTGTTATTTGTAAGCCAGGTTTTTCATATGCATGTTTTCGAGTCTCCACCAATGGAACATTCACGCAGAAGAGCACTGGGTGCCAGGAAGGTACAAGGCAGGCACCATGACCACTGAGCTAACTCAACCTGCTTGGGTCCCAGGCCCCAAGACATACCAGCAATAAAGCCAAGAAGCCAAATCTAAAATGCTCCCTGACTAGTAGGTGGCATGGGAAAGAGATGTGCACATGTCCCAGTCTACCAGGGATGCTGTAAACAAGGACTCCACTTTCAACCCCAGGAACAGTCTCTGCTCTTCAAGCACTCACACATCCCACAGGCAAGCAGCACCTTTCCTGCCCGGAAGGAGCAAGGCATACCTCAGTCTCCAGACAAAATTGTGGCATGCTGCACAAAGCTTCTCCAAAGACTGGGGTAGAGAATGGGAGTTAACCTCATGCTGAAGGCACCTGCGTAACAGAAGTTCCCAAGTTCAACTCCCAGCTCTGGCTCTGCCTCCAGCTTCCTGCCAATGTAGACCCTGAACGCAGTGAAGGAAAACTCAGGTAGTTGGGTCCTGGCTAACTATATCAAAGATCTACATGGCAGCTCTCGGCTTCAGACTCGTCCAATCGGAGCTGCTGAAGGCATCTGGGGAGACAATCTGTGAATAAGAGCTCTTTGCCTCTTTGTCACTCAACAAATATGATTTTAAAAATTAACAGGCCCAATGTGGCAACCTACTGGCTAGAGTCCTTGCCTTATATCCACTGAGATTCCACATGGGCACTGCTCTACTTTCCATCCAACTCTTTGCTTGTGGCCTGGAAAAGCAGTAGAGGATGGCCTAAAACCTTAAGACTCTGCACTCACAGGGAAGACCCAGAAGAAGCTCCTAGCTCATGGCATCAGAATGGCTCAGCTCCAGCCACTGCAACCAAGTGGGGAGTGAAGCAGCAGACAGAAGATCTTTCTGTCTCTCCTCTCTCTGTATCTGCCTTTCCACAAAAATAATAAATCTTAAAAAAAAAAAAGTTAAGTAACATACACACACAGGGAGTCTCCTGAACCAACAGTAATGGCAAATGTTTACTGATTGCTTACTACTTGAAATGGACTCTGATAAGCTCTTGACACAGACACAAAGGCCTTCAATGCTGACCACCTGGCTGCAAAAGCAAGCTCTGCTGAGCCCTTCCTGTGTGATTTGGGACAATGATCATCCTGCCAAGCCTGTCTGTTCACCTCCTAAAAGACAATAGGAGCTGATTCTGGTGCCGATACCTAATAAGCCTAACAGACTGATTCAGGGCCCCAAAAACCTCTTTCAGATTTGGGGTTCACACAAGGGAATAGCAAGGTACACCCTGAATGTTGAGGGTCTGGAGATGGTGAAGAAGGCACACATGGGACCCACAAGTCCACCTCACTCCCGTAGGAGCTGGGAGAAAGGGCTGCCCTTCCTCCTCTCAGTCTTCCCATGAGTAAAACAGGCATGGTAGTGCAACCTCCATCAGGAGGCTATCACTAGGGTAAGCAAGTACAAATGTCCTTGAAAACATTTGTGGAAAATGTAATTAAAAGTTAGTATGAACTTGGGGCAAAAAAAGAAAAAAAAAGAAATTCTGAGGGGCAGGTGCCATGACATACTAGGCTAAACTTCCACCTACAGGGCCAGCATCCCATACAGGTTCTAGTTGATTGGAATCCCAGCTGCTCCACTTCCCATCCAGCTCCCTGCCGATGGCCTGGAGAAGCAAAAAGAAATGGCTCATGTCCTTGGGCCTCTGCACTCATGGTGGAGACCCTGAGGGAGCTCCAGGATCCTGGCTTCAGACCAGCCCGCCTTTGGCTTTTCAAATAAAAATAGATAAGCTATAAAAAAAATCCTGAAATCCACACACAGCTTTTTTGGGGTACTTTCTGAAGACCCTTCAGATATAAAAACCTTAAAGCAGTCCCTGCAGTAGGTGCTCAGCGGTTGATCTATTATTAATAAATAAGAAGACTCTACTACATTATGCATATCAAAGCCTGGAAACAACCTAAACATCCAAATATATAAGAACAATTCAATCAATTATGCCACCCTCTTAGACTGCAAGGTTATAGAGCCATTTAAGAAAACCACAAAACACAGTGACACCAGAAAAATGTGCACACTGAAGGGAAGCCATGCATAAAAAGTGAAGAGGTGACGCGATGACAAACTTAAAAACGGAACAATGCCCCTGAGCACTGCAATAAGAAAGCCAGAAGAAGATCTGAAGGGAAGAAACAGCTGAGAACACACGCCATGGTTTCTTGTCAGGTAGAAGAACTTTTAGGTGACCAGTTTTTTTTTTTTTTGCTTCTTATTTTAATTAATTTTTTTCTCTCTGCTTGCTGGTTTTCAATATATTCTAAAGGCTCCTCTGAAGCAGTATTCATTTTGTAAACAGAAATGTGACACTCTGAAGAAGCTATCCAGCCATGCACACGTCCAGGAACGTCGAGGCATGCGCACACACCAACAGCGCCATGCAGCTTCCAGGACTGGCTGCCAGGGCATCACCTTTTTTTTGTAGTGGCCAGAGGTGCATTTTATCATCCAAGGTACTTCAGAGTTTCCACCAAGACATCTCATCTCATAGAATGCAAAACCATAGCCTCGGCAACAGCTTCCATTCACTGAGCATGATTTATGGGCCAGGCTCTGTTCAGACGGCAAGTAGGTCCCATAAGCCTGTGCTCATACAGCATTAAGGAGGGGTACCACGGCATTCACAAGCCCTAAATGTAAGACATGCTGTTAAACAGACGAGAAGGAATAAAAGTGGCATCCATCTTGGAAATCAAACACGGCAATTGCAGCCATCCGGCTGATTTTACAGAATTTCAGGGATCTATCATGGGTTCAGGATTATCATCCCAGTCATGTTCCAGTAAAGATAAGGATAAATTTGCAGTTTCTCCAGACACGATCAACCCCACTGAACTCTTTCCAGTCCACATTTTGATGAGCCACGTGGACGTTTTTGTTTTTGTAATCATTTAGAATTAATCTGCCACGTGTCTTTGTGTGATTTTTGGCAATCTGTGAGTGCATCACACAATCAGAGGTTGAGCCACGAGAGCCATCAACAATTAGTGGCACCTCTGCTGCAGGCACTCGATTCTAAGGAAGCATCTAGGGCAGTCGTCAACCTGTTTTTATTAACCAGACTGGAGAATGAAAAGCATCTACAAAACGGCCAGCTGCCTCGTGTGAGTCGGGTCCATCCACGCCAGCCCCACCGAGGCCGCCTCGGTGTCCCCTGGGCACTCACCCGCACGGCCTCTGACTTCTTGTGAAACATCTCTTCCATGTTCTTGGCAAGCTTCTTCACCAGCTGCAGCCCGTCGATCTCCTCTATGGCCACATCTTTCTCATACTCCTTGTATTTCTGTAAGAAAGAATGGCCGCGTTAGAGTGTTAGAGGCACACACGGCCAAGCAACACTGTCATTTCCAGGCAAGTCTACCAACCAACAAGGAAGAAGTACAAATAAAAGTGTAAGATGTTTCTGGTGGACTGCAGGGAGTGGGAAGGGGGATATTGAATTACATTTCAAAACCGTCGAACCAAGCATAGAAAGAAAATGTGCAAAACGGCTTGGCTCTTGGAAGTTTAACCAGCACCCAGAAAAGAGAAAAACCTTCAGCCAATCAAATTCTTTTTAATCGGTGAATCTACATGGAACTGATTTGACCCACATGAAAATTCTCAAGTAAGAGAATTCTCAACATGCTCTCCAAAAATTCCTGTGGGGTCCCAGAGACTCAGGGTTCCTCAATTTCTCCTTTATCCCAAGAGCACAGTTCTGTGAAGCCAGACCTCCATAATAGAGTCGAACAAATCACAACATATTGAACACAAAATGAGAAATTTTGTGTCCTCTGTTGGGTCAAATAGCAAAGTGATCCTAAAGGAAAAAAGAAACACTCAGTTTTTTTTTTTGGTGATTTTAAAATTTCAGTATGCAATGAGTTTTTATCTTTTAAATTAGTTACCTTTTCAACGTATTGGTTTTAATCTCTAAAGTTGCAAATATCAACATATACAACTCATACCTATATACAACCCAGGGACACTCTTGGGACGGGCATGGGGGACTTTGAGCTTTGATATATATTACAGTATAAAGGGGATCCTCAAAATAAAAAGTTAGTTTATCTGAAGACTTAATTAGATTCCTACTGGAAACAAATGCTTGCAAATAGTACTTTGCAAAGTAGAGTCCTAAGTACCTGCGACCATGAATGTGTTTGTTTCGTTTTCATTTTGTGACACAGTTTCATAGGCTCTGGGATTCCCCTAACCCCTCCCCATGCCCTCCTCCATGGTGGATTCCTCCACACTGTTGTAGCAGTACAATTCATATTCAGTCATGATTCCTTCATTGTGTGCATGTACCATGCACAGAGTCCGTCATCTTATTGTCCAGATAAGTTCAACAGTTTCATTGGGAGACCATCTCTGGTCTGACAGTAGAACTGGCAGAATATCATCCCCTCCAATGAAAAGCCACAACACAACATCAACAACAATTTACAACATTATGGAGTTAATGGGAATGATATTGAGTGATCAATACGTTAGAAAAATGCAAGTTCTTAACCTCATCCTGTGACTACTTCATTGACATTTCAAGTTTAGCTTATACACAACCGGCTGCTATACACCTTAAAATGGCTATAGGGTATTATTCAGCTGTCTCGTGTCTATTTTCATTTTTATATTTAGCAGCTTATAGTATTGAAGCATGATTTTTGTTGAACTTGGCAAATTTTAGGATAGTCCAAACAGGCTTATAACTCTAACAAGGCATATGTTAACGATTGGGGCGCGCAACAGTTTTAGGAGTGGGAATGTGTTCTATGTTATAAAGTTATCAAAGGCTGGGAACAAAAAGCACAAGTAGTCACTTGATTAATCTCACTTCTGGGAAAACTGAACAAGTGGCCTTTCACCCCCAGTTCCTACATAAGACCAGCAAGGGATTCCTTAGCTCCTGGCTCTAAAGACCAGAGGAGTCTTTTTTTGGTGGGGGTGGTGGATCATTTGTGAAGTAGAAAAAAAAAAAACATAAATAACTTAGGAGTGGCAGGGTAGTGTGTGTGACAAAAATGTACCCTTTTTTCCCTGGTTTTACCTTCAGAATTGCAAATCAGTTCTGTTTTTCCTCGCCCCAGGGAGGGTGTGTGTGTGTGTGTGTGTGTGTGTGTGTGCGCATTGCACACAAATTCCTTCCTTTCCAGCTCAGATCTCCTTTGAGACAATCACAGTGGACATTCTGAAAGAATATAATGATTTGAGGCCAGAAAGAAGGATTGCAAGGAAAGGAATACACATACAGAGAGAAATTCTGGGGTCCTAAAACCACGAGGAAAGCTCTACAGCCAGGGCTAAAGCTGAGCCCTGGCCCCACACTCCATGCACGGCAAGGTCCCTTCTCACAGGTACCAGGATGTAGGGAAAGCCAGAGAACCCAAGGCCCACCACTGGACACTAGCAGAGCAAGGGGACGTTGAAGGGACCCTTAGACTGACACTCTCACGTGAGCATGAAGTCAAGGATCTGCAAGCTCTCAGAAGACATTTCCCAAGCATGATTTGAATCAAGACAGATATATGACGCATTATTTATCAGATATTCTGAGCATCACAGCATACCCAAAGTTCATGGTAGTAGACCATGAGCTGCAGTTTCACGGCCCTACACCTCCCATCAGAATCCTCTAGGTTTGTCTGGAGGACTATGCTCTTGGCATCTCAATTGGAAACACATTGTTCTTTTTTCTAGCTATATGTCCTCCCAAGCAAGGCTGCCCTGGTAGCCCAATCCTCACCCCAACCCCAGGGAACACAGTCTCATCTCTCGGGGCGTGGTAGCTTATAGAACACTGGAGGTAAGAACCCACAGTCTGCATACTAGTTCACTGCAGACACTCTGGAACAAGCCTGCTACAGATCAATTCCAATTTTACAATGTAAGGAAGATGCAAGGGAGAAAGTAGCCACATTGTCCCATGGAGTAGTAAATATAACTTTCCCAGCCCATAGGAAGTTGAATGGATTGGTCAGAATGTAGGACCCAGACCAGCCCAATCCTGGCTCAAGCTAATAACGTCCTCTGGCACCTAAATACATCTTCAGTGACAACTGCTGGAAATTACCTGAGGGGCAATGCAAGCCAATATCTTTGGAGCCAAAAATCTGGGGTCAAGAGTGGGTGATATGTTGCGGGGTGGGAGGAAGAGGGTCTGTGCTGTCTGCCAGATGTGCTCCAAATGCCAAGAACAGAGGCCAGATTATACCCAAGGTTGATTCACCACCACAAATACAATGTTGGAGGAGTAAAAGAAAACAACTCAAGACCTGGTGTAGTAGCCCAGTGGCTGAAGTCCTCACCTTGCGTGTGCCAGGATCCCACATGGGCACTGATTCATATCCCAGCATCCCTGCTTCCCATCCAGCTTCCTGCCTGTGGTCTGGGAAAGCAGTCGAGGACAGTCCAAAGCCTTGAGACCCTGCACCCACGTGGGAAACCCGGAAGAGATTCCTGGCTCCTGGTTTAGGATCTGCTCAGCTCTGGCCATTGCAGCCACTTGGGCGGGGCGGGGGTGAATCATCAGATGGAAGATCTCCCTTTGTCTCTCTTCCTCACTATATATCTGACTTTCCAATAAAAATAAAACAAATCTCAAAAGAAAGAAAGAAAACAACTCATGGCCACGTAATGTGGACAGTCAGTGAAGTCAATCTCTGTCTTCAGTAATCCTGCATTTCAAGCAGATCTAGATTAAGACAAAGCAATTCGCCATTCGCTCCCTGAATGTTCTGGCTTTTATATCAGGCCCCAGCTTTCTGGCCACACCTGCTACTTAAATGTATTGCTTGCCCGACTGACCTCTAGGAGGGAATTAATTCTTTTAATTCAGATCTTCCAGCAAGTTTTCAGTACTGTCTTCCCACATATTCTCTTCGGAATCTGCTCTGTGAAAAGGAGTCACAGGAATTATGGAATGGCATCAGTCCCCTGGGCCACTGGGCCAGCCGTGTACATGCAAGACAGCTAAGCCACTGACCGTGGGGCTCTCTGCCAAGGAAGGGGGTCCAACTCTTGGACCATCTTAACTGTTTCCTGCTCCTCCCTATCCTCGCTTCAATTCCTCAGGGCACCTGCCTGCAGGGCCTCTCGGCAAATGGGCCCAGGGTGCGCTGCTTTCTCACTCCCAGAACCAAAATCTCTCTGCTTTTGCCAACTGCAATAATGTCTGGTAGAATCAGATCTGCACCACAAAATACCTTACTTTTACCAGAAAGCATTTCACTTGGTCGTCAAAAGGTTTTGAAGAACAGAGAAACAACACAATGAAGGTCATTAATCAAAAGTCCTTAGCAGCTCAACTGTTCAAGACACCTACAGCAAGAAACTAAACAACATGACTACCAGCAATGGGAAAGACTGAGCTACAACAGCACAAGTGAATGCAACATGGCCACAGGTCCATTCCAAAGCATGCCAAAGAATGTAGCAACATGCAAATGTTATGGCATAGTGGCTTGAAATCACTAATGTGGACAAGAGTATTTAAGCTGTTAAAAGAACACTGCTTGGGACATCAACATCCAATTTGGGAGTGACTAGGTTCAAAGGTCACAGCTTTGACACAACTCAGTCCCACTGTTGCAGGCATCTGAGGAGTAAACCAGTAGAAGTCTCTCTCTCTCTTTCCTCCCCTCCCTTCCCAAATTTTTCAAATATATACATGAATCACTAATCAGCACACACACACATCCTGCAAGAAAGGAATCAAGGGAACTCCCAAAAGCTGATGGGAAAATACATACTATAGAAACAAACACATATTAGAACTGTCCAGTGCTAAAACACACATCTTTTCACCCCATTCTTCCCATGAGCTTTTAATAGGCTCTCCAGGTGTCACCCACAGCATTTGTGTAATTATAATCAGTATTTCTGTTGGTTCTTCAAACTACATGGATTCCTAATTTTTAAGACAATCACACTACTTCTGAAATCTAAAAATGTGAAAGTTGTAGTTGCATATGCAATAGAATTCGGGCACTAATAAACAGATTAGGAAAACTTGGTCCCCATGAGAATCTCTGCAGCTCAGTCACAGTTTTCATTAGCAAAGTCTACAGAAGTCAATAAAACCAGCCCTTTGTGTATCACAGGCCCAGCATGTCTGTGGGAGTATTTAACATATTAATCTGTCTAATCCTTAAACTACCCTGAGAGGCAGACTGGATCCCCCACGTTGCAGGTGGGGAGCTGAGGCAAAGGAACAGTTGGGGCCTGGGAGTATGAGAGGGCTTTAAAAAAACTCACCAGACTTCTAGAACTTGGTGAGCAGGAGTTGGAGCGTAGTGGTTTCATTATTTCACACACTTGTTTCGGAGGGCCCACGTCCCTATCATCAAAACACCTGTCCCATGGGTTTTATGGCCAACAGTGGCTGAGATTCCACAGTCAAGCAAACAAAAACCATAGACAGTATCTGCTAACAAGGGTGGCAGCTGTTCACAGAGCTACACACCAAGAGGACCAAAGCCACCCCAGGATACCCTAGATGTCCCACACACTGACTCTACCCCTTGACGCAGCCTTTGAGAGAGTCTGAAGCCTGGCCCCCTAAGAGCAAACACAGCTCTGGATAATAAAAACATCTGAAGAGTGACAGACCCACACAGGAGGCAGCCTGGAGCTTTCAGCAGGACTCTCTCCAAGGCTATCTGTAAGCTACAAAGCAGCTTTCCTTCTCCAAGGCACCTTTAGGCCAGGAGAAGGAGAGCAAACAAATAGGGCTCCACCCAATAGGGCTTTTTCTCTCCTAAAGCTTCAAGCATTGCTGTATTATAAAGGACTTCGGTTTCACATCATGACTGTATTATGAAGGGCTCTGGTTTCATGTAAAAGCAGTCATGCTTCACATGGGCAAAGGAGCCAGTAGAGTATTAGGAAGTCCCTGTAAACACTCAAAAGGAAGACCTACGATGAGGCTGTAGTACCAGATGACAGATTCCGGTCACTCTGCCCCCGAATGCTGTCTCGAGCATGCCCCTTTTTTCTTATTCTCAACACTGCAATCTGTGCCTCTGCTCTGCCATGCAAGCTTCTGAACATCAAGACAGTAAGCCACGTTTAAGGAAGCCTGAAATCTAATGGTCATAACATCCTGATGGGTAAGCCAGCAAAAATACAACATGACCATACTGGGGCTGACCAAAGCAGAGAGGGACTTCCATCCTGCTGGGCCCTCTTAGGTGGGAGGTGCAATAGCAGAGGCAATAGGTGATAGACAGACCTGGCAGAAGGGGCATTACATGGGAAGGTCCATACACATGCAACTGCCAGGACTCAAGGAACCGCCTGCTGATCCACTCCTCTGGAGCAAGAATGGCCAAGAAGGGCACTTGGGTGACAGCTGAGGCAGGCCAGTGATGTGAACACAGGAGTGATATGCTAAGGGTTAAGGGACTAGATCTCCCCCTGATTTGGGTAGAGGATGGAGATTAGGGGAAAGGCAACAACTAAAGTTGCTGGAGGGCTTAAGGGTAGGGAGTTATCAGAGAACAGACACTTGCTTCTGAAAAACTTCACTGTTTCAAATAAAAAGGAACATGGCCAACGTGGATGGAGACAAGAAGGTCAGAGGCTGGAGTGGCCAGGATTTGGGAGACAGCCACAACATAGGCCAGAAGAGCATCCTCCATTAAGCCTCCAAAAAGTCCAACAGTCAGAAGCAGTCATGGTTCTGGCAGGCAGACTGGGTCACTCCAAGGAAGACATTGATGTCGTCCTTCAGACCAAGAACAAGGACATCAGCCTGCAAGGTGCCTGTGGTCTCACTGAGGGGACTGAAGAACCGCAGATCGGTGCCACTCCAAATCCCAGTACCTCCTTGATTCATTCTCTTGTCATTCCTGCTGCCAAGGATTCCAATCAGTTATTGTTTTCATTTTCTGCACTGCCAGAACTGAGGTTCTTAAGGTAACAGATTCCAGCAAGGAGCCTAAGAAGGCAGAGGCTCTCCCTTCTGCAGGCTCCCAGCTTGATGCAGTCCGTAGTTACGCCCCAGCAAGGCAGCCTGTGGCCTTGGCAGCCTCACCACGGGTTCCCCGCTTGGCATCCCTGACACAAAAGGCAGACAAGCCCGAGAAACTTAGCATTCCCCCTCGTCACAAGGGAGCATCCGATGCTTCCGTTTCTTCAGTTAGTGGAATCAGCACTTGGCAAGAAATCCTGTGAAGCGCCACGGACATTTATCATTTGAGAAGGGAGACACAGAAATGCATTATTTCTGCAGCATCTATTTTGCCAGATCATTTCCCACAAACACCACAAAGAGAAAAGCACTACTTCACTGTCAGAACTCTTAATGCTGTTCATACATTTGGGTCATTTTTTCTTCCCTATATGATAACTGCATATCTACAAGTGAGTCACTTGGAACAGCCTCCAGAGAGGGGGGCTCAAGTCAAGTGACTTCTGTTCAATCACAATTAATTCGAGCTAAAACCAAGCAAGGAAGAGCAGCCCTGGGTGCACTTGTCTCCAGGGGACAAGCCTCCTGCAGACAATGGGTGCAGGAAGTATCATTAGCATTTGAACACAGTTTCTTAGCTGAACTGTCTCATCAAAACAGAAATTACAGCTCCCCATTGGCATAACTGAATCACTGCATGAGAGTTGACAGAAGGTTCAGGGGATGAAATGGCAAAGTGAAGATCTTTCTGTCCCAAAAAGCAAATCTGGGGAGTCTGCCTCCAAGCCCATGGCCTCAGGGCTTCTTCAGCCCTCTCCCAAAATTCCAGCACTTTTTCTACTGTCCCATGACCCAGATCCCCTGACAAGCCAGCAAAGCAATCTATAGTCAGTGCAGGTGCCGCACCCTACCCACCCACCAGGTGGGTTTCCAAGTAAGAGCAGAAGATGTTTTGTTTCTCTTAATGTTCAACGTTCTTTGTTTCAGTCTGCTGAGCTCTCAAACACTCACAGTGCAAGAAATGAATTCACTAAACCAATTGTGTAAGTAAGGATCTCATCACCAACAAAAAACCTTACACTGAAAGTGCTGCTGTTTTTGTCCATCCAATAGATACAGAGCACCCACCACATGCCAGGCTACGGTGGAGTGGGAGAGCATGCTGGCAAATGCACATGGCTTCCAAGGTGGCCTTATTTCTGGCTTTTTTTTTTAAGTAATAAAGAAGCTGGGGTGGAGCTGCATGAACCATCATCATCTAACTCCTCCCCATTCCACCCAGCTGTTCTGCGTGTCTCCTCCAGAGGGGACATCTGTCTATACTGCAGGTGTGTTGCTTCATGGATGGGGGGACAATGGGAGGGAAAGGAAAGGGTGGTCTCTAGAAAAGGATTATGAGCTGTCCTTCTCCAAGGAAGAATGCTGCAGAGAGGCAGTGACTCCGTCTGCTCTATGTTATTCCTAGTGAAGACAGCTGAGCATGATGGGCTGGGTGGGAAAGAAACGGTATCAGTTCTATTTCAATGTTACTAATCTGGAGCCAGAAAGTAGCTCCAAATTCACTTAGAGTTAATGATCAACAAGTCAGAGGCACCACCAATGTGTACTTGGTAGGCCATCTATGATCGGGGACTCCCCAGGCTGATGTACCAATTTCAAGGACTACTGACACAACTTTCCCGCTGTGTGGCAAAGTGCCAACCTCCACTATACTCCTTTGCTTTGGTGAAGTGGATGATACCAAGTGGATGATACACTCCTCCTGGGAGGATCAAATGAGGTGAAATGTGTAAAAAAAAAATCCACCAGAATGTTGGACACAAAATCAAGTACTCAAACCATGACAGTGGTAAGTCAGCAGAGGTCATCATAAACCCCAATATTTATTCCCACAGTTTTGAAAGAGGTTATTTTCTTGCCTCAACAACAGGAAAAAAATTCTCAGTTAGGAGTCGAACTCTCAGGAGACCAGGATGGGCATTTAACGTAGTGATTAGGATGCCACTTCCCATACCAGACTCTAGAGATCAAGACCCGGCTCTGGGTCCTGCCTCCTGTCAGTGCACACTCCAGGAGACAGGGGTGTTAGTTTCTGCCACTCGTGTAGGAGAGCAGGAGTTCTTGGCTTCTCCGGCTTCTGTCCATATAGCCCAGGGTCATGGCACACATTTGAGGAGCGAACCAGTGGCTAGAAGCTTGGTCTTTTCCTCTCTCCCTCTACCAACTAAATGATAGACAATTTATGAAAACAGACCATCTAGTCCAAACTACGACTCTGTAGTGGCATTTTTCAGATCTACTCAAAAGATTCTCAGGGTTCTCCAGCAGCAGCTCTTTGGCAAGGGCCCCTCGCTAGGAGAAATTGGGTGCCAGAGCCTGAATGGCGGGGTGGGGGAGGATATGACAGCTTTCTGATCTGTTACTCAAGCTGCTGCAACAGAAACCAATCATCTACAATTTGGGGAACCTCCTTATAGGCAGCATCATTTTCTTATTATGACATAAATGTACTTAGCATTCCTCTCAACTCAATTATTGCGTGCAGAAGTGTCACTTCAACACACAACACTTCAGAGCAATTATGTTTCCAAGTAAATATACTTCCAAATGCTCTAAGCAGACATGAGGAGCAGTTCTTCTCACCGCAACAGCAACAAAACCAGCCGACTTCACAGCGCTCAGAAGAAGAGCATTTCCCTACTTGTAAATGGAAATCACTAAACAGGGCAAACAATGCTGTTACACACAGGTATGCCAGTCAAGTATCCCCGAGGTCAAAATACACCCAAACTGCTAACGCTGTGCTCTTCTTTAAGTCTGGGGAAAATTATTGAGGGATGTAATTGTTCTCTGTCAAGGCCACTAGAACAAGAGAGACACTTTGCATCAGAGTAAGAGGCCCTGCTTAGGGATGACAGAGAGAGGGGAAGGACAGAAGAATGAAACACCACCCCAAGAGCAACCAACACAGAGGGAGGACCCTCCCCTGCCCCCATCTGGCTCCAGGTTCTACACTTCTGGAGCGAAGGTGAATTCAGAGCAACACACAGAGGCAGCACCTGTTCTGCAGGACAAGCAGCAGCGGCGAGGACAGTGGAAGGTGGCAGAGTCTCTTAGCATGTTTTTAAGACCATCCAGCAAGAGGGGAAAAGGTGTGTGTCTCCAGTGACTTCCAAAGGAGTCTTCTGGTACTGTTAGCCCCTGGCTGGCTGTCCACAATGCCCTGCTGAGTCACCAGGATCCAGAGGACTGCTCCTGGGCAGGCAGCTCTGTCACAGGTGCCTTCTGACACATTTCCACGACCGTCCTCTGACCAAATCCTGTATTAAAATAATTTCTGGGCCCGCCACAGTAGCCTACTGGCTGAAGTCAAGTCCCTGGCTGCTCCATTTCCCTTTCAGCTCTCCGGGAAAGCAGTGGAAGATGGCCCAAAGCCTTGGGACTCTGCACCTGCATGGAAGATCTGGAAGAAGCTCCGGGCTACTGGATTTGGATCTGCGCAGCTCTGATCACTGTGGACACTTAGGGAGTGAATCAGCAGAAGGAAAAACTTTTTTTTTTCTGTCTCTCCTTCTCTCTGTAAATCTAATTTGCCAACAAAAATAAATAAAGTGGGGCCACCAGGATTAGAACCAGTGCCTATATAGGATCCCGGCACATTCAAGGCAAGGACTTTAGCCACTAGGCTATTGAGCCTGGCCCAATAAATCTTAAAAAAAAATGATCATTTCTCCTCTTTCCGTTTTACTGCTAACACTCTTTTCTCTTGATCTTGACAAGTCATACGCTTTTACTGCTTCACGTAGTCGATAAGTAACCACTGATACATTTGAGGTCTGAGATGGTAAGCCTGTGTGACATTTCTGTTTCACATAAGGGAAATTAAGTCAGAAGCAAGCTAGTTGACCAGCTGTGGTGGTAGCATATATGTACAGGGTTTAAATCTGCCGAATTCATCTGTCCACTGAGCAAAATCCAATGGTCTCAGTCCTTCTACAACACTGATTCTCTGGGTATTTTCTTGATCTGAAAGGAGACTCGGTATGCTACAGCTATTCCCTCACCACCCCCACCAGTCCAAGCAGCAAGTCCAGGTCCGTGAGTGTATGAGAAGAAAAGTCTCCTTGCACACATCTTTGAGTGTCTTTTATGTACATCAACAAATCCAACTACACTTGAAATGCAAATAAGAAAATGTTCTTTTCAAAGCCTGCACTACTCAATACAGACTGACTTCTGTAGTCTACTTTTCCCAAACACATTTTTCTGATGTTCCAGATGAAAATAATTCATCTTTCCAGCTCCTGCAGATCAGAGGAAGCGGCAATAATTTATGATGAATGACAGCTGCCCGCAGTTACTGAGCACTCACTTCCTGTCAGGCAAATGGCAATTGTCCTGTTTCACAGTGTAGAGCACTCAGGCAACTCACTCAAGGTTACAACAGCACTTGCAAGTTGCTTACTAGTTAACAGTACAATGGCTATTGTGTACACACACACACACACACCACCTCAGTGGCTTTACGCAATAGAGGTTTATTTCTTGTCCATGTAACCAACCCACAAACGGGGTCTTTATCATCAGAGAGCCTTCCACACATTGACTCAGGGACCTACTGCTCCCCCGTGTGGCTCTCCTCTCCTCTTGGGCCTTGGGGTTTTTTGCGTTCAGCCCCAAAAAGCAGGAAAACACACAGGAAAGATAAGCATGCATCTACATTCCATAACCGGAAGTGATATTCAGCTCCATGTCCACTCCACTGGCAGACCCTGAATGAACCACCTCTAGGTTAAGACAACGCAAAAGCAATGGGAGCAAATGGATTCTCCCATTTGAACCCAGACCTTCTTACTGCACAGAGGTCTTGCTCTTCAATCTGGACATGTCAGTAAAGAAATTGGTCAGCCACAGCTCAGTGAAGCTGTGAAGGATCTGGTTACTCCTCGGCTGGGAGCAATCTGCAAGATGGATACTTGAGAGCTGGCACAATCAAGTCACAATCTACTGAAATGATAATGTGGCCCAAATACTTGTATGCATAATGATGGTCAGACTTCAGTGTTAAAGGCCAAGACACTGGGATATAGAAAGAAATGCCTTATAAACAATTCTTATACCTTGTATCTGATTTCCTTAATCCCAGTTCAAATAAAACTGCTATTTGAATAACATCAACGACATTCTGCACGATATTTAGTTGCCCAGGCCCTACAAAAGTTAATTGGCTTAACTAAAGTCTTCTTAATTCTGTATCCCAGATGTCCTGGAAATCGAAGACAATCAATGAATGAGTCTGCAGGACCCGTAACCAGCTTAGAGCTAATACTATTTGCAACTGCTCAAATGGTTTCTGTAGTTACAGAGCCCAAAGCTGGAATGAGTGTTAGCACCCTGCAAGTAAATGGACCTTTAACTCCATCAGCTCCAAACTGCACACAGAGACTTGGGTGGATGGCAGAGCTGGATCCTAGCTTTTCACTGAGGGTCACGAAGAATCCTGAAGGACAGATAACAGTGGATGAGTCATCAGCTTGCCTTCTCTCCTGTGGAATGCAAGAGAAGATAACCAACTCTCCCATCTCATGCTGTACTAAGGTTGGGGATTTACACATAGGCTAACATCATAGGCAAGAAAAAGGTTATAGGGCATCAGTCACTTTCATGCAAATATCTCCCTTGCCTTACATTTTCCCAGAGATTCTCTTGAGCTTAAAGGAGGTAATGCTACAACTGGAAATACTATGCACAGCAACAACATGCAAGCCTCCTCTCCACTGAGGTGCAAAATACCATCATCTGAATCCCTCTAGAAATGCAGGCATCGCCAAAGTGATTCCCTGACATACTTTGGTAAAGTTAGCATATCAATATCTAAATCATGCAAGATGAAATGATCCATTTCAGAATCTACCAGCTCGAAGGCCTCCAGAGGGCAGACTGGCCACATTAAGTGAGAGAACTGAGCCAGTGTGGAGTCTGACACACAGCACACCTTCTCTTCCACCCTAGGCTATCAGCCACTTCTTGTCTCCCTCCAACCTTCACGCTGGGCAGCACCATGGTAATTCATACTTTCCTTTGTTCCGAGAAGTCAGAAATCTGTGCCTTTATCTGAGCTCTCCCACCAAGCTCATCTCTTAGAACTCTCCAGAACTCAAGTACAAAGTATTTCTAGACATCTGCCTCCTTATCCTTCTTCATGTGAGCTCCCCTCTCTCAAGCCAGTGACGTGGCAGGCAGTGTGGGAGGCATGCCTAGGCGTCTGCACAGCAGCCCTCCAAACAGGTACTGCTGGGATCTCAGGTGTTAGGCTCCCAGTGGATGCAGCCAGCCTGGGCCACGGTTAAGAAAGTACATACATGACTCTCAAGATAGGGGTATGTCTATGGTGGTTAGAATAACTAACATTTGGTACTGTGGCTGGTTGGTTTCCCCCGGGCACTTGGCCGTGCAGCCTTAGGGCCTTTGGGCCTTCGGCCACTACCGGGACCTGAACCGTGAGAATTGCGATCTGTGTTAACACTCTTCATCTGTGCCACTGAGACTCATCAGCAGCTGTCAGAATCCATCTCCATCCACCTGCTGGTTCACGAATTCATCTACATTGGCCTGTTCCTGACTTCACCTTCACCTGCCAGTTCCAGAATTCTCTACCTCCACGTGGCCATTCCTGAGTTCATCTGACCTGACCATGCTAGCATCTGCCTCCATCCAGCCATAACATAGCCCAGACGCGTGCTCCTGGTACTCCATCTCCATGTGAAGCACACGAGGTATTCCCCATCTTTCCGAACGCTAAGTTGTTGCATGCATACACTGTTGTAGGTAGGGTTTCCTGAAGAAACCTTAACTTGATTAAGCCATGTCAGTGCCTGTGCTTAAAATGCTTTTTAAGTAAGAGGCAAGAAGCTAGGAAATAAGTATTTGACCCAAACCTAGATCACAACACCAGGAGGTGGTGGTGGTGAAGGCTCAAGTAAGTGAGTTTTCCCCATCTGGGTGACAGACCTGGATGAGTTCAAGGCTCCAGACAGTTCCATTCCTGTGGAAGTACACACCATAGCATTTGTGCTTCTCTGGGGGTTCTGTCATACTAGGACAATTTCTCAATTGAATCAGGAAAGCATATAACCAAACTGGAAACAATTTTATCTCAGGCCAGAATCACAAAAAAGCATTTATGGGCCTGTAATTATGTTTTCTGTAAACCACTGAATATTAGAATTCTTCACAAAGATCACACATTCAAGTGCTGCTTGTGTGATTGAAACTATAAAGTATCAAGTTAAAGGAAATTTAGTAATCACTAATATGAAAGTACAATCAACTGAGCAAAGAAAAGACGAGGGTGGCAAACTCAGGTTTATGATTGAGACATGAATTAAACAACACATCGAACAAGCCTGGCCTTTGTCCGCAGCCACTACATTACTGTGTCCAAAAATACCTCAGCTAGCACTGTGCTAGCACACAAATCTGCTCAGGAAATAATACTCAGGTAAGGTGCATGCTACACAACATCACAATGTCTAATTAAAGCCATGTAAGTCACAAAGCAAAAGATGCTGGGAAGGACAAAATTCTGAGGGGTGTGGAGGCAGAATTTTGGATGGCTTTTTTCAGTCTTCAAAACATGCCTGTGATGTTATTGCTTTTGAAACAGGGGAAGTTAAGCTTAATGTGGAGAAAATACAAAGGTTGATAGTATTCAAATCCAGGCAGGCTGGGTCCAGAGCTCACTTTTGGCCACTTCTAGTAATAATCCTACAAAATTTAAGGTACAAGAAGACTTCTTCCTTACCATAAAAGCAACAAGTGCTTGCAATCAGGAAAATAATCAGATGCAAATGTGAACAAACAGAAAAATAATGGGGACACAAAACCCTTATCCCTACTTTCTCAAAACTTATATCCTTAGAGATGTATTCTGTTTGCTTTGATAAGATATTACAAATGTATTTGTTCTCTTACAATCAAAGTGAGCTCATCCTATGAATGCCAGTATGATTTACAAGGGGTTCCCCCTGAAGCTCACACACAATTTGGCCCTGGCTTCAGAACACACTCCACCAACGGGTTCTCACACCAGGATCCTGAGCCCCCTGTAGTCCAAGCGGTAACAAGGAAGAGAGCAGGTACTCTCAGAGCTGCATTTCTCAGCCAGGAACCATCCTAGGCAGGACCTTGGATGTCTGTCTGCAGGCAGACAGGATGGGGAAGAGCTGCCACAGACTCCAGCAGCTGGAGGTGAGGGATGCCTACATGTCGTACACAGCAGAGGGCAGCTCCTGGACCAAGATGCATCCAGCCACACACGCCAGCAGTGCAGGTACTCGAGGAAACCCAGCTGGAGTGTCACTTGCAGTACCAAATAAATGTGATCCAAATCCCCAGCACACTCCCAGTCCTGAACCTCTTGGCTCTTGAACGGCGGTCCTTGGACTCTTACCAGGAAAGGCCCTTGCAGCCCCATATCTGGGCAGCACAGATGGACAGAAAGCATCTCTTCTTGACTGCTCCCTGTCTCCCTGAAGTATCTGTCTTCACAACAGAGACAGCGGCTGACCAAGACTTGCACTGCCCTGAAACATCTTCAGAGCAAGAAGGTGGCAAGGTGTAGGATTTGCACCCTGCACAAGGGCTGAGAACCCAGACAGCCTGGGTAGAAATCCCAACTCTGCCACTAACTCTGTGGGTCCTTGGAGAGGATGCCTCTGCTTCTATCTCTTCATGTTACAAACATGAAACTGTTCTAAGTGGTCTGTGTATGTAAAACGCTTAAAGTCATGCTTTGCTCCACCTGCTGCTTGGTTTTCTCAGGGTTTTGAGATCCCCAGGCCTTCCCCAGAAGTCTTCATACATCATGGCCTATGCAAGCTCTCTCTTTACTGTACACACCCTTCTGGACTTCTCTTTTGTTCCTGTTCCCTACAAACCTGGAGCTTGTGTTTCCCTTGGTGGCTCTGGGGGAATGCTGTCCATCTGCTGTCTGCTTTATCCACCACTACTGCCCATCATCAAACCCCAGGGCTGCATGTTCTCTAAGGTAGTCACTGGTACCCCAGCAGGGCTGGCCAGGTTTGCTTCATAGCCACTTGTGGGCACACGGCATATCCCAGGAACCTCCACAGATTAGCGTGTTATTAGGCTAATTCTCCTTGGAGGAAACTGTCCTTTCAGAAGTATTCTTGTGGTGAGAACCAATGGGTAGGGGTGAGAGGTGGGTGGGGGGTGTCAGGAGCCAGAAATCAGAGATGAGCACAAGTCAATCACCCAATCAATCATGATCACAGCTAATAACAGCCGAGCTTGTCCTCAGAGCTGGGTCTCCTGCTGTGTTCACACATCATCGCCTGCTCATGACAGCTCTGGAAACAAAACGGTATTCCTGACAGGTGAGAGGACTGAGCCTTGAAGTGTCAGGACACTGGGTGTGGGTGGCAGGCTCTGAAACACACGAGGGGCCACACAGTACAGGGAGGGCAGCCTCTGGCAGCGCAGCGCACAGGTATACACACCTGTCCCCCAAAGCAGGCATTCAGGGGTCCGAGGAGAGATTTCATGCAAAGAGTAGTTCATGAGAACAGAAAATTCTTCAGGACAAATTCCTTCCTGTGACATAAACTAACAAAGCAACATCCAATAGGAGATCATGTACACGTAAAAGAAAATCAAGGACTGGATACTATGGGGAAAGACCACAGACTGAGCCAAGTCGTTGCTCTCTCACCAAATATTTAACCAAATACCTGCCATGTGCTACACAGTGTGTTTAGTGAGGGTTCTCCTCCACGAGGCACAAACCAAATCCTCTTTACCCACAGCAGCTTCTTTCACTGCGATGACACTAACCAAATGAAAGCATAGAACACGTGTGGCATTACACAGGCCAAGTACTGTGATTCCAACAAGGGAGATGGAGACCTGCTGTTATACCAGCACAGAGCGGAAGATGAAAGAGGAGACGCTGGCAGGTGACAAGAAAGGCAGGCCTTGTGTTAGGACTGTGGAGGACAGGCAGCATGAAACCAACACTATCCCCCACAATGATGAGGGAAGGAGGACAAGGAAGAGACAAGAGGAGGGAAGGAGAGGAAAAGGGCCCCAGGAACACAGCAGAAACAGTCACCTCCATGTGCAAAGGATGGACTAGGGACTGGGGTGATGGAGGAGCAGACAAAGACGGTGAGTTTCTGGAGGTCAGCCACCAGGTCAGATGGCCAAGACACGAGTCCATTCACCAGGATGCAGACATCGTTTCTGAAAGGCCATCTTGCTGTGAGTGTTCAAAATTACACACAGCCGGGCCCGGCGCGGTGGCGCAAGTGGTTAAAGGTCCTCGCCTTGCACGCCCGGGATCCCATATGGGCGCCGGTTCTAATCCCGGCAGCCCCGCTTCCCTTCCAGCTCCCTGCTTGTGGCCTGGGAAAGCAGTCGAGGACGGCCCAAAGCTTTGGGAACCTGCACCCGCGTGGGAGACCTGGAAGAGGCTCCTGGCTTCGGATCGGCATAGTATCGACCCGTTGCGCTCACTTGGGGAGTGAATCATCGGATGGAAGATCTTCCTCTCTGTCTCTCCTCTCTGTACATCCGCCTTTCCAATAACAAAATAATAAAAATAAATCTTTAAAAAAAAAAATTACACACAGCCAATTAGAATGCAGGCATCTCTGGAAACCACACAGGCTCAGCATCAGGTATGCTCTTTACAGATGCCCTAACTGGACTAGAGGCCAAGGACTGTCAGATCAGGTGCTTGGCATAGTGACACCTGGTGTCAGCAAGGCTGGGACACCTCAGGCCTCAGCAGAGTACCTGGGCAGGTGTGCTGGCTCTACTGAATCCAGCTGCCTAATAATAATAAGGTGATGACTCAAGTCCTTGGGTCGCAATTACCCATAGGCGAGACTGGAATTCAGACTTCAACTTCTAATTTCTTCTTTTTTTTTTAATTACAAAGTCAGAAATACAGAGAGGAGGAGAGATAGAGAGGAAGATCTTCTGTCCAATGATTCACTCCCCAAGTGACTGCAACGGCAGGTACTGTGCAGGTCTTCCACACACGGATGCAGGGTCCCAAAGCATTGGGCCGTCCTCGACTGCTTTCCCAGGCCACAAGCAGGGAGCTGCATGGGAAGTGGAGCTGCCGGGATTAGAACCAGCGCCCATATGGGATCCCGGCACGTTCAAGGCGAGGATTTTAGCCACTAGGCCACGCCGCCGGGTCCAACTTCTAGTTTCAACCTGGCCTAGCCCTAGCTGTTGGGCATCTAGGAAGTAAACCAGTAGATGAGAGCTTGCACTCATGTTTGCTCTTTCTCTCTCTCTCTCTCTCTCTCTCTCAAGAAATTAAAATACATAATTAGAAAGGGATCCATTAAACCTTTGGGATTTTTCCATGGAAGCTCGGGGAAGTTTCAAGACATGTATTCCGCTGAAAGCCACTCCCCTTCCAAACATGGCATGCTGCAAAGTCCTTTCCACAAACAAAAGATGTTGCTGAAGCAGACTCTGGACCTCCACAGACCACGCCCCCATCTCCCATCCTCAGCTCGCATACAGACTTACCATTCCCGGAGGCCACGCATCAATTGTACTGCACCTGACAGATGCCAGAATTGTTCTCAGCAGAGAAACTCCAAAGTGAGAAGCTTTGACTGAAAAATTTTAGCCAGTGAGAGGAAGTGTTGATCAAGCACCCTGCTTTGGTATGAAAGTAAGCAACAGATCTGAACTGTACACAACAATACTAACTACGAGATGCTAGACTGGGAAACCAAAAAAAGTGACAACTGGAGCTGAGAGGGGCCTCAGGTTGCCTGCCTGTTTCGCAGGCTTTTGCGGTTCACTTTCAGAGCAGTCTCGTCTTTTGTTCCCTTGCAGCTCACACTCCGTAGCATCCATCAAATCTACAAACGCCATCTTCAACAATGGTCAGGTGGGAGACATATGTCTGCTCGAGTCCCATGACTCATTCTTTCCAAACACAAGCTGATCCAAAAGCAACATACCTCCAAGGGGATCATCCACTACGCCTCCTCCACCCCCAGCCCGCCCCGACCAAAGAAATCTGGAACAAGTGTGTGTGTGTTTCCACATACGCACGTGTGCATGTGGTACTTCACAGAGTGAAGTGGGTTAGATTCCAGAAATAGGGAAAATAAGCACAGAAAATTAAGGACTGTATTTCAATGGGCAAAACAACCAAGTTTAATTTGAAAAACCCTGATAAATCCAACACCTTTGCCAACTCTAACAAATTTAAGCCATTTCCTATTAAAATGATTAGATGTGGCTCCTAAGATACATTTTCTTCTTTGTCCTATCTCTGAACATAAATAACTTAAAGAGATCAATTCAGTGAATGGACCGTCAAAAATAAGAATAAGGACAATGATATTATTGGTCAGACTTTTGCTCAGAAAGCAGCACAGGCAAAAGCCAATATCCATTTTTCAAACCAATGGCAGGAAAGAAGAAGAGGCATGAATAGGAATCAACCCTGGGAGGGATTAACATTGCTTCAGGAGCTAACCACCACCGACTCTGACCTGAAGGCAAAGATGCTATAGACGGTCATCAGATCAATAAGACTCTGTAAATTGATGAGTCAAAGAATACAACCCAACACCCCCTGGAAGGGTCGGAGACGAAATCTAGAGGAGGGTCGCTTCAGCGGGTTCTGCGTAGCAGGGATTGCCTGTGGCAGTTCTGCACCAAGCCACATCACCCGGTGACAGGGCATCACATCCTATCAAAACTCCATCAGGTCGGGCCCGGCGCGGTGGCGCAAGTGGTTAAAGGTCCTCACCTTGCACGCCCGGGATCCCATATGGGCGCCGGTTCTAATCCCGGCAGCCCCGCTTCTTATCCAGCTCCCTGCCTGTGGCCTGGGAAAGCAGTCGAGGACGGCCCAAAGCTTTGGGAACCTGCACCCGCGTGGGAGACCCGGAAGAGGCTCCTGGCTTCGGATCGGCATAGTATCGGCCCGTTGCGCTCACTTGGGGAGTGAATCATCGGACGGAAGATCTTCCTCTCTGTCTCTCCTCTCTGTATATCTGCCTTTCCAATGAAAAAATAATAAAAATAAATCTTTAAAAAAAAAAAAAAAAAAAAACTCCATCAGGTCAACTGCCCTGCCGTGCTGTCAACACCCAGGAGGAGTCAGTCCCAGGACACTGAAACCCACAGAAAATGCTGCCTTGGATTCCAGGGAGCTGCAGGAAGCGAAAGATAAAATGATCGAAATTCAAATACAGTGGTCCCCCTGAAGAACTGCCCCTTTGCTTGGAGATATTAGCATGCCTCCTGGTTTCTGCTTACTCTTGGAGTTCTAAACTTGCCTCTATGATTAGAAGGAAAACTCCTTGATATAAACCAGACAGTGCTGGGAGAGAAGGTGTGCCTGTCATTATACAGGATCTGCCCCCTGCTTGAGAGCTGCTCATGAGCTTCCCAGTACAAAACCCAGCAACAAAACACCTACAGGTTTCAATTACCAAATATTTATCTTCCAAATAAATCTAGTGTCTTCTAACCCTTACAGAAAATCGATTTGTTAATTCACTTCTATTTTATTCTATAATGTCTCCCTCTGTTAATCCTTTTTTCCCTGGGGGATGCTTTTCAAATCTTGTCACTAATCCCTTCCTGGAAGAAAAAAATCCTCTTTTCTAAATTCAAGGTGAATTGTGTTTAATAAAGGAAGCCTGCATTTATCTGCATTTCCTTGCATTCATTTGTCTGCTCAGTAGTCCCATTAACTGAATGCCTTCTTCAGCTGTTCCACTTCCTGGCTATCACCAGGCTTCCTTTAATCCATTCATCTTTCATTAAACACAAGGGTGAGCTACAAAAGGTTAAGGGAGGGGGGTGGAGGGAATGCAAAAGAAAAAAAAAAGCAAATTAACCAAACATCTAAAGTGGAAATTACCTTCAGAAACCTGATGTGTGCACCAGTGGAAGAAGCACCTTGAGCAAACATCCTCCTTTGTAAATGGAAGAGGTCAGCTCTCTTGGGAGGTGAGATGGAGCACCGCCCTGGACCAGCCATGTGGGGCCTGGCCCTGAGCGCTTGTCCAGCCCTCTGTTATGCCTCAGACAAAAAAAAAAAAAAATGAAACCACGTACATGAGGTTCAAGAAGGACGAACTGAGTGACTTTCACTTTAAACCAACTTTTCCCAACAAGCCAAGGAAGTATGAGAAGTCCCGACATAGTGAAGACACCAGAGGCTACAAACGGCCCCAAGTTGCTTCTTCAGACAAAATTTGTTTGATCTTAAGATTAATTTATCTAGGCTTTTTTTTTTCTCAAAGATTTATTTACTTGAAATGCAGAGTTACAAAGAGAGACAGACAGAGATCTTCCACCTGCTGGTTCACTCCTCAGTTGGCCACAGAGTCACGAGCCAGGAAGTTCTCCAGGTCTCTCAGGAGTGCTTCGAATATCATTCCAGAGGCTGAGACCCTGCCATCCTGGACTGGGTGCCACTTTTTTCTTTTCAGAGCTTGCAAAATTCACACCATTCTGCTTATCCACCAATGAGATGTAACCTCATGGCATCTTATCTGAGAATCTCCCCCTCGGTTCTCTGGTGGCTCCTTTCCCTAATCCCCACCCACTTAGCAATCACCTGTGATAATCTGGGTTACCAATCCCTGGGGCCCACCTGCAGCCCCTCCCTGTCAATCCCCTATCCCCCCACACACCTTCTAGATTCACCTGGGTTGTATAAATGAGCCTCCACGTGTGCCCCCTTGCCCTTTCCCCATTCTCCTCATTCTCCTCCATCCTCCTCCATCTTGCCCCCTGTAGCCCCCTTCTTCAAGAAGGAGACGTCTCCCTCTCCACCCCTGCTCCTATTCCTACCGTGCTGGAATAAAGGACCTGCTAAGGACCTTGTCACATCTGGTATTTTTTGCTTAAGGTAAAAGAGGACTTGGTTGCAGGAACTAGCTGCGCGTCAGAACTTAACTTCATCTAAAAACTAACCCCTTGTGTGGTACGTGTAGGGGCCCAGGCACTTGGGCCATCCTCTGCTTTCCCGGGTGCTTTAGCAGGTAGCTGGAACAGAAGTGGAGCAGCCAGGACTCAAATTCCACACCCAGTTGGGATACCAGCATCTCAGGCAGAGGCTTTCACTCTGCATGTCACAACATTTGCCTCTATTTATTTTCAAGGCAAAGTGAAAGTGACAGAAAGGGAGAGACAGAGAAAGGGAGTGATTTCATCCACTAGTTCATTCCATAAATGGTTTCCACAGCCAGGATGGAGGTAGACTGAACTCAGCAAGCAGGAACTCCACCTGGTTTCTCACAAGGATGGCAGTGGTCCAAGAACTGCTATCTTCCCAGGTACAATAGTAGGAACTGGATTGAAATAGCTAGGACTCAAACTGTGTTCCAACAGGGGGATGCTAGAACCTCAAGTGGCAGTGTAACTCTATGATGGTGACCCCTCCCCCCACAAGAGGCGGAACCAACTCCAGATCCAGATGGAAACTTTCCATTCACCCTGCCCCCCCCCCCCATGGTCTTTCCTTCTTATTGGAATTAACTGGAAAGTTCAACAAACTATGTCATCATAGAGCTCCTCTCATCTGTCTATAAATCCACATTTCACATATCTGAGTTTCAAAAACAAAGCACTTCCACACTGTTCAGAAATGTTTTCGCAGATCCAACCCATGCCCCACATTAACAAGGAAACCCCAAACGCACCAGTGCCTGGTTTGAACACCCTGCTTTTCCTTCAGAAGCTCTTGCTTCCTTATGGCCAACCCCCACTCACCCCTCAACTTCCAGTTGGAGGGCTCTGGCTGTAGGAAGGGTCCGATCCTCTTCTCCCGGGAAAGGGAGCGTGCTCCGTTCCCCACTATCTCCTCTTTAGCATAAGGATCTGTCTTCCCAATGACAATCAGAAATCAAGGATCACAGCACATTTTAACGTGCACCTGAATGTTTGGAGGGGTTAAAATGGGATTCTGATTCTAGCATAGAGAGGGCTGGAGAGGCAGCATGTCTAACAAAATCCCTGGGACAAACTCATGCTGTTGGTCCACAGACCTTGAGTTAAGACTGAGAAGGAGAGCAGCTGCGGGTTTATTCCACATCCCCTGCGTGTGCGGGAAGTTGGAGACGGAGGTGAGAGGGAGACTCCTGCCCTGGTAGGTCTGGTAAACTACACAATGGCACAACAACTGTTGTTATGACTGCTGTTTAAACAGTCAACACTAAGCCGCAAAACACCTCTTGTGCCAAAGTGGAAGAGGTGAGGAAGCACAGCCTTGGTCTAACGGCAAAGTTTTTTCTGACCATATTCAGCACACTCAAAGAACTCAGAAATTAAAAACAAGAGTTGAGCAAATGCAACCTTCTGAGGGGTGGAGGGAAATAAATGAGGTTGTCTGTGTTCTCAGTGATTTATGGCTCCAGCATGCCCATTTGCTTTCCCTAACAGTGACTAGATTATGAAACAGCCATGTCCACGTACTCCGGCTCCTCCACACAGAACCCTGAACACAACGCACCCTGTTGGCCGGCACTGTCCCACAACTGCCCTATGAAGTGGCTGCTGTTATCACCTTCATTTTACCAAAAATCCAGCCTGGGGCTGTTGGGAATGCCATAGACCTGGCACCCAGCAGGGCAAAATTCTAACCCAGCCTAAACATGCAGGCTTAGCAACTAGCTGCCAAGGTCATTTCAAGGTAAAGTGAAAGAAAAGGTGACCCAAGAGAGAAATTCTGGGGCCTGGACCAACAACTCTAGGCAAGAAGCAGAGCAGGCTCTCCCTGAGGTGTCTGGACAGGTCCACGGGACCTCCAAAGATGCTGAAGCCATCCCAGACTGGAGGCCAGCTCTGTCGAAGGGGGCCCGAACAACAGGTCATCGGCTAACCTTCACTTTCTCTCATCGACTTCTAGCTTTGCATAGAACACATTTCTCTCCTTCCCCCACGATATAATTTGTCTTTCTCTCGCTCTCCATTGGCTTTTTAGTTAAAAAACAAGAGAAATGAAGCTTGAACCCTAATTAAGGAAATGGCCTGTGTACAAAGAAAACAGCCAGGGATCATTATTCAAATGGCAGCCTCTCTTTCCATTTCTGCGAGAAAGCTAATGACTGCTCTGCAGCCCCGTGGCCTCTCCGTCATATCGTGCACACATGCCGTTATTAGAGGATGAAGTGAGTGACTGCAAAACTTGGGGAATAAAAGCATGCATGAGTCCCTGTTCTCGCTTAAATGCTGTTTTGATGACTTAAAATAAAGACAAATGTTATCCTGGGAAATGCACATTTCCCCATGGCCGAGCCTATTCATCTTATTAGTAAGAGTCCCTCCCCCACAGGCAGAGGCGTATGCGACAGCAGCCGAAGGTGAGAAATGAGAAAGCAACATGTCTAACAGAACCTTCCAACGAAACCGTGCGTCAAGGTGCCTGGAGAGGCAGAGGGCCAAAGAGACCTTCCAGGAAAGGTCTGGTTATTTCTGTTCCCTAGACTGCGCTGAAATCTGTTGACTTCCAACAGGTCCAACAGCCAAGTCCAACTCACCCCGACCTCTCTACCCCAATGCCCCAGACACCTTACAATGTCCTCCCAGCCTTTCTGTCTCCAAGCCTGAGGTCTCTGATCTAGCATGCCAGCCTGGGAGTTCACTTTTATATGTGGTCCTGAAGTTCCCATACCATTTGCCAAAAACACAATTTTTTCCCTCACCGAACGGTCTGGACACACGTATGGGAAATCAATTCACTACATAGGTGAGGGATTACTTCTCAGTTCTCCACATAACTCACACTTTAAAAACAAAACAACAACAACAAAATCCAGTCAGTAATCATGCCTTCCATTAATGACTTACATGCTATCTCTGCTCCACGATTTCTAGCACAGCATTTTGCACATAACAGGAACTTAATAGCTGAGTGAACAAATTAATGCATATAAATGCTTCTTCCCTAGGCATTATGATGAATCTATCTGGCATTCTCACCCCCAGGAGCAATGGACTCCACCACTCAGCCCCTGCTCCAGGACCAGCACACAGGAGGAGCTCTCCAATTTAAAAGTAAGAATTTCGTATAAACAAGTAAATAGAAAAAAAGTAATCTTATAGATTATTTTTTAAGGGACAAAACCTAACCATGTTTATATGTGGCAGGTGATTGATGCTGCTAAAATTACCTGTTTGAGAAGACTATGAATCCTTATAGTGGATTATAAGTGTGACTGCTTATTTTAGTTTTAATTTGCCTGAGAGACAGAGTTTCCATCCTCTGTTCGCTTCTAAACACACCTGCAACAACCTCAGCCCTTTGAGGTCCAAAGCCAGGAGCCAGGATCTCCATCTGGGACTCCCACTTGAGAGGCAGGCACTCAATTTCTTGAGCCATTGTCCCTCTCTCCAGGATCTGCTCTGCTGGGAAAGCTGGAATTAGAAGTAAGAGCTGAGAATTATCTAAATGTAGGCATCCTCTTTTTTTTAAGATTTATTTATTTTTATTGGAAAGGCAGATACAGAGAGGAGGAGAGACAGAGTGAGAAGATCTTCCAGCCGATCACTCCCCAAGTGGCCACAACAGCTGGGGCTGAGCTGATCCAAAGAAAGGAGCCAGGAGTTTCATCTGAGCCTCCCACATGAATGCAGGGTCCCAAGGCTTTGGGTTGTTGTCAACTGCTTTCCTGGACCACAAGCAGGGAGCTAGATGGAAAGCAACGCTGCTGGGATACCAACCAGCAACCATATGGGATCATAACACATGCATGCAAGGTGAGGACTTTAGCCACTAGGCTACTGTGCCAGGCCCAAACTTAAGCATTCTTAACCAGTAGGCTAAACATTCTTTCCAGTAACTGCTTCTAAAGCTTATGTGGTAATAGGGGTAAGGGGCACTTGCTGTGTGTGTGTGGGGGTGTGTGTGTGCAAGCACGCGCGCCTGTGTCTGTGTATTTTAATTAATAAGTAATGTAAATGCCTGGTAGATAAAGTAGAAAATTGACATTAGTAACATACAAATGAGGATCACTCAAAACCCACAACTAGTAGAAAACAACCTGGATTTGGCATGCAGGCTGCCACAGAGTTCGCTAATCTCCTGTCCGTGAGCACATGTTATTCACATACACTACCAAGAGGTTCTTCTCCCATTGTAAGTACATGTTGTACTTGCATATGCCTTTATGCAATGCTGCTTCTGACACATCAAGAACATGACTAATGTCAAACGTACTGGGTACCATCATCATCATTCTGGGGGGCACTCCCAGGCACAGAGGGACTCAGGGGTCCACATTCTTTCTACGTAACACTGCCATGGGCATTCCCCTGCGGTTCTGATTGGAGGAACATCACTGATGATGACTTTCATCCAGAAGTGAAGCTACGGAGGCAACACTGCAAAACATCAGATCCGTCCTCAACACTCTGTACCCAAGCTGAAGCTCTTCATCAAGACAGCTGCTTACTGTCTGGGATACATTAGAAACCAGCCTCAGAATCCTAAGACATTTCCATAAAATTGCCCTTTAGTGGATTCAGTTTTTAGACAATTCTAGGCTTAAAGAAAAGAATGGAGATGTCCTATACACCCTTTACTCAAATTCCTCAAACATTAGCATGAGGTGTAACTACGATATTCGTTGAACTCACATTAACATTGCTACAAAACTTAGTAACAGTTTTAACAATTTAAAATGAAAAAAGAAGAGGTTTCCACTAACAGGTATATTTGTAAATATGAGGATACTTTAAAAAGTGCATAGAAAATTGAATTAAAACAAATTTACTTCAGTGCAAAAAATTCTAAAATCCACACCTAAGACACGTTCTCAAAGAGAAACTATCTAATATGAAGTGTACATTCCTCTGAGCGGTAGTACATAGAAACATACACAAAGGTCAGCGGGCTGGACGACGGGCAAAGCAGTCAAGGTGCCCACATCCCAGTGCAGGGTGCCTGGCTTCAGGTCCCGGTTCCCCTTGCCCCCGATTGCAGCCTCCTCAGCATTCACACTGCAGGAGGCAGCATGTAACAGCTCAAGTTCCTGGGTTCTTGCCACCCACATTAGAAACCTGAATGGAGTTTTACACTCCTGCCTTCCAGCTCAGCCCAGCCACTGCTACTGTTGGAATTTGGGGAGTAAACTGGCAGATAAAAAGGATTCTCTCTCTTTCTCTCCCTCCCTCCCTTCCTCTTCTTCTTCCTCTCCTCTTTCTACCTTTCAAATAATTTTTTTTTGCAAAATTTAAATCAGCAGTTCCTTCCTCGAAGAATATATCTACACACAGAAGCCCCTCTGTTGTCAGAAGTCCCAAAATGACACTGTCACGATCTGTTTTCACAGTAAACAAAGGGAGTGCGACTCCCCAGGGACACACTGACACAGTGACTTGTGGGATCACTGGCAGAGGAGACACTCGTTTCCTGATAACACTGATTAGATCAAATCCCCACAACATCACTCCACATAATCAAAGACAGCTTTACACAGTAAGCCACTACAGAGAGCAAGTGCCTTCCCTTGGTGCTAACACACCCTCAAGAATGGGATCTGCACTGATTGTTAAGTACCTAAACTCAGAACCCTGCCCTGTAAGTATCGCGTTCTCAAGTTTCATATTTGGATGCAAGAGTTCAGAAACCCAATAGGCATATTGTATTCTGTAACCAGAAACATGATGTAGCAGCATGAGTTAACAAGTAGGGTATCGGCAGATCTTAAGGACTAGACCTTCCTGTGGAGCAGAAGGATTCTGAGCCTGCAGAGCCGATCAGCAGGGATCAGAACAAAGACTCAGCATCTTCATTACACAGCCCCGCAATCCCTCTGAATCCTCCTCGGACAAGATTCCTCATCATCACTATACACTGGAATTATGACCAAGTTTCCAAGTCATGCAAGCTAAACCCAAATTAATCCCTCTCAATGTCTGTAATTTTATATATAATATGTATACACACACACATATTTATCTTGGAAGATATATATCTCCAAAATAAAAGGTAGTGCCACGGTGTTTCATCCAGAGGTACATTGGCCAGAGCTGGCATTGTGGTAAAGAAGTTTCAGCCTCTATGCACAATGCCACCATTCTAGGTAGATACTAGTTCAAGCCCCCCAGCTGCTCCACTTCTGATTCAGCTCCCTTCCAATGTCCCTGGGAAACAGCAGAAGATGGTCCTTTGGTGGCCCTGTGCACCCACGTGGGAGACCTGGAGCAAACTCCTGGTTCTTGGCTTTTTCCTGGCCCAGCCCGGGTCATCCAAGCCATTGAACCAGTGGATGGAAGATCATTATCCCTCCTTCTTTCTCTGCAATTCTGTCTTCCACATAAAGCAATCTTCCGTTTAAAAAAGGGAGGAGGGGTACATTTACCTTCCAAAGTGGACATATTGTTTGTACTTCCTAATTAACAGCAGACTTTATAAGCACAAACAATGCTAACCACCATGACAAAATGTGAATCCAACTAATAATAACTGTATTTGATGACCAAAAAAAAAAAAAAGACAAAACAAAGTTTATGCTCTTTGCAGAGGGTCAATTCCTAGAGAAAGCAATGTACTTTCACTCTCACACTGCTACTTCTCTGAATTTGTAATGTATGTAGATCAGCTTGCAGCTGATTACACTGCAAGCACATGAAGCTGAAGATGACCACTGCCTTCCCCGAGTCCAGCACAAAGACCGGTGACTTCAGAGCTAAGAGGACAGCAGCATCCTTCCATCTCTCTGTAAGTCACTTCTTCCCCTAGATCCTTTCAGATATCTAGAAACATACATGATATTAACACGAAGATACCCAAGCTTTTATTCCTCAGCTGCAGAGGCACTGTGGCCATGCCCTGGAAAGGTGTTTAAGCACAGACCTCTGCCAAGGCTACTCCAGTGTTTTCACATGGTCACGGCTGCTCCTCACACCCACTGGCTGGTTCCTGAACTAATGGCTACTCTTACAAGGAGTATTAGCATCACAACCCACTGTTACAAAAAGGAATAAAGTGCATTTATGAGGGCACTTCTGTTCACAGAAAAATGGAGCAAAAAAAATTATTTTGGTGTCTCAAAATGTAAATAAAATCCATGCAGCTTGAAATTTGCATTACATGCATTTTCTACAAACTTTCTGAATATCCCTCATATGTCTGTATTGCACAAATTTTTGTACCAAAATGCTTTCATTCCATCTTCCAGGAATTTATGAAGTGGTCTCAGATCCATTCAATTCCAAAATCTGTATTAGTTTATTACAAAGCTAATTTTTTTTTTAAATCACGTACCTTCAAAGTAGAAAATCAAGTAATAATACCTACAGTTCATAATATCTCCCTTCCCCTACCATCCCCCAAATAAGCAAACTTAATTCTTGGGTAAAGTTCTTTGCTGCTCTTCTGTACACTGGACAAATATTTTGGCCAATTTGAGCTGCACTATGTATGTGAGTCTATGACATGCTTTCTACACATCATAAATTATCTGGTGTCCCCACTGCCTCAGTTAGTCCTGCTTTCATTTTCTAAGCTCACCTAACCAGGCAAACCCCTTTATTTTCATATTAAGCTGAGAGAAATAGCACAATGAGTGACTTAGCACGGCTAAGCAAACCTGTTTGCTGACCATATTAACGCATAGCTCCCCTGGCAAACAGTCACGTAGATCCACTGGGACTGAAGACGCATTCTTCCCTGTGTGAGAACGCTGCTGATTTGGACCCGGCTCACTGCCTAACACACTGCACTCACACAGGGTCTAAGCTCCTTACCTGCAGCTTCACTTAGTACCAAATGACAGCGCATTTATTCCCAGGAAGAATCTGCAGAGAACGTTCCATGATCTCGGATCAGTGGCTCCTGGCTTCAGACTGGCCCAGCTCTGGCTGTTGTAGCCATTTGAAGTATGAACAAGGAAATACAAAATCTCTAGAAAATTTCTCAATCCATTTCTCTCTCTCCCCTCCCCCTCCCATTCTTTTTGCAACTTGCCCTTTCAGATAAAAATAAATATTTCACAAAGAGGAGTTTTTAAATGCATGCACTGTTTTTTTCATAATGTACCTTTTCTATAGCTTTCTGAAGGCCCCACATCCCGTTATTAAAAAGTCACTCTTAAAATGTTCTATAGGTGTAGTTGGCCTTGGCTGGCCTCTACCATGAAAGAACCTTCTATTTCATGTAATAAAAACACACCAAAGGCTGGATCACAAAACCAGCACCTCAGGTCTTCCCTGAGCTCAGCTTCTTGCTGCCAAGGCAGCTGCTCAAAGCATGAGTGCCTAAGCCAGGGTCCTCAGCTCCTATTTTCAGATCAGCCCCACACAAGAGAGGTCAAGATTCAAATTTCAAGTTGCTGAGACTCCAGCAGGGTCCTGCTCAGGCACTCACACCTGTGGCAGTAAGGGCAGCTCACCTCACATAATTCTCTCCAGTGGTAGAGACAGAGAAAGTGCTGGAAGTTCTTGAACACCATTCCCACGCCACAGGCACACAGGGCCTCTATGCCAAAATCACACTTGCAAAGTGCAAGCAAGTGCAGACTCAGCATAGACAAGGTCATCTCTGGGCAGGGCACAATGCCAGACAAAGCAGGGCTTGTCAGGATTCCAATATTTCATAAAGCCTCCGTTCCCTGGGCAAGTTACTCACCTCCACTGGGGTGTGAGTCACTGTGGGGCCAGCCCGTTTGGGCCACCCTCGTGCACCCGGCTCATGTTCCAACTCTGGCTGGCCAGGAGGTATCCTTGTAATCATTCATGGTTCCATTTGTTAAGAATCCCTACCTCACTCTGGCTCGGGTTTGTGCATTGCACTCAGGTAACTGGGAATAAAATGAGTCATCAAAGTGACACAGTCGATCTCTTCATCGCTGCAGCCTCTCAAAGGAGAAGCACAGCTTTGGGGAATGGGGAAACAAGTCCACTGACAGCAGAGAATTAGATTGCACAGCATCAAGGATGTTAAAGAATGCTAATTTGACTCTTGTCAGCTCTACAGCCAGAAGCTGGATGTTAGGGGGCTTTTATAAGGTAAGAAAGGCACAAGCATTTTAAAGCGGCAGCAGCACCATCAAGTAGGGTAGTGTATGGATGCCTCCTCAGAACCTGGCCTTTCAGAGCACAGCCTGAGGCCTGGCAGGTGCACCTGCACATTGTCATGTACCTCTCTGTGCCAAGGCTTAGAGCCCAGCATCTGAACACCTTCATGTCTCAAATCTGAAAACTGGAGCTGTACAGGCACAGGTGGGCAGGATGGATGGGGCTCCCGGCCACCGTTGGTCAACTCCTAATCTATGCAAATGATCTCATTATGCGTTAAATGATGTGTGTGGTCAATCACCTCCAGAAAGGCTGAAAGCCATACTAGTTGGGTAGACAAGAAAACCAACTACTCCAAATCTTGACCTTCATCTGACAGCAACACATGGAGGAAAACATCGATATCAGCTCTTTCCATCTTTCTGTCATACCCAAGGCTGCAGCATGGCTTCTATCTCTCCTCCTGTCCCAATCTTGCCTCTCCACGACTCAAGGCACCCGGGCCTGCTGCACAATCCACAGGGACTATCTTACGGCTTTGCCCTTTGTTCTCATCGTGAGCCCCAATGTGAGTTCTATTGCTCTTGCTACAGCCAGAGGTCAGCCAAGGACTCCCCAATGAGGGGCAGAGGAAGAAGCACCTCTGGGGAGAACAGGGGGCTGAGCGGCACATGTGGCAGTTGGACCATCCTCACATTTCAGGATGTCCAGGAAAATGTCAGATTTGGCCAAGTGCAAGAATATAATATCTGACTAAACCGTGATGGGGGAATGGCAAAGATGAGCAAGGTTCTGCTCAAGACATCTGCCTGCTACTGCAGCAAAGGGAAGAGTGTCATACAAAAGCTTATCTAGTAGAGGACATTTGGCATAGCAGTTTAAGAGGCTGCTGGGAATACCCACATTCCAAGTTCAAGTTCAGGATCTGCCTACAACTTAAGCTTCCATACACCCTGGAAGGCTGAAAACAATTTGTTCAACATGGGAGACCCAACTGAGTTCTGGGCTCCTGGCTTCAACCTGGCCCAATCCCAGCTCTCTGCTTTTCAAACAAATACATATTTTAAAACAAAGCTTCTCTGTGGTAGGCAGTTCCTAAGGCAGATGTGGTCCCTGACTCCCAGGGTCCATGTCTTGATGTAATGCCCTTCCCCCTCTTTGTAATGAAGAGAATATGATATAAATGAAGTGATGCTACACCTAAGATCGTTTGTGCTTCTTTCTTGCTCTCACTGACTCACACAGGTGGACGCCAGGCTACCGGGCTGGAAGCAGTGCTAGACAGCGGCCACCCTACAAAGAGCTGATGGAGTTATCATGCCAGTAAGGCTTACAGCCCAGCGTCACATGAGCTCATCTTCAGGCAGGTCCTTCCCCAGGACACTGCAGGCTGCTGACCCCATGCCTGCAGCCTGGAAGACATCCTGAACAGGGGGGTCTCAGCTGACTCTGATTCCTGACCCACAGAAGCTGTGACGTAATGCACTTCTGCAACTCAAAGCCATTTGCATTTCTGTTGCTACTCAGCAAAAGGCGATTAACACATCGATCCAGGGCACATGCTCTTAGGCTAGACACCAATATGCAGGCAGTACCAAGATACCATCACTGCTTCAATTAGCAGGGTTAAGTGTCCAGGGGGGTGTCTGGGAGGCTTATGCAGGAAGAGGGTCTTTAAGTAAAGGGACACCACACTAGCAAAGACATCCAAGTTGGGCCTGGCACAGTGGCATAGTGGCTAAAATCCTTGCCTTGCATCTTCCGGGATCCCGCATGGGCGCCGGTTCTAATCCCGGCAGCTCCACTTCCCATCCAGCTCCCTGCTTGTGGCCTGGGAAAGCAGTCGAGGACGGCCCAAAGCTTTGGGACTCTGCACTCACAAAGGAAACACAGAAAAGGCTCCTGGTTTCTGGCTTTGGATCAGCGCAGCTCCTGCCATTGCAGTCACTTGGGGAGTGAACCAGTAGACAGAAGATCTTTCTCTCTGTATATCTGCCTTTCCAATAAAAATAAATAAATCTTTAAAAAAAAGTCCAACCGAGTTGTAGAAGAGGAAGAATCAGAAGTAGAGGAAGAATCAGAAGTAGCGGCAGTAGCAACATGGCAATGGTCAGAAGACAATGTTACAGGCTTTTGCTGTCCACATTCTCTGATTAGACAGAAATCATCCTATTACTATATAAGTATGGATCTATCTTATCATAGCTGGTCTTCTACATGCATACTGTTTTATATAAGGCGCTCATTTAAGGCAAACAGTGGGGTAGGTTTAGACTTCAAGTCATAAGAAAAGTACACTCAGTAGACTAAATAACACAAATGAAGACAGAATGTAGTAGACGCTATGAGATACCGGGGCTCTGAGATTAATGCTATCGATAAACTCCTCTCAAACTTCTCACAGGGCTGGATCTGTGTCACCTAGCAACGTAATGCAACCCAGCTTGAGGATCTCCAACCCTGGCCTCACACTTACCAGGTCTCTATGACAACAGAAACTAAAAACACCAGTTTCCCTGGAGACAAAGACACCTCAGCTCAATGCAACTTTTAGGTGCTGTGAAACAGAGTTCACCTAGGCAGGAAGAGCTTAAAATCCCTGGATATGAGACATACCTTGTAACTGACCCAACTGAAGCCAGCTGCGAGAAAGGAGGAAAAACCCTCAGCTTGGAAATCAGTCTGTACATGAACTCCCTCCCAGTCAGGAGGTCCTCCCATCCTTCTTCCTGGATCGTTCATGCTGTCCGCCCTGTAAGAGTGGACAGGGCCAAGCACAGGAGCCCACACAACGGCTCAACTGACTAATCCTCTTCCTGCCAGCATTGGTATCCCATACAGCCGCCTGTTTATGTCCAGGCTCCTCCACTTCCCATTCAGCTCCCTGCTTATGACCTGAGAAAACAGCAGAGGATGGTCCTCAGGTCCCTGTACCCACACGGAAGACCAGGAGAAGGCTCCCAGTTTCGGCTTCAGATTGGCTCAGCGCCAGTCATTATGAATATTTGGGGGGAGTGAGCCAGCAGATGGAAGATCTTTGTTTCTTCTCTCTGTAAAACTGCCTTTCCAATGAAGATAAATAAATCTTAAAAAAAAAAAAAAAAAAAAAAGACTGCCTAGACATCAGACAGTGCCTGAGACTTGTGTCTGGTGTAAACTGCACCTAGAAAAAGCTGGCTACCTAGCACCAACATCTCCAAACTCAGGAATACAGAATGCTCAGAAAATGGCTTCTCTGTAAGGTTAGTGGGTTACAACGGGAAGTAAAGCAAGGAAACCAGACCAGGATCAGAGGGCAGAAACGTGCCCATGTGTGTCTGTGTGCAGGAGTGTGAAGCAGACATGGGAAGAGTGATGAGGAGAGACGACTGTCCCAGCTTCCTACGAGTTGAACTGGGAGAACGTCCCAGTAGCCAGGAACCATAAAATGAATACAAACCCTCTTTCCAGTCAGTAAGCACAGCTGGATGAGAGGAAAGAACCAGCCTGAGACCTCACCAATTCCACAGCAAGTTTCCTCCCCAAACCACATCCTTGTTTCGGGCATATGGAACCACAAAAATCTGCTTTTTTGTTTTAAGTGTCCTCTTCACCACAAGCAGGCCAGGGTAAGAGCTGAAAGCACAGAATGAGCCAAGGAGTTTTAAGCTATTCTCCAGGAGGAATGGCTGAAAACAGCCCTCCTGGCCCAGAGTGGGACTCCAGAAAGAACCAAGATGCCACAAAGCCCAAAGCTTTGGGACCCTGCACCCGTGTGGGAGACACGGAAAAAGCTCCAGGATCCTGGCTTCAGATTGGCTCAGCTCCAGCCATTGCGGCCACTTGGGGAGTGAATCATAGGATAGAAAATCTTTCTCTCTGTCTCTCCTCCTCTCTGTATATCTCACTTCCCACTAAAAATAATAAAATCTTAAAAAAAAAAAAAAAAGACCCAGGAGGCCCAGAGACTTGGCTTTAAACTTTCCCCAGCAGAGGGCTCAGGGAGCAAACAAAGCCTGGGGAGATCTGATTCAGCGTGGATAAACAGCATCTTCCACTCACCCTGCTCCCCAGGCTCCCTGAGGGCGATGGTCAGTCTACCTGGCCTGGGGTACCAGGGAGTTCTCAGGGAAAACCAAAGAGCCAGACTCAGGCTGGTCCTAAGAAGAGTCCGTCAGAAGGTTTGGCTAGTCTTCCCCAACCCTCCTGGAAAGGCTCAGAGAATGAGGAAAGAATCAAAACCTCTCAAGATAGGGTCAGGGGAACCAAAAACAGAGAGTACTTGGACCAAAGCAGTATCAGAAGTTTCCATGCATATCCCTGTGACAGATTCATATGTCCCCTCCAAATCCATGTTGAAACTTACTCCCCCAAGCTTGAGGGATGGTCTCTGCCAAGCAACAAAGTCATGAGAGCCTCCCTTTCAAGGAAGGGATCAGCACACAGAAGAAACCAGCACCAGGTTGAAGGGAACGCTCCCTTGCTCTTCTGCCTTTCACCGCAGCAGGCAGCCACGTCAACAAGGAAGCAGGAACCACCCTCACCAAACACTAATACCACTGCCTTGACCTCGGGCTCTCAAACCTCCAGGAATAGTGAGAAATAAACACGACAAGAAGTAAAGTTGTGAACTTTATAAATGACCGGTCTCGGATGTTTTGTTCACAACAGCATAAATGGACTAAGAGAAAAGAAAAGACATACAAAGCAAAACAGGTGGGCTGAAGAACCACAGATAGCCCAACAGCTTCCCCAAGTCCAGAGATGCACAGAAAGAACAGATGCAACCCCTCTTCTGTCTGAGAGGACCCCAAGAAGGGCAGGGTCCTGGCCACACTGCCCAAGGCTTTCAAGCAGGCCACAGAAGTGACTCAAACTGAGTCAACAGCAATTGTAGCAATGGAAACTTCCTAGTGTCACTCACCACACACGTGTTCTAGCTTCCTCCTAGAGGAGTGTGGCCCTGTGTCCAACTCTGGCCTGTGCATGTAAAAAGGGCACATGTCCCCTCCAGACATGTTTACTTAAGAGCCACCAAATCACGTACCAGGCCTCCCATCCCTGCTTGCAGGACTAGAAGCTTTGTGGCAAAGCAAGAGAGAGAGAGAGCTAACTGCTTGATCAGTGCCCCGATAAAAGATGACCTGGAGAATCAACCAACCACTGGAGAAAATGGCCTGAACAAGGAAGTAACTCAAGTGCTACAAGAGAATCTGCACAGGGAAACTCTAGCTCAGGACAATCTAGTGCTTCCTGAAGGAAGTAAAAATGAGAACAAGGAAGTCTTGCCAAAAACAACTTCACACCAGTGACAGTGAAGTACCACAGCCCCTATCCAGCTGAGTCTTAGACCCATGTACTTCCCTGGATCTTGGACGTAATTGCAAGGAGAGTCAGGGGCAGCACCACAAACACCCTGGGGTTTCACTTCAACAGTCTGGCAGAGGAAGAGTTCAAACCAGACATTAAGTTCAATCAAAGGGAAAGACACCAACTTTTCCTGCACACCTCAATTTGTGCTTGGACACTGAACCCACTGTATGACAAGCCAAGCACAGGCCAACTGGCTCCTCTCTGACTGCCAGCCATCTGGCCCAGAAGAGATGTTAATTTCTCATTTCAGAGAATGGTAGCATATTAGGATGAAATAGGACCTCCTGGTACCAGGACGACATACAGGTTTCATCTCCAATGCCAACTATAGGGGAATGGTGGTGGCTTCGTGGAGGTCCTTGTCACAAAGGATTAAAGGAATACGTCCAGGCTCAGCAGGGAAGAGGGGGTGGCTGATCAGTCACGTCTTCTAGGGCAAAGCTAAATGAGAGCACATGGGCAGTGGGGCAAGTAAGGAGAAAAAAGAAAAGCAAGCTGACCCAGCAGTCTTATTTCATAGGTGGTGAAATCAAAGCCCAGAAAGCACTCCCCCAGACTTGCGGTCCCGCCATCAGAGGTTGAACCTTCACCTCTCAGTTCCAGCTCACTGTCATTCTGTTACCACCAGCTGTCACTTAGAAATAATCACTTCTAAAAATGCAAATGAGTGCAGCCCTGCTGCCTCTCTTCAGTATCTCTTGGTGGCCTGTTATTCCTGATTTCACATACGAACAGTCCCTAAAACAACAGAATTCTCCTAAGAGCAGAGGACTTTCTGGAACTCATTTCAGAGAGCTGAAGCCTGAGACTCCCTTAGTGGGCTCCTGTTGACTTTGAAGGTCACAGGTTATCTGGAGAGGAGTGTGCTTAAAAAATAATGTGCAGAGAAGAGAAAATGCAAATATAGGTTTATTTGATGCATGGAAAATGTAAAGCCACACACAGTCTCTTCCGAACATACGTTCTCAAGAACTTTCTGAAGACCCCTGTGTGTGGATTTTAAAATGTCTTGCACCAAGACAGAGTCATCTTTTCCTTCCATTTTTCCACTCCTATGTGACAATGCAAGAGGGCAGCCTTGAGGAGCTGAGAGACACTCCCTACCAAGGACTCACTGCTATGGCTGGCAGAAAGGGAATTCAGCCAAACACCTTGGTGAGTGTGGGCCAAGATTCTTCCCCAGAACTCCAGATAAAAGTTATTATCCGGGATAACCCCTGGATTTCAGGCCTCTGACTAAACAAGCAGGGAACCCCGGAGACTTCTGCTCTGTGAACTTAGGAGTGTTGCTCTTAATCTCTGGTCAACAATTACGCAGGTATGCAAAGCTAGTCAGCAGATTCAGTCACTTCCCATGGGTGGCTCAAGAGACAGTGGCTGAGTATGAAGACTGGACACTTCCTGTTGTGGTACCAAAATGGAAACCTGTTGCACGGTAGACTCAAGAAAAATGAATGGATGAGGCAGATGGGAAATCCCCCGAAACTTCACTACACAGTGTTTCTGTTTTCTACTGAAGTAACGGCTTACTAAAACAAAAGTCTCCAGAATCTCTGATAAACAAAACAGAGGTAAGGAACTCCTTCTCACGCAGTTTTAGCATATGGATAAATCTGCTCCAACCTTCCTGGTTTGACAGTTGAAGAGAACATGTGAGCGCAACAAGGCCATTTCAGGAAGGGGCAGGAGTCACACCATGTGAATCAAAAGGTATCTTGGCTGTCCATGCTCGGCTCTCAGAGCAGCTGCAAAACTCTGACAGCTCTCACCATCATTACTACCGCTATCACCACCACATTACTACAGGTTGAACTTCCCTAGCCCAAAATCCAAGCTCCAAAGCTGCTCCCAGATCAGAAACCTGATGAGCACTGACAAAGAGACACTCAAGGAGACTGAGATATTTTAGAGTTTGGATTCTTGGATGAGGGCTTCTCAGTCAAGTAAAATTATTTGCTAACATTCCCAGATCTGAAAAACTGCAATCTGAAATATTTGTAGTCCCAAGAACTTTGGGTTAGGGAGCTCCAACCCGTATTACTGAATAATGACAATGTAAGAGAGATCTTGTACTCAGGTCCTTTTAGGGGGTTTTAAGTGCCTTCCATTCAAACGCACAAGATAAAGTAATACTATTCTATGCCTACAACTGCTCAGGGAACACATCCAGCTGCCGTCACTCCACAGCACCTGCCACTCTGCCCTGCCTCACGTGCTCCCTGGCCAGCAGGGGCAGTGGCAAGTGCTGTGGTATGAACGTATGTCCTTCTGGCACTCTCTTCCTTGCACGCAGTGGTGACTTGCACCCCCAGGGTAGAGACCACAGTGTTGAGCCTTGGGCACATGGCAGGTGCTCTCTCCTTGATCTTACTCCTTATCATAACTCAGAAGGAAGGTGAACCATAAAGGGATGAGAGAAGACAGAATTCACAAAGAAGAGAAATGATGCAAAAGACTGAAGAGTTGGAGAAATAACCCATCATGGTATCCAAGAGGGAGACTCCATACACAGACTCAGCACTGCTTTCTCTTGTCTGACATCCACAGAACTGCAAGAATGCAGGGCCCCAGGAGGCTCACGTGTGGTGCTCAGAGTCAGTCAGAGCCTCTCTTACCTGCACCTGCACTGATCCCTGACATTCGGGCTCCCAAATGTGGTCTGCTGGCCCTGATCGCCACTTTGTTTTTCTGTTGGGCAGAGCATGGAATCAATCCATCATAAAGGTGAAGGGTGAAACCAAGCCTCAGGAACTCCATTCTCACACTAGGTCCTCTCGGTCCAAAAAATAATCAGAGAGGCCTAAGATCACTGACATGCCACTGGAAGCTTTAAAAAAATTATTTTTTTATTAGGAAGACAGATTTAAGGAAAGGAGATACAGAGAGAAAGATCTTCCATTCACTGGGTTTACTCCACAAGTGGTCAAAATGACCACAGCTGAGCTGACTAGAAGCCAGGAGTCACATACAAGCACAGGGTCCCAAGGCTTTGGGCCGTACTCTTCTGCTTTCCCAGGCCACAGGCAGGGAGCTGGATGGGAAATGGAGCAGCTGGGACAGGAACTGGCACCCATAAGGTATCCCAGGTGTATTAGGAAAGAATTTAGCCACTAAGTTATTATGCTTGGCCCCGGAAGCTTCTTATACCATAAAGATTTCAGAACCACTGCCTTCAAGGTTATGGTGGCTCTCAAGCACTTTGCTTCCTAAGCCAATTTACATAATGGCTTGAGTACAAAGTCTCACACTTGCAAGTCACTAGCTGAGTGGCCCAAGAAAAGTGCTATTCTTTCCGCACAGCTTCTCATCTCTAACATGGTGATGATATCCCAATTTCATGGAGACGCACTCTAGGTAAAGTTAGATAGAGCTAGATGGGAGGCAGGGCTGCCAGGATTAGAACTGGTGCCCATACGGGATCTTGGTGTGTACAAGGCAAGAACTTTAGCTGCTAGGCTACTGTGCTGGGCTTCCAGCCAAATTCTTGTTCCTCCCAGGCAACAATGAACTCCAATTTTTAAAACATGAGAATTGAGAAAATCTACACCTTTGAGAATTTGGGGCTAGTTATCACTATCAACAGTAGTCAGCACTCTACCCAATTCCAATTCTAAGAAACGCCACCAAGATCTCAGGTTCCAGCATCTCTTGTATTTATTCTACACATGGCGACGATGGCCAAAGGACTTCCCACTTCTATAAGACTTGAGCAAAACCAGGCCACTTTCTGATTTGGCAACAACCAAAAATTTCAAAGTCACTGATTTAAGTACCAATTCTGTAAACCTAAGAACTTTTCCCACCATTCTTAAACGTGATTATATATAAAGAAAAATTGACCCATATTATTCTAACTCCTGTGTCCTTCATTCATTAAATGCTTTCCCTGAGAGCTTCTGGATATCCAAGAAAGGTTTCCAGTGTTTTCTCAGTCTTCAAATTTTCCTCTCTCTTTAAAGCAAGAAACTGCCTTTTTTTTTTTTTTTAAGAACATACTAAAGTTGAATGTCAAAAGACTTTAGGTCAGTTGGAAACTTAAAACTTCTCCAAGTACAAGTGGTGTTAACCCAAGAGGTGGAAAAAAAATCTGTCTTAAATATATTTTTCCATTTTTCTTTCATATGCACAGCAAAATAAGATGTTGCTTAAAAATGACATATCTCTTAAAATATGGTCTTTAGCAATGAAAGAAAGCTTAGTAGTTTCAGATTGGACTGACTAAAAGGCCACCATTTAACTGGCCCAAGTATTCCCAAAATAAGTACATGCATTACAGCCACATACCTCTCACTTGCTGGGATAAAGCTACAAATTACAATGAGCCAAACACAAACTCAAATACAGGGTAAGAATTGTGGTCAACAACACCTATGGACTCCTCTTTCCACTCTACTGTTGACAGCCAGAAAAACAGAACAACAACAACAACAAAAAAGGATGAGACATTAAACTTTTCAGGTCTGGCATGATGGCCTTGCAACTACTGGGATCCCATACAAGCACTGGTTTGTGTCCTGGCGACTCCACTTCCCATCCAGCCTCCTGCTCATGGCCTGGGAAAGCAAGAGAGGATGGCATAAAGCCATGGGACCCTCTACCCATGTGGGAAACCTGGAAGAAACTCCTGGGTCCTGGTTTCGAACTGGCTTAATCCTAGGCATTGCAGCCACTTGGGGAGTGTCACAGTGGACAGAAAAACTTTCACTCTGTAAATCTGCCTTTCTAATAAAAATAAATTAATCTTAGGGGGAAAAAAAAGACATTACTCTTTCCAAGTCCTAAGCGGGAAGATTATTTTAGGTCCAAATGAGGAAAGAAGATGAGTACAAGTCCTTCATCTGAGCCTCAGGATAACTGGCAAGTAAGAGCCCAAAGGCCATTTCCTTTTGTCCTTAACTGCTCCTCCTAATTTTCAAAGAAACACACACACACAGACACTGTGATTATCTTCATCATTACACAAGACACATTAAAGATATGAGAACCTTTCCATCACGCCACATTTTAACAAGAGCAGTAAAATCAGCCCATAGAAGTGACACGAGGATAGGAAGTGAGAGCAGTCTCCCAGTATGCTGGGCTGCAATCTCTGCAATCAGCCAAGGACACCACCCACCACATCTGGGTGGGCACCAGAGCTCATTATGCTAATTACAATTGTGCTGGATGAATAACAAATCTTCCATATTGTGGCTGGGCCCCAAGTGGGGATAAAACATTGGGGGATTCAGGACATGCGCTGGGTGGCTTCCTCCTGCTTTTACAAACATTAACACAGAAGGCAGGTGGTGTATTCTCCTCTAAGCAAACCAGGGAACCCAAGAGAAAAATACACTTGAACACATTTTGCAGGCAATAAAACAAAAGCAGAACACAGGATGAACACCTGCCCACGCCAAGGGGACAGGATTCTGGGTCAACTGGGTACAGAGACCATACAGGCATTCACTCCATACGTGTGCTGAGAACTCAAGACCGTCCTACTTAAGGAAGCCGGACTGTGTGTGCACCTCATCACAGCACTGCTGGGGAACGTGGCCTTTGGAAGGCATGTCGCAGGTAGCTGCTGAATCATCAACTCAACAAATGCACAAACTCACTCACTCGGTCCCTTGGGGAATCAGCTATGATTCTGTGAACACTATTTTGGAGATGGATGGTAGCACCTCAAGTTCTAGAAATTGCAGCAACCAAGAGAAACAACCAATCTTCGACTCTGGCACTATATTACCTGCTGTAAATCTCGCATCTCTTCCTGACTGTGATCTTGGACAAATGCCTGTACCTCCTCAGATCCCCTCAAATGGCAAGTGGTGACAAAAATAGCACTTGCCAACCCAGATGTCGTCATGACTAAATGAGACAATCTATGTGAGAGACTCAAAACAACATCTGGCTAACATTAAGCACTCAATACGTGTAAACTATTTCCATTGTTTTTACTATACCAGGACAGCAGGCAAGTCTCTGAGGAGAATTATGCAAAGGCACAACATCTAGTAATTAAAATTAGCCCACTGTGTTTACAGGTTGCCAACATGAGCTAAGTAGAAATATGCTACAGAATAAAATAAGAAGGTTGTACAATGACACATGCACGGCATGCATTGAGTTTGCATTAGAGCCATAGTATGAGCTTTTGACAGGCGCACACATTCACACGTACAACACACGCATGGGAATATTCTGCACAGTCACAGCAAATGTTCATTTTGGATGAAGGAGCCCAAAGGAACTCGAGTTTTATCCATCACAGTGAAAAGTGTGTGAATTCCTGAATTTCTACTCAAATTACAATGAAAAAAAAAACACAATGGCTTCAAATGTATGCCAAAAAATAAAAATAGGAAAATAACAAAGAAAAAAAAAAGAAAGAAAAGAAAAATTGTGTTGGTTTCCAGTTCTGGGAGGGAGGTTCCCTGTTGCTTCTTCAGGAGAGAACTGTGATTACAAGTGATCCCAAACTTGCAGGGGGCAGACAATGAATTCACAACTTCACAGTGGTGTAAGATCCTACACATATGGTAGAAACCACATTTCAAGTCTAAATGCTTATCTGATCCCAGAACAGGGAAAGATACAGGGATGGTCCACTCCTGAAATGCAGGGCAGCAGCTCTGAGCCACAGGGCCCAGCGAGCTGCATCCTTGGGACAGTACAGGGCCCCCTGGCTAAGCCACAGTGTGTGGTGGGTTCAATTCATTTGCACCTTACGATGGATTTATTGAAACGTGGCCACAGTGTAAAGCAAGAAGCTCCTGTTCTTGGAAAGTGGCTTTTTTTTTTTTTGGCCAGAGCATATGTTCTGCTGACAAGATGGCACGATACCAGCCCACCTTCTGGTGAGCACTGTGCCCACCTCCCACAGCAATGCAGGGCCACAGTGAGTGTCCAGTATCTATACACAGAGGAGATCAATTAAGAAAAAAAAAAAAAAGCTCCCCAGATCCTTTAAACAATTTGGTTACGTCTTTCATTTCTCCATATCTCTTTTGAAAGCCTAAATAATGTAATGATTTACTTTGCAAACCCTCAGGACAGGTGGTGGTGGTGCAGAGGAATAAACGCCCACCTCCCACTATAAGCTTCCCCATCAGGGGTCAGCCTTGGGGAGAAACGGGTTCTTTCACCTTTCCTCTTTTCCCCACTTTGGGGAAATTCTCTCCCCCACCTCACAACATGACCTTGGATATGCAATAAATAGCTTTGCTTCCTCAGTCCCATCACAAGCTGAGATGGTGATACGATATGCAGACATGGTCTACTGAGTCCCACAGTCGTGGCAGACACGTCAGCAAAATCTACCCATCGCTGCTATAGATTTATGTCGGTCCAGCAATTATGCAGCCTGTCACGGGTTCTCGGAATATGTGAAAGTGAAATATAGAAGAATTTGTTAGAGAGCAGCAAGAAAAAAACCCAGAAACTTCTGTTCCTTCTCCCCAGCCTCATACTCTCAACCATATTCACAGCCCACCAGTTTCCCTGGCGAGAGTCAGGCAGAGTACAGAGCCCCTTGCCTTTACCGTCCAATGGGGATGGGTCAGGGATAAGCCCAATAGAAAGGTCTCTGCAATACTTTTGGTAGAAGAATGGGAGCCAGGCAGTCTCCATTTTCCAATTGCTCTAACTTCAAACCCTCCAGCATGTCATGTCCCACAATATATTTACATATTTGGACCCTATCATTACTATTCTTCATATATCTAGGGCAGCCTGGGGTCAAATGTAAGACTCAGTATCACCAAGCATACAAGATCCCAGTTCTCAACTTCAGTGGTTTGTACTAAACGTGAGAAAGACTTTACATCTCTTTCAACCCCTTGAAAGAACATGTGAACAGGACATGCTAATATTTCTCAGCCTTGAAGAAGCACATATTCGTGTAGACACGGAGATGATGTGGTTGTAAAATCCCATGTCCAGATCAAACAGAATAAGGGGTTTGACCAGGAACTTTTCCCACCCTCACCATTAGCCCAAGACCTGGAGCACCCACTGTGGGACAAACAGCCAGCCTGGGAGCATATTCAATGATAAATAAAGTAGTTCTAGGACAAGGCTTGAGGGTTTGGCAGAGGAAATTCACAGTAAATTTATAGTCATACATGCAGCTACTCCCCATGATAGCAAATGCCAGAAAGGAATCTGAGTGTCCAAAATGAAACTGAACTCCAGATGCAGGAAGAAAACAAGTTGGAGTGTTAGTGGTTCCTAAGGGTTTTGTACAAATTAAATGAAAACCAGGGACTGGCACCATGATGCAGAAGATAAAAACCACCACTTGTGGCACTGGCATCTCGTATGAGAGGATCTGTTTAAGTCCCAGCTTCTCGACTACAATGCAGCCCCGTAATGGACCTGGAGAGATGGCAGAAGATGGCTCACAGACCTGAGTGCCTGCCAGTCATGTGAAAGACACATATGCAGTTCCAGGCTCCTGGGTTTAATAGACGAGTTCCTAGTTCCTGGTTTTAACCTGGCCCAGGTTCAGCCATCATGGTCATTTATGGAGTGAACCGTTGGATGGAAAATCTTTCCTCTCTCCCTCTTGTCTCTCTTTCTCCCTCTGCCTATTCCTGTCTTTCAAATACATATATACCTTTTAGTTTAAAATGAAAAGCAAAGCGTTAGTTTAACCTAAATATCCCATTATACCTCTCCTTTCATGATGGATAAGCTAAAGAGAGCAGAAACAAACTGCTTAGAATACTTGACAAAAGTCATTCCTCAGGAGAACAGTGTCTTCACCATCCATTCTGCTTAAAATAACTGAACACTTAAAAAATAAGCTGGGACAGAAGCACCAGTGACGCAATGAGGAATAAGACTTGGCCCTCACTCCTGTGATGTTTAGATTCTGGTGAAGAGAAAAAGAACAAGTAAACAACGAGTCTAGGGTTCAGATGAAACTGCCATGGAGAAAACAAGCCAGAATCTAGCGCAATGGAGTGGTGGGCAAAGGACTCCAGACTGCCTGGCTGGGGTAAACTCTACACCAAGGGAACACACACGCTAATGCCCGCGTGATGAGCCAGGTATGTGAAGAAGTGCAAGAGGACACGGTCAAGGTAGAGGAAATGTGAGAGTCAAAATCCTGCGCTGCAAGGAGCCGGGCAGAAGGCCAGCACGGCCTCAGCTTTGTGGCATCCTGGGGAGAACACTGAGCACCACTATAATCCAGGGGAGTTCTTCACACTCCGTCTCAAGGGGGTCCCACAGGGCAAAAAAGAGATGAATATGAGAGACTCCCAGGAATGTCATCTCTGCCTGGTACCACAAATACAGTTTATATTTAGAAAGCAGACAAATAGTATATATTCTCTCTAGTATAAGGCAACATTCAAGCAAAGTACAAAACAAATAGATACGTAGGTAAGCGTGTATATACATATATTCTTGCAGATGACATACTGGGAAGTGAGGAGATATTGCAGTATGCATCTCTACTCCCAAATAAAAGGAGGGCTCCCGATGAAACTATTAAATATACCTTGACAGTGTGATACTAGATTTTTACCATTGCCTATACGTGCAATGTCATGATACATTTAATACAGAATGCTGGACTTGTGACTGTTGCTCCAAGACTATACTATTATTATGAGGGAAAACATTGGAGGAGGGAAAAATGGGATGACAGAAAGTGGAAGTGGAGGGGAAATACTTTTACCTACAAAACCATATCATGGAAATCAAGGTAAACATTTTCAACATATTTAAAAAGCACATTAATCTGTTACCTCCTATTCCATAGAAAACATGGTCCAAGGAGCTAAGAAAATAGCTGACTCCACATCTACAAACATTTTTGTTTCGATTCTTAGAAGACATCAAGGCTAAAGATCCCAGATTCCCAAGAAGAGGAAGAAAACATTTATTCAAGACTCCTTTGCTTGCGTTATGACTAAATCCTAGCAGAGCAGCTGCTCCACAGACACGACCGAAAATTCCTGAGCGCTGCAAAAGCTGAGTGGCTGCGGTGCAGGGCTCCGCCTCCGCAGCTGCGACTGAGTCTCTCTTCTCAGAGGCCCCTATTCCACAGCTACACAAATGCATGGGCAGGCTTCGGTTCCAACTAAATGCACTTTCAATTTTGCAGGTTTCCTTCACTGAATGCCTTTAGGATACACAGTTGTGATGCTATCATCAGAAAAGTTACTGAGTACCTCCATAGCCCAGGTCTCACAGGAGATCTGACCAGGTTTGGGCTCAGCAAGTCCCCCTCTCCCCAAAAAGTTCTCTTCAATTCTGTGTGCAGTGAAGCTCCTTCTACCTATTTTTCATAAGAAGAAATGAAACCTTACTAGAGTCACTGCACAAAATGAATGCATATTTCAAGATTTTATTTGTAGAGGGTGTTCAGCTTGGCCTCTATGAAATGTGTGCACTTGTTTAAGCAACTGCCATGGTTTTGTTTACATATGGTTCCTTCCCTTAAATTGGTATAGGAGATTAAACCCCAAAGTCCCATTTTCATGGCACCAAGATGCGGCAGAAACTTAATCCAATTGAGGTGCTTGAAAGAGGAGGCTTTGAGAAGTGGCTTGACTGGATTGGGTCGCTACAACAGAGCTCCAGGATGACATCTTGGTGGGTGTGTGCCACGATGGCATCTTGGTGAGAGTGTAAGGGACACACAGACTGGTGCACTCGCAGTTCTTTGTCTCACCAAGAACTCTGAAGAGGTCACATCAATATAGTCACCTGATTGCAGGACATGAGTTTCCAAAAAACATGACCCAAAACAAACCTGTTTTAGGTTGGATTGCCTCAAGTATTTTATTTTAGTAGCACGAACCTGACCAATACAACAGGCAATCTAAAAAAAAGAACACAATTACAGATCACAGCTGCATTTGCTGCATTTGTTTCTCCCTTACCACTCGCTCTGCGTGATCCACTTCCAATAGTAGGACAGTCCAGTGGCCAGCTAACTGTGCCAGCATGTGCCATGACGCAGACTTTCATTCCACCAGCTCAGCCACCTGGGCATTCCCACCAGCTCCTACGGGGAATTCAAGGGAAGTCTCTGACGGGGGTACCCCAAGTCACTCTGTGTGGTAGGGGACCGGAGATGCTCCTGACTAGTCCTGGGCTGCTGGCCACAAGTGGGATGCAGCTTGTAAAATGGGAGTGATAAACAGGAGAGGGAAAAGGGGGAGGAGAAACGCATGAGCACCAGGCTCACCTTTTAGCCGCCTGGGCCAGTGGGGCAGAGGCACGAGTCCCTGGGGATACTTGCCGAATCTGATCATGCACAAGTGAGCAAGGCGGAATTCTCCTCTCCACCGTCTGGGGCCCTACAGTCCTCAGAATTTGGCTATCATCAGGTATTTATTATTCATCACTCCTGATCCTTTCAGGTGTCATGAAAATGTTCAATCAATACTTTCAGACACTTACATGACTGAGCAGAAATGGATGCACTTACCTCTGAAGCATCCCCACCATTCTCAGCGGCGTACTTTCTATTGGCTCCGTCACCTGCCCCACATGCTGACTGCATCAACTCTCCTCGGACTTGGCAGTAGAAAAGTACTACCAGAACACCTCAGAGACACACCGAGGATAGTGGAGCAGGTGGCTTCAGGCCCAGGAGCCCGCTGGAGACAGAACCACCTTGCCGCCTCTTTCTTGGCATTACTACTCCACTGTCCGAGGACGCATCAGCCCTTTCCCAGCTGCCACATCCCTAGCATCACTGTCTGTTCCAGCAAGCAGCCCAAGAGAAGGCAAGCTCATGAGTGTGGGCTTCCGTTTACTGGAGTGGCCTCAAGGCCTAAACACTGCTTATATATAGGAGATGTTGTGAATTGCACACAGAACTCCCTTCCCCACCATCAATTCTCATTGGTTCCAACTGGGAAATGCTGTAATAAAGAACTATGAAATTAGAAAGTATGAGCATATGGGCCCGGCGGCGTGGCCTAGAGGCTACGCCTTGAACACAACGGGATCCCATATGGGCGCCGGTTCATATCCCAACAGCTCCACTTCCCATCCAGCTCCCTGCCTGTAGCCTGGGAAAGCAGTCAAGGACGACCCAAGGCCTTGGGACCCTGCACCCGTGTGGGATACCTGGAAGAAGTCCTTGGATCCTGGCCTCAGATCAGTATAGCATCGACCCGTTGCGCTCACTTGGGGAGTGAATCATCGGATGGAAAATCTTCCTCTCTGTCTCTCCTCCTCTCTGTATATCTGACATTGTAATAAAAATAAAGAAATCTTGGGCCCTGTGGCATGGCCTAGTGGCTAAAGTTCTCACCTTGAACGCGCTGGGATCCCATATGGACACCGGTTCCTGTCCCGGCAGCTCTACTTCCCATCCAGCTCCCTGCTTGTGGCCTGGGAAAGCAGTTGAGGACGGCCCAAAGCTTTGGGACCCTGCACCCGTGTGCGATACCCGGAAGAAGTTCTTGGATGCTGGCCTCGGATCAACATAGCATCGGCCATTTTGCTCACTTGGGGAGTGAATCATCGGATAGAAGATCTTCCTCTCTGTCTCTCCTCTCTGTATATCTGACTTTCCAATAAAAAAAAATAAATCTTTAAAAAAAACAAAGAAAGAAATCTTGAAAAAAAAAAAGTATGAGCATATGTACAAATACTAATGTGCTAATCTAGGAAATCTCCACCTGCAATCGGATTATTTATATAAGCCAGGTTGAGAAAGCCCTGGAGGCCATGAAATGCACTGTGCCTTGATGCTCCTGTGTTTAAACTTCCTTACTAGCTATGAACTGATGTACCAATTTCTAACACAATTATTCTATTATTCTTCTATCATGTTCTACTGAGATCACTTTATCCAACTTAAGGGCCTATTTGCAAATGAGCACTGAATGACCAGTGAATTGTTGGGATCCTCCCCATAGTCTAATTTCCTGTTTTCCTTTTGACGTCCTACCCAGATTGTATCAGTTTGGTGTTTCCTCACCAACAAGATTCCAAACACAACTTATCCAGAAGATTCTCAGCAAGATGACCATACTTTTTAATTGATCTTATTTGAAAGGTGGTGTGGCAGAGAGAAGAAGGAGAAAATACGCCTGCAAGAGTTCTCTTCCTGACACTGGCTCACCAACTTCAGGTCTCCCAACTGGGTGGCAGTGACCGCTGTCCTGGAGCCACCATTTGCTGCCTTCCAAAGTAAGCATTAACAGGATATCAAGCAAGGCAGGACTCAATAACAGGAACTTCATTATGGAATCCGGGTGTACCAGGAATGGCTTAACCTACTGCACGACCCAACTTTGGTATCACTTTTCCAGCTTTCTACAACCACAGAAGAACACAGTGAGCCTACTACTACTGGCCCGTTATTCCTTTTACATTCGTCAGAACAACTTGAGATCTTCTTGCTTTACTGCTGGCTTCTCCAGATAACGCTTTCGGATAAGAAGTTCATTCAAGGCTGCAATTGACCTTTCTAGAAGAAAAATATTCTATCAAGACGAGACCTACTGAAAAACAGCCACAGCAGGAATAGCAGTGTACAACGCTGCTGACACCTCAAAGAGTAAGGGCAAAAAATAGCTGGGGGGTGGGGAGAATGTCCATAAACATTGCAGAGAAGCAAAGCTCCCCCAGCACTCACGCTACATGCGACAACCAATTACTCTCTCAAAAGAAGAATGCAGGTCTTACATGAAGTGGAACAATTAATTTCACGCTTGTCATCCTGGCCTCAATAGTCAGTTGATTTGAATCAGATATTTGCGGTACATTACAGCTTGCAGGGGACAGTTTGGGTGCCTCCTGAGCTGACGGACTGCCTTGATGGCTACCATTGTAAAACAATCCATCAATAAGAGTAATTACGGTATTGATCAAAGCGGTTGGCTGCTGCAGATTGGAATCAATTCTCAAGAGTTGCTGGGAACAGAAACGTCTAATGGACTATTCCATCACTAGTCACCACCACAACTGAAACAGCTAATATTCTGGAAAGTTCTGAATAATTACTCATTGAATCTGCATTTCAGCTTCAATGGTTGTCAGTAACCCTGCTCACTGTAGCCTGAAAGGCAGGCCAAGTGGATAAAGGAAAGGCCAAACAGATTTATAAAGTGCCAGCACTGGCCAAAAACATAGAGCAAAAAAATGCGGGGAAACTACCATAAATAATTTCATTTTCCTCATTAATCAGAGAAGCTCGTTATTTTTTGTTCTCCTTCAGAATTGCTGGATAGGAAATCGCCCTAGGAAGAACATAGTTCCTTTGGCAATGGCTGCCCTTATAAGGTCCTGCAAGAAAATTCAAATGCTGATGGCATCAATAACAACCAGCACAACGCTGTTCCTGTAAAGGTTTCTTATAAGGACTGTTTGTCAAGCTCAGACCGAAAAACGAGGACTGTCTCAGGAGTAGCAGAACTTTGGAAAGTCCACAAAGGCACATAAGGCTAATAAGCACACCTTCTTCCCTCATTCAAATGCCTATCGACTTAGAATCAGGCTCTGCCATTTCCAAGGCAACTCCCTTTTACGACAGAAAAACCACAGAGGTTTTCCTACCATCAGCATAGGGAAGACACTCCATCTTGAGGACTTCTTCATCCCACATTCCATCCAGGCAGGATCTGACACAGCTCTTTTGATCACAACACCCATGTCCCCAGCAGGCAGATTTTAGGCCCAACAAAGCAGCTGCTGCCGATCTGAGCTTGTCTTTCCAAGACCCCATGTGCTGGAATACTGGGCCTGAACCTGCCTGCAGTGTTGATGAAACCAAGTGCAAACAGTTCATTTAAAAGCTGGCAAAACGCTTGTTGCTCTGTAAAGCCCTGCACCTTGGGGACATTCCAAACTGCTAAGACAATGCACCGTGAACCTCACTAAAGAGGCTTTCTGCATACCCCCAGGCTCTACATCCACTCTCTATGTCTCCCTCCCCAGTATGTCCCCCTCCCCACTTCCAGTTCTGCTCACTTTAAACTCTTCTCACTTTAATTAGTTACCAGCTCTCCTTCTTTGAACCCTAAAATCCTAAAACCTAACCTAAATACCTAATACCATATACATACCCTCTACCAAGGTAAAATCTGTATTACTTTTTAAAATGTATTTATTTGAAAGGCATAGCCACAGAGAGACAGAAACAAAGAGAGAGGAAGATTTTTCATCTGTTGGCTCGATCTCCAAATGGCCACAACAACTAGAGCTTGACCAGGCTTAAGTTAGGAGCCAGGAATGTATTTTGGGTCTCCCACATGAGTACACGTGCCCAAGCCCTTGGTGCATTAGCAGTGGGCTGGACTAGAAAATGGAACAGCTGGGACTCAAACCAGCACCATTATGGGATCCTGGTGCTACAAGCTATTGCCTAGCCCATTGAGCCATAGCACGGGCTCCCTCAAGATAAAGTCTCATAGTAGATCCTCACAAAACCTATTCATCACCTTATTTCCAACTATGCTTTTTCTTATTATTTTGAAATACTTATTTATTGGAAAGGCAGATTTACATAGAGAAGGAGAGAAAGAGAGAAAGATCTTCCATCCGCTGACTGATTCCCTAAGTGGCCTCAATGGCTGGAGCCAAGTTGATCCAATCCAATTCAAAGCCAGCATCCTCCACGTCTCCCATGCAGGTGCAGGGTCCCAAGGCTCTGGGCAGTCCTCAACTGCTTTCCTGGGTCACAAGCAATGAGCTGGATGGCAAGTGAAGCAGCTGGGACACAAACCGGCACCCATACGGGATCCCGGCACATGCAAGGCGAGGACATTAGCCATTAGGTTACGACGCCATGCCCGGATTTTTCATTCTTTTTGTCATTTCATTGCCCAACACAACTCTGACATGGGAAGGATGTATATGCAACTTAAAGTAAATTACTCAACTTCCCTGTGCCTTAATACATCTATTTATATCTCAAGGAAGTGTAAAATGATTAATTCTGAGGATAATTTGGTCTGAAAAGACAGCAAGGTGTTTGGGTGACTTGAGAGATGGCCAGGCAACCTGACAGCAGATGCAGAGAAGAGATTTGAGAGTAGAGCATACAGCCTAAGGAATGCCTGGAAGCAGAAACAGGCTGCACCAGGACAAAGGATTGCAGCAGAGACCATCAGGGTAGAAAGGGCAACAGCCAGGGAGAGGCCTGGAACACAAAGCTCCAAAGACTGCATTTTTGTTTCAGACCATGAGAGAATCACATGGAGCTTCTCAGTATAGAAGTGAGCTAATGGGAGGAACCACATTTCAGAAAAGGTAGCCCAACGATTGCCAACAAACAAACTAAAAAAGACCAGTTACAAGGTTATTTTAATCATCCCAAGCAGATGATGAGGATAAAACGCCAAACTCTTGCTAAACAAACTCTTCCATCACAGGGGCATTATTTCAAACAGTAAGTTGGTGAATATTCATTTGGATACCTGCCAGTGCCAGTCCTGGTGCTCCGTTTTGTTCTCTGATTTCCAAGCAGGAAGAGTGGCCACAACATGATTAAGGATTTGTAGACTCTCTAGTTGTCCTCTGCTTAGATAGTAAAGCTCTGTAAGATGCCTGAGTGAACTCCGAGTTGAGTTTGGAGAGTTTCAAGATAACAGCAATATATTTATTGAAAGGCTTAGAAGGTTTTAACGCCAGAATGAATCTTAACTCTCCTTAGCTCTATAAATATTACCATTAAATCAAACAGGATTCCATCTTTAAGGGAGAAAATCGAGTTGAGACAGTTTTTAATCTGCCAGGAAAATGTGTGCAATGGAAATCAAAGAGCCATCCCACATGGGCAAAGTTACACATGTTTGCCTTTCTGCAACAACCAAATATTAATTTTCCTGATAGCAAGACGAAGAAGGCAGAAAGAAGTCAACTGAGACGATCCCTCACATTTATCTGCATTTGGCAGCACCTCTGAGCTGGGCTGGAGAGCAGCGAGGTGCCCTACGGATGCTCTTGATGGATTCCTCGGAGAAAACCTCCACACTGCAGATAATGGCTGCATTCATGCCAGAAACTGCAGCAAATCCCTTAAAGCACACATTGCTGCGTACAGCATCTTCTTCCCTCTTTCTTGCTTATCCCTATAAATTTTCAACAAGAGAGATTTTTTTCTTTGATGCAAATAAGTCAGTAATAATAGTAACAACAACAATAATCCTGATAGCAACTAACTTTTTACACAGCTCTTAACACATGCTTAGCGTTATTTTTAACACTTAGCAGTTAATCTGCACAACATCTTATGCACGTGGTGGTGTGAACATCTCACACAGTATGGTCTCACACGGGGAAGCTGAAGATCAGCAAAGTCAGGCAATTTGCCCAGGTCCCTTTCATCAACATACATAGGCATTCACAGGTGACAGCAAAGAAATGATGGACAGAGTCTTTAGCGGATCCATCATCACACTCCTTCAGAGTTCCACACAGCAATGGCAGTGTATCAGAAGCTCACTGACTTCTCCTTGGTTCCCAGGCTAGCCAGGGGAGACGGAAGGGCAGAGCGGTGAATCACTTCACCTCAGGTGGCCATCTAGAAAAGGAACATGACTCAACAGGTATCAGACACAACTCTTACAATCCCAAGTCTTGGCGGTTTTTGCGCCAGCAGGCTCCCAAAAGCAGAAGGGATGAGGCGACCGTATTCTTCATCCACAAGAACCACTGGAGACAGACTGATGGAACATGTCCATTCATTGTATCATGAGCACAAACTTATATTGACTAGGAAAGGGGAAGGCAGAAGGACATTCCCCAAGAGTCCTCCCACCCAGTGACGCCAAAACTGGCTAGAAGGCATGTCTATCTCTCTGGACCCTCCAACCAAGTCACAGGTCATGTTCAACACACATGGCTGGAAGCTGTGGGTCAAGTCACAGGGAGGTAAGACCAAGAGTCACTGGCTGGAAGCTATGCCTCAGGTCACATTCACCACCTGTGACTGGCAGGTAAGCTGTGGGTTACATTCGACTTCTCATAGTTGCTTTATCAAGGAAGTCCATCACTGCCCATCCAAGGACAGAGAAACTGGGGTGCAGCCCACTGCTCTTGCCTGTATAGCCAGTGATAAGGTCAGGTTGAGTTCTAGGCGAGCCAAAACCACCGTCAGGGGATTTTCCCAGGATATGGTGTCCCATGTGCCTATGACCTGCCACATCGACTAAGCAGGCAGAGATCCAGGAGAGATCTCCCACACTGAAACCAGCCATGAAACAGTGCAGCATGTCCCATGGGTCTCCATGGGCAACCTCAAGGGAAAACTGTTATTTCTGAGCCCATTCCTTATACAACCCCGTGTCCTGCTGTGAGGGCATGCGGAGGTATCCTGCTTGAAACAAGATCTTTGGTAACTGCATCAAAAGTCAGGATCGGAAATCAAAGTTATCCCAGTTTCACCATCCATGGAGGATTCCAAAATGTGCACCCTCTCAAAATTCTTCCTCCAGTTCAAAATGTTCAGTAGGAATGAAGGGACTCACATAGAACCTCTTACTCTCAACAGAAGTGAACAACCCCATGTTCACTGAGCTAAGCAAAGGAATATCTTCGGAACGCAGAGCTGCTCTCATGTCTCCCAGCATCATACAGCCACCAATATGCTATGATCATCGGGGCCTGAGAGAAGTGGTCAAACCTGGAACAGCTGTGCATTTTTAATATGAAAGATCCAATTTCAGAACCGCATATAAACAGGATGTGCACACAATGCTTTGGTGAGAACATTAAATCAAAGCCTGACCTTAAAAGATTGACAAAGTCTCTGACAACTTGGGCAGGTTGCACAGCCAGGAAAGAATTTCAGGTAAGAAACAAGAGGAGGGGAAGGGAAGAACTGTTTCCCATGGGCTTTATCCTCCTGTGGGCTCCTCTCCCCTGCCACACCCAGACTTCCCAACCTCCACTCCGGACCACGGGACCCTCAGGCTCCTGGAGGACAGGGATCATGCAATAGATGTTCCCCTGCATAAAAATCTCAGCTCTGACCATTGTGGCCACTTGGGGAGTGAGCCAGTGGATGGAAGATCTTTCTCTCCGAACCTCCTTCTCTCTTTATATCTGCCTCTCCAATTATGTAAATAAATCCTTTTTCTTAAAAAAAAAAAAAAGGTTGTATTTATTTGAAAGGCAGCTGCAAACAGAGAAACATACACACAGAGGCAGAGAGACAGACAGAGATAGAGATTGAGAAATTCATCTTCTATCTGCTGGTTCACTCCCCCAAAATGGCTATGATGCACAGGGCTGGCTCAGGCCAAAACCAAAAACCTGGAAATCTATCCCAAGTCTCCTTAATGGGTTCACAGACCCAATCACTGAGCCCATCCTCCGTGGCTTTCCCAGGTCTATCAACAGGGAGCTGGAATGGAAGCAGAATGGCTGAGACTCGAACCAGTGTCACTGTGAGATGCTGGCATGGCAGCTGGTGACTTAACTTTAGCCCCAACACTGGCTCCTTCAGAATCCTTTTAGACAGAAATAGTTTAATGTCTGAAATTTCCTCTCATTCTTGCTCACAACAATGTCAGAGTTTGCAGAATTTAACAAATAGCAGCAATTGCAGTAATGGTGGATCTACAAGGAATCCTCGATCTGACATCTTATTCCACTCTAAATATTCTACCTTGTAAAGTTTAAATGGTTTGCTCAATATCACAGCCCATTTTGTGGTATTATTTAAGAATGTGTTAGACTTGGCCCGGCATGATAGCATAGTGGTAAAAGTCCTCGCCTTGAAAGTGCCAGGATCCCATATGGATGCAGGTTCTAATCCCAACAGCTCCACTTCCCATCCAGCTCCCTGTTTGTGGCATGGTAATGCAGTGGAGGATGGCCCAAAGCATTGGAACCCTGCACCTGCCTGGGAGACCTGGAGGAAGTTCCTGGCTCCTGGCTTTGGATTGGCACAGCATCAGCTGTTGCAGTCACTTGGGGAGTGAATCATCGGATGGAAGATCTTCCTTTCTGTCTCCTCCTCTCTGTATATCTGACTTTCTAATTTAAAAAAATCTTTAAATTAAAAAAAAAAGAATGTGTTAGGTTGGACACGTTATAAAGAGCAGTTTGGCTGAGGCAGATGAGGCAGATCTGGTATCTGGAAGTCCAAACTGCCTTGTGCCGGCATCTGGCAAGAGTGCCCAGGCTTCTCTGCAACATGACAGAGAAGTGGAAAGAGAGGCTGCCATGTGTAGAAGCAGCCAAGCACATAGCATGACCCTGTTCTTCTCAGCAACCTGCTCCAACTTACCTGGTCCCGTGAGAACTAGATTAGCACCTCCCAAAGATGGCACCCCTCCTGTGATCTCTCTCCAGTAGACCCCCACCACTTTTCAATATCCTTACTCTGAGCTTCCAGCAGAAGAATTTTCAGGGAACACACACAAATGACCCTCAAACCACAACGTGCAAACACATTTATCCACCTCTAACTTCAAAATGCAAAGGTACTGATTTTTTAAAGAACTGGAGACCCTGCCCTGTGATGGGGTGGATTGTGCTTCTCTTGCCTCCGCTAAGTGGCCCTAACCCATCACACTTTGATCTCTTCCAGAAGCCCCTCCACTGCACTTCCACTTTCCTGCTGCTCCCCAAATTCACCCAGTTCCCTTTCTGAAAGCACTGAGTAGGATCCACAGAGCTGCTCCTGTGGACAGACATCTCCACAGCCCAACTTGATCTGGCCCTGCCTAACCCACCTACAGAAGCAATGTGATGGATGGACATCTGGCTTTGCAACTAACAGCCACTGCCCAATTTTCAGAGTATCTTGGTCCCATAAGGACTTCTGCTTCTGACTTGAGCTTCCTGCTGATGCAGCCCCTGGGAGGCAACAATGAGAAGTTCACACGGAAAAAGCCCTGCTACCCATATGGAAGGCCTGGATTGAGTTTATGGTGCCCAGCTTCAGCCCCAACTGAGAGCTGTTGTGGGCATTTGAAGAGTGGGCCCACAAATCTGTCACTCATGGATAAATAAACAAGCAAATAAAGCAATCAAGCAATAATAAAATCATACTTCCACCTAATAGGATACAATTATCTTCTGTACAAATCCTGTCCTCAGAAGAGAAAACAGTCTTTAGATGAAGTTTACCCTCCTCCTTGACATCCCACAGCTTCACTACCAAGCTGTAAAGTTAAAAACACCTAAACACAATGAAGGGAAGTCAATACATTTGCTATTCCACGATAGGGTAATGGAGGAAAGAAAACACATGCACAGCATCCCTAACAAAATCAGGAACACCTGTGGCCACCATGATATGATGCCCACCTCCATGACCACACGCATGCTCACAGCATCTAACCATAACAACCCTTCTTCCACCAGCCTGCTGCCTTCAGCAAGCACCTCAGCTGGCCACGATTCTTGACCTGATAGGATGATCCAAACCTGAACACCTGTATTTGCTGGGTAGGGTTGCCATAACACAGGATCACAGACGGCCTGAGTGGCTTTCAAACAGTACTGAAGGCTGCAAGTCTAAGACCAAAGTATCAGCAGGCTGAGTCCTCCTTGCCTGACTCTAAAAGTTGACTTCATACCTTCTCATCTCATGGTCTTTTCCCTGCGTGAACATTCCTGGCATACAGACACCAGAGCCCATGTTTCGTAGCTGCTCCACTTCCCATCCAGAGCCCTGCTTGTAGCCTAGGAACGCAGTCAAGGATGGCCCAAAGCCTTGGGACCTGTACCCAGTGAGAGATACGAAGGAAACTCCTGGCTTCTGACTTTGGATCTGTTCAACTCCAGCCATTGAGGTCATTGGGGAGTGAACTAGCAGATGGAAGATCTTTGTCTCTCCTTCTCTTTGTACATCTGCATTTCCAATATAAATAGATAAATAAATAAATAAATAAATAAATAAATAATCATTTTTTTAAAGGCACCTACAATGGATCAGATGCTGCTCTAGCCAGGGGCAGATACAACTGGTGATCAAATGAACCAACACTACAAAACATCTTAGATATACAGGTCATTGTGAGTCACTATTCTCAATGTTTCTTGGGTTACAGATCTTGTGTTCACTTTGTTCTTAGCCTTGTGCTCAGCTCAGTGCTCCTATCAGTCTAGTGTTAGTTCCCCTTTGCCTATCTGCAACATTCTATCCCATCATTTTTCAACTTTGATATTTCAAATGTTCCTGATTTTCACTTACCATTCCCTACAAAACACTGTCTGCTGAATGTATCTGTTCTCATAGAACATCTGATTTAATCTTTATTTCTATGATGTTTTTCCTTTCTTTCTAATGCTTTCTTCACTTCTGCCACCTTATTTCCAAGATGTTTTTTCTGTTTTGGCTTATGATGTCCTCTGCTATCTTGCAGCACTTTAATACATTTTTTTTGTTCATTTAGATGACTGTAGTTTTACTCTGTTTGGAGGGAGTTCTTTCTGCTGTGTTACATGTAGTGACGTGGCCACATTTCTTACCATTGGATTTTATCTTCGCGTGGGCTCTCACCTCCAACCTTTCTGTGGCTTGTTTTTATGTAATTTAATTTTCCTAAACTTGTAGAAGGGAGCCTGGTGCACAGCAGCTTTCCTGACTTCAGAGCTCCCCCTTCTGTTGTTTTCCTGCAGCGTAGAACAATGGGAAGGTTGCTTGCTGGAATGTGCTGGCTCTTGTTCGACTCCTGTGTCTGCTCTGACTGCCAAGTCTTAAGCAAAAAGAAAAACTTCTCTGGACATCTGGTCAAAAATAACAAGCTCTTTATAAAGGAAAAAATACACATACTATGATCAGACTTCATTTCTTTGCACACTGACTTTAAAAAGGGAACAATTTTGGCAAAAAGAAAACAAAGCAACCTGAGATACTCAAGCAAAGACAAATATGAGCAGCATATTCTGAATTACTTTCAAGAACACAGGGAACAGATCATGGTAAGCAGGCAGAGCCATTGGTGAAGAATAGAGAATTAGCTAAAAAGCAGAGGGCGGAAATGGTGCTGAGCAACCAGTTAAAGCAAAGGAGCATTACAAGGGTGATTGTCATATGTGATGGCTACCTGCTCTCAAAATACACACACACCACAACTAGCCTTTTTAACCTGAGAATAAGAAAAGCAAATGCACAAACAAATGTTTAAGTATTTTGAGTCACCATATTTAGGGTGACAATATTTTTTCTGAGATTTAATAATAATTCAAGCAAATGATTATGCCTATATAATCTTATCTTCTCCGTGTCTTTAGAAACCAATTTTGTGGACCCAGCATGATAGCATAGCAGTTAAGGTCCTTGCCTTGAACACACAAGGATCCCATGTGAGTGCCGGTTCTAATCCCAGCAGCTCCGCTTCCCATCCAGCTCCCTGCTTGTGGCCTGGGAAAGCAGTTGAGGACGGCCCAAAGCCTAGGGACCCTGCATCCACATGGGAGACCTGAAACAGCTCCTGGCTCCTGGCTTTGGATTGGCTCTGCTCTGGTCGTTAAGGCCGCTAGGGGAGTGAACCATCGGAATGGAAGATCTTTCTCTCTGCCTCTCCTTCTCTCTGTAAGTCTGACTTTCCAACTAAAAATTAAAAATCTTAAAAAAAAAGGAAAAGATGTTTTTATGAAAGATTCCAGCTAATGAATGAAAAACGACTGTTACATTTAGAGTACTGTTGCTCTGCAACCCCAGTGAGTTAACGGAGCAACACACCGGCTCCCAACGGCTGCCAAGGACACACAGAGGAAGAGTGTCTCCCGATGACAGCGCACATCACCACTGCCTGAGCTCCAGCCACGGATCCAACCCCACCGGACAAGCCTCTGAGCTGCGGTTGCCAGGGCGCAGGGATTGCAAGGGGTTCAGGCAAACGCCACGATGAGTTAGTGCAAAGCATCTGAGGGAAGCTTGAATGTTTCACACATTTTTAAGGGAACAAAAGGGGAAGAGGAAGCTGCAGATTTTAAAGGAGGTATCAAACACAAACAAAATGAGCAAGCCACACTCTGGTGTCTGGGAAAGCCCACCTGGATTGTCAAACTGCAAAGAAACAAAAAAGCAATTTGAAGACGAGGGGCAAGGAGATATCTCTGCCTACACTGAACTGAATGCTCTCATTGGCAGGAAAAAGGGTACAAATACAAATAAACAACCTCCCAATGCAATCAGTTTCACTGAGAAAGGTTGCCTGTCCAGAATTATCAGCTAACCATAACAGAATCGTGTTCACCATAGTAATCATGCCCGCACATACACTAGAAAGTGCCTCTTCTTGGGTTGCATTTCCATTTGGAGACTAGACAAGGGATAGAGGCGGCGTTTCGACGAGTCCGTTTTCCAAAATCAGCGTTCATTCACGGCACTGGTGAGGGAATGAGTGAGATCATTCCATCTACCCCAAAGCAGCCCTTCCAAATAGATGCTGTTGCTTTAACCCTGTAGGACACCAAGTAACAATTTGCATTCTACATAGGGCCATGAAGAGACCCACGCCCTAGTTCAAATGCAGTCATTCCTTCACCCATGGAGTGAGAGGTTGTCCAGCACACCCTGGGTGACACTGGACATTGGGTGGTGGGCCAGGTTTGGCCTACAGTCAGAGACCCTGGCCTATAACTGTAAACCAGCTGCCGACTCAGCTGTTTTCTCTGATCAGCATAAGGTACCTCTGATGCTTCCAGGCTGGGAGTTCCTCAGGAAAGGAGCATTCTTACTTCCTGCTCCCCACCCCCAACCCTGCTCACTGGAGCACACTCTCTCTCTCTGCAGTGCCAGCATCCCATGTAGGTACCTGCACCAAGCCCCAGCTGCTCCTCATTCAATCCAGCTTCCTCCTGATGCACCAGGGAAAGCAGCAGAAGATGGCTCACGCGCTTGGGGTCTCTGTATCTATGTAGGAGGCCTGGATGCAGCTCCTAGCTGTTGGCTTCAGCCCGATCCAACCCAGCCACTGTGGCCACTTGTAGAGTGGAACACAAGATGAAAGTGTACTCTCTTATGCACACACTCTCCCTCTATCCTATGTGTGTTATGTCTGCCTTTCAATTTAAAAAAAAAAAATGCCGCAGAAACCTGTATTCCTTTCCAAGCCAGCTTCTTGTTGGCTACAGCCATGTAATACTATCCAAAGAAGACACCGTTCGGGGGGAAAGGAAGTGAGTTTACAACTGAGGTCAGTTAAGTGGCCTGAGATGACACTGTGCCCAATCAGGACAGAAGATTATTCTTGCTATGATCCACCCAACACACTCTAAACTATCCTAGCGTCACCTAAATCTTTCTAAATTCTTGTTTCAGCCTCCACAAAGGGGTAGCAGTCTGTTAATACCAGACTCTCAATGGAAACAAAGAACATAAGGATTTTAGGAGGGACAGGAACAGACATACCTCTATCTCATCTATCAGACTCTCACATGTGAACAGAACTAGGCAGAGACAGCACCTGAAACACAGGACTTCAAATGCATCACGGCTTACAACAGAACTAAAGTCTTTCAAATTGTTAGCTGACTTAAACTCTGTAACAAAGAGAGAAGGGGGGAGGAGATAGACTGGTTCACTCAGCATAATGCCTTAAAGGTTCATCTATGTTGGCAGCAATTCAGAATCTCATTCTATTTCAAAGGCTGAATACTATTATGTGTCTATAACACAGTTTGCTTATAAATTCATCCACAAACGGACGTTTCTTTGGCGCCTCTTTTTTTTTAATTTTTTATTTTAATATATTCAATACAGCTCACAGATACCATTCAAAGAGTATACCGATCATCTCTGCCTCCTGCTACAGGTGGACTCAATTATGGCACACACACAGCAATAGATGCTAGATGCACACATCTGCTTTTGAAAATCGTTGGCATATTCAATTCATGCCATTTTTTTTTCTTTCAGCCAATCAGTCAACACGCATTTACTGAGCCCTTACTAGACCCAGGACATTATCCCAGACCCTGGGGCCACTAGAGACCCTGGCCCCTGCCTCAGGGAACTCACTGCCAGCAAGTCTTCAGCATGAATGACATGATTTTTAAATCCAATAAGGCATTCGACAGTTTGATTTAATAACAACAAATACACACTGTGTTTCATGGTTGACAGTTTGTACGAATCCAAGTCTGGTTCAACTAATGCCTTTAAAGTCTTGGGGAAATGTTTTCTTTCAAGATCACCTCAATGTCAGCTGCTGCTCCCAGCCCCTGCCCACATTAGTTTTTACTCATCTGGAGCCAGGGACTATTTCTATCAAAGCCTAATAGGAAGGGCTTTGCTTCGAGGCCCCCAGCAAATGAGTGTTTGGACTCTTTGCTTTTCCTCTGCCGTTCCTGGAAACAGCATCACCTCTGGGGAAGAACTGAAGGGTATCACAGGCTGGAGATAAAAGGTGCCATCACCAGCCTCTCAGACAGAAGCATGACATCTGCACCTGCCAAGGATGGTACCTGCATCTCGACCACAGAGCAGAAGTCCAAAACCAACCTTGTATCACTTGGAAAGGGCCTCCAGATGCATCCTACCCCTGGTTTTCTTACTCAGTGAGGGTAGAAGGGCAGGTGTTATGACCCAGTGAGAACCAAGAAAAACGAGGCTCAGGGAGTCTGAGGCTCTAGTCCACTGTCACATCCTTGTCCTAGCTCTACATATGGTTTCTGAGCTGTGTAGAGTCAGCAACTTCACTTTAAAATCAGGGAAGTAGTGACAAGTAAAAAGAAGAGAGAGAGAGAGAGAGAGAGAGAGAGAGAGAGAGGTGAAGATAACTGGAACATGTGAATTCACAGAATAGAGAACAGAAAGATACACAGGGCTACACACTCCATGACGCCAATTCTTTTTAAGACTTCTTTATTTTTATTGGAAAGTCAGATTTTTATGGAGAGGAGAGAAAGGTCTTCTATACACTGGTTCACTTCCCCACGTGGCCACAAACTGAGCTAATCCAAAGCCAGGAACCAGGTGCTTCCTCTGGACCTCCCATGCAGATGCAGGATTCCAAGGCTTTGAGCCATCCTCTACTGCTTTCTTAGGCCACAAGCAGGGAATTGGAAAGAAGTGAGGCAGCCAGGATACAAGCCATATGGGATCCCGGAGCATGTAAGGCAAGGATCCTAGCCACTAGGCTACCATGCTGGGCCTCTGAGGTCAGTTCTTCTGGCATCAGCTGATACTTGCCAAGCATTTAGTGCTGCCTTTAGTCTCAGGTTTCCCACACCAACCCTTGTCTTTCTGAGTAGGAAATCCAAGCTCTCAGCAGCCTTGGTTTTCCAGGACTCTGCAAGGATACAGGATGAAGAGGAATTTGCAGAGGACTTGAGATGTGGAGAAAAAGGAGATGACAAAGGCCATTTTGAAGCCCCTGATGTGAAAAGGGGGCTTCTGGTTGACTGCTGCTGCTAGCTGTGACTCCCCTCTGGCATCTCTGCCATTGAGAAGTGTTCTCTACAAGACATTTCCTTATGTTGATATGTAGTCAAAGGTGCCCAGATCAGTTATTTTCAAAAGCTCCTCCCTGCAACAACAAAACAAAAGCCACAATCCCCACCACTCAATTTGTCAACTACCGATAAAAACTGGCATATATTTTGTTTTAACCCTCACAGTGACCATGCTTCATAGGTATTCTCGTCATCATCACAATGTATAGATCGAACTACTGAAGCTGAGAAAGATGAACTCACAGGCTCAAGGTCACTTGGGAACCAAGTGTTGACAACTTGCCAGCAATTATCACCAAAACATGCAGCATCTGACACTGGGGATGTGCAGAGCCCAAATAATCACTGCCTCCCAGGGACAGCTCTGCCCTCTGCCCTCAGCATGTCCTGGGTGTGCTCAGTCCCAAATCCACTCCTTCCACCTGCCGTCTCCACTCAACAACATGAGCTCACAGGCTGCCAAGCAGCTGACAACGGTCCTGTGTGCTGTTAGTTGAAAATGCCCAGACTGGTCTCAAAAAGGCTCCATGGGCTAAAATCCTGGTCTGTAGACCATGTCTTCATCTCAAAGCTACCCCAAAGCCACTGTACTGAATAAAAAAAAAATTTTTTTAACACTGGGAACTGTGGCACCACAGGTCTGTGTTTAAATCTTGTCTCCCTTATTTGCAAGCTTGATGGCCTTGCTGCACTAGTTCTTCTCGCCTTGCACATAGGCGCTCGAGACAACAGTCAAATCTCTGTCTTCCCCTGTGTGCTACTAGTACCACGTGCAGCGATTAGAGCACCTGACAGACAGGAAGACCTTTGTCGCGGTTAGACAACAGCCACACATAGGTCACATAGAGATTTTCCAGACAGATGTTCAGATGTTTCTTAGGGACACTGTATTTGGCAGCAAATAAAACCAAAAGCATAGAGTGAAGCTAAGGGTGCAACTTAGGACTGGGCCGATGAGCCCTGGATTCAAGGAGAACAAATGTGAACAAAACAACAGATGCCAAGCTTCATTCTCAGGTAGCTGCTTTTCCTCTCCAGGATGACAGCCTACTTTGATCCGCTGGCATTGAGTTGTACAGCATTTCTTCCCTTGCCCACAACAGTGCCAAGGGGAACAACACTGCCAGCGCTCCTAAGGAGGTAAGTCTTCACTTGGCTGTGGTCTCTTCAAGCATCTCATTACAAAACCAGCAGATGAGAAGAATGAGGGTCCTGGACTCCCCTTAGAGAAGCTCACTGGAACTTCTAAAACAAGGGTGTCAGACGCTTCCACCTCCAGGTCCCTTCGCTTCGGCACACACTGGAAGGAGATGCTCCCTGGGCCCTCCTGCCCACTCTGTGGGCTTCACCTGATTAGCATTCCGAGAGGGTGCTGCTCACTAGGAAAATCATCCCGCGACTTCTGTCGTCCTGATTATGCTGAAGTGGCTGAGGTTTTCAGTAACTGTCTCTGACAAGCGTTATTACATCTGGTAATTACTGTTCTCTTGGGTCGGTTCAAACAAAACAGACTTGCTTATCATCGCTGATCTCTTAACCCAAACTGCTGAGTTTCTGACCTCAACAACCAGCCAACAGGATCTGCTACCCCTTTTGTGGCCCCTGTCTCAGTTTATTATTTTCACTTAAAGGAACAGAAAAAAATCTACTCAATAGGAACATCATCACCAGTCCATTCTTTTCTCCATCCTAATGGGTTGAGTATTCTAAATTATTTCTTATAGAGAAGCTTGGGCCACCCGTTTATGCGGTGACATAAATGCCAAAAGGTGCTTTGTATTCTAACTACATGGTTCTATCCGCTATCCTGTGAACTTTATTTCTGGTTCCACAGAAGATTCTATAGGTGTTACAATAATACAATGAATATGATAGCAGCTGAGGAGACATGACTGAGTGCCTAGGACAGTATGAAGTTGCTTTATTTTGAAAGACAGGGCAATAAAGGTGGAGAGACACAAGAGTGATAAAGAGATTTTCCATCAGCTGGCTAATTCTGCCAAAGGTTATTACAGTCAGGTATATCCCAGGCAGAAGCCAGGATTTCCACTCAGGTTTCCCACATGAGTGTTGGGGGCCCAAGCACTTGAGCCGTTTCCCAGGTTTATTAGCAGGAAGCCAGATCCACAGCTGTGCATCTGGGACCAGAACGAGCACTCCGTTTTCCAATACTGACATCACCAGCAGCAGTCTAACCTGCTATAGCACAATGCAGGCACCTGGTTTTATTTTAAGTCTACAACTGACTTCACTCTTGTAGCAGCTAAGTTGGTAGTTATCATAATCATAGGTTAGCTATACCTAATTTAGTGATGAATATAAACAGAATTTGAGACTTAAATAACTTATCCAACATTCTATACAGGTTGACCTCAGGCCGCATTACTTACCCACAATAATAAGACGTTGAATAAGTCTTTGGGTAAGACTTACACCGTCTGATTCCCTGGAAGTAAAGTTATGGTTTTGAGTTGTGGTCACCTGTAGGACCACATCCATCCTTCCCAAACCTCTTTAGCATACGGTGGCCTTCCTTTTTCTGACCTAGTACTTTAGGTCTACATCAACCCCTCAGTCAACAACAGGGATCAAAAGAGACATAGAATGCATCTTAAATGCAGTTTCTAAAATTGCATCAATATATTCTGACTCTTGCACTGGCATTAAGCTTCACCTCTGAGCCTCTTTCTCCTCTCCATGTTGTGAAAGGTGGAAGAGTTAGCTTCACTGCTCTATACCCTTCCTTTCAGATGATGACTCTCCGACAAATATTTACTGACTTATATCCACCTTCAACCAATATAGTGACAGCATTTTTCCTTGTAAGGTTAAAAGCCAAGAATCTCAAAAATCTAATTCCTTACTATTCTCGCTCTCCCACAGCCTTGAACAACCTTGAACACGCTCCAATCCGAGAGCCACAACAGAGCTTGGATTTGGCTGACTCAATACTTACCATCTAATACTGCCTCGTGTCCTATATGTTAGCCATAATACCACTCAGTTGTTTGTGCATATTAAATAACTATTTTGATAAGCATTAGGAATAAAATGACTGAATATGAGTTTCAGAGTACCACATCCACAGTACATTCACATTTCACAATAAACACATCTGCTAGTTTACATGTCACTGATAAATACAATATTCAACCCTATCTAAAGACCTCAAATGAGATTATTAGTGCTATAGCTTATGTTTTTTGCTGAACCACACTTCTAAGAGGCATGAGCAAATTAAGTTCCTTGAACCATAGAGGAAAGGCCGTTGATTGAGTCATGGGGCGAAGTCCAAGTCGGTCCTCCTTGGGAGCCCTTAGAGGGGACTGGGAAGGCAACCACCCCACTTGCAGAGGTCCTGCCGGCTGATCTCGCAAATTCCTTTTCCCACAATTCAGACTCACGCTGGCTGTGATCTTTTGTTATTTTCCCTTGTCTCAGGAAAAGCACAACATTTGCTTAACTGTATTCACTCTTCTACCTGATGCTATCACATAGAAAAACTCATACTATAAAGACTGATGGCAAGAAACTATTTCCTCGCCACCTTTATGAAAAAAGGAAAACCATTGTAGAAAGTGCATTAATCTTTGGAGTTCTTTCCATTAAAAGAAGTCCAAATAGTGGGACTGCCATAAGAAAGCAATTATAGGACTCAAATTGGATTCTTTTGCATAATTATTTGAGGTGATTTGCTCTACCTCTAGGTTCAGCAGCAATTTGCTTCTGCCTCCTTAATATGCCCAGGTGATTGACAACTCACTAATAACTCAATGCCAATACAGGGGATTATGTGACTCAAATAAAACCCAAAGTTCCACGGAGACTCAACTATGTTATTTTTAAAATGACAAATATATACTGAAGGGTGAGGAGGAATGATATGAAGAAAAAATTTAATAACATGTAAATTATGTTTCGCACAATTTTGGAAAAAGAAAGGCAAGTGTGAGTCCAAAGAAATTGGAAACTTGTAGGAAAGAGTATGTTCCCAGTCTGCATCTCAACACACTAAGGCCTCAGCATCTGGCTGCTCTGAGAACAGGCAGGTGTCCTGGGAGTTTCAGGTTGAGCTGTTTACGCCACATATTCTTAGAGATTCACAACGCACATCGGAGAGAGCAAAGCTCTCAAAAACAGTCTGTTTAACTACTCTAATGTAGACTTGAGAGAAGATAACCTTATCAGGAGCAAAATGTATTTGGGTCCATGGTTCTGGAGGCTCACAGTCCAAGACAGGGTGACTCCATTGGCTGAGCATCCAGTGATGACATTCAGGCTATATACACTCTTTCCTCTCACATGGAACCATTCTCAGCCATCATCCATGGAACATTCAGTGGTATGTTGACTAAGCTTCCTATTGCCCCTTGAAGAGGAACAATAATAAAGAGTATAGGTCAGGAGATATATTTTTTTAAAGATTTATTTATTGATTGATTCACAAAGTCAGATATACAGAGAGGAGAACAGACAGCGAGGAAGATCGTCCATCCAATGATTCACTCCCCAAGTGAGCGCAACTGCCAATACTGCACCAATCCGAAGCCGGGAACCAGAAATCTCTTCTGGGTCTCCCACGCAGGTGCAGGGTCCTAAGGCTTTGGGCTGTCCTCGACTGCTTTCCCAGGCTACCAAGCAGGGAGCTGGATGGGAAGTGGAGCTGCTGGGATATGAACCAGTGCCCATATGGGATCCCGTTGTGTTCAAGGCGAGGACTTTAGCCACTAGGTCATGGCACCAGGCCCATTAGGAGATATTTTTAATCAACTTTTTATCTCATGACAGTTCAAAATTTACAGAATAACTACTAAGCACAGAGATAACTAAGTAGTTTAGGAGGTTTGTCACAGCTAATGAACCCATACTGACAAATTATTACTGATCAAAGTCCACACACTGCCTCCATTTTTACCTAATCACGTTTTTCTGTTCCTTAATCTCCTCTAGGACAACACAGGACATTTACTTGGCATATGTCAACTCTCTGCAGACATCTCTTGGCTGTGACAGTAACTACTGCACTTCCTTGGCCTTGAGTAGTGTTCCAAGAGGAAGTGGTCAGCTGTTTCATAGCTTATTCATCCTACAAGAACAGGTCTACAATACTTGTCTCATGATTAGACTGCCACCATGGGATTGGGGGGAAAAGAGCTCGGAGATCAAGCTCTATTCCTATCTCATCAAGAATACAAATCGTTCTCATGACTTAGCAAGACCAAAGGTAACTCTGATCACCCGACTAGGCAACTGGTTGTCAGTTTCTCCACTGGAAAGTTCTGTTTTTTCCTTTCCTTTCCATTCTGTATTCTTTGGTGGAAAGTCCCTATGTGCAGTCGACACTTGAGGCATGAGGGTCATGTTCCTCTCACTGACAGTGGAATAACCACATCACTTACTTGGAATTCTTCTATATGGAAGAATTTTTACCTTCCAAATACCCACTCTCTGCTCATTTAGACAAACCATGGATATCTGATACTTTGGGTTATAATCTCATGCTCTCTTATTTTGTGCTCTGGCCATTTTCAGTCAACTCCCATATCGCTGTGGCATTCACTCACCATTTTGTTTTTATTGTTGCAGCATTCACTCATCATTTATTGGTTTATTCAGTCCTTCTTTATTTTATGACACTGCAAGGCTCAGGATCGCCTTACAAATTTCTTCTCCCAGTCCTAGGATCATCATTTCTCCAAGTAGGCACTGTTTCTTTTATTAGAAAATGGTATTCGAAACCAAGATCAGCAACAGAAGGCAGTTTTATCAATGTTCATAAAAATTTGCTTAGTTTTCTTTCTACCAATAGTTCACTTCAACCTGTCTTCTAAAGAGAATCAAGTTGTGTCTAATCAGCCCTACAAGAAAACTGAAAACAAGCTGTGGTGATCACAGAGCTTGAAGCCTCCACATCGAAGCATGCCACTTTCTCTTTCAGCTTACGGATGTCTTCTTGAATCAGACTGTCCACCAGTCTGCTATGTCCAGATGGCTCATTTCCCCAGTGCTCTAAAAAGTCTGCCACCAAAGAATGAATGTGCTATTCTCCTATGTTGCCATACCTTTGGCATGCCTTTGTGGAGTGTTCATCTCTGTCCAAATGACAATATCTTGGATAAAATCCATATTCTATAAATAACTGTTGAGTGGCCCCAAATTAATGTCTCTTACTATCGTTGATTTGATCCAGACCCTACAGATACAGGAATGAATGCTAACACAACACACCAAACCCCTGTTCTTACTGAAATGATCCCCCTGGGTTGAGGTGAAGCATGGCACAAGAGTAGGAAAATACTGGACGGTGGTAAATGCTAGGAAGTAAAGTGAGGTGAATGAGGAAGGATACCCATCTCTAATCAATGCCTCCTTATAGAGGGACTTTCTTGAATGTATCTGACCACAACACTCTCTCCTTCACACACTGCATTTGCCTTTCTAGCACTATCAGGGCATTTTCCAGAAAGACTATAGGTATAGATATAGATACAGTTAGAGATATAAAGATGTAGATATATAGATACATGTCTCCTCCGCCTAATGAACAACTTCTTAGGAAAATAAGTTAGATTTACCTTGCACATACAGCAACTACCTCGAGTAAGATTATGCAAAGACTAGAAGAAGGAATTGCAACATGGTTTTGACCCCAAGGATGAAATGTGAAGGGTGTAGCGTGGATGGTTATAGGTTCCTGCACTATCATTAATCAAAATATGCATGAGCCCTACATCTGCAGTTCAAGGAACGAGCTAGCTAGTACTAGTAACAGACTTGCAAAGAACACAAAGAGAAAAACCTCAGCTGATGAGAAAGGAGTAGGAAGTATGGCAGAGCTAGAGAGTACACTCAAAATGAAAGCAAGGTTCAGGGAGTGCTCAGCCAAAACTGAGAAACAAAATTTCCATGCAAGTCATGACATGCAATATTTCCTTTAGGGCTTAGACACTTACCTCACAGTATTTCTAGGAAAATTAGAATACACCATGACAAACATGTCTCCTCAATCACAAAGCCTATGACCTTTGCTTTAACAAGACCAAGCATCACTAGAATGTCTATGAAAACAATGCAATTGACCATTCATTCATTCAACCAATCCTTCTGACTATAGAATCATTTAATGCATGCAAGGTACTTTACTAAATACTAGAACTAGGACCCAATGCAAAGGCTCAGTAGCTAAATCCCTGCATTGCATCCAACAGGATCCCATATGGGTGCCAATTCATGTCCCAGCTGCTCCACTTCCCATCCAGCTCCCTGCTTGTGGCCTGGGAAAGCAGTCGAGGACAGCCCAAAGCCTTAGGACCCTGCACCTGCATGGGAGACCTGGAAGAAACTCCTAGCTTCAGATCAGCTCAGCTTGGACCATTGTGGCTACTTGGGGTGTGAACCAGTGGATGGAAGATCCAGTGGACAGGGTGTGAACCAGTGGATAGGGCTTGCTTCTCCAGTGGATGCTCATAAAGGTAGTCTTTCAACCTACTGATTCACATCTTTTTTCTACCCATGGGTTGGCACTGAATTTTACCAACCAAAAATCCCTAAAAGCATTTAGATATCTGCAACTATGACATCTAAGACCCCTACTTTATAGAAACTGTAGCCTTGGCCACTGAACAGTCCCCATAACCTCTCAATGTGGAGACATCCTAATGATATCGTGTGAAACCACTAGTCACTGAGCTCTGATTTACATGTTGGCAGAGGGCTTTTTTTTTCCTCCCTTGTAGATCACAGCCTGTGACCAACACACTCAGGCAGAACCCAGCAATGGAGTCCATTCAATTCACCATGTGTCCCCATCAACATCTATCATGTTTAACAGAGCTGGATATCTGTTGGCAGCAGATTTCACCAATGCAATGAGTGAAAAAAAAGAATCTTGGAAATTTTAGAATATTTAATTAATCACGATGAATTTTCACCCTATTAGGTAGTAGAAGAAATGTGTACTGCTCAACTGAATGAATTAGCATTTATAATTCCTCTCTTGGCAGAACCACTGACTACATCTACCTATATAAAGTCTTGCTGAGAGATAAATGTCAAAGCTAGATGCCTTGGCAGGATAGGACTCTTCTGAGACAGCGGAGGTGATGTGTGGTGTGAACAATCTCTCACACAAATGTATCACACTTCCTGAGCTCTAAGTACAATACGCTTAACACAGCTCATTGCTGGCAACCCTTCTCCTGCAGACTCCACCAGGGCTTGCTTATGGAATCCCTCGTGCCTAACTGGCTGAGAACATGCTAGGATGAGCCTTTTAGCCATCAATCGTATCTATGCTCCTCCAAATTATCTAGCAAAGTGGGATGTCCTTACAGAAATTATTCATCCCCAAAACGTACCCATTTAAACATGTATTACTTTCAATAATTCTTCTGATATTGAAGACATGTCTTGGGGGAGCTGAATCAGGTGAATCAGGAGAGAAAATTCCAGAGACTCTCAGGTCTACATCTTTTCAGAAGTGCAAAGCAGCCTTAGGAAGTACTCCACTGGCAACACCAAAGACAAAGCTGAAATCTGGCCTAATTTCCCTATAACAAGCTCTACTGACTTTTAAATGTATGTGTGATTTTCAGACCAGGAATAGTAATAGCTTTAGAATACTTAAATCGCAAGTTTAAAAAAAATTAAGCCAACTTATAATCAGCTCCATAATTTTGAGCTCTTCTCTCTTTCTTACAACTTCAAAAACTTTGATTAACATTTTATATTTGCCATGACTGATCCTTATTTGACCTTTGGCTATTTAAAAACATGTTTAAATGGACAAAACAAATGACAATAAGTCACAAAAGGAAAAGGGAAAGGAGCCCTTTGTCATTGGCAGGCATTCATATGATTAAAATTTCCCTACTGAAAAGAGTGCTCTGAATAAGATATAATAAAATGGGCCCCAGAAGAGTAAATTTGGTACATTATACAACAAGCTTGCCAAGGCAAATGGTACACAGGAGGATAAACATCATTTTTATAACCGCTGCCATGCAAGCAAAACAGAAGCTTTTAAATTCTACATGGACATCACCAAGCCTTCAGGCTTTACAAAGATCAGAGAGAGCAGAATCACTTGTCATGGCATAAAACATCCTAATGAAAAAGCCACTCTCCTCTCCCCAGCATGGAAGCCCATAGCGTTGCTAGTTTAAGAAATGCCTGTGGGGAGGTGCAATGCCTCAATTGGCTAATCCTCCACCTCCAAGAACCAGCATTTTATATGGGCACCAATTTATGTCCTAGGTACTCCACTTCCCTTCCTGCTCCCTGCCTGTGGCCTGGAAATGCAATGGAGGACAGTCCAAAGCTTTGGGGCCCTGCACCCCTGTGGGAGATCCCAAAGAAGCTTCTGTCTTCCGATTGGTTCATCTGCCGCCATTGTGGTCATTTGGGGAATGAACCAGCAGATCGATCTTTCTCTCAGTCTCTCCTTCTCTCCATAAATCTGATCTGCCTTTCCAATAAAAATAGAATAAATCTTTAAAAAAAAATAAAGAGGGTGCATGTGTGTGCATGAGTGCATGTGTCTGACTATCTGATGCAAATTAAAAAGCTGAAATTTTCTTTGGAACAGAAGTCTAACACTTGTTTCTAATGTTTCAACCCTGGACAACAGTAGCTGTGACACTGTGGAAGTCACACAAAGCCCTGGAGGTGTCTGAGACACACAAATTCTCAGGGGCAGGTAACCTCCAGAAAGAAGGCAAAGTGTGAGAATCTGATGGAGAGAAGACAAGTTAGCAGGTCACTGTCTCCACACATCTCTGCTGTGTCCAATGCCTGACAACACTGGTGGTAATGCTGCCCAGGCGCTGCTCCACTGTCAGCTTCCAGTGGAGACAGTGAGCATGCTGCACAGTCATCACAGTGAGGATCCGGGCAGACAGAACAGGAGCCTACTGGGAGCAATGGAGGGAGACAGAACAAAGCCACAGATAAAATAGGTCACAGGTCTTTGTTCTCAGGCTTCTGACTTCAAGGGTCTGAAGACCACGTGTGAAATAAAAGAACTCAAAATAAAAGGCCAGAAACTCTACAGAATTGCTAAAGAGATGATTGCTAGACACGATCTCTGTGTCTGAGACAAAGCCAATGTCCTTATCAGATGTCCAGCCAGCATCAGTATTCCAGGGCCCAGCACCTTGCATGCGCCAGGATCCCATATGGGCACCAGTTCATGTCCTAGTTGTTCCACTTCCCTTCCCTTTTAGCTCCTTCCCTGTGGCCTGGGAAAGCAGTCAGTCGAGGATGCCCCAAATCCTTCGGATCCTGCACTCACGTGGGAGACCCAGAAGAAGCTCCTGGCTCCTGGCTTCGGATCAGTTCAGCGCCATCCAGCCTGTTGTGGTCACTTGGGGAGTAAACCAGCAGATGGAAGATCTTTCTCTCTGTCCCTCCTTCTCTCTGTATATTTGTGTTACCAATAAAAACAAATAATTTTTTTAAAAATGTATTCTATCTTTCAGCACCATTTGGTGGTATCCTCAACTAGGTGATTTAGACCGCCATTTAATTCTTACTGCAATGCAGGTATACTTCCTGCTATATAGGTGACAAAGTGAAAAATGTGAAGTTACTTCCCTCAATAAAATCATACCCCATTCAACCATGTCAGGACTTGAATGCAAATTTCTATGACACCATTCTGTTATGAAAATAAAACTGGAGACTATTACAATGCTTTATCTAAAGAAATCATTTTCAAAAGACAGTACCCACAATCACCATGGCACGAAACTAAGTGCCCACCCATGGATGAAAGGCTAGAGGCTGTGGCTTGCATGAATAATGGAATATCATTCAGCCATGAAAAGAATGAAACTCTGACATTTGCAGCAGAGCAGATGGAACTTGAGAGGATTATCTAAATGACGCTGAAAGCCAGACACAGAAAGACAAATACCTGTGCTCTCTCATTTGGGGTAGTTAAAACACACATACGAGGGCAACATGGGGAAGGCTGGACAACGAGTGCCAAATCGCAGTCTGGCAAAGATCACAGGCTCTGGAGTCCCACAGCCCACCGGCACAAGTGTCATCTGCAACAGCATATTAAATACCAAATAAAGAACAGTAGGAGAGGGCTGGTCGGCTCCAGGCACGCAGAAGGGGTGAGAAGCACTGGTGGCTTTCTTCATTGGAGAGCTTGGAAATCACCCATGAAACTCCCTTGTTAAAGACATGGCAGAACGACAGATGACAAAATAAAGGATTTTCCTACCCCCACCTGCTCCACTCATTCAAATGCCGGAAATAAGACAGGATACTTATTGGCTTCCAAAATCAAAAAGCCAAGTCCACCCCATGCATACATCTATCTTAAGTGGGCGGAAGAGTTTTCTTATAAACTGCTCAGAAGAGATCAACATTTCAGTGAGGATAAATTCTGAAGATTCACTTCACAGCAAACAACACTATCCTGTATCTTTGAAATTTTCAACTAAAGTAGTTCTTAAAATTTTGTCACTGCCAAAAAGCAAGTAACAGACATGTTAATGAAAGTGACTTAATCATTCCACAAGATATACACGTATATCCAGCCAAACATCAGGCTGTGCAGTATAAATCACAGAGTCAGCTGTGTCATTCCAGCACTGGGCAGGAAAAGGAATATGTGAACCGAGATGAGGTGCGGGCAGAACCTTACTCAGGGGTCCGTGAGCTGCTGTTTGGAGGAACTGGCACCAGCTGAGAGAGATGAGGGCAGACACAGCATGAGGCCTGCACAGGGTAAGGTCACAGCCACATGTCAGCTGACTGATGCCTGGAGAAGGTTACATTTGAGCAGCCTTCCTCTAGTGGACCAAGTGAGCTCCCTGATGTAGAACACACCTGGGGCCAAAACCATGTTGTATTTGAGATTTGGGGGAGGGGGGATTCTGGGACATTTAACACAGATAAAGAAATACTGTGGGACTAAAACTCCAGTTAAAATGCAAAGTTTGTTTCAAATACACTTAATACATATGGCCTGAAGGTCATTTCAAACGATCTCTTTAGCAACTGGTACAGTGAAGTTTCAGAGTGTGGAATTTTCCATTTGTGGTGCCAAACTTTCCAATTTGGGAACATTTCAGATTTCATAGGTTTGGGGGTTGTTAGTCTTTTGGGTTTTTTTGTTTTTAATTTAGGGGATGCTCAACCCTGTACAGGGTCTACTTTAGGACAATCTTAGCCCCATCACACTTGTTGGAAGGATTCCAGCCCAAGGACAAAGGGTCTGGGTCCTGCAGCCTTTGCCAGAGTACTAAAGGCCAGCCACCGTGACCAGGTCTCTCTCTGTCAGAGATGACAGTACTTTAGTATTATCTCAGAGCTGCTGTTTCCCAGCTCTGCTAGAACTGCCTTTTCACACCCTGGCATGTTACATCAACACCTTGTGACATCTGTTTTAAAAAAAGATATTAAATCAATAAAACAGGAGCACCACCTGGACCCCCTTCGGTTTTAACACCATGTGTGACTCTGCTTATCAACTTGCAGCTAGAAGCACCGGCTCATCCCTCATGGGGGTCACTGCTACAGTGTTCCTTTATCATAGCCCACTGTGCATTAACCAGGCCCTGCCCTTGGGCCTCAAATGATTCCCCATAGAGAGCAGGGAGGTGGGGCCTCTGCTGGTCTCTCTGTGGCCATGATATAATAGTTCATTTAAAGGTCCTCTGCCTGTTTGCTGGTCAAGAGAAAGCTCTGGAAAATGTTCATGGAGTAGTACTTGAAAATTCTTTTCATCAAAGAAATACAAACGGTGGACATCTGAGGAATGGTAAGTGATGGGTCTAGTAAGCCAATGAATTCAGCTAGTGTCATCTGGAGCAGGAGAATTACCACACTTTAACTTCCTTCCTGCCAAAGGTGTCTCAAGCCTTCAGGGGTCAACACACGATTCTCCAAGGGCCTCATTCCAACAATGGCTGTCCCCAAGCACCAAGACATGGGATCTCCAGGGATTTCACAGTGAACAACTGGCAAGCAGATGATATCCTAATCTTGGACCATCAACTCATGAGCTCACACCACACACACAAGTTAAAGGCTGTAAATGACAAGTCACAAACAGAAGGGCGGATGTGCCAGGAGAGGAAACGAGAGTCCTGACCACACGCAGGTGCTGCACTGACTCCAGCCCAGCACCACATCCTTCATCCTCCTGGGCTATCCCATAAGGCAGGGATGCTCAGCAGTCCCATCACACAGGAAGAGGGTGAGACTAGAGAAGTGGGGGTGGAACTCTCCCTTCCAGTCACCACTCTCCCAGGACAGACCTCCTAATCCCTAAGCTAAAAGATCCTCCTGAAGATTACTGAGATTTTATTTCCACTCCCTTAGCTGAAAAAGTACAGTTGCAAGGGGCAAGGTGTTTGGCACAGTGGACAAGAGGTTAAGCTCCCAGTCAGGACATGCATATCCCACACTGGAATGTTTGGCTCTGAGTTCTGATTCCAGCTTCCTGCCAATGCAGACCCTGAATGCAGGCAGCGGTGATGACTCAAGTAGCTGGGTCCCTGACATTCATGTAGCCAACCCAGACTGAATTCCCAGCTCTTACTTTCAGCCTGGCACAGCCCCTGCACTTCCACCTATCTGGGGATTAAATCGGTGGGTGGGAGCTCTCTGTCTCTCAAATAACAAATATTCTTATTTAACAATAGCACTTGGGAGATTTTTTGACAACAGAATGGTAAGTGAAGATTTCTGTAGCATTCCCTGAAATCCTAGCACTTAAATAAGCTCACCTGATTTCAATTGTGATTTTGTTCAGTGTGCACTTGCCTTCATTTTTCAAAATAAGTCTAACACCTAAAATGTAAAATCTAGGAAAAGAATAAAATAAATTACATTTTATAAATAAATGTTTTACAGGGCTAGCATTGTGGTGGTACAGCAGGTAAAGCTGCTAATTGCACTGTTACCTCCCATACAAGCTCAGCTCACATCTCAACTGCTCCACTTCCAAGCCAAACCCCTCCTCCGCCACTAATTACCTAATTACCTTGGAAAAGTAATAAAAGATGGCCCAAGTGTTTGGGTCCCTCCACCCAAGTGGGACACCTAGAGGAAGTTACTTGCTCAGCCCTGAAGACCTGGCCATTGCAGACAATTAAAGAATAAAACCAATGAATGGAAGATTCTCTCTCTCAATGTGTGTGTATGTGGGGGCAAGATTTGTCTCCCGTCTCTCTTTAACTCAGATTTTTCAAATAAATTTTTACTATATATGCACATGTCACAAAATAATCTGTAAACATCACGAACAGTTTCCCTTTTATTAATTAGGCACTAATTCATAGGTGACTACCTACTTTGGCAAAGACACTAACACAGAGGAAATTCAAACCACTGAATCATTACACTTCAGAATGAAGAGACTGGGGCCAGTATTGTGACACAGTACGCTGAGCCTCTGGCATTGGTGCTGAGATCCCATATGAGTACCAGTTTGTGTCCTAGCTGCTCCACTTCCATACAGCTCCCTGTTTGTGGCCTGGGAAGACAGCAGAGGATGGCCCAAGTCCCTGGGTCTCTGCACCCATGAGAGTGACCCAGAAAAAGTCCCTGGTTCCTGGTCATTTGGGGAGTGAACTGGTAAGTAAAACATCTCTCTGTCTTTCCTTCTCTCTGTAAACCTGCCTCTCAAACAAAAATAAATAAAACATTAAAAATTTTAAAAGAACATAAGGACTATAGGAAGAAAGGGTTGTACATAGTTCTAAGTGAATTTCACATACAGATGTTCAGGAATACAGAGTCCAGGAACAATACAGATGTTCAAGTTAGTGGGTAGTTCAGGGTCAGGGTCCAGGACACCTACAAACTACTCTTCTGGAGGGATGCAGAACTCAAAGAAGCTGCCAGCCTAGAAGACACAGAGACCTGGAAACCTTTCTTCATCAAAAGCTGCCTCCCTCTGCACCTATCAGATTGTCAGAGTCAAAACTGGCAGCACCTACACATTAGAGTGACTGGGTTCAAGTCCTGGCTTCACTCCTAGCTGCTGGCTGATGCACACTCTGGAAGAAGCAGTGGTGACAGCTCAAGCAGGATTCCCACCACTCATGGGAACCTGGTTTGTGTTCCTGGTTCCCAGCTCCAGATTCAGCCCTTCAGCTACTGTGGACATCTAAGGAATAAAACAGCAGATGGAGGCCTTGTCAGCCCGTCTGCCTGTCCAACACATTTAACATGTAATTTAAAAACATAGTTGATGCATCCTCTGCCATCATGTGTCCAATTCTGTTGACATAGCCCTCCCACCATCCGTGTCCAGCTCGCCTTTGCAAGATGCACCCAGCAGTCACCACCAGGAACCAACCTGGATTCAGGGCCGTCCGTGCACCACTGCCTCATTCACAGTCTCAGCACAGGATGGAAGGGCAGCCTCAAGGGGTGAGGGCACAGGATGGGAACAATGCAGAGCAGGAGTCCCAGGACAGTCACTCCTTCCTGGAGCTTCCTGGAGCACTGTTCAGGCCCTCATGTGAGTCTCTGTGCACCCCAGGATGCCCCATGCCCAGGACATCAGACACTGTGTTCAGAGACTTTCCACATACTCATCTACCTAACACCGGGTCCACATCTGACAATCAAGGACATGCAGTCTGCACAAGTCCCAAATTCTTATTCCTCAGATACACACCTTTGCTATGTACACCCTCTTTGCTAACTTCCCCACAAAGACCTATACTAGACAGCCTTATTTCTTGTGAAACAACTGTTAGGTTTACAGGACACTGTCCCAACACTTTCCAAGTCATTTGTCAACATCCTAGCCCTACTTCATGGCAAATTGAAGGCTGACTACCTGACACCATCTTTGGGCATGTACATTTTTCCCCCCAACAGTCCCATGGGAAGGAAGTTGAGCTGCAGGGACTAAAATTAGTAATCCAAATATAGGATGCTAATGTCCCAAGCAGTGGCTTAACCCACTGTACCATAGAACCAGTCCATCAATCGTGACATTTAACAAAGTTTTAATTGCTGTTCTTCACTGGGCTCATTGCTGCTGTCTACCTCTCCCCAGGGGAATACTAGGGCTCACCAAGGCATGGGTCTTCTGTTCCCTGAGGGACCCTAAGAGTGTAGGACACTCCAGGTTATCCAGCAGATGCTCAGTTAAGCTGACTGAATCTAGACAAAACCCCCATAGAGGAAAGGATACACATGTGTAGCACTCATCTCTAAAGAGGTTTTTGATTTTTTTAAAAACAAACCACTTACATATTTGATGACTTAATAGAGACCAAAGGAGCACAGAAAATTTACATAGCCAAATAATAAAAAGTTTAAGATCAAAGGTGTTGAGAAAAAGTGAACACACTTGAAGAGATCCTCTGGAGAAGTCTATCAAGGTTATGTTCCATTAATATAATCCAAGGGAACTGCTCCAGTCCAGGTTATAAAACAAAAAAAAATCCTTTGTTCTTAGAGCAGACGGTGAGATGAGAGATTCTACCATCGCTGGCGGAGGCTCCTGTCTTTCTTCCATCAGAACTAAAAGCCTTTCACATTATGCTTTCTTTTAATAAAGTTGTAAAGGAGCATGCATCAGAACAGAACACTGAAAATGTAATTTAATGGGTGAACTCCTTTCTGCCTCGCTCAGTACAGAACAGATACAGAATAATTACTCTTGACCTCTATTTCCATTACTTAAAAGTTCTGTGGAAAGTTCTCTAGGATCCCAAGAGATCCCACTCCAGCCAGGGCTTCCGTCTACAGCAAGATCTCCAGTTGCCAGCAAAGGAACAGGACCGTGAGGTGGGAGGGCCAACTCACAGCTAGCATTGTCCAGTACAATACTGCTTTCCAGTTTCATATGGTTCTCCCACTGCTGGGCAATCACACAGCTTCCGCTTGACAGAAAGGGTAGGTGGCAGAACCTTGGCAGCTTGGAAGTGACAGGGGATAATGAGACCTGCTTCTTGCGATACAGACTCTCTGGTCCTCTTCTAAATATGGTCCCAAGATAGTATGCACCTTCTTGGTGATGACCTCTTAAGAACCTCGAGCTCAGCTGGGTTAAGTCTCTGAGACCCCACCTCCCAGCACCCAGAGGGATGTGTTCCCAGGGTTTGCAGAAGGGGCCTTGGCCATTGCACACTCTATTCAGGACTGGTGCTGTGCAGAGGGTCCAGGACATAGGCCTGCAGTAAAATGAATCAAATATAGAAGCAGCAAAGGAGAAACTGAGACTTACCCCTTTCCCATGACACACACCCCAGAGGTACATCACTGTCAAATCTTTCTATGCACAAATAATTACAGATTTAACTCTTGTCAAAGGCATTCGTACACATAATACAGGTTTGCCAGATGCAGCAACCAAGAAAACAGGGTGCCTAGTTATATCTGAATTTTCAATTGACAACAAAATTAAGTATATTTTAACATAAACACACCTTAAATATTGCATGGGTACACTTTTACTTTAAAAATATTCACAGTTTATCTGAAAGTCCACAGTTATGGAACAGGTTTTATTCGATCCGGCAACCCCAATATAACAATATTTACTTTTCAACAAAACAGTCCATCTTGCACCCCAACCCCTCTTAGCTTCCTTTTTGTTCCCCGACCTCCCACACCATGGCCATCAATTCCAGCCAGAGGCAATCACTTGTAACTATTTTACCTACTTACTCTGGTCTTTATCACCCTGTTGTTAAATATCAAGAACAATATCAATATCAATATCAATTACAGATATTATCAACTGGCAACTTGTTGCAGGAAACAGTTATTTAGCTCTCACTATGACTCCCAGTTCCTTCCAACTATCTGGCAAGAGTTGTAACTCAGCGCTCAATAATGTAAATACTGAATGTGAGCACATTCCTCGTTGCTAAGCCCAGGGAGCTGCCTCGATACGTGTGTATGTCCTCTCTTGTACAATTTGTTTTTCCTCCTCCAAGACTACCTGAGATTTTCATTTGCCACTTATGTTCCTGTCACTGATTCTTAGGAACTAAACCTATCAAAAGCCCATAAATAGCATATAAAAATATGATCCACCAACTCTAGTTCCTTCTTCCTACACACCTCACATTGGTCCCCTCTTGTTCTTGCTCTACAGAGAACAGAGATGCTTGCCAGCTGGAGTGCTCGGGCCCTACACTAGATGAGCTGCAGCTCAGATCCAGTGACCTATTGGGAAGACAGAGGAGGAGGAGTATGGGCTCATTACTCTACCTCTGCTCCTCACTAAGAGTTGTCCAGCAGACTATGGAAATCCACCTTGGACACTCCCAGCTTTTCTGCTAACTGCAAATGTGCTGTCAAAACTCGGATGCCAATCCAATACCTCATTCTTTCCTTGTGAAGCTGAAGATCTGTTTTCTATCCCTGGCAATCTAGGTACTACGTGTCTAGGAATGGATTCCCCATCCCACACATGCTTGGTGAGCACTTTCCATCCTGAGATTCTGTCTGCTCAGGAAACCTGTCTTGGATGTTATGGCAGCTCCCTCCTCACTACCTTTTCATACTAGCTACATCAAGTTCCAGTCTTCCCAATCTTTTCTTGCCTGATTCCATGTCGTTGCTATTATGTTTTATTCTACTTATTAAGGAATGCCCTTAATTGTATCTGCCAAAGCATTAAAATTTTCCATTTCCAAGTGCTTCTTCTTATTCTCCATATTCTTTTTCAAAGCTTTCTGCTCTTATTTTTTACCTGCAACAATGTCTTTAGCTTTGAAAATGTTGTAGGTTTTCTAAGTGTTTTCTCTCCTGCCTCCATTTCTCTAGAACTCCTTTCTTCTGGTTGTTTTAGCTTCCCTCTTGCACATCAGTGGCTTAATGTACAAGATGGCATTGTGGGAAAGTGCATGCCCTTTTGAAAACGGCATGAAGAAGACAGGGCCCCTGAGACTAAGGGCTGGATTCCTCTAGCCCATTCACTGAGGCATGAGAAAGCCAGATAATCTAATAGAACCCTGGACAGGCTGTGCCAACAAGGACTCCAGATTCCAGCAGCCAGCAGTGAGTTGCCAGGCTCCAAGTGGGGGCACTTGGTTGAGAGCCTGCCAGTGGGTCAGTCAGATACAGACTCTTCCCTTTACCACGTGCAGCCAAGTGACTGTTCAACCCCCTACTGCTTCCTTCTCTGTCTCTATACTGAGGGTTGGGATTCCCAGACAAGGTTGCAAGACAGAACACAGAACGCTCAACTAGACTTGAAATTCAAGTAAATATTCAGGGCTTTTTTTGTTGTTTGTTGTTGTTGTTGTTGTTTTAGCAAATGTATGTCCCAATTCTTGTTTAACAAATTGTTACATAAAAATTATTTGTTGTTTACCTGAAATTCAAACTGAACTGGGTACCCTAGAGTTTAATTTTTCCAAGCCCTGAAACTCTATTAATGAACTTAAAAGACTAGCAAGAACCAATGCATTGGAATTCACAGGGTTCTGGCACACATTCAATGTCATTTTCTGAGCATTTCAAGGGCTCAAAAACTGCTGAAACAAATTCCCTGTTTTCATATTTGACTTTCAACTTTTAATTTTATCACATGTCTTTTAAGGAAGAAAATATGACTTCTTGGTTGTCAATTCGAGGTTTTACAACTTATTCTACCACTTTTATTCTGAGATCAAATGCTCTAGCTCTTTTCAATAGCTTCATTTCTTCTATTTATTTTCTTGATTTGTCTGGATTTAATTTGAAAAAAAAATAAAGCTCAAACTCAGTTGCAATTCTTTTTTTTTACAAAATAACCGGTGGAAGATGATTAACTTAATAATCCTGTCTTTCCATAAAAGTGATTCAAGGGCACCTTTACAGTTTCTGAGCAGAGACACTTGGAGTTGGGGCCTAAGCCAAACGCTTCCTTCCTTTCCCCAGGAGGTGCTGCGTGCCTTTATCACTGTGGGTTCCAACAGTACGGCAACACTCTTCTCTAGTCAGTAAAAGTCAGGCTTCCCCACCATCACTGCAATCACAAAAACACCCTTAACTATTCTGATCACATGTTCAATCCTTCCTAGAGGTAAAGTCCACATTAATTCCATGTGTGATTTTGCATTTTTCTGAAACTATTTTATCAAGTCAAAAAACAGCAAGATGAGTTCCAATTAATTATTTAATCTAGCATATCTACAAGATCATCACACATGCAGTGGACACTTTTATATTATGATAGTGTGTATTGTTTTTGTTGCAACAAAACCTATTGTTAATCTCACACGTACAGAGTATCCCAATTCCCACCAGCCGCATTTCAAGTTCTCCGTACACACGTGGGTCCAGTGGCTCCCGGAACAAACAGTACAGTTTTTTTTTCCTCTGTCATTCTTCTCTTTTTAAATTTTATTTTACTATTTTATGATACAATTCCATAGGCTTTGAGATTTCCCCTCACCCATCCCCAAGTCCACTCCCCCCAAGATTTCCCCTATGTTATTACAATGGTACAGTCCTTCATAAATAGCAGTAAGTCCATCATCTGCTATTTAAGAATATTCTGACATTGTAGGTATGGACAACAGAAGAGAATCCAGCATTCTATTGTCAAGATGCATTGAACAGTTTCATCTTTGATCTGGAAGTAGAGATGCATACCGCATTGTATCCTCACATCTGGATATGATAGTCTCTATTACACAGCTACTACACATTCACTCAAATGAAAAGCCATAAAACAAAATCAGCAACAGAGAGAAAAAAAAACAGAAAATTTGCAACAACGTGAAGTTAAATAACATGCTACTAAATGACCAATGTGATGCAGAAGAAATGAAAATCAAAACCCTTCTCGGGGCCTGGTCCTGTGGCCTAGCGGCTAAAGTCCTCACATAGGCACCAGTACTAATCCCGGCAGTCCTGCTTCCCATCCAGCTTCCTGCTTGTGGCCTGGGAAAGCAGTCAAGGACGGCCTAAAGTCTTGGGACCCTGGCACCCCCATGGGACACCTGGAAAGACTCCGAGCTCCTGGCTTCGGATTGGTGCAGCTCTAACCACTGTGGCTGCTTGGGGAATGAGTCATCAGATGGAAGATCTTCCTAGCTGTCTCTCCTCCTCTCTGTATATCTGACTTTGCAACAAAATAAATAAATCTTAAAAACAAAAACCTTCTTGAAGAAAACAATGCTACTGTATGATCTATATATCACTGAAGAATAAGAAAAAAAATTATCTGAAGAAATGAAAATAAAAACAAATAGTTCCAAGTGAGCCATAGGCTCATTTAACAAGTTGTCCCTTTTGCAAAATACAGCAATAATCTTTTACTATAAGTAAACATTTTTACCTCAAAAATGGGTTTTTTTATTCATAATACTTTATTTTTGGTGATGTTTATATAGGTGCATGCTCACATAAACCACCAGTGGGAGGTGGGGTGGGCAGGAAATAGAAGCATGAAGGAATGGAGAAACGTAAATGAGACAGCTGCTTCCAATCTTCCTTTCTGATGTTCCTGCATGTGCAGGAAGTGGGGAGATGGTCGCTCCCAGCAACCTAATCAAAACAGTACCCAGGGATATGGGATGGCCACTCAGTGTCATCCTAGGGTCTCCAGTTATGCCTAAAATATGGGAAAATGCGGGAACTCAGTATTAGGTCTGTGGAACAACATACTCCAAGGACTATTCCATCCTGAATAATCAAAAGCTGTGAAGCAAGATGCTCTAGAATAGTCAGCTCTACAGCACTGACCTCCTGCTCTGACAACCTCGGCAGGGATGAGACTAAAATAAGAAAACCACAAGCATACACAAGAGATCATTTGCATTTTATTTTACCTTGATGCTTTCTCCCAGCTGGAAATCAACCAGAAAAGCAGGAGATAGAATTGAAATCACCAAGGCAAAGCAGCTCAGCATTCCTTTAGGAAATCCTTTCATTCGCTTTTACTTGGCAGTAAATTACTCAACTTCACAACCACCACCTTCATTTTTTGAATTATCTTTCTTTCCATCACTGTAATCAGTTAAGGGCCCAGGGCAACAGAAATTTAAACTAAAGCACTGTATATATAATTGCTGAATGCTACAAATTATTTCTGCTCTGGATCATCTATCCAATGTGAGATCAAACCCAATCAAAAAGACCTACAAATGTTGGCATGAAGCCTGGGGCACGGTATTATGGCTGGGAAGGGATGGAGACTGGGAGAATTGGGCTGTGGAATGTACTTCCCACACCAGCCCATCCATGGGCTGGGCGACCTTGGCCAACTTCCTCCCTTCTCTGAATCCCAGATCCATCAGCCACATAGCAAGAGGATGGATCTGATTGGAATTTTCCAACTCCTGCTCTACGTGTGCCACGGTCCTGACATTTGCTCCATCCTACATATTGCATACCACGTACAGCAAACATTTTCCCATATAGGACTAGATAGCAAATGGTTTGATCTTTGGGACTGGCATTAAGGCATAATAGATAAAGCAGCCTATTGGGCACAGGCAAATGTTCTGGCTATTCCACCTCCAAACCAGGTTCCTGCTAACATGCCTAGGAAAGCAACAGATGATGGCCTGGTGTCAGGACCCCTGGCACCCATGTCAAAGACCCAGATGAAGTTCCTGGTTCCTGATTTTTACATGGCCCAGCCATGGGCATTACAGCTTTCTGGGGAGTTAATCAGCAAATAAAAGATCTCTCTCTCACCTTAACTTAAACATTTAAAAAGTTAATGTAAAAGATGGTTTTAGCTTTGAAAACAGATTGATCTCTATTCAATCTACTCAACCCTGAAAGCTGAATGGATATGTCCTTGGCAGTCAGAAAATGATACACCAAAATGTTGAATCTACCTCCTACCCAAGGATCCTGTGTTTTCTTCTACCCACACACCTGTGTCCCACCCTCTAGTTCAAGTAAAGCACAGGAAGGGCTTCATACCAAGTTCCCCAGCTACCTAATGGCAAGAGACCCTGGAAGATTAAGCTTAACAACTGAAGCTGACACTGTCACCACTGATTTGACCCCCAGAACTTGTTCTATCTGGGACAAAGTGGTTGATGAACCAGCACAGGAGAAGGTGACTGTAGGTTAGCTGAAAAAGTGAAGAGACAGACTCCAACAGCTAACAGGCCAGGCAAGCATCTCAGTAAAGAACTGGGAGCCGGTCTACATTCAGACCGTGGTGTGTTTTTACGGAAAGAGTGTGGATCTCCTCCTCCTCCCTCTCCTGGAGAAGCACAGGTGGTGGAGTTTCAGATCTTGACTTGCCCTGAACAAAACCCTCCAGCAAATACTGACCATCTACTGGAGGAGCCCAGAACTCTCTCAGGCCAGTGATTGTAACCTGGTTGGAACAGATTCACCACTCCCTGAGGTTAGTGAATCCTTTCGATGAGACACAGGCAAGGGCACTTCAGGTGAGGGGAGACAGACCAGAGGCTGGGTGCTACTTTCAGGACTTGCTTCCTGGTTCCATTGCACATGCATTAATTTTCTTCAAAACTTCTCACTTTCTGAGATCCTTCTTACACACACAGACTAATCTCCACTCGAGTTGCCTTAGCAAACCTCATCCAGAGCCCAGAAGAACTCTGTCCAGAGCTAACATCTTTTCTTTAAATCATCTGTTTCTTCTCTAATATTCTTTTATCAATCCCACTCCCCCTTCTCCTATAAGGAGGGTGATGAAGCCTTAACCATTTGCCTTTTCTTCCAGGTTTGTACTTCGCACAAATTCCATGTGCATGTATCTGAATAAATCTGCATGCCAGTCTGTCCATTGCCAGCTTGACGTAAAATATCAGACTTCCAGAGTTTGCAAAAAAAAAAATTCTTTTTACCCCTACCATGTAAACAAACAAGGGATTCATTTGTACAACAGAAGCCAATGAGCTTCAGGTCATAGGTTTCTGTTGGCCCCATAAACACTGTATTTACATGACTCACCATCTTTACCTCAAATTAATATCATCAGTACAACACCAATATCTCTTGCCATGAAATCGAGTGTATTTGAGGAGCTAGGGCTGAGGTGCAGCTGGCTGATGTGACAGCTGCAGTGGTGGCATCCCACGTGGGCACTGCTTCCAGTGCTGGCTGCAGTCTTTCTGATCTGGCTCCCTGCTGCTGTGCCTGGGAAGGCATCAGAGGATGCTCTCCACGCTTGGGCCCTGGCATCCATGTGGGAGACCTCAAAGAACTTCCTGGTGTTGCTGGGCCCAGCTCCAACAGATTCAATCATGTGGAAAGTGAACCAGCAGACGGAGGTCTTTCTATTTCTCTAACTCTCTCTCTCTCTGGTAACCCTGCCTTTCAAATAAATATAATACATCTTTTAAAAAGAGAGAGAGAGAGAGCTCTAGCTGTCTTGTAAGATGACAATGACATTAAATCACCTTTGTACTTACTTTTTAAAAAAATGAGTGTATTTGGAAAACTATGTCATTTCAGTCAACTTGTGTTACTATAAGACATACTGTGGGTTTTTTGTTGTTTTGTTTTTAATTTGAGAGGAAGAGAAAGGGAAGGAGGGAGAAATATCCCATGCACCACTTCACTTCTTAAACACTCACCACAGCAGCCTGAGCCAAGCCAAAGCCAGGAGTCAGGTACTCATTCCTGGGTGGGCGCCAGGTACCCAGGCACTAGAACATCAAAACTGCCTCCAAAAGTACACATTAGGAGGAAGCCGGAATCACCATACGCTGCAGCCAGGGATCAAACCCAGCTACATCTGAACTGGGACACAGGCCTCTTAACTGCTGGCCGAACACCCACAGCAGGAACGCAGCTTCGAAGGACCACTAAGAGCCTCTGCAGAGCCAAGCTCTGTGATGTTCTCTCTGAAGATGTTTTAACCCCCCTCCCCCCCCGCCAAAAGAAAAGCCAAAAGGAGCCCTTCCCTCTCAAAACTGGACACTAAAATAATGAGAGAAGACGACGACGTGACCCCTAAGAACTGCTCCAAAACAGGCTGCAGGCAGCCTGGAAGACATAGCATGAATCCAGACTGATCAATGCTTGGTAAAGATCGGACCTCCTTTTTGCACTAGAAACATCTGTAATTCCAAAAGAAAGATATTTTGTAAAATATCATACACCAAGATAAGACACTAAAATGGCCAACCTTGTGAGGACCGAAATGAAGAAAAGACAAAGGGCAGCCAGAAGGAAGGGGCTGAGATGGAAGGGGTCAGAAAAGACCACAGGGAGAGAAACAGGAGTATTGCAACATATTCGACCTGAAGCCAACTGCCCGGGATCAAGGACGGCAGGAGCTCCTGGCCACAGCCAGTACTTAGGCCAAGAAAATGCCTGAAGAACAAAGGTAGTAGAGGGTAGCATCAATGAGCAGGCATAGGCCTCGGGGTCTGGCTGCAGGGGACCTGGCCAAAGCCTGGGGCTGCAGACGATGCCAGCAGGCACCCTGTCAACCTGACAGAGCAGGCAGGCGGCAGGCTGCCCAGACCTGAGCTGACAGACAGGAAACCTTGAATTCCAGGGCGCTCCCAAGCTGTGCATCTTCTTTTTCAACAGTTCTACGTGCGGCTGGGTGCCAAAGCCGGAGAACAAAGCTGTCTAGTGTGCTAGAAATGGGCCAGTTTAATTTCATTGTTCAAACGTACTGGAACTGAAGCATAAAAAGTCAGCAAGCGGTATAAATTAACCAACAGAGACCCACTGAGTGCTGAGGCTGCCAGTGCTCTGTGGAGTGCCCGGCCAGGGGCCTTTGGCTGCTTAATAGAAGGATCCTGGGCCACCGCAAAGCGGGGTCTCTGCCCTTCCACTGGGCTCCAAGAAAGGGTCTAAGGAATGTGATGATACACTTGGAAAGGCTAGCAGAAAGGAGTCAGTCAAGTTCTTGTCCTCAGATTAGTAAAGATACCAGGGTCTGGGGCTATGACAAAGATAAGCAACAAGGAAGCAGGGACTGCTCTCCTGCTGGGGACAGCAGCAGCCCTTTTAGATCCCTGAGGTCAAAATCAAAGAACTTGGTCAAAGGCAGCCAGGTGGCTTCAGACTCCCCTCCCTGGGACCTTCACTCCTGCTGTTCCACCTGCTGTCACAGGCATCTCGCTGGTGTGCACAGGCTCACCTTACCCACCAACGGGTAAAAATTTTCCACCCTTAAGAGCATATAGTCCGGGCCTGGCGCAGTGGCCCAGTGGCTAAAGTCCTCAACTTGAACGTGTCGGGATCGCATATGGGCAAAGGTTCTAGTCCCAGAGGCTCAGCTTGTGGCCTGGAGGGGGGTGGGGTGGTGGAGGATGACCTAAAGCCTTGGGTTCCTGCACCCACGTGGGAGACCTGGAGGAGGTTCCTGGCTTTGGATTGGTGCAGCATCAGCCATTGCCATCACTTGGAAAGTGAATCATCAGACGGAAGATCTTCCTCTCTGTCTCTTCTCTCTGTGTATCTGACTGTCCAATAAAAATAAAATAAATCTTTTTTTTTAAAAAAAAAAAAGTATACAGTTCCCAGGTGAATTGCTAATACTCACAGGCTAGACACACCAAACTTCAGGTTATGCATGGAACAGGGATTTCCAGCCCATTAAAGAGCGTGCAGACAGCCAAGAACTGCAGAAAGAAATATGGGAAGGGTTCTGCCCTCCATGACGGCCAGCACACAGCACAGCCACGGCTTGTGTCCTGAGGGAGCTGTGCTATAAGAATACAGGATGTGATCCTGATGTGTTGCCCAAAGGCAGAGATACACACCACACAGGGAAGGAGCTCTGGCAGGGCCTTCCTAGAGAAACTCACAATCAAAGCACTCTTCTGGGCAGGCCTGTCGCGTATCAGGCTAAGCTGCTGCTTGGCATGCTCAGGATCCAGCTACTCCACTTCCAGTCCAGCTTCCTGCTAACATTTGTGAATGCAGCAGATGATGGTCCAAATATGTGGGCACCATCACCCAGGTATAACTCCTGGATCCTGGCCATGGCCTGGTCCAGCCACAGCTATTTCAGACATTTGGTAAGGGAACAGCAGATGGAATCTCTCTCTCCTCTCTCTTTTAAATGTGTGCGCGCGTGCACACACACACACACATACTTACTTTTGGATAACAATTCTAATCTACTAGCTCACTCCCCACATGGATGGCTGTAACCACCAGTGTAAGGTGTGGTCAGAAGGAGCCAGAAGTTCAGTTCACGTCTCCCACATGGGTAGCGGGAACCCAATCTCCTGAACCTATCACTTACTGCCTTGTAAAGGCCTAGCATGAACAGGAAGTTGGAGTCAGGAGATTGAGCTTCAAATTCAACCCCCAGACCGGAGATGGGAACAGAGTCTCTCTCTTTTTTTTTTTTTTAAGATTTATTTATTTATTGGAAAGTCAGATATACAGAGAGGAGGAGAGACAGAGAGGAAGATCTTCCGTCCGATGTTTTACTCCCCAAGTGAGTGCAACGGCTGGTGCTATGCCGATCCAAAGCCAGGAGCCAGGAACTTCTTCCAGGTCTCCCACACGGATGCAGGGTCCCAAAGCTTTGGGCCGTCCTCGACTGCTTTCCCAGGCCACAAGCAGAGAGCTGGATGGGAAGTGGGGCTGCCAGGATTAGAACCGGTGCCCATATGGGATCCCGGGCGTTCAAGGCGAGGACTTAAGCCGCTAGGCCACGCCGCCGGGCCCAACAGAGTCTCTTAATTGGTGTTTTCACCCTGAGTCCAACTGCCTGTCCCTCTGGAAAGCTTTGATGTGGAAAACCAAAATGCCCTGAAGTGAATCTACTCTGAAGTAGGGCAAGTCATACCCGTGTACCCAGCAACCCCATCCTGCAGCTGCTTGGGGGACCAGTGGCCTCGGGCTGGAATGAACACACGCCCACCACCTTCTGCTTCCGTTTCTCAAGGGCGGCACTCAGACCCACCCTACCCACCTGCTACAATTCTGCTCTTCTACCAGAGGGGAAGCCTAGACTAGAACTGCCTTCCAAGACTTGGTCCTCTGTGTGACACACTTTAAAACTGTTTACCAATCAGTCCTATTACAACTTTTATGTCAACACCAATGGGGGAGGGTGTAACAGGGTTTACATTAGATCTCATAAATAATGCAAAAGGTCTAATTTACCATAATCATACATGGCATTTATCTTCCATCGATAATGCATCAGCACGGGCGTTATTTCATACAGAAGCAACTGGAGGGCAGCGGGAGTGTCTGTGGTCAGAATTCAGTAAATTCCAGTGCCCTCTGAGTACATGTGCTCAAACTGACATCTCCAAAGACGTGCACCCAGGCAAAGGGTGGAAATGTCATCACTTTCGATGTGAAATTAAGTGAGAAATTACAGAAAATGCAATTGAAATGAGGAATTTTTCCTGAGACATACATATTCATAGCTTGCCAACTGACAAAGCCCCACAGATACCATAGGAACCACTTTCTAAGAAGAGCTGATTCTTTCAGATTCCGTGTCAGTGACAAGATAATTTTCGTAGCAACAAATTAACATCTCATGGAGGGGCAGGGATGGGGAGGGCTCTGATGTGTGGGCAGGAGGCAAGCTGGGGTCTGGCAAAGGCATACAGACTCACGTTTTCCCTCCACTATTTGCCTGGCAAGATCCACCAGTCTATGCATCCCAAGAACTCACTACCTTCCTGCCCCTGGAGAGGACTGATGTTGTCCCATGTGGTTCTTCACCTTATGAGACCACCTTTTAAAACTGTTACCTATTTGTTAGGAACACAGACAAACAGAGACAGAGTTCACCTCTGCTCGTTCACTCCATAAAGGTTTGCAAACATCTGGAGCCAGGAATGCAACTCCCTGAGCTACCAACTCTGTCTTCTGGGGTGTGCACTGGCTGGAAGCTAGAATTCAAAGCAGAATTAGGATTCAGGCATACATCTACCATTGAAGAAACAGGTGCCCTAGTTTAGCTGGGGGCTTAATAACTAAGCCACAGTCCTGCTCCAAAAAGAACCGCTCTGATTATTTTTGAAACAAAACTCAAATATTAACAAAACATTATAACAGAGAACTGAATACAAATGGCTGATAGGGAAACAATATGAATTTCACAGAAAAATATTGAGGCACAGCCTCACCAAAGGTAGCGTGAAACAGGTGCAACCACTGCATAGAATCGTAAAACTTCAGCAACTACACGGCCTCTAAGGGCCAGGAAGGCGATCCCCAACAATGTTGACTCTTCCAAAACACTGAAGGACCCAATGATTGATGGCAGTGTTGCTCCTGAAAATAATCAGTGCTTATGAAAACCATGAACCTAAATATATTAAATGAGATACTAGCTCAAATAATTATGAGCCAGTTTTCTACTGGCAGGACTGTCCACCAGCTGCAGATCCACCATCCACAAGGATCTTGGCAGGGCTGAGTAGGGCTGAGCTACAAATGGAAAGATGCCTAGTATCCCTGATCCCTGCACAGTGAATGACACAGTAGCATCTGCCAATCATGCCACAACATGAGCCAGCATCACTGAAGTCCATGGGCAACTATTCCCACAAGACCTGGACCACCTGCTCACTAGCCACAGGAGCTTGGCAAGTTTCTCCATCTCCATGCCCCCACTTTCCATATCTCTAGAGGTGGACCCACACCTTATCCACCTCACAGCTCCAAGGAGTCACTGCCTTAACAGTTGGTAACGAGAGTGCTTCCATCAGCACATATCAGCCTGTAATGAATACCAAATGGTATGATGCTACCTCTGCATCTCCCCATCCGTCTCCTTGGGAGCTGTATCTTAACAAACAAACAAGAAAAAAACACTGGGTGGAAGGTGGAAGCACAGTTAGGAGTTGGTGAGCATGGGACAGTCACTGGTCTAACAGAGAGGCAAGAAGTAGACAGACTGGCGAGACCTGTTGAGAAACTTGAACTTACCCCAAATCACATGCATCATAATGCCCTGGGACAAGGGCCTGGCAGCTGATTCTGGACCTAAGTCATACCTGAGTCCAGACCTCTGTGGGATAGAACCCTGGAATTTTCAATATAAGGCAACTTCCCCCAAATGATTCTGATGCCTTCTGAAGTATGAAAGCAACTGGCTGTGATGGGATACCATTTAGGACTTTTTAGCACAGAAGAGACCAGGTCAGCAACCTGGTAGCCACATGAGAAGTGAATCAAAAGAAATGCAACCAGGGACTGGGAGGCCAGGCAGAGGGCATGATACAGACAGACTGAAGACCTATGTGGCAAGCAAAAGAAGAAGGGACACCAGGACGCAGAGTGCAGAGAAAGTCCTAGAAAGAAGGGGAGATGGGAGAGAAGTGGCAAAGTGATCCAGGGCCCCCATTTCTGACTTCGGTAATAGGGAAACGGCCCCAGGGCCATGTCCCTGTGTCTCAATTGTGAATTCAATGACAGTGCCCACATCCTGGGAGCCAGCTGCAGACCAGGGATTGAGCTTTTAGCGCCAACCCCCACCCCAACCCGCCACTGCAAGAGGTTGACATCTATTCTTGTTTTATAGCTGAGGAAACCAAGGCACAGAGACACAGGGTCCCTAAGTGGGGGGACCAAAGTGCAATCCAGGCCTCTCAGGCCATGGAGCTTTCTTTTAGTCTTGAAGGAGACCCTGTCTCCTACAGCAAGCTCATCCAGTTTATGGGAGGAGAGGATCCATTCCTGAGATTGGCACAGCCTCTGAATCATCAGCAGTTACCCTAGATGGCACTGGCTCCAAGTTGTCAGACAAGTGACTCTCTGTTCCTTCATCTGGAAAATGGAAATTATCGGTTCCAACTTCACAGGGCTGCTGGGAGGACTAAGTGAAGTAACGCTGGACAACATTCTAAACAAGTGTGTGGCAAATGTCTGCTATCTGGGTCATCTAAATACCACTGTCATGGCCTTGTTAATTCCAGAAAACTGGACCTCAGGAAAGGTGCTGGCCAAACTAGGGACGTGAGAAAAAGCCTTTCAGCCTGGTGTCTCACTGAGGACATGGCCACAGTGAGACTCTGCTTCTGGGTGCGTGGAATAGCCTCCACTGTCCCACAGCTCTGGATGGCAAGGACCATGGCTGCAGGGCTCTCCCACCTGGACTCAAAAGCCAAGGTCTGACTCAGGTGGCTGCTGGGAGCATCATTTCATCACTCAAAGCTCACACCTTCCATGCAGACATTCCTTCCTTGGGAGCAGAGTCTGTGTACTGAATCAACATACCTGAATGGCCTCCACACCCCAGCCACAGGGGAAAGGTTTTGAAAGGGTGTCTAAGCAGTCTGCTGGGACTACCACTGTTCTCTCATTGCCCCCATCATAAGTCTCCTGTGACAATTTGGCTCTCACTGAGCGAGGATCACCCTTCAGCTGCACAACCGCTGTTCAGTCGAATGCCCATTTCCCTCACACCAGCTGCACCTCCACCAGTGTGCCTTTAGCTGCACCTGCTGTCAGACTGAATAACCTGAAGGGCAGCATTAGTCATCCCCAGAGAGTAATCAACTATAGAAAGCACTGTACACACACACACACACACACACACACACACACACACACCCTCTGGCGGGGGGTGGGGGGAAGCAGGAGGGAAATTGTCACTCCCTCATGCTACTGGTACATGCTCTGCACCACACAGGGGAAGGCTTGCCCATTACACAGAGGAAGGCTCAAAAAGCAAGTGTTCTTGATGGAATTCCCACTGCTCCTGTAGGTCTCCACTTGTTAAACCCTCCAGGAGACTCTGGATACTGCTAAGGCAGTCGGCATTTTACCAAAGGATAATAAGGCATGCCCTCTTGCCTCAGTTGCTGGCACCCACATGCTGCATGGAGAAAAGCCAAGTGTCAAAGGCCTGTTTGCAAAAGGAAATAAAACCACCAAGGGCAGCAGCAAGCATTTGCCCTCTAGCATAAACTCACCATGTTGACAAAGTCTTATCAAAACACATCAATTGTATTAAGAAGAAAAGCCTTACCCTCCACCCTTAAGCATTTCTTAAAAGAACTTTCTGGAAGTAGGAGGATGAAGGGCCACAAACTCTTGACTCACTTGGCATTGCTGAGTGATTAATAATCTTAAAAAAAAAACTCTGCCTCTCAGGTTTTATCACCATCGATGATACAAAGAAAACTCTCAGACAGGGCACTTATGGGCTAGAAGCTGGAGGTGGCAGGCAGGGAGCCCAAAAAGGATTTATTTATCCCCCACACAAATCCCTCACTGAGTTCTGGGCAGGCACAGCACATTAGGTGTTTGTGTGTAATATCAATAACAGCAGCTTCTAACATTCCCACTGCCCTTTGCGCCCTGCCAATTCTACCTGTGGGCTCAAAGTCTTCATTCTCACACAGGCTCTGGGAGGTTGGTGCCATTATCTCCCATTCCCCAAATGTCAGGAAGCAGAGATCTGGTGGAATACTGTAAGATGTCCTGATGGCACAGTCCTGACACACAAACCTAGCTCTCCCTGGCACCCAACTGCCCGACTGTCCCACAGGGGCTGTCAGATGTACCACCACCACCACCAGATACATACAGAAGACACAGAGAGTCTGTCACTAGGTTCTGTGCACCCAGTTGAATGTTGGGACACAGACAAAGGACAACCCATCTCTTTCCCAGGCAGTCCCTAGATACCAGACAATAAAAATCCATTTTCACGGTCTGGACTGCTCAGCGTGGTTATAAAACTGAAAACACTAAATGGACTATGATGATGATGATGATGATGTTGATGGTATGTTTTTTTTTTTTTTAAAAAAAAAAGGCACTGGGATATTAAATATGGCCAGAAGGCAGACAAATGCTCATTTTAAAATCATTAATGTGCTGTAATCTCCCATTGCAAAACACTCTGAAGATGACAGTTTGTCCCAGAAATTGCCTCTGCTTGATGAAGCCTGCACGAGCCCTGTTTCTCTTTTAAGCACACAGAAAAAGCTGCCGTGCCCAAGAGTCAAGGTTCATGCCTACTTCCCCAGAGCAGGACTGTGTTTTAGCCCCATCTGTGTTCTTAAAAGCTTTCTCTGGGCAAATTCACTGTGATCAACTCAACACACAAATCTGCCAAACAGTTAACACATCACTAGGGAAATCTGGAATTCACACCAAAGTGCCTGGGTTCTAGTCTCAGTTCCTCATTCCAATTCCAGCTTCCCGCTAACACAAACCCTGAGAAGCAGTGAAGACGGCTCACGTTCCCTGCACAAGGGGGACTATTAGATGAGTTTCCAGCTCCTGAGTTTGACCTGATGCAGGCATTTGGGGGGTAAACGAGTGGGTGAGAGATTCTCTCTCTCCGTCTCTCTTTCTCTCCGCTTTACAAATAAATAAAGAAAACACACACACATGCAATCCAATAAATGTCATGTCTTTGACAGCCTCCACCAACACTGATCAAGCACTCACCACTAGGATGCCAGGATCTGATACGATCCCCTTGATCGCTGGTACTATGATGGCATGGTTTTCCTTCAAAGTCCAGACACAGAGCCCCATTGGACAGAAGAGAAAACGGACGTTCAAAGAGGTTAGGTTCCCATCCAAGATCACATGGCTGCCACGCTGCTGGGTCAGGACTGGGGTCCAGCCCTACAGACCCCACACTGTGGGCCTTATCCTCTCAGAAGGTACAACCCATGGAAGGAAAACATATCCAATTTCTTGTACTTATAATTTTACAAGGGGAGTTAGAAGAAAGAGATGAGCTTTCCCTGGACTCATGACGACTTACTGCCAGTGGTGTAAAGGAGATGGAAAGCATGGGCAGGTATACTTGAAGGTGCACATTCATAGGATTCCACAGACACTCTGATCCTGACACATTCAGAGATTGAAGCTGGAGTTAGACCATTGTGGCGTGAAGTTTTAAACGTTTAAATTCTGAGAAGGAAAGGGGTGTGTGTGCTGGGAGCAGCACAAACATCAGGCATGTCACCCCAACATAGGTAGGTCCTAACACACTGCCACCAGCTCTCTGCCCTTTACACAGGAACAAGGTATGAAAAACACCTGCACTTCCTCAGACCTCACTCCACCTGCTACAATCACTTTGTAATAACCTTGCCTCCTGTGAAGAATCCTAGGGCTATTGTCTGAATGTCGGCATCTCCACATCCCAGGGAAGACCCTCACCCTTCCCCCGGGGATGGCATTAGGAGAAAAAGCCTGTGAAAGGCTGCTGGATCATGAATGAATGGGATCAGTGCCTTTATGAAAAGCACCCAGAGAACTAGCTGGCCCCTTCCACTGTGTGAGGGCACAGCAAGGTGCCCCTACCAGGCACCTAGCCTGCCAGTGCCTTGGTCTCAGACTTTCCAGGCCCCAGAACTGTGAGAAACAAGCTATTCAGTTTCTGCCACTTGTTTGCAGGAATCCAAACAAACAAGACATCTAGACAAACAGCACTAACAAGGAGTTGTGACCACTAAAACATAGAAAAATATATATATTCATCCACTTCCATGACACACACAGAAATTGTTTTTAAATCCTTTTCTAAATAGTTGTAGGTGAAGGCACGGAGGGCTGGACTGCAACAAATGGGGAAGACAGGTCTGCCTGAGGCTCCTGATGGCTGAGATCAGGCCTGTGGCTAATCCAGCTTTATCCCTATGCCCTTTTAGATAGGAAGGGGCTCCCAGCAGGGATCTCTAAATTATCAGCCCCAGACACTTTCCTCTTGATGCTAGACAAGAGGCACCTCTCACCTCAGCAAGGTATCAATCCTACGCCAGAGAGACCTGGCCTGCCAGTCTGCTCCAACTCCTGCAGAGCATTCATCCTGTGGCATGTGGCAAAGCCATGACCCCTCTTTGTCACATACTGAGCCCTGGATCTCAAAGGTTAGTCTGGGGGCAGGGGAGCGACAAGATAAATAAGACTCCTTGGAGAACGGCAAGCCTCTGTGTTTGGCCTTAAGTCTGTCCCCAACTTGCCTTCCAGTAAAAGCTACCAACACAAAGGGCAGTTATGCAATCATAATTAGTGGATAGAATATCTATTAAAATTCAGTGTACCTCCATGGAGCCAGACAGAGCTCCCCCTCCAGTCTCTACAGGGGGCCTGTACTCAGGTTGTTCTTCTCCTCACATACTAGATTATGCCCAGGAATGGTTACATAATTTGCACAACAAAGTTGAAAATGAAAATAGGAGGGCAGTTATCAAGAAACTCGAGCTGATAACATAAGGACATGAATCCAAATGCAGGCCTGTCCAAAAGTGGCACCCTGTGTGACTGTGAAATCCACACATTCAGGAAGCTGGCTCGGACTGGGCTACACCTGGCAGTGACCCACCATGCAGACAAGCACATTTGCTCTAAAATAGTCACTCACACACACACACACACACACATTTTTCCCAAATACCTCTTAAAACTAGACACCATGCACCAAATCAGTGATCTGATGATAGAAAGCTATTTTAAAAAAAAAAAAGATTTATTTATTTGAAAGGTAGAGCTACAGAGAGAGAGATTTTCCATCTGCCCAAATGGATGCCAACAGCTAGGGCTGGAAAAGGCCAGAGCCAGGAGCCCGGAGCTTTTTCTTGGTTTCCCATATAAGAGCAGGGCCATCCTCTGCTGCTTTCCCAGGCACAGGAACAAGGAGCTAGATCAGAAATGGAGAGGCTGGGTTTTGAAAGTTCTCCCATATGAGATGCCAGCATCACAGGAAATGACTTTTTCCAATGCACTGTAACACCAGTTCCTGGCATGTTATTTCTTAACCCTACTATATATGACCATAGACACAAACAAGACTCCCCAGAGGCTCACCATAGGAAACCAATTCCATATACAGTGACTTTTCAATCAACACCTTAATCAGGTGGGACTTGAATTTTGATTCAAGAATTCCTTTAAAAAACCTGAGTTTTCAATCTTATCAGAATAAGGGTTACTTTAGCTAACACTTCTAGTATGATCTGCAGAGTCCTCCCCCAGGCTCTGCTGCCACGCACAGCCTCACCTCTAACTAAGGCTAAATGTGTTATAGCAAAGATGGAGAAAATTCCATCAAGTTATCAAAGTCATTCAAAGGCTCCATCCATTATCCTGAGTTGCTGAGGGCCAAACACTGCAAATGATATCAGGGTGGCCTGCCAAATAACAAATGAGAGACACTCACATTCTATAGAATTTGGCAAGCAGTATTCCCACTAATGTTACTCTAATGATTTTTTAAAAACAAAGCAACACAACAACAACAAAGCCATTCTGGCTATTTGGGATTCATAAGTCTAACAGAAAAGGCTCGTTACCTGTGACCTAGAGAAGACAGAGAAACTACCTATACATAAAAAATTGAGAGAAAAACGATCACCTGAACCAACTGTCTGCAAGAAACCCAGCAGTCAAGGCTGCCTCCCTGCTTGAGATGCAGGAAAACGCTTGGGCTTGATACCAGCTCCAAATGGGCTGTCACAGGAAAATGTGAATTCTGATGCTCTAAGCTGCCAGTCAGAGGGTACTGTACCAAAACCCGTCACGGTCCAACAAATGTTGCTTGGGCACAGTCATAGGGGCACAGTGAACAGGATGCTCTGTTGAAAATTCCAAGCTACCACATTCAACACCCATACACCATCAATATATTTAATAGGCCCTGCAGCTGGGCAAGCTGTGTGTTGCTGTCCATGGTGCTAAATTGTTCCTGCTCACTTAGTGGCACTTTGTCTTTGGGGTAAGCCCTGCCCAGCCTCTCCTACTTCTTCAGTTTTCTTAGTTTATCTTTCCAAGCTTGATAAAAACAAGTGTAACAACAGAAAAGACATAAAAAGCACAGCTATTATCTATGTTTAATAATCTATGCAATGGAGCCCAGCGAGATAGCATAGTGGTTAAAGTCCTCGCCTTGCATGCGCCGGGATCCCCATATGGGTGCCAGTTCTAATCTCAGCGGCCCTGCTTCCCATCCAGCTCCCTGCTTGTGGCCTGGGAAAGCAGTCAAGGATGGCCCAAACCCTTGGGACCCTGCACCCATGTGGGAGACCCGGAAGAGCTCCTGGCTCCCAGCTTTGGATTAGCTCAGCTCCAGCCGTTGCAGCCACCTGGGGAGTGAATCAATGGACAGAAAATCTTCCTCTCTGTCTCTTCTCTTCTCTGTATATCTGCCTTTTCAATAAAAATAAATAAATCTTAAAAATAATAATAATCTATGCAATGAGTTTTATGTATACACACTGCATGGACAGACGGTTGCAACTGAATGGCTGGATTTTGTCTGTGGACCTGGCAGTCACTTGGGAGTTCAACTCTGTAGGACGGCTGGAACATGCCTGCCTGCAACATGAACACGTGGCCACTCTGAAACACCCTGGTCAATTGCGACCTCACTTGGGAAGCACCTGTGAGTGCCTGGGCTTCAATCCAGACAACTAGTAAGACCTTCCTCCACACCCCACTGCAGTTCTGGGTTTGTGCCCACTCTATTCACTCAGATATGAGCTCCTTAAGGATTGCAGCTGAGTCCTAACAAAATTCAAAACACAAGTGTGGCGTTCAACTATTTTGATTGTCAAGTTTTCTAAATCTATTAGTCGTCTACCCAGTTCCTGTAAGATCAGAGTAGGAGGCTCACATGGTAGTATTTAAAATTCTACTGAGTGCATGCAGTTTTCTTTGTTAACATCTAAGGTAACCCTGGAGGCCAATCAATCATGCCGCACACAGATGGAGTCAACTGGAGGCTGAAGGCCGAGAAGTCAAGTGACTTTCCAAGGTCACCCGCCCCACACCATTCATCATCAGTGGCATCAAGGCATCAAGAGAGCTCTCTCTCTCTCTTCTCTCTCTGCCAGAAACTCACTACACCCTGCAGTGCACCTAGGGAGAGCTGCAGAAGGGGCCAGACTGCAAAGAGAGTATCTAATTCTCAGAAATAGATGCAAGAAAGGTCACACGGCATCTTTCCTGACTGAATGTAGTTCAGCCCTCACAGCTTTGGGCTGGCCTCACCTTCCCTCTCATGAGGCCCAGGCAGGCTGATGGCCACACTCAGGGGTCAGCAGGACCTCACCTCAGAATGGATGGAGTGGGGCCTGGGTTGTCCTCGGAGAGGGAGAGGCCAGCCGTGGGTGAGCATGTGGGTAGGATCTGCGATTTTAAAGGCTCATTCCCTTTTAATTCACCTACTTTATTTTAATATCAGCTCAGTTCTATTTTGTTCAGAAGGCGTACAAAACGAGAGATATCATAAATCTAGATACAGCAGAGAGCACATTAAAAATGCAGTTCTATTATCTTAAAACTAGAGATGTAATTACAGCCGTCATGTAATATGAAGAGGAATTGCCAGGAAAATATTTTAAAGGCCAGGGTGAAAAGAGAAAAAGGACTATATTATTTAATTTTTCTTACACAGCGAAAGAGGGACAAAAAATATGCTTTCAGATCTTTCAAATATCTCCCCATTGCCCCCTAAATTACCACTTTTACATGGCTTTTCTGTCCCACATGCATAACTTACCACAGAGCATCATAGCCTTGTTGTCCCTTTCTTTACCTGAAAAGCATAAATCTTGAGTGGATATGGAATTCATTCTCAGATGAATCCAAATAACCCATGTCTTTGGGGATATTTGGAATTAGTATTTGGAAAGAGCATTTCCGTATGCTTTATGTACTACACAACATTGTACCAAATGACCCCAGCATCACATTCCTTGCTCATCACAGTGAGTGGCTATTTGTCCACATTCAGTCCTGTCCCCAGGGCTTCGAGTGTTTCCACTCTAAGAATAAGGTCCCCGCTCCCCAGAGCTCCAGCTGGGACAGGGAGGGCAACACGTGACGACAGCTCAGTTGTTTAGGGCTAAGACAGAGGACGTCACCGAGAGCTGTGGGAGGACAGGTGAGCAGTCACCAGCTGCCCCAGGAAACCTAGGAGACTGCGGGAGGAGTGGAGCCTTGAGTCACATCTGGCAGGTTGGGCAGGAGTTACCGCATCGAGCATAAAGATTCTCTCTTTCTCTCTTCCCCACCCCCCACACTTTGCCTTTCAAATCATTTTTAATTGAATCTTAAAAAAAAAAAACAACTGGATAACTGCACTGAAGCCTAAGAGAACAGCACAGAATCCTCAGAACCTGCTCAGCAACCCCGGCAGCTAAGGCAGACTTGGCAAGAGACAACCCATCGGCTAAATGTAACTTGCCACTGGTTGTTCTTTAAATAAAGCTTTATTAGGCTGCAACCATGTCTCTGGTTCATGCAATAACTGAGGGTATTTCCACAGAGTCCAGTAAGTGCAGATACAATGAACAAAAGGGGTTTTGATTCTAGTTGTAAAAGATTGGGTCTGGAGTTCTCACATCAGATGTTATGTTGGTGACCTATAGCCAGTCAAAGCCCCCTCTCTCTAAGCTTGCTGCAAGCAAGGTAAAATTGGAGATGCCAGGAAAGTCTGTGACATGCAAGGGTGAAATTAAACAGGACTCATCAGAGCCTTTAACGCGTAAACACAGCAACAGCCAAGCATCTTACACCAGCAGCACAAAGACAGATCCTTCTCTGTGTCTTGGGCTTTCCTGCCTGGCCTCAGTCATGGATGACTCAGAAATCTTCCTCCTCACTGGCCTCACAATGCTGCTGGCAGACAGTCACCCATGCTGTAGGGTCCTGCCACAATCTGGATAACCTCCCTCTGTGTTCAGCCATATTGGCTACTCTGAATCAAAGGGAAAATGAGAAATGTAAGCCATGAAGAAGCTCATCTCCCAAAACGGATTCAATCTCACCCGGCACCGTTACAATTCCTGTGAACTGCCATCTTCCTCTCCTCAGGAAATGACTCCTTGCACTCAGGAACCAGCCCTGAGGGTGCGGGAAAACTGTGAGTGCGGGGCCTGCGGCACTAGGCACACAGCTCAAACTCAAAATCGGAGTCAAGACCTCTAGGCTTCCCAGACCTCCCTTCTGCCTCTAGAACCTGGCACTGAGAGAACAATCCTAGGATGTGGACTGGACCCACTTCATCACCCAGCGAAAGCCTGACCAAGCCTGGGCATGCCTTGAGGGCAGGGCAGCTAGAGAACACTTGTTTCCTGCCCTCAAAGAGACAGACACGTCATGTTTGTGAGCTCATGACAGCCACATGTGCACAACTGAACATCAACACAAACGCTTAGAGACAGATGTCCCGGAAAAGGCAAGTGACCACAGTCAAGGCAACTCCACATACCCTAAAGAGAGAGGCAGTCAGTCCAGGGCAAAGGAATTGTTCCCATCAGTCAGTGCCAGAGGCCCAGCTAAATGCTGGCTATTTCATGGCCTCTAAACTCAAGCTAATGTAAACCTACAAACAGAAAATACTTGGAGTTAAGGAGAAAAAAAAAATCCATGGGTTTCCAGGAGAAGTTTCAGAGAAGTGAAAGATGCCCTGCCAACAGCTCCTGTGTCTATGTGTCCTTACCGCTGGCTGCCACGTGACCTCTTCAACCTGGACAGGCTCTAGCTGGCCCGTATGGCTCAACACTAACACTCCACACAAGGACCCAGAAGTGAATGCCAACTACTGTGGAATTGCAGGGTCCCCATGCGTTTCTTTCTCTACAAGTTCTGAATAGCTAGAAAACAAACTGTTTAAGTCTTGATTTTCCCAAAATCAATTCTACTTTTTCATCTGCTGGGAGCTGCTAAGCTTTTTATTCCAGTTGTGTGGGAGCAGGGAGGGCTTCTAGTAGACATTTCACAGTCTGAAAAATATTCTTATGAGGGGACGAAATGAACTTGAGAGAGAAAAAAGCATGGTAGAGCCATGCTTTGTCTCTGATTATTTTCCTAGAGAATATGTAGATTATATCTTTTAAATGGAGATGAATTGTGATTTAAAGAAATGTTGTCATAATGCACTGTGAAATAAACTCGGAAGTAGGCTTTCCACCCAATGCCTGACAGATTAGTTCCTTGTTAACTGAATTTGTGCCTCAGCTTCTATTCACTGCTCAGATGGTTATTTCAAATTGTCACTTGAGCAATCCAGCACTTCCTAGATTTATTTTCCATCCCATGCCATGATAAGCAGCTTCTGAGATCCCAAAGAAAACCTGTGGTGAGAAAGGGATTGCCAAGGACCCACTTTCCCAAAAACCTTCACAGCAGGTAGATAGGACTCACCCAGAGCTAAGGAAAAACCTACCAACACTCACTGCCACGTGACCCGTTGAGCCAGCCAAATCACACCAAGCAGGAAAACTCAATAGGGACTTGAGCCTCTGTCCACAGAAGAGATACCAGACATCAAAATAAAGCGATTCCCTAGATTTTCAAAGAAAGCTGGCGAAAGTCTACAAAATGCCATAAACCTCCTCTTGCACTCTGCACAGAAGGAAGGCACTTGTTTATGCCCATGTTAAGTGGACTCCCAGCATCCGATTTCATTTATTACACCATCCCATCGCGAAAAGCCATTTATTACACTTAAAATAAATGGTGACAATATTTATCACAAAACTCATTATTATGTGAGACAAAAAACTAAAATTGGATTTTCAAAATAAAAATAGCAATCAAGTAAAATCACATTTAAAGCAAATAGACTTTTCCATTTGGACAGGGTTACTGAATGCTGATGAGCTCTCCCAGCGAGTGCCGGACAAGGTTGTACTGCTAAGTGGCTTACTTCAACAGCCTCATCGTTCACCAATACTGGCACCAAAACACAGACATTTGCATTAAAATCACTTCATAACCTCCACTGTGGAACAATCTATAACCTAACACAAATATTATTACAAATATTATTGTCTGTAAATGTATTTCTAGAAAGGCATATTAATCAACAACTCAAGCCTACAATAACATCAAAGGGATCAAATTCAATCCCCAAATTTAGTTATATGTTGGAATTCATCAGAAATAGGGTTACAGTGTTGTGACAATAGCGGATTGAGCTTACAATGCTGCACTCCGATGGGGCACCAGTTCATATCCCAGCTGCTCCGTGGCCAATCTAGCTCGTGGGAAGGCAAAGAAGATGGCCCAAGCGCTTGGGTCTCTGCTACCTACATGGGAGACCTACACAAAGCTCCTGGCTCCTTCCCTGGCTGTCACAGCCATCTGGAAAATGAACCAGTAAACGGAAGACCTTTCTCACTTTGTTTTTCCCTCATGCTAACTCAGCTTTTCAAATTAATATAAACCTCTTAAAAATATGGTTTTAGAGTTTAATACCGTATGTAGGACATCAGATTTCATTTCTCCCTTACAACTGCACCATTAGGGGTCTTTATCACAAGAAAACCATGGAAAAAGCAAATAAGCCCCAACACAGGACAATGGCCACTGCTTCAGTAAGATACAGGTGTGACATGGGTCAGTGCATGGAATTGTTTCAAAAGTAAATGAGACAGTTTATGGAAAAGTACTTCCAAAAGCTAGCTAAAGTATCAGTGATGAGTCCCAGTCCCAACTCTGCCCCAACCAGGTTTGACAACGGAGCAAGCTCAAGTGGCCCTCTGAGATCACACAAAGGACTCCATAAGTTACTTACTAGAGGTCTAAGGAGGGCAGATTGTAATAAGTATAAACATTATAAACCCCAAAAATTGGAATTAAATGGAAAATAATTAACAGTGTCACCTACTGTGTACCTTGCTTATACCTCTTGTCTACATATAGAATTGTTACAAAAAGTTTTTAAAGGTTTAGTTGGTAAGTAGCCAATGTTCTTAATGGGAAGTTAATCACTGGAGGGTATAATTCACCTTTGAGGAGCTTTATTTACTTTTGTAATCTCTCACGGTCACTGTTACTGCTAAACATGAGTAAAAAATCTTGATTAATAGCAGCAACATAATTGGTGTCCAATATCTATTCGTCACCATAGCTCAATTTCTTTATAAAGGACCTCCTTATATAATAAATAAGGCCTTCATGTTCTATGTGACAGCTTGATTAACGACCTTACAGTCAAACTCTTTTTCATAGTAAGTGAAGGGTGAATATTGTAAGTGTCAGCTGTTCTGCTGTATCCACTCAGGCTAGAGCATCCACCAGTCCAGCAAAGAAGCAAGGTTCCTGCTGCGTGTGGTGGTAGACAGGGACTCCGGGGAGCCCTGGATATCTGTCACTCCAGGGCCCACCACCAGGGGATCCGCCAGCTCACACAGATGCCTACTGCACCAGTTATGAGGTTAACTTTCTTCTTCCATCATTTCTCACACACCGACTGGATGTGAAGTAGAAGATACAGCCATCCTTAGTGTCCACGGGACACAGAGTAGAAAATGCAGTTGTTGCCCTTAAGGGCCTCCCAGCATGGACAGCTGGAAAAAAAGTACAGGCTTTGTGTATGCAAAACACCCCACTCTTGGGTTTCACTGGCCAAGCACATCCCAGAACATGAGCAGGGGAGCAGTCAGGCCTGCCAGGGCAAGAGGCAGGCACGATTCTTGAAAGCCTGTGAAGAGGAAAGCAATACTGACTTGATTCTCTAAGGAAGACAAGGCAGAAACTACACTACAAGCATAGCTGGTATCAACAACGGGGCTGGAAGAGGCCCAGGTGGCAGTCAGGATGGCAGTGGTAACATGGATTTACTCCTGCGTTCCCACTCTGGGTGCGCTGCGTCCTTGGCCTGTCGTGAGGACTCAGCAAGGTCACATGCATGGTATCACATCTGGCACAAAGCAAGTGCACAGCAAATGGGTCTGTGCCAGGGCCCGACCTGCTGGGCTGAGGGCCTCACACAGTCTGCTCATTTGCGAACTCTTGGAAAGCTTTCATCACCATGTCAAACTAAAGTCGTTCATTGTGTTACATCTGCATTTCTGGAAATTCTTCTCCTCCTCCAAGAAAGGTTTAATCAAAAAGGGAAAAGAAACCATTAATTAAGACATAAAATAGAAACCGGAGTGATAGCAGAGCATATTAATCCTCTGCCTGCAGTGCTGGCATCCCCTATGGAAGCCGGTTCACGTCCCAGCTACTCCACTTTCCTTCCGGCTCCCTGTCTGTGACTTGGGAAAGCAGCTGAGGATGGTCCAAAGCCTTGGAGCCCTGCACCCACACAGGAGACCTGGAAAAGTTCCTGGCTCCTGGCCTAGGATTGGCTATAGTGACCATCTGGGGAGTAGTAACCCAGCAGATGGAAGATCTCTCTCTCTCTCTGTAAACCTACCTTTCAAATAAAAGTACATAAAAGCACATAAAAAGTGGAAGTGGAAGCGGAAAGGAGGGGAGAGGAAGGGAAGTGGAGGAGAGGGCAGGACAGGGGAGGGGGGCAGGGAGCAGGGAGGCTGGCCATAACAGAAGGCATACCACAGGCTGAGCTTTAGAACTCAGGGGGATGTCTTAGTTCCTGCCACTGTGACAAAATACAAGATACAGAGTAGATGGCTTCAGCATCAAACACTGACTGCTCATAGTTTGAGGGTCTCGAGTCCAACATGAAGGTTCCAGCCCCTTCTCTTAGCAAGGACTCACTTGCTGGCCTGCAGTCACCTCGTAGTGGTGCCCTCAGAAATGTCCTCTCTTCTTCAAAGGGCACTATTCCCTCCTCGAAGGTTCTATCTTCACGACCTAACCACTGCTCAAAGGCCCCACCTGCACTGGGCAGAGTGGGGCTGCAACCCAGGGACTGGGGAAGGGGGACACAAACATCTACTCAGTATCAGGAGCTCCCAGCAAAATCCCTCCAATGTGTCCTTCTGCCATCACCGTTAGGGTGTAGGCATAACTGCTGCTGCAGAATACCGGAGGCGAGCAGCCTGAGTAACCGGCCATCAACCCACATGGGGGGTGGGGGGAATGCACAAAGCGCACCTGAGCCCGCACAGCAGCAGGCCTCCCGCACAGGCGGCCCATTCCGCCCGAAGGCCCAGCCCATCAGATCCATCCACGTGACCATGACTCACAGGCACCACATTCCAAGCTGCCTGTAGAAGACCCAAGTGTGGGCACCCCTTCCACACTCCCTTTTTTCTTCTTTCACAATCAAAACAGTGCTGCACCTGTGAAAACAGCCAGCAGGTGCGCTGGCCACCTCTCAAGGTAGTGCTTCTGGTCGCTGCAAGCTCCATCCCCTTCAGCACAGGGCACAGGCCGTTTATGGGAACCCCCAGCCTCTGAACGACATCCGTGCTGGGACTGAATTCTCCAGAAACGTGCTGACTGCACGAATGAGCCAGCAGCACCTTCACTTTGCAGGCCCTCCACATGCTAGAAACCAGCGCCTCACACCAGGCAGCCCGGAGCATGAGGGTCCCAGACCCTGACTCTGCTGTCACAGGGGACCCATAGATGTGAACTCTTAAGAGGAACATCCCAAACACCCCATCTCATCTTTCTTTTAAAACCATTTTCTTCAAAGCACATCACTTATTATTGTTGGATTTTTTTTTTGACTTTGACAAATTATTTCTACTAATGGCATCAATTAGTCGGCTTCTGACCAACCGTTCGGTTAAAGAGTCAGACCGATTGCATTTAACCAGAGGCCTAATGCCCGTTGCATAATCCCGAGGTGAGCAACCAAGACAGCTCTCAGAAACTGCGCAGCACCATGCAAAGAGAGACCTTGCCACTCAACATTGCCTTTGTGTTTATGTGCCTGCATACTGAAGGCGCTCCTCGAAGCATCACCCACAGTGTGCACTGAGCTCCTGACACAGACACCAGCTCCTCTCTTACTGCCAACCTCAGGAGACACAGACACTACCGGGCCATCACCACCAGACTATCCCGACAGCCTGGCAAACAAAAATGAGGCCCAGAGGGCGGAAGCTGTACCTGCGACTGGGTCAGGAAGATGGACATGTGGAAAGGCATCCCTGGGGTGTAGGCTCCAGAACTGCTGGCCAACCTAGCTATGGCCACAGGTTCCTGACCACACGGGGCTGCACAGTGACCTCCACACAAGGGTTTAGACCTCAGTCCACGGGGCAGCACCCAGCTCACTACAGTGAAGACTGCCGCCTGTCTTCCACCCTCTGCTCTTCCATCTCTATGGAAACTGGAGAGGAAATCAAGAGCTAGCCTTGAAAAGGATCGTCAGAAAGCCTCCTCTCATTCTATTTCCATGGAAACAGATGACAGATCAGTGGAAATAAGGTAATATTTTTAAATGAGGTAATCCCTTTTTTTAAAAAAAAAAAAAAAAAAAAAGCTCTCCTCCTCTAATTTGCCACCAATTTCCCAGAGCTGGAATGTGAGGGTGTGTGTTGCTCATGAGGCAGAGAGGCAGCAACATTTTCTTTAGGGTTGCAGATAAACATAAGGGACAAAAGGAGGAGGAATCCAGCTTCACAGGAGACTGGTCCAATTAAGAAAACATTGTGTCGGCAGCAATCACAAGGGCCTTGAGTGGAATGTTCTACAATCATCGCACAGCCTTTGTCTCAGGCCCTTCATCAACTTCTGCAATAGCCTCATCCCCACACAGGATGATTTTCACTAAGGCAAATAAAGACATCTCCTAAACTCCAAACTCCACAGCAGCTCTGCAATGGAAAGATCAAGTGTGGGAAGAGAACCAGGCTCTAAAACCAGCAATGCTGCAAAGCTAACAGGTCTGTAGAGAAAGCCCCCAGGAAGCATGACTGCAGCAGAGATGGTCCCCTGCTCCTGAGTTGCGCTGCTCACACCCACTGATTCTGCTGCTCCGTGTGAGACTGAGGAAACTGAAGGTCGTCCTGCCAGATTGTTCTTGTGAAACCGTGCTGGAGTTGGCCCAACACCCAAAATAGCAAGTCAGCAAGAAAGAACCTGAATGTGTCAGGTGACATGGTAACGAATCCCAGCACTTCAGGTCAAAAATAGCTGGAGCTCCTGAGAACTGGCACGTTCAAGGCCATGGTGACGATGCGGACGTGGATGGAGGGCGGTGGCATTTTAGGGCAGGAATTCACCTTGGGGAACAGACTGAAAGGACTGACCTACCTCTTGTGGTGTCAGGGGTCACAGCTAACATTTGTGGGACCTACACCAAGTCAGGTGGTACTCATACCTCACACACTGGAGGCAAGACCCTCTCCCGAAGGCCCCTCATCCCTGCATGGGCTAGTAGGGACCTTTGGCTCCAGGTCATCCAGCCAGGGAGTCAGAGGCTTTTTCTGACTCTGGCCTCCAGGCTTCCCAAGCCCTCCCTAGGTCATCTGAGATACCACCACACACCCCTCCGCCCCAACCACAGAAGGCAAAAGTTGACAGAATCAGGTCAAGCCCACATGCATGGACGTGAATGAAAGCAGCCACACCACCCACATAAAGCATTGGAAAAATGTTATCTGGATGACAAGTGAAAATACAGTAGAAATAAGGGTCAGAGAGACAGAAACCTCAGAGAAGCATTGCAGGGTTGCGTGTTATGATGGAGTGGGTTTATCCCTGTATCAGACGGCTGGGAGGCAGTAGGTGGGGCCTACTACTGTGGAGCCTGCCACACATGGGGCAGATCCAAATGGAGTTCCAGGCTCCTCCTTCAGCCTGACTCAGCCCCAGCTGTGGCAAACACACGGAGAGTAACCAGCAATGTGAAGATCTCCATTTCTCTTGCTCGCTCTCTCCTTCTACATCTCCATCTTTGTTGCTATGCCTTAAAATAAACTTAAAAAAAAAAAAGCAAGCAAGCATATGGGGCCAACGCAATGGCTCAGTGGCTAAATCCTTGCCCTGCATTCCCCAGGATCCTACACAGGTACCGGCTTATATCCCGGCTGCTCCACTTCCCTTACAGCTCCCTGCTTGCGGCCTGGGAAATCAGTAGAGACCGGCCCAAGTCTTTGGGATCCTTCATCCATGTGGGAGACCCAGAAGCTTTTGGCTCCTGGCTTTGATCGGCTCGACTCTGGCTGTGGAGGCCACTTGCAGAGTGAACCAGCAGATGGAAGATCTTTCTCTCTTTTGGAAAGCAGCAGAAGACAGTTCAAATGCTTGGGCCCCAGTACCCATGTGGGAACCACAGACGAAGTTCCTGGCTCCTGGCTCAGCCCTGCATGTTTTGAGGATCCAAGGAGTGAACTAGAGATGGAGGATCCCTTTCTCTCATTCCCTCTCTCTTTGCAACTTCAGTTTTCAAATACATCTTTAAAAAAATGAAAATGCCAAAAGATGATATTTGATGACAGAGATGACAATGCTCCATGAGTTAATGGTATCACAACACACAGATTGGAGCCATGCGGAAAACGGATTTTAAGGCTGAAGCAAAAAGAACTCAGCATGCACTACAGTAGAAGCACAGATGAATTAAAACGTTATAAAATGCACAAATTGGCCACCATCATTATCACTTCAAAAGAAATCAGAAAATAAGATAATAACAAGGAATTGTCATGACACAAAAAAGAAAAGCATCAAGGATGTGAACAAGAATACATTGCAAAGATAGCATTTATCGGGGCATGTGTGCCTGCGGTCCAGGGGAACTACATCTCCCTTCACACATAAAAAGAACATTTGAAACCAAGCAAACCATTTGGGAAAACACAATGTTGAAACAAGGAAAACAGCAAAGCTCATGATCAGGTTGGAGGTACACAGCTAGCACCAATAAACCCAGCATCTGCTTTACTCCCACCAAACATGCAGGAGTCTGTTCTCTGATGCTTACTGGAACACTTTGATAAGACCCCCTTCCATTCAAATACATCTTAAAAACAATCACAAGGGGCCAGAATTGTAGCATAGTGAAGAAGGCTACCTGCCATGCCAGCACCCCATATAGGAGCTAGTACTCGTCCCAGCTGCTTCATTTCCAATCCAGCTCCTGACCTGGAAAAACAGTAGAGCATGGCCCAAGTGTTTGGGCCCTTGTCACACACATGGGAGACCTAAATAAAGATGCTGCCTCCTGGCTCCAGCCTGGCCCAGCCCCAGTCACTACAGCTATTTGGAGAGTGAATCGGTGAAATTAAAATTTCCATTTCTCTCTCTCTCTCTCCCTTATCTTTCTCTCTCTTTCTCCCTCTTATCTCTCTCCCCGTAATGTTGTCTTTCCAATAAATAAACCTTTAAGAAAATAAACAGCAAACTTGTTACAAGGAATGCATCACACACTGTATCATGGTGGCATTTGAAAACCTGAGAAACTCAATTGGCTGACTTCTTTGAATTCCCAAAGAAGAGTTTCCTTTTTTAGTTTTCAATTATTTATCAATTTATTTGAGAGACAGAAAGAGTTCCTACCTGCTGATTCACCCCCCATATGCCCTCAATGGCCAGGACTGAGCAAAGGCCAGAGCTGGAGCCAGGAACTCAATCCAGCGGTGGGATGTGGGGGCAGTGACCCAACTACCTGCTGCCTTGCAGGGCCTACATTAACAGCAAGTTGGGGGTCAACAGAAGAGCTAGAAAGCAACCTCAGGAACCCCAATACAGGAATGGACATCTTACCCTCTAAGCCAAACACACCCTAAGAAGCCAGGGAACAGGCACCAATTAGGTTGGGATAAGAGTGTGAAGGATAGGAGTGGGTCTACCTGACTTCAAAGGCCAGGAAACATGGTGCAAACTTGGCAAGGAAAAGAAAAAACAGTGCTCTCACCACCAAATAAACACCATCTTAAACAAAGATTAAGTGGGGACTATGTTGTGATACAGTAGGCTAAGCTTCTGCCAATGGTATTGGTACTCTATACGGGTACCTAGTCTAGTTCCAGATGGTTCACTACTGATCCAGCTCCTTGCATTGGCCTGGGAAAGCAGTGAAGGATGGCTCAAGTCTTTAGGTCTTTGGGTCTCCATGTGGGAGACCCAGAAGAAGCTCCTGGCTCCTGGCATTAGATCAGCTCAGCTCCACCCCTGTAGCCATTTCAGGAGTGAACCAACAGATGGAAGATATTGCTTACTTGTGTACTTGGTGTGTGTGCTCTCTCTCTGCCTCTCCTCCTCTCTGTAATTCTGCCCTTCAAATAAAAAAATAAATCTTAAAAAAAAGGATTCAAGCTCATCATTTTACTTTTGTCACAGCCCCCAAATTAGGCATTACCGTTTCTACCAGGAAGATGAGTGGCAAGGAGACCCACCCCACTTAATCTTATCTCAGCAACTGTGGCTCCCAGGAGGGTGGTCTGCCATGGACTCATGCCCCAACTGCTGGCAAGGATGTGGTCCCTTTTAACCTCTTTCCAGGTGGGACAGATGCAGATGCAGGATGAGTGGTTGACTTTTAACACAAATACCTTTGAAAGTAGAAGTCCTGTTAACATGGCAGTGCTCAGCACAGCCCAGAGCAGGTCCCAGCTAACTATAGGCTGAGGGTCATCCCTGCACTGCCTATGTTTGTACAGAAACATCCCTGCCCTGCCTATGTTTGTACAGAAAGTTGTATGAGAACACAGGCACGCATATTCCCTTACATATCACCTCAGCTGCTTTCACACTGACAACCAAAAGTTGCCAAGCCCAAGCTACTTACTACTTAGCCCTATACAGAACACGCAGTGTAGGCTAAGGGCCAGCTCCTGTGGGCTAGCATCAGACTCATCCGGACAGCTTGCTAAAGACTGACATTCCAAAGCCCTCCCCCAGGTGCTCTGACCTGGTAGGTCTGGAGAGGAGCTCCGGGAACCTGCATTTTACAAAGCTCGCTGAATTGACAAACCACACTCTCCGAGATCCCATCGATGTTTCTACATGTTTATCAATTGGCATAATAGGAAAGGATGCCTTTTCAAAGTAAAGAAGAACATAAAGCTCGAGACTTCTTGCCTTTTTCCATATTAAAATTTTCTGGGATTGGAAAGGGCAGAGGCCCAACGATACTTGTTCAGTCTTTGAGGCTTACCTGTGCTTTGTAAAGATTAATCATTTCCACCAAAGTTTGCTCAGCCGTGCTCTCTAATTATTAGCCCAGCGCTGCTCCCAGACAGGGAGACTGTTTCCGTTTCCATAACAACTTGGTTCAGCCTTTGGTTAAAAAAAAAAAAAAAAACCACGCACTTGCAGAAAGAGGTGAGCAGCTTGCTTGGCCGAGTACGTGTGCCAACCAGAACAAAAAATAGCCTCATGATAACTCACGACCCTCTGTAACACATTAGCAACCCTTCTGAAAAACCTTTTAATCCCCAAATTACATTATTATTACATTTTCGTGTGATGGGCTATTTTAATACTAATTGTTGCCCCAATCATGGAGAAGATTCACAATAGAAGGTAATAATGTGCACTTTAGGACAGAGAACGATGCAATTTTTTCTTCCTCCCAAAGGACAAAGAGGGGAAAAGACAAAGAGGCTCACAGGATATAAAGCACAAAAAGAGTTCCAAGGTCAAATAAGTAAGAGAAATCCTGGTTAAACAAATTAACCAGCTTTCTCCACTCGCTTCCCAGGCCTACTCTCTGCCTAATGTGTTTCTTGCCTCTCTCAGAGTAGAAAAGCAGCCTTCATTTCCAGCCCTAAAGCACTGTAACCAGGGAGCTGTACCCACTGCTCTAGGATGAACCTGTACAGTACATCGACTAGTCCCAGGGTGACCAGGACCTCCAGGATTAAAAGCTGGACAGACCTGGACAAACTAGCACAACCTCCACTCCAACGCCCGACTCTCAGGACCCTCTGAGAGACCGTCAGGGAAGCAGCCAAATTGGAGCTGGTTTTTGGAACTGGAGAGCAGGGGTCAGACTTGATCATTCCTCTTCGAAACCACTTGCCAGAGGGAACAAGCTCAATAGGAGAGTGCAAAGCATGCACACTAATGGAATAGAAACTAGAGAGACATTTTAAAGAAGCCCACGCCTCCCCCTACTCATTCGACACTACCAGGGTGAGCCCCTGAGATTGCCATTGCTATCAAATGTGGCCACACATCAACACTTGGCTATTTCCCCCTAATTCACATTCTTTTCTTCTAGAACTGGGATTCTACTGTGTTATACCAGATGGCTCCAAAAACCTTCCCCAACTGTGTTCATTTCACCCCAGCCAGTGACCAGGCTGCTAAGGGTGAGCACACTCTGCTGTGTGCAAGGAGGAAGGGGAATACCCCCACTGTGCCACTGTGAAGTAGCTGGGAGCAGCGCTGGGAGCAGGAAGCAGCACTGTGCACAGTGACCAGTACTTGCCAAAGGCTACATTTCACAGGCACAACAGAAAACAACCACCCGGGCCCAATATCAACATGCTTCCTGCCAAACCAAATGAACACCTTTCCGCATGCATTTACATGGCAGTCTAGGGAGGGCGAGCAGTGTGGCAAGCTTGGAAGGGAAGCATGTAGGCAGCAGCTGTTGCAGGAGAGGCCCTGGAAGGGCAGAGCTGCTGGGCCAACAGAGCTGAGGACGGCACAGCTGTGCAAACGAAAGCTGGCAATGAGGAGCCGTTGAAGGGTGTAAGAGAGCCTTCGCAGGGCCGGTGTGAAGAGACAGCCAGGGGTCAGGAAACACACACCATGATCATGTTAGCTCTCTGGCCAAGGGGAGGATGGCATCCAAAGACAGTCAGGAGTACTAGATAAGCAGACGCTAAAGACAACAGGAAACAGAAAAATCTACAGAAAGACAGGAGGAGGAGTGGACAGACACACGGGGGGAGACAAGAGACCCAGGTTGTCAGCCTTGAATAATCCCAAAGTCAAGAGAAAAATGTTCTAGGGTAGGCCAGCCTGCAACGCTCACAGCCCCTATGGGCAATGGTTACAGAGACTTCGCTGCTCTGTGCTCCTGGTTCCAGACCAGGCCCGCTCCAGCTGTCACTGTGGTCATCCAGGGACTGAATCAGCAGACGTGTGTGTGTGTGTGTGTGTGTGTGTGTGCGCGCGCGCGCGCGCGCGCGCATACGAGTGTATAGCTCTACAGGAAGACATTTAGGGAAGCAATATGACCCCTGCTCCACCAAGGACCATCCCCACCTCTGGCTGCACATGCTGAACCTGAGAAAACAATGCTACTCCCCGAGCCATCCCGTGACCAGCATGTTTTAATCCTGTAAATCATTTCCAAGCCCTACCAGACCCAATCACTCATGTTTCCAAGGGACATCAGAGTTTCCTGAAATCACCTTCATGTTAGATGACCATTTCTTACACGGTTTCAGACAGAAGGTATTTCAATTCTGGAATCTGGGGGTCATATACAATCTGGCCTTCTAGGAGAGTGACACATCCCGGAGCAGGCTAGGCCACCACTGTGGGTTAATCCGCCATCCAGGAAACTGCGACCACAAAGTGCAGTGCCCGCCAGGAGGTCCCCTGGAGTATCCGCCTTGGCATCACTTAGCTGCTTGCGTCCCTCTCTCAGTAGCTCATCAACACCCTACAGCCCAGCCAAGCGGTAGGAGCCGCCTCACAAACATGGAACCATGTACCCCGACACAGCTACAGAACATGGACAAGCCTCTTCAGGAGCCCCACTCAGGAGCCAGTTGATCTGGACAAATGATTTGCATCTTTAAAATGCAAGCGAGAGAAAGCTGCAAAGAAGTGCCTAAAAGGGAAGACTCTCCACTTCACAGGAGTTACGTGTTCTACACGCCCTTCCAACCCTACCTCATCCCCATGGTCTGGGTTCTCCTGCCTGGGGTTTCTCCATCAAACACACAAAGTCTCTGATCATTCCATCTGTGTTTTTTTTAATAAAAATTGTCCCTTCAATAATTTATTTTTATAGCTTAAAACACCTGATAAAACCTAGAAAAAGACTGGAATCTATTGACATGGCAAATAATAAAAATCTATTCATCTTTCCAGTGGAGTTCCAGTTTGATGAAAATTTAGTTTCCTGAATAGAGGCTTTAAACTGTACACTTGCCAAACTTCATATAAAAAGCTTTTACGGAACAAAATTGATTCCAATAGAATATAGGTTTACTCACTGATCTGTCCTTGGCTGATATTGCTGAACTAAAATACACAGAGGAAGGCAGTGAGGGTTTCTTGGCCTCACTCAAAATGATCAATACAGAAGTTTGCAGCTGCAGTGTTTTCCAAGTCTAAACTGTGCCTCCAAGTGACCCAAAATCTGGCCACTAAGACTTGTCTACAGGAGGAATAATTTTACCTTATATCCTGTCTCATGTTTACATGTGTTTTGAAATCTTCCTCACAGTCTCATACCAGAAAGGGGCTTCTGCTATTGTATTTGATGTGGAAGCCTCTACAGGAGGCTAACTGGATCTTAGCGAACTGCCCTGGTCCTCTTCTCGCTGGGTCTCTCAGCCGAGCCACGGTCATACCTGCCACTGGACTGGCCCATGCCACACTCTCTTATCTTGGAAAAATCCATTCCGATTGCTCAGATCTTGGCTGAAATGCCTCATCCCCAGAGAGAGGAAGTTTGTCCCCACCCTGAATACACAATGTTGCCCAACTCCCCCATCACCACCTCCATCAGGCAAACACAACACTTACAAGGTTCTGACTTTCTTCATTGTATTTAGCACCACTTAATTTTTTAAATGTGTTCATTCAACAGTTCATCTTGTTTCTCCCTCAGACAGTAAGCTCCATGAGAGGAAGTGCTCAGCACACAGTAAACCTGCATTAACAAGCCACAAGAACAATGCATGGAACAGGATCAGAAATAGGGAGATGTCGATGCAGATACAGCGGACTCCGCCAAATGGAACTGGGCTCTGCAGCCCTTTCCACACACCAAGACAAGGTGGGAGTGACACTCAGCCTTTGGACTCTGGGAGAAAGCTCTGCACATAAAAAATAAGCTTTCACTTGAGCTGGATGAGTTCTAAAGGCCTGTCATCCACACACTCCTGAAAACAGCCCACGGTGGCCACTGTCCCCCGACTCTCACAGGTTCAGGACCAGACGATGAATCAGCTTGACATTTTCATGAGATTTGCACAACTGCATTTCTGTTTGCTTTGTTTCTCAGTTTTACAGGTTTAAGACTAAAAACCCTGGTGGCGATGCTCTTACTATAAACAGCAGAGCAGTAACCTAGCCCCTGTCGTTTCTGGTGGCACAGTTTATCTTCCAGATGTCCCCAGGCTCTGTCATGGGCACCAGGTAATGCATTCTGAAAGCAGGAGGGATAAAACACAGCAGCAAGGGGAATTTTCCAGGCCAGTGCACAGAAGATCTTACTGGCAGGACAGTGAGAGTTCAGAATTGAACCCTTGGGACGTAGCACTTACAACCTGAGCTTTCCTGGCTCAGAAGATTAAAGCCGAGAAGGCCTAGCAAGTCTGCTCCGCTGTGCTGAGCTCCAAGAAACGCTGGCCCAGACCACTTCAAGAGGCCTTCCTGTCCTCCCTCATTTGCATTAATCTGTGAATTCATTTGCATAGGCAAACTCCAGAGTCAATAATCCTGCTGTGGAAGTAGAGCTGGGCACTGGCTCAGGGGCCAGCCAAAACCACACAGGCAGGAGTGCCGAGAAGATGGTGCCACCTCATTTGGACTGTAAATGAAATTAAGCCAAGCATCCTAAGTCAGAGCATCCTCCATGTCCAGCGTCAGGGGTGAGGGGTACCCCAGCCCTTGGTGCTCTCGCCATTTAAAACTGCAAGCAACGTCCACCTCAAACCTCCCTACCTTATTCGACATCCCCACACGAGCACCCCAATCAGGAGCAAAATCCAAAGGATATTTATTGTGAATGAACAAAACACAATCCAACCGCTATGATGCAAATGTGAAATAATACTAATACGGGCTAGCTAAGTGACCAACTCACTCAGCCCATGAGTGTTTATGAAGACTTCCTGTTTCTGGGGGATTGGGGTGGATAAGAGGAGAAGCCATACACAGCCTCACAACCACCCAAGTACCGAGGGATAGGGAATGGTCACCCAACAAGGCTTTGCGGAGAACAATGGGTCCAACACATGCCTGGCTCAGGGACATCTGTACCCAGAGCTAGGCCTGTAATCAAGTGGGGGAGTACAGCTCTCCCGGGGCTGAGTGGAACAACTGAGTAGAATACAGAGAAGAGAGAAGTGAGTGCAAGGCAGCAGAACAAGTGCACACAGCGTGCAGGGAGTGAGAGAGAACCCAAGCCTTGAACACAGAATCAGAATCTTCTTCTCTACAATAATGTTGCTAGATATATAAGAAAACCTTAATCCACATTCTACAGCCCATTAAAAAAAAATCTGTGCTTAAAATATTATCTTTCATCAGGATATCTTTGATAGGAAAAAAAAAAAGTCCTAAAATCTATCATTAGTCAAATGTAACTAAAGATGACATAATTTTTCAGACCATTTAAGTCAGCAACTTTCATTTCTGTACACTAAAGAGACACACAGAATACTATCCCAGGAAGCCACCAAAAGACTCATTTAAAAATACTCCCAAAGGTCTGTGAGATTATCTGAAAATTCAACAAACTGCAAAATTCACTTGCTGCTAACAGAACACCACAGAGCACCTGAGATGGAAGCTTTGGGAAAGGAAGGGAAACCTTCCTCAAATGACAAAACAGAAATTACAGAATTAGATGAACATCTAAACATCTAGAGCTAAAATAAGAACCAATAGGGACAACAAGGACCCCACATTCTGAAACTAATGATACCTGGTATATCTTCTACAATGTGCCCAATTAATAAGGGACTTGGGACAGAAGGGTAATTTTCTTCTCTATTCATGGCATTTCAAGGAGTAGCTAATCACTTGCAGTATGTTGCTTACTACAGATTAATGGTCTTCAGCAAGGGGCATTATAATTTAGAGCTGTCGACCTCAGGAGAATAAATGAGCAGAGGGACCTGGAGAACTTGGGTTGCCAGTGGTCCTCGGGACCTCAAAGCATCAATGAGGAAAAACCCATCCAGCAAGGGGCAGGCTTGCAACCCTGGACACTGTCTTGGAAACATCAAGGCTGTCTGAGGAAACAAGGAGCCAGCTACTGCAGATGCATACAGTCATGTCCCCAACTTTAGACAAAGCCCCCCTTGTGAACAGGGCAAAGTGGACCTCAGCAGCTTGGCCACTGTCGTTCCATGCCAGGGCTCCTCTCTCAGCAGCACGCCCCATGCACCTGCCTCTGCCACCTCCCCACCATCTTCAAAGATAGATGCCAACAGGGTGACTGGGGACACAGAGGGATCCTGAGCACCACACAGAATCAGCTCTGTTTCTGCGCATGCTGGAAACCCCTATCATCATCTTCCTCAATATGTGGCCCAGATGCTTCTGGATAGGGGGCCTAGATGACCTAACCTCATCTGACTGCTGCACATCGACTCCCTCAGTAAGGCAGGATGCCGTCGTAGGAGCAAAGGTGAGAGTGAGTGCCTCTGTGCCAGTGTGACCAACAAACCAAAGGAAATACTGCATATCTGCAAACTCTTGATGAGAGGTACAGCTGGGGTCATCACAGGTTGAGGCAGGAGTAATGTGTAGCATAGATGTTCCACTAAGCTCCTCCCCAGATTCCACTAATGTCCTGGCTAAAAGATGTACTCCCTCATGAGGTTCTGAGAAGCTGAGCTCAACTAAATCCCATGAAGAGACAGAGTTGGGGCTGGCACTGTAGTATAGAGCCATCATCACCAGTGTTGCCAGTATCCTACGTGGGCACAAGGTCAAACCCTGGCTGCTCTACTTGTGATCCAGCTCTGGGCTAATGCACCTGGGAAAGCAGTGGAAGACGGCCTGAATGCTTGGAACCTTGCATCCAGATGAGACACGTGGATGAAGCTTCTGGATCCTGGCTTTAATCTGCTCCAGCCCCAACTCTTCAGGAATCTGGGGAATGAACAGATTTCTGTCGCTCCCTCTGCCGCTGTAACTCTGCCTTTTAAATAAAATAAATCCAAAGGGAGAGATGGAGGCCAGCCATGTGGTATAGCAGCCATGTGCAACACCAGCATCCCAAAGGGTCACCCAGTGCTGTCCTAGTTGCTCCACTTTCCTTTTTTCTTTTTGTTAAGATTTTTTTATTATTGGAAAGTCAGATATACAGAAAAGAGGAGAGACAGCAAGGAGGACCTTCTATCTGCTGATTCCCTCCCCAAGTGGCCACAACAGCCAGCGCTGAGCTGATCCAAAGCCAGGAGCCTAGAGCCTCTTCAGGGTCTCCCACACAGGCACAGGGTCCCAAGGCTTTGAGCCGTCCTCCACTGCTTTTCCAGGCCACAAGCAGGGAGTTGGATGGGAAGCGGGGCTGCCAGGACTCAAACCGGTGCCCATATGGAATTCAGCATGTTCAAGGCAAAGACTTTAGCCATTAAGTTACCATGCCAGGCCTGTTGCTCCACTTTCAGTGCAGCTCCTTGCTAAGGCTCCTAGAAAGACAATGGAAGATGGCAAACATGTCCGGGTGCCTGCTATCACCTGGGAGACCCAGATGATGCTCCTGGGTGCTGGTTTCATCCTGGCCTTCCCCTGACCATTATGGCCATTTGGGAAGTGAACCAGCAGATGGAAGATCTCTCTCTCCCCTGCCCCTATTCACCCTTTCTCTCTAACTCTGAATTTCAAATTAAAAAAAATAAATCTTAAAAAGAAAGATAGAGAGGCAGAGCTGGGACTAAAACCTGGGTCTTTGGCTTCTTTGATTCTGTTCCACCACAAGGAAAGGCAGAAGCAGCAGCGACAGATGGTGAGTTTTGTTCCTTGAGCCCTCACCAAGCCCTACGCCCCAGGCCAAATGCTCTGTACACTTCATGGCACTCAGTGGATGACTCTGAGTCAGAGAAAAGGAAACAAGCTTGCTGGATGCTCCAGAGCCTGGAAGTGGCTGGCCTGGGAGAACCTGGAGGGAGTTCTCTGAAGTCTATGCACAAAAGCAGGTGGTGCAGAGGGGGCAGCTGAAGACACAGTAAAGCACGGGTGTCTCCCCTTTGTCCCCTGTGTGCCTTCAGGGAGCACCACAAGGTTTGGTAAAGCAGGGCACCTACTCCTTTTATTCTTCAGTGCTGAGTGACAACGGTGAGCTGAGATTTCCGTGTGCATCTGAAGGATAGGTACTGATAACTTCTGTCCTGCAGCAGTTTTCTAGTGGAATCCCCTGCAGGCTTCACTTCTCATTCTCCTCCTTTGGTGAAGTGGCTTCCCCGATCCCATGTACTCAAACCATTGCATTTCTTAATCCTTTCATACAAAATCCTGACCTCCATGAAGAATAGCAGAAAAACTCATTTTAAAGAAACTTGAATGCTGAGGACCCCAATTACAAATGAACTAATCAACATCTTCAAAGGCACACCTAGGATTAGTTACTGCACAGAAAACTTAAAATGCCCCGCCAGCCTCACAACTCACGGCCGGCAGAAATGTGATAGGAGTTCTTCACGACTTGACAAGAAGCCTAAAAATGTATGTGACAAAACCAGTACCGAAAAGACGAACGGAATGTCTCTAAGTCGCCCACGCTACACATCCACCTTCCATCACCCCACACCAGAGCCGTGCATCTTAGCCGGTGCTCCCACAAAGCACCAATGCCAGGGTCCCAGTGATTCTGCTCATCGGAATTCTGAAGTTCCCAAAATATCCTACCGTGTGAGGCCTGTGGGAAACCCCTGCCAGAAGACAGTGAGTCATCTTTCTCTTCTATTCACAGAAAGCGATGTTGAAAAATGGCGGTGTGAGCAGCAGATCCACAAGCATTCATGCAAACACCGTCAGAACCCAACAGGATGGCATCGTGCATCAGGAGGTTCATTAAAGCCATTTTTAAAATAGTAATGCTAGGCTACGTTCTCCATTTTGTCATGTTTGCGGTGTATCTGTTATATAAATAACGTTACATAAATAACGTGTTGTGATTTCTTTCCTGCTCATAATTTCGTGTTCCTTCTCATAAAGTGCTTCTTCCCCCAAATTACATAAGCCTGAGTCCTCTCCAGGGAAAAGAGCAATTTCGTGTGTGTAGGTATTGTTTTTCAAAACAGGTAGGTTTCATTAGACAAAGAAGATATTTTAAATGTTATAACACTTCGAAACCAGTTGCTAGATGATAACACACAGAATCAACCACTAAGGGCAACAAGGCCATGGGACTTTGAAGTCAGCCCCATTTGTCTCCAGACCCTTTACCCACCCAGCACACAAGAAACGAGAGATTAATTTCATTTGTTTTCGTTTTTTTTTTTTAATTGGAAAAGCAGATCAGATTTAAGAAAAGATGGAGAGAAAACCCATCACTGGTTCACTCTCCAAATGGTGGCAGCAGTCAGAGATGAGCCAATCCAAAGCCAGGAGCCAGGAACTTCTTTCAGGTCTGCCAATTGAGTGCAGAATCCCAAGGCTTTGGGCCATCCTCCACTGTTTTCCCAGGACACAAGCAGGGAGCTGGCTGGGAAGTGGAGTAGCCGGGACATGAACTGATGCCCGTAGAGGATCCGGGTGCTTGCAAGGGCAAGATTCAGCCACTGAGCCATCACGCCAAGTCCATATCTGTCCTTCTTGACTTACACTGCCCCATACCACCACCTTCTCTACTACCAGATACATTTCAACTACACGGAATATGACTTTGATAATACTAAACACAATATATCCCAGATGGCCCTAGATGACTTCAACAGGAAAGAAAGTATGACTTAAGATGCCAAGAATTAGGACAAAAGCAATATATGTGAACACCCCTGACAGCCATCAGGGGGCAAAGACACAGTCTACTTGATTGGCACCTATGCAAAAGGGAGGGTCTGACAGAGAGCACCCAGAAACCTAAGTTCAAGCAGTACTTGCTGGCCGAACAGGGGAAGGACACTGCTCAGAAAAGGTGCTCTGTCTTCACCACTACAAACTACTCAGAAACAGTGGTTGGTGTCACTTGGGAATCTGGCCATAGCACCAAACATGGAGGACCAAGGGGAGCTATCTGAGCCCACCAAGGCCGTTTAGCATAGATGCTACTCTTGTCCATCCCAAAATGAGGTTTTATGCTAAAAGGGAAAGTGGGGGGGGGGGAGGGAAGGAGGAGGCGGGGAGTTGGTTTATAGCACAGAGAGGAAGCACAACAGGGTTCTGTTAGAGTGGCCTAGACACGGGAAACGGCTCGCTTCTCCCCTCCCACCCCTGCATACTATCCTGCAAGTTCCCAGAAGTACTCCTTTCTTCCCCACAAGTGAGGAGCTCTAGTGTATTGTTCAAAGACAGAATCAATAACAAAATCATTTTCAAGGCAGTCCGGAACAAAATTTCCAGAGGAGGCATCTGATATACAATAGCTCACACAAGGAGCTACATTCACAGGTCTGCAGATCTGGTTGCATTGCATCCCAGGCAACCCACAGCTGTTGCCAGAGAACACATTCTCTAGAGAAACCAAACAAAAGGCAGAAGAAACACTATGTCGGGAGGCTCCTAGTATTCCTCAAACCGCTGTCAGAGAATCACCAAGCATTGAGCAGCCAGACTAGGGGAGCCAAGTAGAGAGGAGGGACAGTACAGGACTGAAAATCTCCAGTTATTCCAACACCAGGAAGGAGCTGTGTTTCCCACCTCGGGTGGCCATTTCCTTCTAAAATGGCAGCTGCTCTTAAAATTCTCTGTTAATTCTCTCTCCTCCCTGTAGAACATCCAAAGGCTGTGATGACAAGGCAGGTGCTCACCAAGGAGCATCTCAATGGTCCTGACACACAGAACTCCCTCCTTCCTTTCCGCTCCCACAAAATCACATCTGCGTTGAGCCATGTCATCCCCTCACTTCGAGAGGACACCTCTCAAGCTCAGTGCTGGGGGGCTGGGGTGGGGAAGACCTCTGCTGATTTGCAAAGAACTGAATGATGCTGCTGAGTACTACAGGCTCTGTGCTATCCCTCTCTACCTTGCCCACAGCCCCCAGTATGATGGTATTTGGGGTAATGAATGTTCAATAAGGTCACAGCAATGAGGCTACAGACTTTTATGCTGGGGTTCTGACAAGCGGAAGAGACCCAGTGCTGCTTTCTCTATACCTGCCAACAGAGGGGAGGCCATGGAGAGCACAACAAGCAGGTCAGGAAGAGAGCCGTCTCCAGGAAAACTCCAAGAGCACCCTTCATGCTGGACTTGTGGCCTCCAGGGCTATGAGAAAATAAACCCTTAGTTGCTTAGGCCACAGTAGTTCAAGCAGATTCATACAGCGAATGCCTTCACTATCTGCTGCTGTGTAAGTCACTCCAGCCTCTAGCAGTTCAAACAAGGATGCTCGTATTTTTGTAAAGATTTATTTTAGTTTCACTGGAAAATCAAATATGCAGAGAGGAAGATCTATCTGCTGATTCACTCCATAAGTGGCTGCAATGGTCAGAGCTGCGCTGATCTAAAGCCAGGAGCCTGGGGCTTCATGCAGGTCTACCACATGGGTGCAAGGTCCCAAGGCTTGGGGCTGTCCTTGACTGCCCTCTCAGGCCACAAGCAGGGAGCTGGATGAGAAGCACAACTACCAGGATTAGGGCCAGCACCCATATGGGATCCTAGGCATACAAGGTGAGGACTTTAGCTGTTAGACTACTGCGCCAGGCCCAAGGATGCTTGTTTTTGTTGTTGTTGTTGTTTCCTATCTCACATGGTTTTGATGCATCTGGAGGTAAGGAGGGGCTCGGCTGGGCTAATCTCATGTAAAGTCTCTCACATAATTGGTTCAGGCCAATAGATGTGAACAAAAGTTAGATGCTCTTGAGAGGCAAAGCAGGCAGAGCCACAAAAAACACCGCTCTCCCACCTCCCTCCCCCCTTCCCCTAAACACACACACACACACACACACACACACACACACACACACACACAAACACACACACACACAAACACACACACACACCCTTCTGCAGCTTCCAGACAGCCTGCAGCTACCATGGTCATGCACACTGCCTTGGAGGTCAGCTCTGCCTGGGCCAGCTTTGCAGAAGCTGCCGGTAAAAGCACTGGGTTAAGCCATAAGATTCCAAAGCTGCTTTTGGTACCCCAGCCTGGTCTGTCACACCCTGACAGATAAAAGCACTTCTCCAAATCACTCCACATCTGTATCCTGTACTAGAGCGCCCGAGAAAAAAGCTCAGCTCTGCTTCTCCTTCCAGGTTCCTGCGAAGATGTACCCAGATGGACAGCAGGTGATGGCTCAGTTGGATGTATCCCTGACACCAACATGGGAAACCCAGGCCTCTGGCTTCTGCCTGGCCCACTCCCAGATGTTGTGTATAACTGGAGAGTAACCTAGCAGATGGAAGATTTCTCTAACCCCTGTTTTTCAAATAAATAAAAAGCACACACATTTTTAAAAATACACAAATAAAAGACCAAGGCCTCCAGCAAAGCCTTCAGTAGACAAAAGTAACCACATAAAATTGATCACTGTGGTTTTGTTTTCAAAGTAGCTGCTTCCACAATGGCAGGTGACATTGGTTTATTTATTTTTAGCACTGATATGAAGTTTCCTTTTAAATAGTTTTATTTAAGCTTAAAATAATAAAGTCAATTAATCCACAGAAACATAGTGGATGTCAGGAAACACCATGAAGGTCAAGCCAAGTTGCTGGCAAGCACGAGGTGTCCCCCTATGGAAGGACTGGCCATGAGGACGGAAGAAGCTTTTGTTCACAGGAGTGAGGCGTACATCTGCAACACAGTCCCAGGTCTCACAGCATGCTGTGCGACCTCACACATGTAATAGCAAAGGACTCCGATGGGACCTCATACGGCCAGGCTCCTCTCCAAGACAGATGGGTAAATGTGCCCAGAAGAGCAAATAGCGGACAGTGACAGCCACCCTCAGGACAGGCTTCCTGAACGGAAAGAAGTTACACAGGCACACCGTGGCCACAGGCTGGGAGCCAACCATCATTCAGGACTACAGACCATGCTAATTTCACATTTATGCTACCAAATTGCACAATTTAAAAATACAAGCTCCTGGGGCAGGCAGCAGTGACAACACTGTCTAGGAGGCCCATGTCCTGTACTGCAATGTCTATATTTGCTTCCCAGCTCTGCTCACAAGCACAGCTTCCTGCTCATACAGCTGCTGGGAGGCAGTGATGATGGCCCAAAGAGATGGGGTTCATACCACCCACACCGAGACCTGCATGGACCTCCCTGGGCCTGTCTTACCTCCGGATGTCACAGGCATTTGAGGAGTGAGCCGGAAGGCAAGACAGATATGTCCCTCTGTACATTCCAAATAAATTCATTCATTAATTTTTAAGAATACAACTTTCCAAGCCGAAAAGTTTCAGATTCAAAGATGATTCCATTGCTTGCTTCTTGGGCATATTACTTAACCTCCATGAACCTGGATTCTTACTTGTAAATTTGGGGGTAATAACAAAAACTCCCTAAATTGCTTATTGACATTTTTTTAAAAAATATTTTAAAGAATTACAGAGAAAGAGAAGATGATCTTCCACCTAATGGTTCATTTCCCCAGATACCCACAGTAGGCAGGCCTGAAGTCATGAGCCAGGAGCTTCAGCCGGGTCTCTCACATGGGTGTCAGAGGCCCGAGTATTCAGCCATCGTCCATGCTTTTCCCAGGCATGACCAGGAGATCTGGATTGGAAATTGAATAACTCAGACTCAAAGAGGCACTGTATGATTTGCCAACACTGCAGACAGTGGCTGTATCTGCAAGGCTACAATGTTAGCCCTGTTGTTATTTTTTAAAGAAGTGGTTATATTTGCACACTTGGACTAGCACCCTGCACAATTCTAAAGCTTTTCTACTCTTTTTTTCAAAACAGCATGTTTTTTAAAACAGGCATGCAATGTCAACATCCCCCCCTGAAAATGTTGACTTGAGTTTCAACTCTTTCAATTCAGCTCCCTGTGGAGGGTCTGGGAAGCCTGCAGAAGACAGCCGGAGTACTTGGGTTCCTGAGACCCAGAAGGGCAACCCAGACCGAGTTCTGGGTTCCTAGCTTTGACCTGGCCCAGCTCTAGCTGTTACAACCATTTGGGGATTGAGCCAGTGGCAGATCTCTTTCTCTCTCTCTCCTTCCTTCCTTCTCTCAATTCCCTCATTCCCTCCCCTCTGTGGTGTCTGTCTCTCTTTTCTGTAACTCCAACTTTCAAATAAATAAACATTTGTTAAACAAAAATGGTATTTAGTAGAGACTTAACAAAATGTGAAAATAATTAATTGATTGGGAAACAGCATTTACACTAGGGCTCTGGACTGACAGAGTCATTTTGTTCATCAACTCTCGTAGATGCCAGGGCATATCTACAAACACATGCTCCCTAGCAATCATTGACCAAGAAATACTCAAGCTTACAAGTCAGGCTTCGGTCTAGCACTGGGCATGTGATTATGGTCAACCACACGACAGACCTTCCAACTCCTCCCTGGCTGCAGGCCCATGCCATCCACAAAAGACTCTGAATTAACTGCAATTCACTACCAAGACAAGTGCACCAGTCAGACCTCAGCAGAACAGGTGAAGTATTATCTAGAAGTTTTCCAGATTGCCAAGTGGCAACCCAAAAAGAGGCAACAAAAGTGATGGAGTGGGTACAAATTTCCAGTGTATTCATATAGATTAAAAATACCAGTGCAGGAGCAAGCCTTGGGACACAGTGGACTGTCATCATTCAAGATATCCACAGCCCTTATCAGAGTGCCTAGAACTGAGTCCTGCCGCCACTTCCAATCCAGCTTCTTCTGAATGAGAACCCTGAGATGGTGGCTCAAGTATCTGAGTCCCTGTCAACTCTATGGGAGACCTGGCTGGAATTCATGGACTGGTTCCTGGCTTCAGCTTAGCTCAGCCCCACCTGTTACAGCACTAGGCAGCAAACCAACAGATGAAAGTGACCTTCCCTCCCCTGCCAAGTCTCAAATAAATAAAAACAAACTATAATACACACATATGTACAGATCAGAACAATGCACATAAGGACCCAAAACTGCTGCACACACACACACATGCGCGCACAACAGTTTGCCAGGTAAATACAGTTCCTACTGTGGGTCATGTTTTAAAAAGTTCCTTGGACGGACTAGAGCTGCTTTACAGTTCTCTTCATTAGTCACTCTGCTTCTTCAGCATCATCCAGTGCCTGTCCCCTCCAAACTAAACCCATTCCAGGCCACTTTTGTCTTGTTTGTGATCCCTAAATAACAACATGAGCTCAGCACCTGACCAATGGCAGATGCCTGATCAGCATGGGCCAAAACATTAGATTTGAGTGACTCCAAAGTTCCACAAACCTGGAGGCCACTCGCGTCTCAGAGAGGAGGTTTACTCTAACTACAAAATAATTATCTGTGCATTTCTGCTTCTCCCACCTCCTCTCTGTCTTCAAGCAGGGGATCCCAGAGAAGGCTGAGGAGCATTTGCTGTTCTATTGAGTGCTGGGGTCAGGTCTTCTGTATGCAATCCCATGCTCCCCGGAATGTTGTCCTCTTTCACAGACATTTCACAGACACTCAGACAACACCTGCCCAAAGTCACAAAGTCACTGAGTGCTTCTGTGTCCTGATATCTCCTGTCCCATAGGACCTTAATGAAGAGGAACTGTCTTCCTTCTCCACCAGAAGAAACCTGGGGTCTCAGCAGATCTGGGGCTCATTTATAAAATATCACGAACTCATCAACAAAGACAGTGTGATCAAACCCTTCCAAGACCTCAATTTCCACCTTCATCACAAACGTCACCTGGTGAGTCCAACTCACACACAGCTACCTCATGGGGCACCCTGCTTTGTTCCCTAGAGTTTTTGACACAAAAGTGGCTGTGCTGGCCACCCATTCATGGGGGAAAAAAATAGCACTGAGTCATTCAACTATACTTGGGTGTGTGCATTTTCACACTTGGATAAAAATTCTTCTAGTCTTAAAAAGATCAATCAAGGATCTGGCACCATGGCATTGCAAGCTAAGCCTCTACCTGTGGCACCAATATTCCATACAGGCAGTGGATCCATTCCCCAAGCATTTCAGATAAGCAATCTTCAACCTGTATTAACATAGCAAGGCTTCCTCAAAGAGCCTCCATTTTCCCCACTTCATAGATAAGGAAGTACAAGTTACCAAAGCTGTCCAGGGCACAGCAGAGTCACAATCCAACCCAGATGGTCTGGGCACAGGGTCTGTGGGGAACGCTGTGGAGAACGCTGTGGATGAGAGCAAAACAGGTGGAGGAAGGAAGGGCTCTGTTGGGTATACCAGAGATTAGGAGGAAATCCTCCAAAGTTCTCTTTAAAAAAAAAAAGATTTATTTATTTTTATTGGAAAGGCAAGTACAGAGAGAAAAGGAGACAAAGATCTTCCACTGGTTCACTGCCCCAAGCGGCCACAATGGCCAGAGCTGAGCCCATCTGTAGCCAGGAGCTTCTTCTAGGTGTCTCACACAAGTGCAGGACTGCAAAGCTTTGAAGCATCCTCTGCTGCTTTCCCATAAGCAGGGAGCAGCATAGGAAGTGGAGCAGCCAGGACATGATCCAGCACCATATGGGATTCTGGTGCATGTGCAAGGCGAGGATTTAGCCACTGAATCACTGTGCCAGGCCCCAAATGCCTTCCATCTGCTAATTCCACGGACTCTCAACATTGGCGTTTAAAGAATCAGATCTAGTTTCTTCCACCAATGATGGCCTTACTCCTTCCCAACAGCCTCGTGATACGGATGCTCCCCTTCTTCCCACTGTACAGAAAGCACACTGAGGTAGGCAGCTCCCGGGGCACTCACAGGTCCTATCCTCACCCCTGGCTCTTCCTTTTTTTTCCTGGCAGCTGTGCATTACTTAGGAAAGGTCTGAGTTTGGATGCAAAACAGGTTAATTAGAAAGCAAAGGGTACAATTAGCAGTATTCACCCAAAGGGAAAACGCTCCCTCTCTCCCGAATCTGCAGTGCAGACAAGGCCACCCGAGACAGCAAGCTTCAGCCAAGGCCTTGGCGGGGACAGGCCATCGCCGGTTCCAGGAGGGGCTGCAGTGTCCAGCCTGGCTCTGTCCACAGCTATGGTAACCAAGCTGCAGCCTCCGCATCTGACTCTTGCTGCCACCCTGTGACTAACAGCAGCAATCGCAGGAAGGAAGTGGGGTGAGGAGCCAGCCAGGTGCAGGCAGGGCAATGTGATACCGATTTCCCCAGAGAAGCCCGGGGGGTCTTGCCCTGAGAAACTCCCTGGGCTCAGGCAGCTCCGAGACCACGTGGGTGGAACATGTCCCCACATCCCTCGAGCACATTCAGGCTTCAGGCACAACAGCACAGCCACGTGGTGAGCTGTCAGGACCAGGGATAAGAGACAGGAACAGCAGACCTTAAAGGCTTCCTCTGCTGGGACAGCTGGGCAGCCTCTGAGGGATGGAATCCCAAAGCTCCCAGGCAAGCTCAGCCAGATGCCATCACGGACACCTGGGTGACCCCAGGGGCCCTACTGCCCCCATCCCTGCTGTATCATGTGGGGGAGCAAGGTGTGCATTTGCTGTCCCAGCAGGAGAAGCGGGGCACAGAGTAAGAGCTCCCGCCACACTCATCTCTAAACACAATCTGGATACAAGATCACTCCGACTTCTTTCACTCTAGAGCTGGGTTTGGGGAACCCAGGGTCCTCCAGTTGGGGGGCAGGTACTGGGTGGTGACTCAGCACAGCACAACAAGGGGCTGCATCGGGCCCCTTGGAATTGGACAGAACTAAGTTCAGACCCTACGTGCTGGCCTAGCCTCTGAGCACCAGACCCTGTCTCAGCAATGGAAGAACCATGCCTGCTCCCCATGGTGCCTGGGAAGATGGCACGAGAAGTCTCTTGGACCTTCCACACTGTGGTGAGCAATTGTGGGACCTTGCGTGCTGCTGTAACAACTCTCCCTCAAACTCCTTACACTTCAGGTCAACACTAAATAAGCTACTTTTTCCCTCCCCTGCACCCTTAGGCCCTCCAGGAGTCACTCAGTGACTGCCAGACCTCAGGCAAGCCACTTCACTGCTTGCGCCTCAGTTTCCCAGCATGTAAGACATGGAGCATGTCTAGATCAGAAGCAGGAGGCCCCAGTGAGAGGAGGTAAATTCGGCAGAGCCGGGGTCCTGCAGAAGATACTTGCAATCACTGCCTGATGGTGACAGCGGCCCCTGCTGGAAGGCAGGGTGTTGGGGAGGCTTGGGTAGGAGGAGATACACAAACTGCAGCCCCCCTGGTCTGGCCTCCTCAACACTCATCAAAATTTCTCTGCTGAGAAAATGGGGCTCTGGCTTCCCAGAGACTCCAAGAGGGCTCCCACTGAGCTAACAACAGGATCCGCAATTTGTCCTCAGCGGGAGAAAGGAGTACTGCCTCCCCTGGAGGCTGCTTCTTCTGAGAAGGGATTTACATAACAGAACCTCAGCAAGGAAGGAGACCAGTCATCCCAACCAGCCTGGCGGGCCACCAGGAGGTACAGACGGGGATTAGGACTCAAAGGTTTTGCTCCCGCATACACAGGGTTGTCGCTGTCTGGTTTCACCCTCAGGAGCACTGAACCATGTCCAGCTCACAGGAAAGGTCAGGGTGCTGAGTTTGTCCTGGGATCCCGGGGCTGCTTCCATGGACCCAAGTGGCCATTAGTCCCCAAGAGACAGCAGGGCTGCAGAGTTTGAAGCCTTCACTCCCCAGGGCAGCATCCAAAACACCACCTCACCCCTCATCCTCACAGTATCCTCCTTCTTCCTGGTGGGTGCAATCAGCTTTTCCTTGCCTGAAATAAGAGAAGCAAGGCTCAGGGGTTCAGCAGCTTGTCCAAAGATATTCACATTCCATGGTCATTTCTAAGGGCCCTGCTCACGCGCGAAGTGCTGTTACTCATAAAAAGAGGCACGCCTGTTTGCCCTGTGCTCTCACAGTGGGCCCTGGAATGAAGACATACACCAATCGCCACAGTCTCTAGCCTCTCTCCTTACCCCACAAAGAAGGAGAAATCTTGGACATGGGCACCACTGCCTGCCACTGGCCCACGTGGACCAGCAGGCAGGACTGGGCAGACCTAACTGCTCACCTGCTGCTGAGTCTCCTGCATCCCTGGGATCAGGAAAACCAGAAGCATCCTTCTAGGAAGGCCTTCCTTCATCCCCATGATCTCTCAGTGTCCTACGCACAGGAATTAGAGGACAAGGACCGTTCTGATAAGGTGGAGAACACAGATGAGAAAGAAGCGAAACAAACCCATGGCACAGCTACACCTGGGATAAGTGTGGGCCAAGGATGGGAGTCAGGCTGCACAACTGTGGGTGTCAGGAAACAGGCCCATCCGATCCTGAGCTAAGGATCAGGGAAAGCCAGGACAGTTCAAGTAGAAATGAGTGACAATCCCGAAATAAATAATATGACAGGAACAGGGGACATGTGCTTTGCCACAGTAAGTTAAGCCATCTGCTTCCAACACCAGCATCCCATATGAGCACCAGTTTACTTCTTGGCTGCTCCACTTGTGACTTATGCATCTAGGAAAGCAACTGGAGATGGCCCAAGACGCTTGGGACTTTGTGGGGAGTGAGCCAGCAGATGGAAGATCTTTGTCTCTTCCATTCTCTATGCATGTGTATATATGTGTGTACATTTTAACATGTGTACAAATTAACTGAATGACTGAATAGAACAGAGCAAGCTGAAGATGAACATGTGAAAAGAAGGATTGATGGAGTCACTCTCCATGCTGCACAGTGAGGCCGGAAGAGACGTTCAGAGACATGGAGGCTCATGGGAGAAACTCCAACACCCCTCCAAAAAAACTGGAGGTGGAGATCAAGGACATAACACCGCCAAAGAGAAAGGCAGAGCATCTTCTAGAACTGAACGCTGGCAGGGGCGCGGGCCACTGAAGAGTCGCCTGCCAGTCTCTCTCACTTACTGACCCCAGGTGGTCACGTCAGGTCAGGCAGCACCCTGCTGAGCAAAGAGATGTCCAGTGCCGATACGGGCCCACGCAGGTCCCACTTGGAGAGATCTCTGCTTGAACCCAGAGCCCCAAGTCTCCTGCCCAAGACCCCCGGTGCAGGCATCCACAAGGTAACCAATATCCCTTCTTTCTTACACGTTTCTGTGATGACTGATGGCTGAAGGTAGCTCTGCCCTAAAGGCAACCCACCTGAGCCTGGAGCCCCTGTTTTCTATGCCTGAATTAAACAGGGTCCAGCCTGGCACCCAGGGTGCTTTCACTGTCACCCATGATGCCTTGGCCCCTGACACTGCATACCACAAGTCCACACCTGCAGGCACCCCCCATTTGAGTTTAGGCATCACACGTCACTGACAACTTACTCCTTGTTAATCACCGTTCATGCCTACCACTACCATTTCCCCACCTCTGGACTGCAAAATGACAGCACTGGGAGCTTCAGGTGGCAGCTTGCTATCTCTGGCAACGTGTAGACAGATCACAGATTTCTCTGTAAAGCCAGTCTTATCTGGTATCTTCTGGCAATCTGAAACGCAGTTATTCAGGGTGCTGCCTGACACCCTGAGGCCTCTCCCTCAACCACACCAAGAGTGGCTAAAACAGACCATAACCTCTAGGATCTTCTGAAGTGCTATTGCCATGAATGATCACAGTTCTAATTTTCTAATTTTCAAATTCCCATGCTCTGAAAGCCTAAAAGTTGGACTACATGAAAGCTGGACGGACAGAATCTGTCATTACTGAGTACTGGGTGCTAGAGTCCAGGATACATACTGCACACAGGTCATTTAATCCTAGTCACAACAGTCAGAGGGTTTTAGTCTGCCTTGGGCAAACCAAAGCTCAGGGAAATGGAGCAACCTGCTCAACTCCACATAGCTTGTAAGCAACCAGGCCAAGATTTGAACCCAGGTCTGTCTGGCTCTGGGGTCTGGCTGCAGATCCCATGCTTACTGCCTCCCACACAAAAAGAAGAGTAAATCTACTCAGTACTGCCATGCTGATAGGGTCTCCAAGCAAGGCTGAGCCAGACAAAAAGCCACAGGGAAGCAGAGACTCACAGGCACAGGTACAGGCGGCCCACACAGGGTGGCAAGAAGACAGGGTCCAGATGAAGCTCCACCTTTACATCCCTGGTACAGCAGCCCACCTTCTAAGGACCACTCAACTCTGAAAGGCACAATCAGGGATGGCTCACCAGAGACAGAAATGTTCACCCGGGGTCAAGGCTGTGGTGGTGCAGGTAAAGCCTCTATCTGAGACGCTGGCATTCGATAAAAGGTGATGCTGTGTGCCCCGGCTGCTGCACTTCTGTTCCAGTTTCTAGTACTGCACCTGGCTTCTCAGCACAAGATAGTTCAAGTGTTTGGGTCTCTGCCACCCATGGAGACCAGGCAGAAGCTCCTGGTATCAGCCTGGCTCAGCCCTTGCTGTGGCAGCCACTTAGGAAGTAAACCAGCAGGTGGAAGATCTATGTGTGTCTCTCCTTCCCTCTTGTAACTCTTTCAAAATAATTAAATCTTTTCAAAAAAGATGTTCACTAAAGCATTAGGGAAGTAAGAGAGGAACAATCTGCCTTCCACGCTGGGGAAAAGGGGCCATAGGTGCTATGACACCCCTGGGGAAAATACACTACAGCCAGAAAACCATCACTTCAAAGAGTATCTGGAGATAGAAAGAACATAAAGAATAAAAAGAAAATGATAGAGTTGAAGGGGTGGTCAAAATAACTATCTTGACAGTGATTCTAACTTCACACAATCTATAAGAAATGCTGTGTAACTTTCATTTGTATATTTTTGCATCGTAAGATTAGCAAGAATTTTCTATACTTCCTCTACCTCACTACTTTCCATTTTATTTTTAAAGAAGAGGATTTCTATTTTCACTGAAAAAATCATTTTTTAAAATATTTATTTACTTGAAAAGCAAAGTTACAGTGTCAGAGGGAGACACAGAAAAAGAGGTTTTTCATTGGCAGAACCACGCCCCAAAAGGCTGGGGAGTGATCAGGGCTGGGCCGGGCCAAAGCTAGGAGCCAGAACTTGTTCCAGGTCTCACATGTGGATCCATGTACCTGAGCCATCCCCTGCTGCTTTCCCAGGAATGTTGAATTGCAAATGGAGCAACCAGGATACAAATTGGCACTCAAATGGGATGATGCACACAGCAGCTTTACCCACTGTACCACAATGTCAGCTTCAGAAAGAATTAAGTGACTTCCACCGTACCTGAAGCTACTCTTTAAAGACTGAATGTACTGATTCAAAGGCCTTCCCATTATAAAACAGCTATACAATATAATCCCATTTCTGTCAAGTAAACAGACATATATGCCCAGACATACGCAAAGGACAAAAGAATGAAATACGCTAGAATGTTAAGAGCCTGTATTTGTCACCACTCTTTCCACATTTGTCCATAATGAATACACAACACTTGTTCATTTAAAGAGCTGCAAGTTTAGCACAGTTGTTCCTTCTCCCCAGTGACAATCCAGCTCCTCATCTGTGTGAACCCAGAGAAATTCTGCTCTCTCTGCCACTTTTGAAGCCAGCGTGGCCTCACAGTGACTCTGTCAAGAGGAAGTTACCTACTTGAGAACTTGGACTGGCCTGGGGGCTTCCTCCATCCTAGGAAGAAAAGCATCAGGCCAGAGCCTACAGAGCTGCCGGTGTGGACCATCCTGGTCAACCCCAGTACCTCCAGCCTGTGCCAGATCCCGGGGCCCATGGAGGACAGCGTCAGCCAGTCACTCCTTCATCATGGGGTGCTGTTTCATACAATCATACATGCTCTGGGAGAGGAGCAACCTCCTTGGTCACTAACACACATTCACATGTGGTCACGTCTGCCAACACAAGCTGTGTGAGGACTCTGCATGGTGTGGTGGACACAGCTCCAATTTGGGACCAAACAGCCTGACTCTGTCAGTCCTTGGTCAATTGGTCTGAAGAAAGTGAATCAGCACACTGGATGCTGCATTTTCTTCTTGGGTTAGCCACAGGGCCTTAATGGAGTAGCTTTCTTACAGCATGGTTAGGTTAATCCATATTTGACATTTTGAACGTTGTCTGTCTTACGGCAAATGTTCAACCAGTAATGTGCTAACCACGAATATCCTCACCACCACCATGATGCTTAGCCCTAGGGACCCACCAGAAAAGGAAGGTAGAGAAGACAATGGGGTCTCAAAAAGCTTGTGGGATAGTTTAGGGCAAGGCTAAGGACAAAAGTGCCAACATGATTTGGCACCAAGGTCAACCAGAAGAACAGTGAAGCTTCAACAGCTCAATTGCCCAAGATTGGGAACCATTTCCCAAAGGCAGCAGGAACTAGAGCCAAACCCAGAGCCCCTGGGAGGCTGAGAATTCAACGAGAGTGGAGGTGGGGTGGCAGAAGAGTAGAAGAGAGCACAGGATGAGTTTCCAGAACTGGGAGCTTGCTGGAGGGGACGGAGCATGGTTCAGGTGAGGCTGGGTCAAGGCGAGTCAGGAAGCCGCATGAAGAACCCAGGGCCCCCAGCCCCCTGCCACATCTGCTGCTGCCATCCCTTAGGACTCAGCTAAAGACGAAGGTCTTGGGAAAGCGTCTTCTCACCCCAGACCAGAGCAGGTTCCCATATCACATCCAGTCAGCATTCCCTCATGGCAGAGCCAGGCAACTTGCATGTCTGGCTCTGAAAAATCACAGTAACCTTGATGAGGGCGCAGGCCACTCCTTGGGCTACTTGTCCTTAACCCATAGAGTCGGTACAACGTCTGGGGCAAGGAAACGAGATGTAGATATGTTTGGTGACTGACAAATGAATGAATGAACAAATGCACTCAAGTTCAGACTGCTTCCTCATGCTTCTGCAAGGGACCAGCTGTGGTCCAGTCATCCCAGCTCAGTCTGGAGACATCCCGCCCCTGCACCTCTTCCCTGTGTACGGAATGGAGAAATAGAGAAAGAATGTGTTATTGATGCATTTTGACATTCAGGAGTAAAAGCTGCTACCCAAGAAGCAAAGTCTTAATAGCCACCATCTCTCAAATTTGTACTGCACTAGTCAAGGCTGCATCCAAGGACCTTTTTAAAAAGAATTGAAGCTACCCCCAACCATGCCCACAAAACAAGGTTTGAGAAAGAGGAAAAGCAGTGAGACCTCGTGCCTAATGCAAACGGAGGGCAAGCACAACGGGCCAGAGTCCCTAACCATGTCCAGGGAAGGCACGTAGGCTATGAGCCATGTCAGCATCCCAGAAGGACTCAGCCTGTGGGCAGCTCCTCTTCAGAGGGAGAAGGTGACCACTTCACCAGAGCACCAACCAGGGAGTGAGGTTCTAAACCACCACGAGGGACATCCTGGACACATCTTCTCAGGAGGCACAGGCATGTGCACACGTGTGCCTTTTGCCTGTGGCCCACAGGGAATCCAGTACTATTTTTCCTGAGAGTTCAGGGAACTCTAATAAGAAGTGTCGGTAAGCCCTCACCAGCCATGACCCTCGGACCTCTCTCAGTCTGGAAAGTTCACTTTTTCTCTACACTCACTCCCTGATAGTGATTCTAACTGACAGAATTCTAAGAGACAGAAACAGAGCAACTGAGGAGTGAGCCAGCACCCTGAGGAGGGGATGAAGCTCTCTGGGGGCAGCACCAGCGACCTCACACAGTGGGAGATGACTCACACAGTTGCAGTCCTGGCTGCTGCTCATCACTGAATTTCTACAGCTGCTGGATGCTGTGAAACACTTTATATTCATGGCCAGCAATCCAAAGGGATAGAGGTCAGTCAAGAAGAGGAAAATGGAGAATCAAGGAGCTGAGAGACTGCCGAGGACCACACAATGTCCCCCGAGGAGCCAGGCCACAAACCCAGGGCTGGCTCCGGTCCCATGTTCCTCCGCCTTCAGCTCTGCCACCTAGGTGCAGCCTGAGCAGCCAGCGTCCCTGGGATGGATGCACCTGCCTGTCTCCTGAGCCACTCAGGTGAAGTTTCAGTCTCCCCTCCAAGTCTTTGGTTCCAGCTCAGGCAGCAAGCACCACACACTTGCTGAAATCAATGCAGGCTTTATTTTTTTTTTTTTTTTCATTTTGCAGGTTAGAGCAATTAGCATCATCCAGCGAGGTATGTTTTTAAGACAACATGGAAGAGACAGGGCCCAGAGGAAATGAATACACCAGGTTGCATAAGCACCCATTTACTCACCATCTAAAATATCACAGGACTTCATCATTTGTCACATTTTTTTTAGTTCCTTTTACTTTTGCCTTTTACATTCACAGATGACTCCACTGCTCAGCACAGCTCTGAGAGTCTGAGGAGGTACCACAAGGAGATACCATCCCAACTTGCCCCAACAGCACAGTGACTTCCTTCTCCTGACCGTTGGGCTGGGTGGGCCTCGCAGTCCACAGGCTATCCTTGTGTGCTATCCCTGTCTTTTGGTCACCGGGGCCATCTCCACACCTTCCTCTGCTCCAACAGAGGCCCTGGGGCAGGCAGGAGCAGGGCAACAGGTGTGGGTACATATGAGCCTGCTGGTGCAAAGTGAAGAGAGAGTGAGAGGCCAGCACTGTGGGTTAAGCCATCACTTGAAATACCCAAATCCCACGCCCGACGGCAAATTTCTCTGTTCCTCTGTTCCCAATCCAGCTTCCTTTTAATGTGCCTGGTGATGGCTCAAGCAGGTGATGGCTCAAGTTCTTAAGTCTTCTTGAGTTCTTTCTACCCACATGGGAGACCCATATGGTACACGCAGTCCTGGCTCTTAGACCAGCCCCAGCTGTTCTGGCCATTTGGGAAGTGAACCAGCAGGTAGAAGTTCCCTCTCCCTGTCACCCAGCCTTTATAAGTGGATAAATCTTTTTTAGAAACAAACAAGAACCAGACTCAGTGGCACCCATTTCACAGTGACCAGGTTGATAATAAGTGATACCCACTCATGGCACCCAAGGACCTCTAAGCAGCACTGTGGGGGCAGGTCCATGGAGAGCCAGGAGCTGCTCAGGGCCTTAAGCTCAGATCTCCTACCAGGGCCTGGCTCTTCCAGCTTTGTGACCCAAACCATTGAGAGAGAAGGCAACCAGATTTGGGACACTTGGATTCAGGTGGCGAGAAGCTAACTTTAGAAAAAGACAAAGAAGGGTAGCAAAGTTAATCTTCAGAAAGCAAAAAGCAAGTGAAGATCAACACAACTCTCATTTGTACCTGGAGATGCAATCCCTTTCCTTCCATTACTAGCCAGGAGATGTCAAATGTAACATGAAGATGGACCACATCCCTCCGGATGCCTATGATTCCCACCCACACTCACTCATTCACCAAACCTCAGGAGGTATCTCCTGGGTCTCAGCGTACCAACAGTCAGGCCATGCATCCAGGCCTGAGAAGGCTGACCCCAGGTCACAGAAGGAAATGCAACAAGCCATTGTCCTGCAGCATCGATCACAAGCCCCACCTGCAACAGGTGCTCCGAGGAGTTGACAGACCCAATAATACAGAGGCAAGCTCTGTCAGTCCCTGGATGACAACAGGCATTCTTCAGACCGTACACCCTAGCTTCCCAAGGCTTCCCTTTCCACCTGTCCTTTTCCTTCTCTCACATTCTCTTCCCCACAGCTGCTCATCATGTCACTCTCAGCAGGCTGCCTCTAACGGGCTTTCCATGTTGCATAGCCCAGTAGGAACATCTGGAACCAACTGACCACAGCGAGAGGCCAACACAGGCACAGGCAGAGCAAGGGCTTCACGTTCACAAGAACCAAAGCTGCCCGCTGTTAGCTACATGGGCCTGGGTAAGTCTCCCACAGGGACCGGCGCTGTCCCCACGGATTGCTGGGAAGCTGCAATGAAGTTTCCCCAGGAAATGTACCGCTCTGGCTGGCTAAGCGTGAGTTTTCAGCACCTATCGCCATCACTGGGGGAGACCTGGCTTTTGTCTCAAAGATCAATGCTGCACTTCCCAGAATAAAACTGAACTAGTCTATAATTTACCCTGGAAACATTCAAAGCACTGTTTTTCTAACACATTTATTAGGTTGTGAAATCAATTTATTAGTCACAGCCAGCCCTCTGAAGTAAGCAGAATAGAATGGAATTCCAGAGTAGAGTAGTAGACGAGTGTAAAAATAAAACACAGCAGAGCAGAAGTGGACAGATCCCACAGTTGGAACTCCAGCAGTCTGCAAGGCGTCACGAGGCCAGCGTGTCACCCGTGACAGTGTGTGTGATGAGCTGCAGGGAGGCATGCTTCTCTCACCCAGGGCCACGGTCAAAGGAGTCTGAAAGACACTGACTGGGGGGCTGGGGGAGTGGGGGGTTGATGCAGCTTTATACCGAACAAGTCCCTGAGGGAGCCATTCTTGTCCTGGAGAGCTTCGGAGCAGCAGCCTTTTATGCACAGCAATGGCCATTCCACTGTTTACCAATTTTCTCTTAAAGACCCGGTAACCACAGGTCCCAGTAACCCACTTGGCAAGCAGAAAAACCATGGGTGACAAGTCAACAAGTCTCTGTCCGTCTCACAAATCAGAGCGTGGCTGTCTCAGCTGTGCTCAGTGGTTTCTGAATAAATGACTGCAACAATCCCAGGTGTACCTGGGCACCTTCTGACTTGTCCTGGGGCCTTCATTTCTCCCCTCATGCCATCCACACTGCGGAAGGCTGGCCCTGGGTCCCTCGGATGGAGTATCCACAGTCTCTAGCTCACGGTAACATGGACTCTCTGCACAGTGGGCAAACCACAGCGGGCCAACTCCACACAGACCAGAGGGCGAGGGAAGGAGAGTGGGAGGGAGCAGGGTTCTGCAGAGGAAAACTGCAACCTTCCCAGAGGCAAGATGTGAACTCAATTCTCAAAGTGCAGTCTGTGGATCACCAATGCCAATCACCTGAGATGATTGTTAGTTGCAGATTCCCAGGCCTTGAGCCAAGCTTACAGAGTCAGAATCTCTTGGGGTGGGGCCTTGGAGGACTGCATTGTAACAAGCTTCCCAGAAGACACTGCTGCACGCTGCAGTCTGACACCCAGTAGAAGCATGCCTCAGCAGTGAGACAAGGGCAGTGGGGTCAGCAGGAGGCAGCGGGAGGATGGCACGGGCAGAGGCACAATGGCACCAGCCGCGACTGGGGGATGACAGCTGCTGCAGGACATGCAAGGTGGTCACAGCAGCAAAGGGGCTAAGGTGCCCAATGCGACGTCGCATGCCTCATTGGGTATTCAATGGGTGTTTGCTGAAGTTGAAGGAAAGACAAGATGAAAGAAGAAAAGATCTTTAACATGTGGCCAAGAGCAAGTGTATGCTCCTAAAGTCTGTTCAGACAGCTGAAGACTTTTCTAAGCCAAGACATTCCACTGTTTGCAACCCATGGTGGGAAAGGAATAGGCTGGAGCAGTCCAGTTTCAGCAGGGTGGTCAGCATCGACTGCCTGCTCTGTCCTGGACTTGCTTCACTAACACAGACGAGGTTCCTAAGGGGACTGTCCCCTGATGACACAACTGAGGCAAGACATCCTGGCTGTCAGAAAGAGAGGTGCTTTGGGAGTCATTCTAAGTGAGACGGGCTGAAATGTGACAGAGGTGCACAGGGGTTGGAGACATAAGAGCAGGTCTGTAAGGGAGTGGCAAGGAGGAGACCCGGAAGGCATGGGGTGCACAGGCTGCCTCCCCCTGTCACCACTATGGGGTGAGGAAGCCTCACTTTCTTCAGCAGTCCCAGCAAGGACCTGCCCCACTCCTGTGTGTCCTGGGGCCCAGCCCTGAGGGCCACTCCCATCTGCCCAGGCTCCCCAGCTCTGCCCCTGGAAGGTGGGAGGTGGGCATCTGGTCCTGCTTACTGCAGAGCTGCACAGAGGTCCTGAGCGGGTGGGGGCAGGGAGCACAGCATCCAGGGAAGAAGCCTGATCCAGAAAGGAACCTCAAACACAAAACTGTTGGGGAAGCAGAGGCTGAAACCAAGTATTTTTTTTTGGAAAAACCACCGCATTAAACCCGGATCATTGAATTCCTACTCCCCAACCAGCTGCTTCACTCATCTCCCAGGGGCTGTGCCTGGGGCAGGCTCTCAGCACATCCAAAGACTGGGCCTGGGGAAGGGGACATACCAATGCACCTGAAGGATGTATATACAAAGAAAAATGACCCCCAAAGCACTCTGTGGCTTCTCACAAGGCTTTTCTCCTGCAAGGGAGACAGCCCACACCTCTCCAAGCCAGGAGGTCACCCCAGGAGCATTCCATGGATGCTGCAGGTGCGTGCTGCAGCAAGAAGAGGAGATGCAGCTCTCACAGCCTGCAATGCACAGGGATCTGGTCCCAAAAACATAAACAAACAACCAGCCAAGCAACACCCAAAAGGAAAGCCTGCAATGCTTTCCCCCCTTGCCTACACACACACACACACACACACACACACACACACACACACACACACACACACACACACACACACACACACACGTGTCTTAATGCCGGCAGGGCCTCAGAGGTGGCCAGGTGAAGTTCACCCCCATGTGAAGGTGAAGAGGATGGAAATTACATGTCCCATTTCTCCCTAACATCCCCAGAAATGTGGTGTGCAGGCGCTTTATGGAATTAGCTGCAGCAGCTTCCTAATTGCCTTTGCCGAGTCGCCTCCCCCAGGTTGATGGTGGCGGCTGCGGCGGCCCCATCAGTCTCGCCTGGTGCTCCTCACGCACCCGCCCGACACTGCGGGCTCCTGTGGCAGCTGCTTGGCCGTGGCCGGTGCTGCAGAGGCACCGGATGCTCCTGGGCGGGTCTCGGCTGTGTTTTCAGGGTGCTGAGACTAAGATGGGTAGTGGGGTGCTTTCTGGGGCATCTGGATGGGGCAGCAGGAACTGCCAGGGTGGGGAGAGAGGGCTCTGCCTGCAGGACTTCAGAGCTGGAGCTGCAAGTGACCCCCCCCCCCCACACTCTTGGCGCAGCAGCCTGGCCTGATACAAGGGCTCATAAAACTCTGGGCTGGCAGGGAGAAAGGGCCACAAGGGAACAGGTGATGCACTAGTGCTCAAGGGCATTCTTATTGGCAGCACAGCTTGAGGGTATGAGGAAAAGGCTGGGGTGGCCATCCCTGCCTGTGTTTACTTGTACAGTCACAGCTGCCTCAAAGAGCCCTGAAGCCACCTCAGTCTGCTCAGTGCCCATGCTATCAGAAAAACCAAGCCCACCCAGGGGGAATATCAAGTTTGGCTTCCCAACCTCCTTTCAGCCCCTCCCCCTCAGCCACCAGAAAAGAGATAAGGGGTTCTAGGGATATCACACAAACCCAGACCAGCCAGAGGCATCCCAGTGAGTCAAAAGGCTGAGGGCTGTAGCCTTCAAGCCAGCTGTCAGTTGTGCAGAAAAATACAACTGTGCCTTCACTGAGGGGAAACATAAGCTAGCAAGCACAGATCAACAGCCAGGTAAGACAAAGATGCAAAGCAAGGAGCTAACCGTGGCTGGGGCACTGCCTGAGTGTCCAGTTCCGTGCTTAGACGGTTCCATGTCTCCACACCCAAATCCCCATCAAGACCGCATGCTACAGGTAAAACAGATGAAGCCTCAACAGGAAGCTAAGAAGGTTCAAGCTGGGCCTTCCAAAGCCAATTTTTCCAAGGCCCAAGCAGGTTCTTCCTCTCATTACTTCAATAAGGAACACACCAAAAAATTTGGCCAACTCCATTGAGAATCCCAGAAAAGACTCCTTGAGGAATCAAATGTGAAATCAAGAGATTGGCAGGATCAGCCCAGGGTAACTAAAGGAAGAACCAGGAAGCTGGAGAGCTCCCCTGGCTGCAGCCCTTACCCCTGTGAAATTATGAAAGCAAATGACAACGCACATATGCAACAGGCTTAAGGATTCCCTTGGGGAAAGCAGCCAGTCCCCAGAAACACCCCAACTGCTGAGATGTCACCCCACCTCACTCCAGGCACCCAACCTGCCAATCATACCAGCAGGGATCAAAGTCGGCCTTTGCCTGTGTAGCCTTGGGCAAAGTTACACTCTCCAGGTCTGTATCTCTGAAACAGATGATAATAACACTGGCCTCAGGGCAGTTGTGAGGAATTAAAAGATAGATTATAAATAGAGCACAGGGCCCCAGGACAAACAGGGCCTGTGCATCAGTACTGATGTGGCAGCTTCTGGTCCTGCCTGAGAAGTCCTCCCAGGGCTCAGTAGAGGACAACCACACCTTAACTGTCCCCTGGAAGCATCCCCAGGGTATAACACTAAACACTTCCTTCCGAAGATTCCCTGCCTACCTTCCCAGCCATCGTAAATTGTGCTCAGTTGACAGATGGGAACATGGACACTCAGAGAGGAACTCCCCGGGTTCTAAGACCAGTCAACAGTTGCTGGTGGATTGAGGCTCTTTTAAAAGTCAGTCTTCTGGTTTCTTTCTATGCACAGATATTGCCCAACATTTATAGGATATCTGTTTCCAGCAAAAACTTAAAAAGCTTGTTATTAAGTAGAAAATCCACCTAGGGCTCTGTAAAACTCTGAAATCTCTCTTCAAGGGAGCATGAATCATTGGATTTCTTCAGAAGATTCTTAAGCTGTGAGCCCTCTCCTGAAAAGCTAACATCTGATTTCAGGGTAAACAGGTGATTCCAGATGTTCAGAAATACTTGAACTTGGCCAAAGACCTGGGGATCTTCTGATCAGTTGCCATGCCAGTATTTCTTAATGAAGAGAAACAGTTCTTGTGTATAACACACAGACACTCAACACGTATATGAATACCTTTTACGGGCTGCGTGGTGGTGATCCACTTGAAGTGTGCCATCTGAGTCAGTGTGCAAATTATTGCAGAATCAAGTAACAGTAGCCATCTGATAAGCATCCCATCGTCAACATGACCTTCCTAGAAGCAGAATGACTGCCACTTATGCCAGTAGGGTAAAGTGTGTCCAGTGGGGCTGTCTGTATGCGATGCGACACTATCGTGTTAAATATTTCACTAACAATGGAAACCACTAGGAGGGTGAGAGTGTCAAGCCATTTGTTCCGACTTGTGGACAAAAACTACCTATATCCAATGGGGTGACTGCCTCCCACTTCTACTGTTCTTTTGACAATATTTTTCCACCTCTGCCTCAAAAAGCAACACGGACGGTAAGGTACAAAGAGCAGCAGGCCTGCCTTGCATTTCCAACTTTCCCCTTACTTTGCAAATCACTGTCCCCGGTGACAGCAAAAGCAAACTTGAATCCATCACTGCCCACCTGTACTGTGCAAGAGACAGATTAGAACAAAAATATGCAAAAGAAAGGGAAAAAAAAAACTACCTCCCTGGAGACATAATAAATGCTTTTGTATGTCACTGTGCCCCTGGTCACATTAAATGTGCACAACATACGTTGCCTTAATTTTATGCATTCATCATAAGATCAAAGAGACCAAAGTTTCCAGAGCCTCTCTCTTGCTCTTGATTAATAATGAAGCAGGGTAGTTTGAATGAGAGTGGCCAGAGAACGAAGCCTTCCCACATGCCAACACTGCTCTGCATCGTGTTCTCTCACCTAATCCGCCCAACGCTTCCTGACGCAGGTGCTTTTGTTATCTGTTCCATGTTGGCAGGGGGCAAACCAGGGTCTATCCAGGACAGGCTGGTGACTGGTCAAGCAAGACTCCACCCCAAAGCCAGTGTTCTTTTTGAAAAAGTCTCTTTTCAGCTGTGCCTGGCTCACTGCAGTGGAGTTCTAGATCCTTCTTTACCCACATGCTAGGTTCCCTCCTGCGAGCCAGGATACAGCAGCTGTCAGAAATTAAGGAGGAAATGCAGGGTCAAGTCTACACCACTGGAGGGCCTAGACGAGGGAATTCCCCAGACCAATGGCTTCTTCCTCTCCATTTCAACCCCAAATTCTCAGGAAACTGAATCCTAGAGTGTGCAACACACACAATCACCACACGTGAGACAGCAGAGCAAGCAAGAGGGGTTTGACTTTTGGGGGGAAACCAGAAGTGTTACTGCTCTCTGGCTTTTACAGAAAAGCCCGTTCCTCCTGCTACAGCCACACTGACCTCCGGCAGGGACTTCACAAGGTCACATCTTCCCTGGCCGCTCCATTTCCAAGCTTAAGGCTGTTCTCACCACCACCTGACACCATCTGTCCCCTGCCAACCAGGGCCCCCCAGGAACCTCTCATGATAGACACAGGGCCATACTAGAAGCTAGGAGCCCAGCAGACTCTATGGCTGGTCCTTGCAATAACAAGAGGGTGGGCCTTCAAACTGCACCGGAGTACAATGCGTCAGGGGGGAAAAAGGATGTGGACAGAAACATCTTAACCCACCTTATCCTTTCGCATCCCTCCTGGTAGCCCTGCATACAGACTACTAGGTCTTCTTATTTTCAGCACCAAGGGCAACTGCTACAGCAAAACTCCACCCCCTCAACGTAAGGCTGACACATGGAGGGGTGAAGAGCTTGGATCATTCTACATCTTTAAGGGGATCCGCATAGGGCTAGCATTGTGGCACAGCTGGCAAGGCTACCATCTGCAATGGCATTTCATTTAGGGGCACCTGCTTGAGTCACAGACATTGTGCTTCTAATCCGGCTCCCTGCGAACGCACCTGGAAAAGCAGGAGAAAGTGGCCCAAGTGCTTGGGTCCCTGTACCCATATGGAAGACCAGAATAGAGCTCAGAGCTCCTGCTGCAGCCTTGTCCAGCCTGGACCACTGCAACGATCTGGAGAATGAACCAGGAGAAGGATGATACCTCTCTCTCTTTCACTAAATCTCCTGTTCAAATAAATAATCTTTAAATAAAATTGCTTTAAATGAAGATCAGCACAGGACTGCAAAGGTTTATAGCCAAACTTAACAGAGCCTGCCAAGGAAGATCTGGAGAGACAGGCAGGGCCAACAAGGAATGCCAAGGGACATGCGGTGCCCTTCAGCCCCTCAGAGGTTTCCTGACAGAGGCAGCCCCTACAAAGCACTGCTCCTCCTGGCAGGTGGTCAGCGGGCACTGCAGGACGACCACCACACCCAGGAGAAACCCCCTGTTTGACCTCCAGCTGCTCTCTGCCTCCAACCCCTTGCTGCCACCCCTGTTTGGAGAGGTCTAGCAGGTTGAAGTGCCTGGCGCATAGCTCCACAGGGTATCAGGACTCAGGAGTGTTGGCAGTGATTTCAGAGTGTGTTTCCAAGCAGGGCACACACGTGGGGCCACGGACTCTTCTGCGACTTGCAGGCTTCACTTGGGCTGAAGGGCAGACCCGGCCAATGCCACTGCCCATACAGCAGGGATAGCCAGGATGAAGGAAGGCAAACCAGTTCCTCGGCTGACAGATTCCTCTGGGCAGGTGCCCCCACAGCCCATGGGAATGAGGGAATTGATCTCCCCAGAAGGGTGCACATCCTGGAGCTGCCCTGGCTGTTGCAGCCTCCTCCTGCTCTAAGGATCTTTATCAGATACTAGATAGGGTTCAGCTGCCAACACCTGGCCCACATCTACCCATGCACAGGCTGGCTCAGCCACTGCCTCCACAGTCACACAGGGAGCCAGGCCCCCACGCTGCTCAGGAGGGGCATCTGAAGGCTGGTATCTGCATAATGCAACCAGCAATGACCACAGCCCCTCACTGGCCAGGGGGGCCTTTGATAGGCAAGATACTGTGCTGAGTGCTTTGCATATTTTATTTCAAAAAAAAAAAAAACAAAAACAAAAACAGAACCAGCCTCTACTCCCATTGAAAGGTGCAGGTTCAGAAATGTTCAACTCCAAGGTGACCCTGCTACGATAAACAGCAAATCCGGGACTCAAATCTAAGTGCTTCTAACCTCAAGTCGGTCGTCCCAGGCTTTGTTTCTTTAGTCTTTTCCCAGATGTGATCTCATGTAATCCACCCAAACACCCCTGCAGTGGGGGAAATGCAGGTATTTACTTACTTTCGATGTGTTTTTTCTTTTCCAAACAGGAACTGAGGTCAAACAAGATCACACAAAGATGAGGGAATGCAGCATTGCGGCAGGCAAGCAGACTCGTTCCAGAAGTCCATCTCAGTCGCTTTGGGGATGCCACTTCACTCCAGCTAGTCTCAGTTTTTCAGTATGTGAAATGGGGCGAATGGTAGTTCCTGGCTGTACTGAATGTTACCTGTTTGTATTCTCAAATTAATTTGCCCCAGGCCACTGAGCAAATGCATACTGAAGAGCTGAGCAGAGATCCTGAGAAGGTAACCTTTCCTTAAATGAAACAGCATCTCCAAAGATGACCCCCTCTCCAGAGGGCAGGGCGCTGAGCTCTCCACCTGTTACTACTTCACGTTTCCCTGAAGATAGCACACAGGTGAGCAACGCGGCTGAGGATGGAAGGACCCAGTAGGCAAAACAAAAAGCCAACTCAAGGGGAGCCCTAGGACTCCTGTATGTGATCGTAGGCCCCCTGCTGTCATCAAGCTGACTGCCTCAGTTTTTTACCAAGGGGTTCCACGTGTTACAATAGCCCCTACAAATGACATAGCTGGTCCCAGTCTCACAGTCCTCCCATTCCAGCTGCCAACAACATCCCAGGCGCTGAACCAATTTGGGCTGGTAGGGTGGGTCACTTTGTCCTGTCCTCCTGTGCTGACACACTCTTTCAAGCCAACCTCTCCAGCAACCCAGGAGGACAGAACCAGTCTTCCCTGCCAGCAAACAGAATCTGGAACTCTTTGTGAAGAGCAGCATCCCTTTGTAGTGGTGGAAGCACATACCCAAACTTAACATACATAAAGGTCATGATGCATGCAAGCCGCAAGCACCTACTGTGGGTAGCTTCACCTACAATGGAGAATCAGAGGTCAGTTCTGGGAGCCAATAGCACAGACGGCCTTGCCCAATTTGTCTGTCCGGATCATTTACCTGGACATCAGCTCTTTTAACCTTGGGAGGGCATTGCTTTCCAACCATGGAGCTGAGATAAATATTCCATTCCTTGTCAAGAGAACACACTCCTTGCAGACACAGCCCTGAATGTCACACTCACAAGTTCATCACCTTGATTTGCGCTAATGGAGAAGCTGTTCAATGGACAAATTTTAACATACCTGATGAAATGTAGCACCTGATTTAAACAGCCCTGGAACAAGCGCCTGAGTGTTCAAAGCAAAAGGAAACTGTTAGTTGTCTATTAAAAACACACTAGACCTGCCCCAAAGTCATACTTGTAAAATATGTCTTCTAAAAAACAGACAGGCTGCCATGGGCCTACCCTCTGTGTCAAGGCCCAGTACACCTAGCGAAGAGGCCGCACGGGCCAGCAGGCTGTTTCTCACTGGGCCTTTGAGTCCAACTTTACATCCAGAAACAGTCACCCTCTCCCCTGTCCCAGGGAGAGGCTGTAGCCCACAGAATCCCCAGGGAAATTCCCAAAAAATCCAGCATCCTCCTCGGTGCCACTGCTTCTGGCTCTTCCCTTGACAGAGTGGCTTAGCCTTGCTGAACAGACTCAGGAAGATTTACCAAGATTCTGTTTTGCCAGAAACCCAATCCTAGGAGCTTGTCCTATCCTTTGGCAAAATGTAAAATATTCACTATAAAACATAGAGCCAGATGTCTTTGTGAAAAACTTCCATTAATGGGGCATCAGGGAGAATCTCACATGTTAATTCATGGCATTTTAGAATAGCTATTTGCTCTTCATGGACCCGGTCAGAGTCAATCTGTAAGTCCCATCCTAGTGCCCCGGCAAACACACAAGTAGCTAGATGTCTCTGTGGAGCAGGTGCACTGGGTCTCAACCCAGGAAGTCGTCATAACGGACAAGCACAGTAGCTACAGAAGGTGGGGGACCCTTGGAGAAAGTCTGATTTGCCACTAGCTGGATGTGTGCCTGGGTGAATTAAGGATCCGCTTGGTGGCATCCCTTATGGTAAATCTGGACAAAAGACTCAGCGTGAGAAGGCAGGCTTCTAGGCAGCCCAGCATGTGAAGAGGCTCCCTCATCAGTGTCAAGTGGGAGCACGAAGGACCGACTGAGAAAGCAGTCACACCTGAGGAAGGGTAAAATCCCACACCTGCATTTCTGTGAGGATGTGCCTCAAACTGGCAGGGGGAGCTGAAACCCCTGGGAGAGCTACAAGTACCGGGGATAAACTTTCCCACTGCCTCTACTTCTGTTCATCCTAATCCACGGTGACATCATCATCCAACACTGGAAACTTTAACTGCGTTCCCCCATGCCTGCTAAGTCTGAGAATTAATTATTAGCTGCTTCGCTATTCACACGTCTGCCTAAAATCAAACTGGTATTAGAACTAATCAGTTAAAACCAGAGCGAAATCCCCATATTAACAGATTATAAAAGTCATAACTACAAGGGAAAAGGCTGATTAACGGGCACTAAGTTCTAGTCCGGGAATAATAAGACATGCTGGTCTCCCATTCTAGAGCCGGGACTGGAAATAATGACAACATTCTGTATATTTCACTTCTTAAAAAAAAAAAAAAATAACGCAAAACCTAGAAGAAGGAGTGTGAGTGACTTTTTACCAAAAAGTGTTAAATCCTTAAAGAGAAGGGTATGTTTACCCAGGTTAGACACAGCAGAGCATACCGGCACATAAAAACATCACCTGATCGCCATAAAAATGAAAAAATGTTAATGTGTCAGTCAAAAATTTAAAAGAAATATGATAGAATGAAAATCCAACGCCCCCCCAATAAGAAAAGCATCCCACCATTTCCATTTCCCTTCATTACGGACGGCACCCAGGCATCTACTGAGCAACACAGCCTGCTGCGATTCCCCATGAGAGAAAGTCAACCACAGCTGGAAGAAAATAAATTTGAAGAAAGAAAAAAAAAAGGGGGCAGGGGAGGAGACGAGGAGGAGAGGGCGGAGGGGGAGAAGTTCAGATAAAAATGAAGCAAATGGGCCCGGCGCGGTGGCGCAGTGGTTAGGGTCCTCGCCTTGCACGCCCGGGATCCCATGTGGACACCGGTTCTGATCCGGGTGGCCCTGCTTCCTATCCAGCTCCCTGCTTGTGGCCTGGGAAAGCAGTCGAGGACAGCCCAAAGCTTTGGGACCCTGCACCCGCGTGGGAGACCTGGAAGAGTCTCCTGGCTTCGGATCGGCATAGTATTGGCCGTTGTGCTCACTTGGGGAATGAATCATCGGACGGAAGATCTTCCTCTCTGTCTCTCCTCTCTGTATATCCGCCTTTCCAATAAAACATAAGAAAAAAATAATAAAAATAAATCTTTAAAAAACAAAACTTATAAAAAAAATGAAGCAAATGACCGAGTGTGAATATGCAAGTCCCAACTGGACACCAAATACAGGAACCCAACCCGCGATGGTGCTCCCTGCTCAGCACCCATCCTGGTGAGCTAACAAGGCCAACAACCCACCCTGCAAGGCTCGAAAACCATCATTCTAGAAAAGTCCAGACTCTGGGAAGAATTCCAGTCACCTGAAGCGACGCTATAAATTAGCGCAGGGCTGGAGGCATCTCTCCTTCGGGGTGGCAAGAGACCAAGCTTATTCAACCAAAATGTGTGGCATGCTAGCAGCTCCCTTCCCTCTGTGGTGCCAAGCTTCCCACGGGCAGCACACACCACTGCCCACTTCAGAGAGGTGAACGCTCCTTTTCAGTTATGTAGAAGTCTATTGATTTCCACATTGATGAAAAGTCATAATTATAAAAATGGCTTAAGGAACCAACCTTTTACTTTGCTGACTCTGACCTATAGAAAGAGACACTGAGTGTTCTGCATGAAAGCTGCCCTCTCAATAAACAGCTGATCGCCCAGAAACCTGCCTGTGCATTCCAGGAAGCCTGCACCCCCTGAGTGCTGCGGGAAGCCTCCGAGGCCAGTGGGGGCTCTTCCCTGCTGCTAACGGCGGGGCATGTGTGACCTGTGATTTCGCTGTGCAGTTATCACCACAATTTGTGGGAGAAAGTAACTGGAGCCCTTCCTTCCCATGAACAGTCATTCTCTAAGTGCAAATCTAAATATAATGAAAAAACTCAGCACCTAGCGATCCTCCCCAAGAAGGATGAAGTGAGAATCATGTCAGTTTAATACCTTTTATTGTGACTGTCACAGGTGTGGAGCTCATGAAGTTTAACAGCCCAGCCTCCCGGGCCTCTGACAATGCTACTCTCTAACTCCTAAGATGCAGAGGCAATGAAACTGTTTCCCCAAAAAGAACCCAAACAAAGGGCATTACTCGCAGGAAAAGAGAATTAACAGGGTAACAGCTCCATGCTAGCAGGCGTGTGTCACACAGCAAAGCTCATTAAAAGTCAAAGCGAACTGAAATTCTACAAAATCTGCCAGCTAAGGAAGGCAGCAAGCAGACACAGGGCAGCACAGGCAGTTCCCCTCCATGGGTGGAACCCTCTAACAAGGGCAAAAATCTTCCCTACCCCTCAACTCCAGCAACACGTAAATCATGCTCTTCCTTTTCACGCCAAAAACACAGAGTTCGCAAAGCCATGCATGCCTTCCTGCATTCAAGAAAACTGAAAAGGTCCTCTCCATAAGCAACGAATAGGCTGCTATCCCTGTCCTCAACAAAGACAAAAGCAAGAAAAAACAAGGAAAGTCCCATATCAAATGCTTAAAGCATTTATCCTAAACTAAAGTAAGGGATCAAATGAAAGAAGCAACTGAAATCCGTGCCTTTCTAAGGTGGCAATGAGATCCTCATGAAATGCCTCATGTTTATATTGATGAAGTCAGAAACAATGGTGCTACTTCCAGTTATAGTTATAGCACCTGATAAAAACACGTTCCTCGGATGGCGGTTGTGCCAGTCTCCAAACACCTCCAAAGAGATGGCCAATTATCATTTAACTTATTTTCACAATCACGACTTCGTAAAGTTTATGCCTTGCTGCAAAACTGACTAAAAATGAACATACTACACTGATTTACAAGATGATGTGGCAATCAAAGAAACTGCATGAAATTATAAGTGGGCATACAATATCCTTTACATAACTGAAAACCAGGTTTAAATTGCTATGTCTTGAAAATGCAATTACAGTCCATTAAGCAACACAGGTATTGTTCCCTTTGAGTCCTTTTAATGCAGTGTTAACATGTTTTCCAATTGAGTTTTCTTACTTTGGAGCGTCTTAATTGTTAACAATGTAGCAAAATAGGCAAGTGCACAGAGTTTTGACTTACAGAAGTAATTTCTCACACAAATAGCCAGAAGCTTGGAAATAAGCTGCAAAAGAAAAGCAAACAACTCCTTGCATGTCCACAGGACAGTATGTCACCCCACTCCTAATACCTCAGATCTCCCATTCACACAGGAAACTCTCTCCCTAAGCCAACATCCTTTGCTTCACAAACACAGTCACCTCGGGAGGCAATGGGCCAAGAAGGCCACCAGATACCTGCAATAATGCTCCCCAAGTGGTCTAGCACGCCCCTTCTTGTCATTTATGGGAGCCCTAGGCAAGCCACCCAAAGCCACGGGGCTATTCAAAGACCCCTGGAGCTGACCACTGGTGTCCCAGGGCTGCCACGAATTCCCACCCTGTGACCCAGAGCCAGACCACACCTTGCCTTGCCCTCACATTCAGATCACAAAGATGCCAGGCTGCAGCAAGAAAGGATAACAAAGCCATAAACAGCTGGAAATAATTACACAATTGTCAGGCTGCAGACATGACAAAAGCCAAGCAAGGCTTGGGAATCTGGTATCAGAAAGGATGCTAACTGGGGGCTCAGAGCAGCTTTCTAGCTCTTTCCAATTTGCTCCTATAGAGTAGCCAATAACAAGGGTGATGGGGTTTTATGCAGTACATGTCGTGCAAGTGTATGTGTGCATGCGTGAACTTTCCAGAAAAGAAGAATCTATTTTGTGGGCTCCTACCAAATGTGAGATACAAGACATGCAAGCACAACCCACAAAGTATTCACGGGTTCTGAGCGGATCCTTCCCAGAGTTGTTACCAACATGCAGATGAGAAAGATCTCCTTAAAGTTACACAAAACGCTCCCTTCTTTAAAAGCGTAAGGTAGATACACAGACAATGCCACGGTACACACACAGGCAGGCAAGATGCCAAAACTGAGTCCAGACTGGTCCAGAGGGAAAGAACGGGGGTCAGGAAGCTGTTAATTTTCATTACCTCGGAGGCGGGTTAAAGGTCAGTCCATCATCAGCTTCCACAAAGGCATCTTAGTTATCAACCACCTACCACTCAAGGAACTCCTTGCCAAACAGGGGGGCTCTTTCAGGTGGCTCCCCGGAATGTGGCTATTGGCAATTTTTAAGCTAGAATAACTTTGCCATCTCCCGGTGGGCTGATACTCTGTTATGATATTTAGATTTCATTGTGACAAACTGTTTCATATAATATCCCCCAAAATGCTACTCTCTGAAATGGAGTGCCATAAATAAAACAGGTTCTTGGTTAGCAGGCAGCATGCATAACACATATGGTACATCGGCCCCAAAAAAAGCCACATTTAAAAACGCTTAAAAGTTAACAATTTAAGCCGTTTATACCCACTTTCAGAGAATTATCCCCTAGAGACCAATTGTATTTGCTATCGTCAAGACAGTGTTTGGATGGCTGTGGTCCGCGATGCGCTAAGTCGAAATGCTCTTAACCCCCTCTTGTCCCTCCTCCTCAGCCAAAGCCTTGCCTCTATTTCTTGGAGGGAAGATCCCACCATGTAATTTTAAGCATAATGCTGCCTGTTTGAATTAAAATTGATGTAGCTTCTGATAAAAGCCTAATAATCAATTCTCCATTCTCATTACTCTCCAGAATTATATGGACGGAGACCAATTTCTTAAGTTTGTGGACTGCTCTCCTAGGTTATTACCCGGCAGTGCAGCTGAGTGGAAAGATAACCACATTCATTCTCCTTATCTGTAATGATGTAATGCATCCCAGCTCTGAGTCTAGATGATTGGGGAATAATGGGATTGTACAACTGCAGGGATGACAAATAACAGGGCAGCATCCTTCTCCCATTCATTGGACCCCACCGCCACCCCCTTGCCCCAGGCAAGGTGGAAGGACTGGTCACACACACACACACACACTGACTCTGCCCCTCCTTGGATGGGGTTGGCATTTTCTGAAAAGGGGTGTGTGTGTGTGGGGGGGTACCTCTGCCCTTATACTGCAACAGCCATTCGGGCAGTGCGAGAGGAGCCTCAGCCAGGACGGTGCAAGTGAGTAGCCTGCTTTTCTTTGTGTTTAGAATCAAGTGTCATCTAAAAATAACCGGTTGGTAGGGAGAAGCCGCTGCACAGTACAATGCCAAGGAACCCAGGGATCAGAGACTCCTCTGACATAACTGGTGATGCTGCCGGCTCACGTTTGTTTGCAAAACTCAACCTGCCTCCTCCATTTTCTGTGCTTCCTCCGCCACCACGGAAACCTTACCTTTTGCAGGAGCTGCGAGCCCGAGTACTTGGCAGCGATCGATTTTATCTCCCCACCGAAAGCGGAGGCCCACAGCTTCACCCTAACAGGGAAGAAAGGGCAGAGATAGAAATGCAACCGCCGCCGTGTCACAGCCAACACGCGCGCACTGGCACACACACACATACCCGGGCTGTGGCTCGAAGGAGCAGGGAGAAATAATGTGAAAGAAAAAGAGAAAAAGGAAAGAAAAAAAAAAAAAAAAGAAGAAGAGCGCCTCGCCGCAAACGGCCAGCTCCAAACTGCAGAGCACGGTGCGGGAAGGGGCCCGCGGGGGGTCATGGAGTTCACCGCGCCAAGTCCACCCCTCACCCCCCACAACACACACACCTCCACGCTCTCCAGGACCCGCTGCGGTGCATTTGAAGAAATGCCTGGGGGATTCGACCACCCAAACAAGCAGCACCCGGCTAATACCAGCGGGAACATCCTCTCCATCCTCTTCCATGCCCTGTCCGCCACCAACCCCCACTTCTCCCCCCCACAATAAAATAAATAAATCGCCAAGTGAGGGACAAGAAACGGCCCGTGGAAGTTAGATCCGGTAAACAGGCTTCGAAGTTGGAGCTGTCACTTGAGGTTAGAGCCTCTGCAGGTCGCTCTCGCCAACCCGAGAGTCGGGGTGATAGGATGCCATCCCGGCCTCTCCGCCCCGCGCCGGACCGGCAGGCAGGTGCGCGAGGCGAGGCAGGCGCCCGCGGCAGGTCCTGCCCAGCCGCACCTGCAGGCGCCCAAAGTTGAGCACAGCGGGTCGCGGGTAGCCGTGTCCCCTCCCCGAGGCGGCACGGGAGCCAGCACTTACACGGAGAGCGGGATCTGCTGCTCCGAGCGCACCACGTCCCCCAGCGCGGCGTAGAGAAGCGCGGCGGTGAGGAGCGCCGAGGCCCCCCGGGACGCGCGGCTCGGCCAGCCCGGCCCGGCCATGCTAGGCTCCCTCCGACGCGCCGGTGGCGGCGGCGGCGGCGACCAGAGCGGCGGCCGGGAGCTCCGCGGAGCGGGCGGTGGGCGAGCGCGCCGGGCTGCCGGCTCCGCTCCGCGCCGCCCCGCCTGCCTCTCGCGCGCCGGGCTCACTTGGGGAGCAAAAAAAAAAAAAAAAAGGAGCGGAGAGCGTGAGGGGGTGGGGGGCGGAGGGGAGGCGGGCGGAGAGGAGGCGGGAGGAGGAGAGGTGGCGGGGAGGAGGCGGGCGCCGAAGGAAGGAGGGCGGAGGACGCGCCTCTCGCCGTGGCGGCCGCCGGCCCCGCCTCGGCGGCCCCGGGGAGTCCGGCGGGCCGCGCGGCAGCGAAGCGGGAGGCGCCGCGCGGGCGGGGACTCGCAAACTCCAGTGTCCTTGGCCGCGGCAGAGCGCGTCCGGCCCCGCCCGGCCCACTGCGGCCGCGAGTTCTTTACAACTCCGCAGTCCGCCGCGGGCGCGACTCGCGGACTGGCCACGGGAGCCACGGGAGCCACGGGAGCCTCGAGCCCTCGCGCCCCGGGCCGGGGAGGGGAGGGGGAGAGCGAGGACGCACGAGGCGGTCGAGGGCCCCGCGTGCGCTCTCACTTTGCCGCCGGTGAGGCCGCTCCGAGCCGCGCCGAGGGCCGGGTCGGGGGAAAGAGGGTGCTGGGGTCATGGACTACGGAACCCGGAGTTGGCGCGACACCCCCACACACACACACCCACACCCCCCCACACCCCACCCCGGCCACAGTTTTCTGGAAGGTGTGGAAGCGGGGAAGAAGCAGAAGTCTGAGGAAGGAACTGAGGCGGGCCGCTCGCCGGGAGGAGCCGGGTGGGAACCGACCGGGGACACGGGCGCGGGGCTCCGGCGAGGGCACTGCTGCCAAGCCGCCCACAACAGCTCTGCGGCCCGACTGGAGAAGGCGCGGAGGCGCCGCCGCGCGGGCGCACGAACACCCCCCCAACCTCCTCAGCGCAGCCGACCCCGGTGCGCTGCACCCCGGGCTGGGGGTACCCGAGCAGCTCTCGCTCTGACCGGCTGCGGCCCCGGCTCCTCACGGCTGCGGCGAGTGGCTGCAGTCAGTGTCGGGACTGGGAGAAGGAGCGAATGCGGCGCCGAATCCACACAGCGCGGCGGGCACCCCCTTCATTTCGGGATAAAGGCGCCTCCTAGCCCGTGGTCACCTGCTCCTCTCTCTGGTCCCCAGCGGGCTGGGGGCCGCATCCCTGCTGCCCGAGGAAGCGGCCAGGGGAAGGGAAGCCGGGGGAAATCCCTGGGCGATGGGAGAACCAGGCTCCCCCGCGGCCTCCACGCCGCTGCTACCCCCACTCCGGGACCTGGCTTTGTCGGAGCCCCTTCGCCGAACCCCCGCTCGAGGTCTGAGGTGCGACTGGGAACTTTGCGGAGCCCTCGCGCCGGCTGACGGTGAAGACCGACCCGAGCCGGGCTGAGTCATCGTCGCCTGGCCGAGCGCAACTCGGGTGACCGCGCGGCGAGCTGCGCGCTCCTGTCGCCGCTGCCCGAGTTGCCCGGAGCTGCGCGCTACCGGGTCACTGCCCGGATTCTCAGCGCTCTCGGCTTGCGGAGAAGCCGCCGCCCCCCAGGCTTCTGCCGGGCTGGGAACCAGGCCTGCTCAACCCCCTGCAGCCCCTAGAAAAGTTTCCCTCTTGAATGCTGAGCTAGGTCTCAGAGTTGGTTACAGGGGAGAAGGGCGCTTTCTCCAACCGCCTGCACCCCCCGGACTTAATGGGCTCCGGCCAGCTGCGCTGCCAGCTATGCGAGCAGTGAAGGGAACAGTCCCCGTGCCTCGGGGTGGGGTGCCAGGTGCGCCCCGCCCACGGGCAGTGTCTACAATTTCCACGGATGACTAACCGGTTATAATGAATTCTCCGCTTCTGTGCACACCTCCCGCCTATGGAAGCATGCCAGTTCTTCCCAAACCAAGCCAAGTGCAGCCTGACCCCAGGGCAGCTGGTCCCCGATGGCTTTGATGCTCAAGGGGGGGTTGGGAATGGGGAGCGGGGGGGGGGGAATTAATTTTCCTTCCAGCACACAAGAGCTTGCTTTTTAAATGCATGCATGGCCCTTACTAGCGAGGTATGTGCTAACAGCACTTCACTCATTCACCCTGCCCATCACTGTAGGACATTTACTAGGCAGTGGGCCCACTTGGATGTGCTGGGCATCCAGGGTAGGACAAACCAGACCACCTTCCCTCACAGAGTTTATACACCAGAAGGGAGACAGGCTTGACCTGCAAAAGCCATGGTGATAAATGCATAATTATACACTTTGACAAGGGATCCACGGTAGTGTGTATGGTGGGAAAGACCCTGCGACCTCCTTGCTATTGTTACGCCTGTTAACTGATGGGCAACTTGGACAGCCAGACAATATAGGCAGAGCTCAGACATATTTAAGCAACCTGCATGGCTGTGGAGCTGAATTTGAGGGCGGGTTGAACTGCTGGTTCTAAAGATTTTCTGTGATGAAGTCCTTTCACTTTCCGCTCGAAGCGGGTGATCTCTGGATCAGTTTCTGAGTAGGGAGGAAGTCACATTTGGGCACGTGTGGGGGTGTGGGCGTTACATTGCCACTGTTTATGTCTGTCACACACAAGACCAACCATCTAAAGCAGAACCCTATGCATGTCACACTTAAAATGGATCCTACTAAGCATTCCTACTCTCTCAATAAGAATTAAATTGACAAGAATAAGAACTCAAAGTTTTACCCAAATGTGAAAGTTTTACCCCCATTTACAGAAACGGCACTGTCTGTTTTGAGTCACAAAACTAAGTGCAGCAAGCGAGCCCTAGGGCATCCACTTGTACACTTGTAGCTACAGGCAGCCCCAGGAGGGCTAAGCCACTTGTCCAAAGACACCCAGCAGCCTAGAGGAGGGTCTCGTTACTTAAAACAAGCTAAATGAAGCACCAGGAAGTGGAGTGCATAAACATACTCAGAAGTGTTTATTTCAACCCCCAATTTAGCAGCAGTGCTGAGTTCAGCCAGCTGAAACACTCAAGGGCAGACCTGCTCACCGTCCCTCTGCCTAAAGATGCTGTGCTTTGTCCTACAGCAACAGGGAGTTGCTCGTGGCATTTGGGCAATCATGGAAGATGATGAGACAGGACAATGTCTTACAAAAATATTCATCCATGAGACCAGCATCCAACATGGGCACTGTTTCGATCCTGGATGCTCCACTTCTGTCCAGCTCCCCCCTTCCCCCCCCCCCATGCACCTGGGGAAAGCAGCAGAGGATGGGCCAACCACTTGGACTCCTGAACCCACATGGGAGAATCGGATGAAGCTCCTGGCTCCTGGCTTTCGCCCAGCCAAACTCTGGCCATTGCAGCCATTTGGGGAGAGTGAACCATTGAGTGGAAGATCTCATGGTCCTGGTATATGGGATGGATTCCGGATAGACCCAGAGCAGTAGTTGGCACAGGTGGTGTGGGTACAGCCCTGGGGCATTGCGTAGAGCTGGACTCTAGCATGAGGACTTTGGGCCTGCCAGCACTTGCCGGGTACACACTGGAGGCTCGCACACAAAGAGAAAGTGTCCTGGTCACACAGGTATTGGAAGTATCTCACTGGTCATTCAGTGTGTGTGAGAGAGAACAGATAGGAGGGGCAGGAGAAGGGTCACATTACTGTCTGAATCTAAAACTTGCCTGCATTTTAATAATATAAATACAAGGGAGCTTGTGCTAGATTTTAATGCGTGCTGGATTTTCCAGACCTGAAAGGACTGTGAAAATAAAGGGAAGGTTGTTTTCTGTTTGTTCAGAATCTTACAAGAGAATCTTGTTTGGTCGGGTGTAGAGGCTTTTTGTTTTTCCATTCTGGAAAATTACTTCTTGGGTGGCATCCATGCTCAGGGGTCCTGAGTTAACAACACAGCACCCTCGTGTCTGTGTGTGAGCTGTGACCATCACAGCTGCAGAGAGGGCTTAGTACCAAACAACTTTACCAAATCTTTGTAGTTAATCTTGCATGAGCATTTCACATGAATATAATATTTTCTTATAAATTCATTTTATTTCTTCTTGATATTAACAGATAAGGTATCTTGTTGGCTTATTTATTTTATTTTTTTAAAAATTCTGACTTTGAGTCTGACATGGTATCAGAAGTTCTTAGCTGGAAGGTACCAGAGACATTGTGTCTACACGGTTAAAGGGCTGTTGATGCTTGAAGGAACAAGAGGGGAAATGCCTTCATTTTAAATGTTGTTAGTATCATTATATTTTCTGTCTGAAAGGCAGAGAATGAAACAGAATTCTCACCCACTGAAATGTCTGCAACAGTCAGGACTGGGCCAGGCCAAAGCTGGGGCCAGGAACTCCGTCCAGGGCCACAGGGAGGGCGGCAGGGAGCCCATCATGTGTGCTAGGACCACCGCCTCACAGGGCAGCTGGCAGCTGGCATCAGAGCGGGGGAGCCACGGTTCAAGCTTGGGCCCTCTGATGTAGGATGTAGGCTTGTCAACTGACATCTTGACCACAGTGCCAAATGCCACCCTCGCTTCCACTGTTGACCCAACACTTAGCATTCTGGCAGTTTACCTTACAGTTTGTAAATGCCATGCCTATGCACTAGCTGGGGAACACCCCAACTAGTGAAGGGCAGTGGAATACTATGCAGCTACTTTGGATTTTGTTATTTTATAAAGATTTATTGTATTTATTTGAAAGGGAGAGCTACAGAGGAAAAAAAAAAAAGTATCTTCCATGCCCTGGTTCGCTCTCCAAATGGCAGTACAACAGGACCTGGGTTAAGCAAAAGTCAAGGGCCACAAGCTTCTTCCCAGTCTCCCACATGGGTATATGGCCCAAACCCTTGGGCCATCTTCTGATGCTTTCCCAGGTAGTGTAGCAGAGAGCTGGAAGTTGAGCAGCCAGGACTCTGACCTGTGCCCATACGGGATGCCAGCACTGGGGGCAGTGGCCTAAACCATAGCCCTAGCCCCCATGCAGCTGCTTTTTGAGAAAAGAAACTACCTCCACATGAGTGTGAAAACATCCATAGGCTGTATTAAAAATCTTTAACAGCAAGATATGTTTGTGATATGCTACCTTTGTGTAAGAAAGAGGCGAAATAAAAATTTGTATTTGCATTTGCTGAAAAAACGATGGAAGATACACACATACAAATATCTAGGGGGTCTGGAGCCAGCACGGTGGCATAGCAAGCTAACTCTCAGATTCTTTCTCTGTGTTTCTACTTCTCCCCATAAATCTCTTTTAAATAACTGTTAACACACACACACACACACACACACACACACACACACACACACACACACACACACACTTCCATCACCCATCTTGGCAAAGGGTTCAGCTGCAGCCTGTGACACAGGCCTGTCAAGTCCTGGTTCAAGTCCCAGCTCTGCCCCATTTCTCATCCACCTTCCTGCCACATACGCTTGGAAAGGCAGTGAGAGATGCCCCAAGTTCTTGGACCTCTGCCACCCACATGGGAGACACAGATGAAGTTCCAGGATCCTGGCTATTGTGGTTATGGGGGAATGAACCAGCAGCTGGAAGAGTCTCTCTTTCTAACTCTGCCTTTCAAATAAATAAATATTTCTTTGCCACAAAAACTAATAGTTATTACCTGTTAAAAGAATAAGGGGAACAGAAGAAATAGGAATGAAAGTGAGAGTGACATTTCACAAAGCACAGATTTGAAGTCACTTTCATTTCTGAGCCATGTGTATTACTTAAAGGACAAGAATAAAGACGCTGCATAGCTCTTGTTCAGTCAGTGAGCTGCAGTGAATGCAGCAGATGTTAGAGAAGGACATTCTCGATTCTCTACAAAACTAACTCTCAAACCCCCGGAAGCTCTGACTCCACGGGTCCCAACTGGGTGATATGATGGAAGGGGAGGTCCCTGGGACATTCTGAAACTGATGCCCCTGCTTTGGCCACTGGACCCTTAGCTGAAGCCCAGCTTCTCCCTACCTTCCAACACACACACACACACACACACACAGAGCCAGCCCCTCCATCCTCACCACTACCACTGGCCTAGGACTCTGCCATTTCATATCTAAACACCCTCTGCTGATGCTCAGTGGGTCTGCCCTTCTTGCTCCTTTTTCCAATACATTTTTTTTCTTCTCACAATTCCAGAACCATCTTTTAAAAAGGAAGAACCTGACTTCACACTCAAAGTCCTCCTATGGCTGCTGCTTTTAATGCAAACGCAGACTGCCCAGCATCTACCTCCTTGGAGCTTCCTCCCTGCTTGCCCGGACCTGTGGGTGTGCTGTGCCCTCTGTCAGGAATCATTCTTCCTCCCAACTGCCGGTGGCTCTTTCTCACTCCATTCAGCTCCCTGCAGAAAAGTCCGCTCACATGTGTACATATGTCATACACAGTCAGCCTGCCACATGCACAGTTACAGTCAGCTTGCAGACCAAAAATATTCCCTCCTCTCCCCCCAAATCCCAGAAATTTCTGAAAAGCAAAACTTGAATTAGCCATACACTGACTGAGCACCACACTGATTCCGCATGAACAAAGCTATGTGTAGGCAAGCCCTGTGCAGCCTTGGCTGCCCCCTCACATCCCTGCTCTCCCTGCATCACTGGTCCTTGGGTCTAAACATCATTCACCTTGCATCTTGTTTGAGCGCCATTAAGTTAGGTCTGTGTTGGTTGTGACTATCCTTACCTAGCACATACTCAGTGTCCTGGTCACTATTTTCTAGACAACATAGCAAGCTTTTACACAACATTTTCATATATTAAGTATTACAAGTCATCTAGAGATGGCTGAAAGTATATGACATACGCAGAAAATATATGGACTTTCTCTCCCCTCACCTCCCACACTATCTCATTGTAACTCTGCCTTTCAAATAAATAAAGTAAATCTTAAAGGAAACAAAACAAAACACTGGGCACAGCGCAATAGTCTAGTGGCTAAATCTTTGCCTTCCATGCCTGGGATTTCTTATGAGTGCTAGTTTGTATACTGGCTGCTCCACTTCCCATCCAGCTACCCGCTTGTGGCCTGGGAGGGCAGTAGAGGATGGCTTCTGAATGGGAGACCAGGAAGGAATACCTTGCTTCTGGCTTCAGATCGGCCCGGCAGCAGCCATTGAGATCACTTGGGGAGTGAACCAGTGGACAGAAGATCTTTTCTCTCTGCCTTTCCTCTTTGTAAATCTGCCTTTACAATAAAAATAAAATAAATCTTTTAAAAAAGAAACACTGCTTCTGGCAGTAAGAAAACACATACCTTCCCACAGTGAAATGGGGACCCCCTTGGTCCTCAGCTCATCTGGAAGGCCTGGGCAGAGAGGTGTCCTCACACTTTATGACCATTTCATTGTCATGATTCTCATCTACACATTTCCTATTACATCGGTTGGTTGGAGTTGACCCCACAGAAAATTTGAATTTAAGTGATTAAACAACTGTGGCTACTTTTCTATAATATTTTTTTTAAAGATTTATTTTTATTATTTTTTCATTGGAAAGGCGGATATACAGAGAGGAGAGACAGAGAGGAAGGTCTTCCGTCCGATGATTCACTCCCCAAGTGGGCGCAACGGGCCGATACTATGCCGATCCGAAGCCAGGAGCCTCTTCCAGGTATCCCACGCGGGTGCAGGTTCCCAAAGCTTTGGGCTGTCCTAGACTGCTTTCCCAGGCCACAGGCAGGGAGCTGGAAGGGAAGCGGGGCTGCCGGGATTAGAACTGGTGCCCATATGGGATCCCGGGCGTGCAAGGTGAGGACCTTTAACCACTTGCGCCACCGCGCCGGGCCCTCTATAATATTTAAAGACAAATGTTTAGAGACAGATGTTTGGGCCAGTAGTAAAGGTGCCAGTTGTGTTCAAGTTCTGGCTCTGTTCTTAATCTCAGCTTCCTGCTAATGTACACCTTCTGGCCTGAACACGATGGCTTTATCAAGTCAGCCACTCTTCCCTTCTCACAGCAATCATGAAGCAGTAACAGATATGCCACAAGAATCATGGTCTCCATTGTCCTCAAAGTGCAAAGGCAGATATAGCTTGAAGACTGAAAAATACAAGTAAAGACTGCCCAAGGGGGCAAAAGATGGGGATGCTACATGGAGGACAGAAGGACAGAGAATGGCAGGGAGTCCCATTGTCTGGATAAACAGTGGTTTATTCATATGATTCAGTGCTACTCAGCACCAGAAATGAACCATGAATACATGCAAGAAATAACATGATTAAGCAGAAGAAGCTGGATACAGAAGAGTATATACTGCAATGATTTCAGATTGTCTGAAGTCTTCAAAAACTGATGTATGCTTGCCGAGTTGGGAGGGGCTCAGGTAAGTCACGAAAAGGGCCATTTCCGAGGTGATACAAATGCTCCAAATGTTTTAATGGTGTTCGCACAGGTGAACAATATTGCCAAAATGCAAAAGTCTGAACGCTGGGAGACGTGTGCATTTTCCTGCATATAAACTATGCCTCAATTTTTAAGAAATTGTAGTTATTATATTTCTCTTCACAATATCTATGCCCAACAATGTTGTTTTCAAGAAACGCTGAAAGACTACCTTGCTTTGTGACAACTGACTTATTGTATTATAACTATTTATAACTTTTTCAGATAAAAGTCTTCACAAATGTGATCCATTACAATAACAAAGTTCCGAAACACTTTAAAATGACAACTGGCAGAGTGGGGAAAATATTTCCAATTCATCTCTCAAAGGGCTAATCACCCTTATACATATGAATTGTTAAAAAAAAAAAAACTCATTCTAAAAATATCTGAGATTACCAAAGTAAAAATAAATTTTCTCTGGGAGCGGAGTGGTCTCATCACAAATAGGTGTAGATATTTTTCCTGCATCTGGGTTTTGTTTTTGATATCTAATGGGAGAATGGGAAATCAGAGAGAGGGAGAAAAGAAGGAAAAGAGCAACAAAAGACAACCACAGGGCCAGCATCCCGCTGGGGGTGGCTAAGCCTCTGCTGGAATGCCAACATCCCGTATGGGAACTGTTCCACTTCCAATCCTGCTCCTGTTTACTGACTGGGAAGGCAGCAAAGGGAACCCACGTCGGAGAGCCAGGGGAAGCTCCTGGTTCCTGGCTGAAGATTGGCCCAGCTCTGGTTGTTTTGGTCATTTGGGGAGTGAACCAGTGGATGGAAAAAAAAATCTCCTTTTCTGTCTGTCTCTCTCGTTCTCTGTAACTCTAGCTCTCAAACTAACTAAATAAATATCTTAAAAAAAAAAAAAAAAGACAATATGGGATGCCAGTGCCACAGGCAGAAGCTTGGCCTACTATACCACACTGTTGACACAGTTAATCTTATTTTTACTTTTTTTTTAAAAGGATTTATTTACTTTTATCGCAAAGTCATATATATAGAGAGGAAGAGAGAGAGAGAGAAAGATCTTCCATCCAAAGATCTGGTCATAACAGCCAGAGCTGAGCCAATCCGAAGCCAGGAGCCAAGAACTTCTTCCGGGTCTCCCACATGGGTACAGGGTCCCAAGGCTTTGGGCCATCCTCAACTGCTTTCCCAGGAAAGAGCAGGGAGCTGGGTGGCAAGTGGGGCTGCCGGGATTAGAGCCAGCATTCATATGGGATCCCAGTGCGTTCAAGGCGAGGACTTTTAAAAGAACCACATAGCTCTGTTCCAGAATGACTGTATAGAAATGTACTAACATATCAATAACATGGGAAGAAATCATGGGACATCTTTTTTCTAACTGAAATCTCTGTTCTCCAGAATAAGCATTTATCACTTTCTGTTCATTTATAGGAAATGCTATGATGCAAATTAGTACTATTTCTGGTGAACCTATTATACTTACAAGTACTTTAAATAATTTTCATGAAGTTCAATTTATGAGTCAAATTTTATTCCTTAACTGGCAGTGCTTTTATTATTCATTTATCCCCACCCACAGAACATGGATGAATTAAGAGAGCTTCATGAACTTTTTACATATAAATGCTGCATAATTTTATATTCCAATACCAGAGTACGTTTTTTTTTAAGTTCATTTAAATTTACCTAATTTATATCTAGAGGTGGATTTTTCTTTTTTCAGTTTGTATCAGAGGTGGCGCTCATACTGGTTCCTCAAAATAGATGTTTAAAGGAATCTACTAGTAATTTATTTGTCTTTTTTAAAAAGTGTTTTTATTATAAAATAAAGATGTGTTTTTTGAACTTTGTGTAATCATTACCTAGATTTAACAAGTACATTGTCCTGGTGCAGTAGCCTAGCAGCTAAAGTTCTTGCCTCGAACACTCCAGGATCTCATATGAGTGTCGGTTCTAATCCCAGCTGCTCCACTTCCCATCCAGCTCCCTGCCTGTGGCCTGGGAAAGCAGTTGAGGACAGCCCAAGGCTTTGGGACCCTGCACCTGTGTGGGATACCTGGAAGAACTTCCTGGATCCTGGCTTCGGATTGGCACAGCACTGGCCGTTGCACTCACTTGGGGAGTGAATCATCGGACGGAAGATCTTCCTCTCTGTCTCTCCTCCTCTCTGTGTATCTGACTTTCCAATAAATAAATAAACCTTAAAAAAAAAAAAAAAAAAACCTTAGCAACCAAGTCAACGCTGTGCAGGTGACAAGGGACAGGTAGGAAGATGATAAACAACGCCATAAAACGCACACATGCGTTACTGAAACACATCTCCTTAGCTTGGGTTTCCAAGGCCCTGGGTTTAGGAATAAAGCTACTTGCCTTTGGAATCTCTCAACATGGAAGGGCCATCACAATTATCCTTCAGGCCTGGAGAAATACAAGTGTCATGTAGCATGCAGGAAGCCTGACTCCAGGTAGCTTTAACACCCCCAGAACCAGATGGAATGTGAAAGAATAACACTTTCCCTTTCAGGAAGCCCATTTTTATTAAAGGCAACAGAGAGAGAAAACATTTCAAGTTAATGATGCTTACAGCTGACCAGATCTGGCTGACGCAATCCACTGGACTCCATTTTGCAAGTTTCAGTACTTGCAAGACTTCTCTGAGAATCGCCAACCAAAAAAAATATCTTGCCATCACATTTCTCTTGAGAGTTCAGCAATGAATATTTCTTCCAGCTTGCTAACCTTTCCAGCTGCACTATCTTGTGTGGATTAATTCTACTGTGTAAGAAACAGTACTGTGGTTCTAGCCCCACTCTAGCCCATTGCCTTACCAAATGACTACCAGACCACTCAAGTTCTGACTGTTCCACTTCTGATCCAGCTCCCTGCTAAAATGCACCCCAGAAAGCAGCAGAAGATGGTTCAAGTACTTGGGTTCCTTCACTTTCTCCCCTTTCTGTCTCTCCCTCCTTTCCTTCCTCCCTTCCTTACCTCTCTTTCCTTCTCTGTAATTCTGCCTTTCAAATAAATTTATTATTTTTTTAAATCTACTGCTTTGCAGATTCTCAAGCATGGGGCAGTAACAAATAACAAATAGAAAATATTAAGCATAAGTAAGTATAGGTAGATTTTTATAAGACACAACTAAGAATTTCTTCCATTATAAAAGGAAGAAATCTTAAGTCATCCAACATGTGAAAATTGAGCATTTGTGGTCAGCTATTGATTTCTGGGATCTAGAAAAGAAGAAGTGTTTCTTGCCAGGCCTGGATCATATACACAGCCCTGTGGTCAGAGGTGAAGTCAATTCCATCCAAACTTAAATCTTCAGAATGGTGAACTAGCATTCCCCTACAGAAAATCTGATTCAGCTACCAGCAGAAAAGAGGGACAGAGCCTAGGGAGCAGAACCCATGGAGGAGCACCCTTAACGTTGGGGCTAAGGGAAGTCACAACTCCACAAACAAGAGTGTGTGCTCTCTTTCCACTGAAATGCCTAGGGCCCAAGTATTTCTTGATATTCTTTGACCCTTCTCCCACCAGTAGCCAATTCCTCAGGGCCCTGAGTCCATCAGGTTTGTTGGCCAATGGGGCAAGCTTCCTACTGTATCTCCTTTCTCATGCAGAAAAACCTCTGTCTCCAACTATACATTTCTCAAAGTCCTTAACACGCTGGACTTAATGGAAAGAATGTCTGGGCCCCAGTCCCTGGAGAAACCCACAAACAGTTCAGCTACGTTGGCTATGGAATCTTGCCTTAGTAGGAGAAATCATGCATTTCACAATTTGGTTCTTCCAGATGTCAGAAGGTAACTTCCTCATTCCAGTGAAATAGGTAACAAAAGCAGGTATTTTTTTCAAAGCATCACAACACAGACAAAACAAGTTCTCTCTCAGCACTTCCATACCCTGGTGAGGATCCTGGTTCCGACTTGCAGTACTTATCTTGTCCTCTTCTCCTCTCCTGCAAGCCACTCAAAGCGGAAGGACAACACACAAACACTGGCTAAGAGAGCACCAAGGCTCCTTTGGCCTTCCCAGAAACACTCATCAGAGCTTTGCTGTGAGGGGACACATGAGATGCATGGCAAATATCAAAGGGTAATAAATAAGAAAAAAGTAAAATGAGCAACGTTTGCAACTGAATTTATGCTTCTACAAAATACTTGTGGAAACATGCTCTCCACTTTGGAGATTCTGCCAGTCCATCACCATGACACTAATGTTGCAAGAAGCAAATCCATCAGGCAGCAACCATTACTTTTTAATAGACCACTCTGTTTTCAGCAATTACAGCAACAAATGCAGGACATAGCTGTCTGCTTGCAAGAGACACGAACTGGCAAGTGCTCCCCGAATGCTCCCTTACACACGCAAGAAGGCTCTCACACAGGTAGTCTCGATGCAGATTAAGAGAATATCAAGAGAACGTGCGATGCACAGACTCTTCCAGAGCCCAACCAACAGCTTTGTGGCGCCTGCACACCCAGTGCTGGGGTTGCCTTCAGTTTGTCAGAAAACTGCGCTGATTTTGCCCAGAAAGTCTCAGCTCAGGGACAGGATCCTCGGCTTTTGCTTTCTGATTATGTAAGATGCAGAAACACATGCTCTGGATCACATAGACTAGAGTAGGAATTGAAAACAGCTTACCAAAAAGCACTAGAGAGAGCTTTCTTAAAAACATTCATTTTTTTTTTTAAGGCTCTCATGTGTTTGTGACCACACCAGAACATTCTTCACTCACATACTCATTGGATGAGTAACCTGCTAAATGGTGGGAACTGTGTGCATGATATTACGGAAGAGGATATTCCTAAGTCAAGGTCTCTGCTCTCAAGCGAGTGGAAAAGATCCTGATAACGAGGCTAAATAACAGAGCTAATTAAGGGCAAAACTAGAAGTGCAAATAAAAGAGCAATGCGGATACTCACAAGCAATTTATGATATGCCGTGGAAATCAAGACAAACTGTAGAGAAGAAACGCTTTGGATACTGACTTTGAAGAATAGCTTGGAGTTATTCTTTTGTCATTGTTATTAACATTTTAATTTTCTTTTGCTTCCCCCTTTCAAAAATGCACTCATATTGCAGGAAATATACAAAGGTACACTATTGAAATGCAATCACATTTTTTTCTAGGAATATGTTCAACAAGGTGAATTTATATTTTATGATTTGGTTTATAACCTACTTAATTATTGTGTGTGTACATAGATCTATTATTATAATAGAAACACAGCCTTTATAAAATAATAAGCAAATACACGGAATCACCCAGCATGGTAAGAGCAATGTTTTTCTCCTTCTTTTTTTTTCAAAGATTTATTTTATTTTTATTGGAAAGGCAGATGTACAGAGAGAAGGAGAGACAGAGAGGAAGATCTTCCATCTGCTGATTGACACCCCAAATGGCCGCAATGGGTACAGCTGAGCTGATCTGAAGCCAGGAGCCCAGAGCTTCTTCTTGGTCTCCCCTATGGGCATAAGATTCCAAGGCTTTGGGCAATGCTCAACTGCTTTCCCAGGCTACAAGCAGGGAGCTGGATTGGAATCAGAGCCTCTGGGACATGAACCAGCACTCATATGGGATCCCAGCATGTTCAAGTCAAGGACCTTAGTCATGAGGCTACCACACCAGGCCCAAGGCAATGCTTTTAAATACAGACCTTAGCTTCTGCTTTGGGCATCTAAGGCAGGTGGCATGTTGGCATTCGCATTACCATATGAGCTATCTTCTTTAAGCATCATGACCAAGTTCTAGTTTAATATTCTTTAACTTGAAGGAAGAATGTAAAATTTTCTGGAGTTTTAAATTTTTTTCTGGTCTTTATGTTGTGACAACCATCTAATTCTATTGTGCTTTTCTTTTTAGTGAGTATTGTTTATGCAATCTTTCCTAAGTGTTTTGCAATGGTCACCAATATTTTTTGAAAGATTTATTTATTTTTATTGGAAAGGCAGACTTCCAGAAAGAGAGAAAAATGATCTTCCATTCAGTGGTTCACTCTCAACATGGTACACATAAATTTTCCCAAATTTAGCAAAATAGTTAAAAACAATGTTTACCATTTATGACAATTATCCCATATCATTGTATTGGGGTTTTTTTGGTTTGTTTTGTTTTTAGGAAAAACTTAATACTCATGCTTTATTATTTCTTCTTTGACTCACAAAAGGAGCATACATTTCATTTCTACATTATGACTTGTTTGTCATAAAATTGATTTTTATATATTCCTTAATTGTTTTTAACGTTCATTCCAGAGGAGAGGAACTGGGGACTGCAGACCCATGTGGGCCACTGGTAGGGATGGAGAGAGCAGTGGGGAGGGTGGATGAGAGGGAAGTGTTGGTGCAGGAGGGCAGGAGGGAGAGGGTATGCCACATTACTGCGTCATGTTAGTTTTCTATTACTGCTACAACGAATCACTGCAAATGTAACAGCCTGAAACAACACCCATATTCGTTTCCCTGTTCCGTAGGTCAGGAAGCAGGGTATTGCTCAACTGAGTTCCTAAATAAGATCTTTCCAGGCCCAGATCCCAGTGCTGGCCAATCAGGTCCTTATCTGGAAATCCAGAGAAGCTGTGTTCAAGGTCACTGTGGTTGTTGGCTGAGTGTGGCACCTTGCAGCTGTGGGTCTGAGACCACTGTTTCCTTACTGCCAGGAACTGGGTCTGCTCCAGCTCCACAAAACCATCCACATTCCTTGGCAGGTAGCCTCCTCCATCTTCAAGCCAGCAGTGGTTTGTCCTTGTGCCTCAAATTTATGACTTCCCCTTCTGCTACCGGAAAACAAAATGCAGGTCAGACCCACTCTTGACAAACCCATTTTCAAGTCTATGGGGCCACACAGCAAGACACACTCCCTGGAAGTGATAGGTCATTACAATGGGTTCTGAGGTTGAAGGCATGGATTTCTGTTATGGATGGTGAAAGAGATCATGTCGGACACAAGTGCAGGATGTATGAAAGAGTCTATTAGCCAACGTTGGTGACAGCAGCACCTGCTACACTCTAGGAACCACCAGCACGCTTGGAGTTGCAACTTCCTGATACTAGCTGCAGTTACTAGGCAACCATTCATCTGGTGATAAGAGAAATTAGCAAATGATCGAAACCCCGAGATGAAGAAATGTGATTACTGTGAAATCTGTCCATTAAACTGAAGATCTATGTTCCAGCTTCCCCAGCAACATAAATCATCCCAAGAGACGCACAGCAAACAACCAGGACACACTTACAAAACTGTCAGATATTCCACCTTTTCCTGGCTTGTCTGCCCACATTCCGTTAATGCTAGGACTCACCTCTGCTGCAACTCCTGAAAGTACACAAATTGGAGATACAAAACATCTTAGCGTTTGCATCTTCACTGACTCACCCAAGCAGTGAACAGAGGGTGAGGAATGCAGACACACTCGGACCATGATCAGGGGCTGCCTCTCTCAGAGTCTCTCTATGGAAAGCAAGAGGTCCAGAGCCCAAGCTATGAAACATGCGACTAGACAGCAGAGTGAGAGAGCGAGCCCCTCCCCAGAGTGGTCCCAGGTGACGATGGGTATGCATTCTTTGATACAGGAAGGGGAAGTGTGGCTTCCAAACTCATGACCCTAAACTAGCTGCCTAAAACTGTATCACTCCTGGAAATGATTTTCAGAATTCTACCTACCACAGTCATTAAAATGGGAGCACAAGGAATGAGGTTTCTAGGTTAATTGAAGAACAAAAGCAAAGACCAACAAGGGGAGTGACGCTGTAACTGCCCTTGGTACCAGCTGTGACCTGTCCCCCTCTGCTTCGGAGGACATCTCAGCTCAAAACAAACCTGTCAAACTGTAGTGCCTGGGCTGCCTGCCACCACACACCTTAGGAGGCTCCAGCTTCAGCCTGGCCCAGGCCCAGCTGCAGCAACATTTGAGGAGTGAACCAGTAGATAGTTATCTCTCTCTTTCTCAAATTCAATGAACAGAATTTTAAAGAGTAAATGACAAATCTAAAGAATCAGAATCTAAAGAAGTATCATCATATTCTGTCCCAACAGAGCACAGAAGACCTAAAAATAACATCCATTTGTCTACTGACAAAGAATGATGTAATGCAGTAAACTTCCTTTGGGACAAGGGAGAGGAGCTTTCTCTGGTCCTTACATAGTTCCAACTCTGGGTCCCCACCCTCTGCAGTGACCATCAGGGTCGCTCCAGAGCACCCCTCAAACACAGACACACACACATATACACACAAATTGGAATAGATAAGCAGAGAACAACAAGGAAAGGTTGGTCAGCATGGATTCACACATACCTTACCAGGTAGAACACAAAGAACAAGTACTCCCCACCAAGGTATGAAAGATTTCTCTGCACTCCCCTCCTAAAACTGTTTTGCACCTCAATTGTGAAAATGTCATTGAAATAGTCACAGGATGTTGTTAAGAACCTACATGTAATTTTAACATATTGTTTACTCAACACTATGTCAATTAATTCCATAACGTTATATATTATTGCTGATCGGGCTTTTAATTGATCGGGATTTTACTCTTTTGGCCCTACCTTCAGACCAGAGAAGGTCTCCCCAAGAAGCAGATGAACTTATCTGGCAACAGGATGCTGGACTCTATGCATGGTATATGCTTACAATGAAGGAATCTCAACTGAACTTGAACTGTGGTTACACAACAAGGTGGAGGAATCCACCATAGAGGAAGGGTTAGGGGAGGAATGGGGGGAATCCCAGTACCTATAGAACTATGTCTCATAATACAATGTAATCAATAAAGAAAAAAGAATGATGTAATGGTATCAAAATGCAACTCTGTTTCTAAACCATTCCAGTAGAAAAAAAAAAGTGAGAATTCCCATTGCTGGCAAATAAAACTGATATTAAGTGAATACAACTAAGAGGACAATTTGATATGTTAGAAAAGATCAAATGTGCAGCCTGTGACCCTATTTGGAAGAACTTTACACTCCACAGCATTTTAAAAATTATGCCATAAAAATACACTTTATAGAAATCAATTATTTATAATAGTTATAATATTTATCCTCTAAATATTCATAATGAAAATGACTGGGTAAATTGTAGCTTTCCTTCAATAGAGACTATTATGCAGATATTCATTTTAAATTATTAAGGACATAATGAAATACTGGAAATGTGTATGATGCCTTAAGTTTACAAGTGAACTGCAAGGAAGTATGCTTAGTCTAGTGGTTACAACACCTGCCATGACACCACATCTGAGTAACTTGGTTTGATGCCTGGCTCTAGCACCTGACTGTAGCTTCCTGCGGTTGTAGACCTTGGAGGCAAAGGTGATGGGTCAAGTAGTGGGATCCCTACCATTCACATGGAAACAGTCCTCAGGCCCCGGCTGTGGCCCAACCTGGTCGACGCCAGCTACTGCAGGCATATGGCAGATGGAACAGCAGGTAGGATCTCTCTCTCTTTCTCTTGCAACGAACAGAAAACGTGTTAATAAGATCTATCATCTAGAGTAGCAGTAGGGAATACTTTTTAAAATAGTTGTTTTCAAAAGTTGAGTTATGAGTGCTGGGGTGAGGGAGAGAGAGAAAGAGACTTTCCATTCACTGGTTCATTCCTTAATTAATACAAAGGCCAGGGTTGTGCCAGACCAAAGCCAGAAGCTTCATCCAGGTCTCCCACACGAGTGCAGGGGCCCAATCACTTGGGACATCTTTTGCTGCTTCTCCCAGACCATTAACCAGGAACTGGATCATAAGTGGAACACCCGGGATATGAACTAGGAGACATGTGGGATGCTAGCATCACAGGTGGCTTGACCTGTGCTAGGTACAGCACTGTGCTGGGCCCCGTGGAGCCATTTTTAAGCAAGGTCTGTTTGGATACTCATAATATCATTCAAGGGCCACACAAAATCAGCAACTTGAAAATTAGGCTGTTAGAGATTTATTGGAATCTGAGTCCTGCCTGCAGTTGTCTTGGCAGAGACAGACCAAACAATGCCATGGGTCTCAGATAGCCTGCAGGCCAGACATTCCCCTTCTCTGAATGAGACAGTTATTAATTAAAAGTGGTGCTTTTGTTTTAAACTCATCATTTGATGATTTTGATGAAAGATACCTCTTAGACGAGTTCATATTCCTAATGGAACTGGGCAGATGTTATGTTCAATGGCTGGAAAGTGATTTAAAAAGCAAACACGCCACAAATCACAGTACTCAGCCAATAGCTGAAACAAAGGGGCCTGCCTCTTGCTATGGTACAGACTTCATTATTGGCAAATACACACTCACATCCAACTCCTCGAAAATGAAAATTGTTTTTAGTCTGTTTTGCAGGGAATCAGCTTATTATCATAACAGGATTTGCTTTGCGGGACCCTGAGTCTGGAAATCCAGGAGAAGACCTGGATGTTAGAAGGAAGACCTCAACCCCCCAAAATGCCAGCCATGGGTCAGGTGGTGATGCCCCACTTCACCTCTGCAGGCTTCAAAATCTGTCTCTTTCTACCTCCACAGAATAAACAGACTTTGTGAGCAAGGAGCTCTAACACTGGGTTTCCGATTCCTCCACCTGCCAGCAGCACTCAGGAAAAACGCGTGCCTCCTCCAGCAATGGGGAATCTACTGCAAATCCTTTAAACTGTCATATTATCCTCTCATTTGCTTCTATTTTAGCAAAGCAAACGATTAAAAATTAAACTTTCATTTAGAGGCATAATTATTTTAAAGGACGTCAGGGCTTCATGTTAAACAAATTTATCTCAGCAAATAGAATGAGGATTTGGAATTTCGACTGGAGAGTTAATGTAATAACCATAATTTGGTTAGGTGAATCAACCTACATCATTTTATTGATTTAAAAAGATTTTTCTCCTTAGGTACTCAGTTGTCATGTATATAGTTTTGCTATTTATTCCTTCATTAAATGTCTAAGCTATGATTCAGAGTGAATCGGAGAGGCATTTTTAAGTCAGGAAGAGGATTTTCTATGAAAATGAAAATTAATTAATGGGCTTTCCCTGGAGGATGGAAATGCCCTTATGTATCACAAAATGTTGCCGTGCATACATGAGAGAAACTAGCGTGGCATTAGGCATTGAGAAAGACCATCTCTATCCCAGCACATGCAAGGTCCCATGTAGAATGAAGGGAAGAACCAACTAAACTGCAGCAAACAACCTTCTCATGGGCTGTGGTGGTCCCCTCTTCCTGGTCTTCAGACTCAGCTGCAATCTCCACTCCTTGGATGGGAGTTGGGCTCAGTGACTTCTTTTTCTTTTTTTAAGATTTGTTTTTATTGGAAAGTCATATTTACAGAGAGGAGGAGAGACAGAAAGAAAGATCTTCTGTCTGCTGCTTCACTCCCCGAGTGGCCATAACGGCTGGAGCTGAACCGATCTGAAGCCAGGAGCTTCTTTCAGGTCTCCCACATGGGTGCAGGGTCCCAAGGCTTTGGGCTGTTTTTGACTTCTTTCCCAGGCCACAATCAGGGAGCTGGAAGGGAAGCAGAGATTCAAGGACACAAACTGGCACCCATATGGGATCCTGGCTCATGCAAGGCGAGAATTTAGCCACTGAGCTACCATGCCAGGCCAAAACCTAGTGACTTCTTAAGGCATTGGACACACTGTGGGAAAAAACTGAAAGGATGCTCCTTCTAAGAGTAGTTTACAAAAGACTCTAACTTCAGGGATTATAGGTGTGCAGTGAAAGTCCCATATCAGAAAGCTTACAATGGAATCCTGGCTCTGCTTTTGATTTGAACGTCATGTAATGCCAACTCTGAGATTCATCAAGTGATGCCTCAACTGCTTGGGTCCTTCATATCCATATGGGAAACCTGGAGTGGTTCCCAGGTCCTGGTTTTAGCCTGGACCATTCCCAGTTGTGGTGGGAACTTTAGAAGCAGAATAATAATGAGGAGATCTTTCTGTCTCACTCACTTCCCACCACCTTCCCTTAGTTTGTCCCTTGCTTGCTCTGACAAAGCAAGCTGTCACATTTGCAGCTGCCCTGTGGAGAGGCCCATGTTGCAAGAGCTATGGGTGTCCTGCAGCCCCCAGACAGTGAGCAGCTGAGACTCAACAGCCCTCAGGACATGACATTCATCCACCCACCTGCATGAATTTGGGAAGTAGATTCTTTCAAGTCAAACTCTGGGATGACTTCAGCCACAGCCAAAACCTTCCCTGCAGCCTAGGAGACTCCAAAGCAAAGCCCTCAGCTGAGCTGTGCCTGGACTCCTGGTCTACACAAACTGACAGCAGAGATGAGCCGGATAGTTCTTGTCTTTGTGTAAGAATTAAGGTGTGAGCAGAGAGGAGCAGCGAGCAAGGCAGCAGGGTTTAATGGCGTAGGACATCTGTCACAAAGGATGGGTACTTCTCCAGACAGCAGCTAAGAGTGTCCAGTCATTCAGACTGGGGACAGCAAGGTGACATGGTTTGACGGAAACAATATGCCTGGCAGGTCAGGCAGGCAGCTCTGGAAAGAGTTGAAAACTGAGCACACAGTCTATATTCAGACTGGGGCCTTGTTCCTTCTGCCACTCTTCCTTCCTTTCTCCATTTCCCTCTTCTCTTGAACGAAAGGCTTGCTGAGTATGAATTTGGTAAAATTCCTGCCAATGTTTTACTGCTCAGTGCCCTCAGACTGGGAAGCCCACCCGGCAATAGGCCAAGGAGATTTCCTAGGTATCAGGCTAGGGAACCAATCTGGTACTAAACAGAGAAGACTCTCTTAGGCAGCCTTCCTCAGCAGAACGCTGAGGTCACCTGTGAAGTCATCAGGTACAGATGGGACTTTGTAAAGTACAGGGCTGCTCCAAGACATGCTTTATTTTCTTTGGGCACTTCTGACAAACGTAGGGTAATTTGTAACTTTTTATCTGACAAAATTAGAGATGATAAAGACTGTTTTAAAAATAAACCACCAAACTGGAGAAAATTCATTATGCAGCAATAGATAACTAACCCACTAGCCAACACATTCACGTGTGGGGGAGTGTGCCCTCCACAGACACATTCAAACAAATGCCTGGGCTGTGTTCAGTAGCATCTCAGAATCGTTCCAGATGAGAGTGAAGCAGGAGGAGGTAGTTTCTCCTAGCCATGCAAGATCTTTTGTTTTGAGCAGAACACACAAGGGGAGGTGAATATTGAAGCAAAGTTAAACCAAAAGAAGCAATGAAGATAAAGACCAGGTGAGCATCTCAGGAAGGGACTGGGAGGCCAATCAACATTCGGGCCGACATTCGGTTCTCTAAGTGGGGCCCTCCCTGCTTCCTGCTGGATGGAAGGGTTCCCTGGCCTGAGATTCCTAAAACTCCTTTTAGAACTTCACAAGAGACCTAAGCAGCCCCCTTGGTGGAGGATGGCCAACGATTCCCCTATTTTGCCCTCTGGTGAAAAACACCTAAAAGAGCCATACCTATTCCTGTGTGCCACTCGCCATTCCCTCCACATACCAGAACCCCAAAGTACTGGAAAGTGAGTCTACTTCAAGCTCCCTACCCTGTCCCTGCTCATGCACTTCACTGGCTGAGAGATCCTGGGAAAGTTATTCATCCTTCCTCTTGCTGTCTTTTCATATCCACCAAACAGGAAGAGTGAATTCGTTCATCTGAAATGGAAGCATCATTGATCTTTGTGCAAATGCATGGAGAACCAAAAACACATCAATCCTGTGTAAGATACAGGTACAAGGGCCTGGCACAATGACCTAGCAGCTAAAGTCCTCGCCTTGAATGTGCTGGGATCCCACATGGGCGCCAGTTCTAATCCCAACAGCTCCACTTCCCATCCAGCTCCCTGCTTGTGGCCTGGGAAAGCAGTTGAGGATGGCCCAGAGCCTTGGGACCCTGTACCTGCGTGGGAGACCTGGAAGAGGTTCCCGGCTTTGGATTGGCTCAGCACTGGCCATTGTGGTCACTTGGGGAGTGAATCATCGGACGGAAGATCTTCCTCTCTGTCTCTCCTCCTCTCTGTATATCTGACTTTCCAATAAAAAAATAAATAATTTTTTTTTTAAAAAAAGATACAGGTACAAGTTAAGTATCCTCATAAAGCCCACTGCATAGCATAGGCTGCTAATCCGCCGTTCATAACACACATAAGCGGAATGCATGACAACAGTGCTAAATCACTTTGCTAGGGATAAAGATCAACAGTTGGGCTATAGTTTTGCCTGGCATCAACCAGGCCCTCAACAATGAAGGAAAACAAATATGATTAGAATATATATGAGTTTGGGCCCGGCGCGGTGGCACAAGTGGTTAAGTCCTCGCCTTGCACGCCCGGGATCCCATGTGGGCGCCGGTTCTAATCCCGGCAGCCCCGCTTCCCTTCCAGCTCCCTGCCTGTGGCCTGGGAAGGCAGTTGAGGACGGCCCAAAGCTTTGGGACCCTGCACCCGCGTGGGAGACCCGGAAGAGGCTCCTGGCTTCGGATCGGCATAGTATCGACCCGTTGCGGCTCACTTGGGGAGTGAATCGTCGGATGGAAGATCTTCCTCTCTGTATCTCCTCTCTGTATATCCGCCTTTCCAATGAAAAAATAATAAAAATAAATCTTTAAAAAAAAAAAGAATATACATGAGTTTATCTAACTAGATTATCGACTTTATTGTCAAGAATGTGTTTATTCATTTTAATAGCACTCTCTCCCACCAAACTCTAAATCCTATCTAAGACTATGGAATTCTGCACTAGGACTTAGATCATAGCCAGGGCCATAAAATCTCACTAACTATGTATTCAAATATTTATTGAATGTCCCTACATATCGGCCTTGGTGCTATGCACTCAAGTCTTCTGTTAGTTCAAGTCCTTCATGTTTTCCTGGGGGAAAGAGTTTGAAGAAAAGAATGACATTTAACAGTACCACTTTGCCTGTTCCATATGGATGCGATATAAGACAGCAATTTACATTTTCTAATGTTAACGGTTTACTGTTCCCATTAGAGTCCCTGAAAGACTACAGGTCTTTTGGAGTCAAAGATTTTCATCCCTCTTATCGGCTGAGGAACCCCAAGTGCCTAGAAAAGCTAGCACCCCACAGGCAACCGAATGAGCTAAACATACATCCAGGGTGATGACAAGGCCAGTGGCTGAAGTACTGCTAGAGGTGGCCACTCTAAAACGGCCACAAGTTGGAACATTTTTTATTTCCAATTGACCTTTATGAAGTGATCTTTTCAGAACCTACATATGGTTAATATATTTCTATCACTTCCACAAAGTACTATTGCCTTAAGGACACCTGTAAAATGATTTTAGTGGAAGATAAAGATGTCACCGAATTAATTTGATCGCAAATGTTCATGTTCCTCAAGCGGAAAGACTCATTTAGGGATTGTCTTTGACATTTCTCTAATAACTTGCTCGAATCTGATTTTTAAGAAAGATTAAACAAACATGAGGGTCAAACGTAGCCAGCTGCGGGATAAAAATCAGAATTTTTAAAAGCATTGAATTTACCCTTAATAGAGCACATACATTTTCTGAACATAATCCTTTCTCTAAATCATATCTTTGTACATTTTGCTGATGACAATATTACATATGTTATTGAGCAGTCACAACAAAATTATAAACATGCATCACCTCCTAGCTGTGAGTCACATTTAATCAAGCATAAACAGGTAATATTCATAACCTCTCCAGAGTTTCTTATCTATGTGATAATTTGCTCTTTTTTCAAACTAGACCTTAATAATACGCTTTTTATTTTCAACAGACTCAGTGAAAGCTAACCATATTAAATTTCCCCTCATTTAAAAATGCGGTAGAGCCAGATGTTTAAATGGCTCAGATGCCTTCCGCTCACAGGTGGGGTGTCTGGAGTCCAGCCTCGCTCCAACTCCTGACTCCAGCTTCCTGCTGGCGTACATCCTGGGAGCCAGGGATAACATCTCAAGGAGTGGGTCTCTGCCGACCCCCATGCAAGACCTGGGCTGAGTTCCCAGCTCCAGCGGCTGCAGGCATTTAGAGAGAGACAAACAGTGGAGGGAAGGTTCAAACTGGGTAGCTTTCAGTAAACCATGAAGTCCTTGGGACTCCCCCACCCCTAACCCACTCCACTCACGATTCCTCAGTTTCTTCTCCCAACAGCCGGCTGTACTTGGCTGCGGCCTTCCCTGAAGGAATTCGACGCCCCACCTCTGAAGTCCCATCCAAAACACACGGAATGGCGGTCAGGGAAGCCACCAGCGAGGGCGCTTCTTGGGGGACACCACGCCGGACCCGCATGGCCAAAGCGGGCATCTGGGAAGAAGGGCATCTCCCACTCACCCGTGGGGAAGTCCACCCGTGGAAGTCTCTGCATTGTGCCCCAGGCGGTATTTGAACTTCCTAATGGCCCTGGGAATCCCCTCAAGGCCCTGTTTCTAATAAACCAACTTTCTCAACCATCTTTAAAGCAGACACTCAGCGGTGGCAGGGCCCCTCCGGGACTGTGTGGCTCTTAGCTGAGCCCCCAGGCTGCGCGGGGACAAAGAGACCAGCTGCCACCAGCCCAGACCTTGCATGGAAGGACTGAGTAGCTTACCCCAACCAACCCTCGGGTAGGTGCAGGAGCCAGTACCCCTCTCATACTGCCGCTTCCCTTCCATCCAGCCCTGGCCAAAAAAAACGCGATGAACCTGCACCGCTTGGCTTAAATCCATCAGGTTTGCCCCCCGCTCTCAGAACCTAGACTTGCTTGTTCCCACTGAGTGTGGGCTGACCCCTCTCAATCCCACTGTGCCTGCTCCCTCCAACTGGCTGCCGCGGGTGGGCAGGCTGTGAGTGGAACACCTAGGAGTCCTTCCTGAAAGGGATTGGTAGGTGAGACAAGCTCCCAAGCCAAGCACTGCTGGGAGGAGCTCCTTGTTTCTGTGGCTGTCAAGCCATATTGCCTGACCCGCTTTGCCTTGTGAACTGCCAGCTTTCTTGTGCCGCCCAGATGCTTGCTCCACTGCACAGTTTGTCACCTTTATCAAGGAGTGTTTGGTTCCCACGCAGTCAGCATCTGGCAACTTACAGCAGAAAAGCTGTCATCTTCCGACTCCTCCACTGTGGCAACCGCTTTAGCATATGGCCTCACATTGCTAACTCCAGTACCTGAGTGACCCCGATACTTCCTCACTACTCCCCGATAATTCCTCATTTACTTTGGGATTCTGTTTTCTTGGCCATTTGATATAGTGTTGTCATTGTCCATGGTGGCACTCCTAAGGAGGAGTCTGGATGTGGTCCTGGGTCATGACTAACAGCTGTTCTAAGAAATACTCAATTCAAAAGTCCTTCTGGAAAAAGGACCCTCTTTCCTACGTTCAGTAGATAATTCCTGGGATTACTTTAAGGGTCATAGAAAATCAGCACTGCAGCCTCAAGCAGGCTGCTGCCCTGCTAAAACATGAAACCTGAGACCTCAATTCTCTCCTGACCAACCCCCACGCTCACCTCTTCACAGTAGGCTATCTTCTTTTTTTTCTCCCCAGATCATGAAGAGGTTTTTTTCAAGTAGGGGTAACTCTCCATCAACCCCAAGGACTCACCCCGGGTTGCCTCCTTAAAAAATGGGAAACCTTTAGAATGCATGCTCTGAACAAGGAAAAGCTTATCTTCCTTTGCAACACTGTTTGGCCCCAGTATAAGCTGGGGCAAGGAGATCCCTGTTAGTTACTTGAACCTTCAACTTGATCTCGTCTATGGGAGACAACAAAGATGATCAGAAATGTCTTACATCCAGGATTTCATGCCTAAACACTCCTAGAAACACAAGATACAAAGAATAGACAGATATGGCGAATGACCTACTCTTTGAGTGGTTTTCTGTCACCCAGGGCCTAGGCACATGAAGCTCAGATTGTCTCAGCACCAGAATCACCCTGTCTCTCAGGAGTGGGTCTTCTCCCTCCCTCTCAGGCCCTAATCATTTCAACCTCCTACTGGTGTTCAGCCTCCACCCTCCAGCCCAAGCCATCCCTGTGTACCAGAGGACAATAGGGCTGGAACTGTTCACAATGAAACCTACTACCATCTGGACACAACTAAGGTTAGTTTGCCAAGAAATCTGGGTGAAGGCTTTCCACACAATTACAGCACACATTGCTTAAAGCAGTACAAATGAAAATCAGGAAGGTTTTCAGAAGATCTTACCAAATTTACAAGTATGCTGGGCCTTGACTTGACTTGGAGTAACCTAAATATTATCTTATCTGCTTGTCACACCTTGGAGGGAAAAACAGCCAGTTTTGGCCTAAGCCAAACTCATGTTGACTCCATCACCATTCAGTATCCCAACCAATTTTCTGTGTGAGCTGTGACAATTCCACAAGGATACCTAACTGGATCTGTTGTACCCAGATTTTGCGATCCCCAGAACATCTTCAGCAGTCATAAGTTATAAGTTGATGCAAAGGCCTAAAGGTGGTTTATTCAGACTAGGCCCCCAGCCACCACCCCAGCCCTGTTGACCTGCAGCAGAAGGGGCAAAAGGAGAAGTGGGGGAAAAAAAGAGGGCTGAGGTTCAACAGCACAGGGATTTTAACATTTCAGGCCAATTCCACATAATTATACAGTCATGATTGGTCAGTTTATTCGTTAACTTTTACAAAGAGCAAGTTGGCAGACTTCTATTGGTGTGTTTAAAGCAAGCAACTTTCAAAAAGTACAAACTGCTGGGCTACAGGGCAGTGAACAACTTATTTAACAAGCACACCAGCCGTCTCCTTCCTGAGGAGTGCTCTGCCTATGTGACCTGCCAGGGGTCACATAGACTGTCAGGCCTGGAGTTCACACAATTCCCAGCAAGCAAGTAAGGCAGAAATTACAAAAGCAGAAAACATCTAGGTTCTTCAGATCTATCAGTGAGGTTAAGAGGATTTAGGGCAACAAGACCATGTGTTTAACTGATTTGTGGTTGGGCTGACTGACGTAATAGATACCTAGTAAGAATTGGTCCTTCTGGGATGCTAGGGTCTACACTACCAGCCATCTCTTAATTAAGTCTGGATTCTCTTCCTTGTGCTTTGTTATATCTATGACTTTGTTATAATCTACAGGCTTGATAGTACAGGCCAGGGAACGCAGCAGTGGATGGCCCAAGTCCTTGGGATCTTGTACCCACGTGAGAGACCCAGAAGAAGCTCCTGACTCCTGGCTTCAGATTAGCTCAGCTCAGCTCCGGCTGTTGTGCTATTTGGGGAGTGAAGCAGAGGATGGAACATTTTTCTTTCTCTTCTTTTTGTAAAATCTGCCTTTCAAATAAAAATAAGCAATCTTAAATGAAAAATAAATTCTTCTCATGGGTCAGGGAAATTGGGGATGCTGGAGATGAATGAACTTGTCCAAATCTCCCCCGACCTCCTTAGTGAGCTGTAGAATCAGGTCCAGAGTTCTGGTCTGTGGGACTTGAAATGTTCTTGCCATGTTATACAATTTTCTCACTGGGTTATCAGAACTTTTAGTCAAGACTCAATTTAGTGAGCTCAGCAGCTAACTAGCAGTCAATGTTCATCGTTACCCTTTGCAGGTCACTTGCATGCATGCAGTTGCAGTTTCAGGAAGGGTGCATCCAAGATTATATTTCACTCAAGGGACTCTGGTAGAGGTCCAGACACTGTTAGGGTTTACAGCAAGCTAGTAAATGTGGGTACTAGCTGCTACCTATGGTACTACACTTTGTGGAGGAATGCATCTGCCCATGCTGATGTTGGCAGCATAGAAATTTTTGTATTACGAAAGCCTTCTTTGCTTACATTTTCTAGTGCTGATTTTCTTATTTTCCGGGGCCTTGGGTTTAAATCCTTTGCAGATCATTGTCATCTAAAGTCACAATGACGATGTATATTCCCCTCTCTTGAGTAAGAAATAAGAAAAGCCATAATGATAGGTTAACACCATAGAGAAAACAATGGGGTGGCTGCCCAAGGCTGTGATTCTCAGCACCGTCTTTATTCACTCTCCAATCTTCCCCTTGAAGAAAACTTCTCATTCTTCTAAGACCTACTTATTAGAAAAAAAAAAAACTGTATATATTCCTAGCTGCACTTTTCTATAGTTTTGCCTTCATGATTTGACTAAGACTTAAATGTAATATTAATAAAGAAATAGCAAGATATCAGAAGCAAGAAAAAGAGAACTGACAATCTAAGGTTGAAAAATACATTAACATCCATAACTTTCAGACTGTAAGGAATAGAGGTTTTACCTCCCCGGTGCTTAAGGAGTATCTTTCACAGGCTAGGCCCAATGCTAAGCACTAGTAAGAAAACAGACTAGTAAGAAAACAGGCTGATTCTGTGTGATCATCACAATCTATGTACAATTCTATTTTTCTCCCTTTTAACTAAATGGCATTCCTGTTTCTTCCTCTCTCTTCCTTTCTTCTCTTTCTTTTCTTTCTTTCATTTTCTTTTCTTTTCTTTCTTTCCTTCTTTCTTCCTCTTTGTTTCTTCCTTTCTCCTCTCCTTCCTTCCTTCTTCCTCCTTCCTTTTTCTTCTTTCAGATTTATTTACTTTCATTGAAAAAGTAGATTTACAGAGAGAAGGAATGAAAGAAATATCTTCCATGCACTGGATCACTCCCCAAGTGACTGCAACAGTTGGAACTGAGCTAATCTGAAACCAGAAGATTCTTCCAGGTCTCCCAAGGGTCCCAAAGCTTTGGGTCATCCCCAACTGCTTTCCCAGGCACAAGCAGGGAGCTGAATGGGAACTGGAACAGTCAGGACAGGAACCAATGCCTGTATAGGATCCTGGCACATACAAGATGAGGATATAGCTACTGAGCATTGTGCCAGCCCCCTGCTATTTTTTTTCTTGACTTGAAGGTCATGGAATTGATGAGATTTCTGTCTACCTAATATTCTTTCATGTTCATTCCCCCCTTTTTTCATAAAATATACTTTTAATAATTCCTTGGAGTGCCAAACAAAAGGGGGAAAAACCAGCCAGGCAGATCACTATTCATAAAACAACAAAAACAAATAAAATCAGAATACTCTTGCTTCTTGAATCTTAAATCTACTCATTCCAGGATAGCCAAAATTTAGGCAGAGCTTAGTGGACATTTACATAACCAACTGAAAAAAATTAGGATTTTCCAGTTTGTGCTTTAATTGTCAGATAATTTATACCCAAAGGGGGTATTCTAATTCATCACTGAATTCCACTGATTACAATGCCAAGACTTTAAGTGACACATGGGGAATGTTTTGTGCCCCATGTGCCAAATTGGTCCCTCTGAGATTAGAAAAGCATTTTGAAAACCATATCCAAGGCCAAGATACGCATAGTCCTTTTGAGTCATCAAAGTTCATCTCTGGATTGTGGCAGAAGTTACCATTCGTCTCGGTATGTGCACACACAGAGTTGGCGTCCCTCACTCTCTATACCCCCATGCATATGTTGCATTTTGCTTTTTTAAAGTAACTTGGATTTCAGAAGACTTTCTCAGAAACTCATCCTGAAGTTTTGTTTGAAAAAAAAAATTTTTTTTTTGAGCTTCTCTACCTCTGGGACCATCATCCTTTGTTTTAATACTCAACTAAAAGGGCTTATCTCATCATCACATAGTTCAAAAACATCCTCAAGATGTCAAAAATACAAGCTGAGTGCATGGTGTAGCACATTAATCCACTGCTTGCAATGCCCACATTCCATATCAGAATACAGGTTTATGTCCTGGCTGCAGTGCTTTCAATCCAGCTTCATGCTAAGATGCCTGAGAGTAGCAGAAAATGGTTCACATATATGGGTCCCTGTCATCCATGGGGCAGACGTGAATGGAATTCTAGGTGTCTGATTTTGGCTTTGGCCAGCGCTGGCTGCTGTGAGCATTTAGACAGTGAACCAGTGAACACAGTTCTCAGTTCCTCTCCCACTCCTCCGCCTTTAAAAGAAATCAATCTTTAGAGAGAAAAAAAAAAAACAAAAAACCATAAACTCCTGTCCTGTCTTGCTCCAAGTTCCTACTCAGAAATAAAGTTGCTAGCTCCTTCAGGAGCTTAGCCACGTGGCACCAATTTAATGTCAGACCTTTACTAAATTTGGAATGAGCATAGGACTGAGGGAAAACTTAAAGCTGGGTGCCATGCATGGATAGTTCCTGTCCATTCATTGCCGGACTCTGACCCCACGTGCCTATGGGTGACAGTCTCCTTGGACCCTCGGATCTGGGGTCCTTTTATCACTCACCCCCCAGGAGCCTCTGTCCCTCTCCTGTTTTCCAGGTGAAGTGCCCTATCATTTCTAAAGTAATGGTGAGTATTCTCTGCTCTCCAATAGCAGTTTCTTCCCTGTTGCCTGTTTCCTGGAGATTCTTCAGGAAGAAGAGCCTGCTTTTAAAAGTCAAAATCTTAAAAAAAAAAAAAAAAAAAAAAGTGGCGGCAGAGAGGGAACATCAATATCTAAAAAATCTGTTTGGAACATTCTTCCACTCCTTTACGCCTCACATTTTTCCTGCTCTTCCACATTGCTCCCCTGTTGAGAATGATACTTCTAACAAGGAACTGGCTCTGAAATGAACATTTTATGAGAACTGTCTAGGACACTTTAATCTTTCTAGCCGCTCTGTGTGAATACCATTCTCATCATGTTATGGATGATAATGGTTACAGAATTAAGTCTTGTTGAGAATCTGCTTTGCATCAAACACAGTATTATGCACTTCGCATGTATTGCCTTGATGAATTTGGGACCATTACCATCTCATTTCACAGATGAGAAAACCGAGATTCCGTAAGGAGAAATGATAGATTAGCAACATCCAAACCAGAATAGAACCCGTGTCCCCATGACTCTAAGCTCTTGGATTCCTCATTTCACCATGCAGCTGCAGGATGGCTGGGTTCCTTAGAGGGCCATCAGCAATGGGCTTACATGACTTAAGCCCTGGCCCAGCCCAGAGTATCCCACAGCTGGCCTTCAGTGGGTAGTTGTCCAGTGAATGAGGAGTTCTGGTTCTGAATTCTCCAGAGACTCCAGGAGTGCTGCTCATGGTGAAGGGGCTTTGTTTCTCACACAGAATCTTTCCAGCATCTTCGTATATGGTTCAATTAACAGAGTATCTACCAATTAAGGAAGAGCATCACGGTTGAGAGAGAAACATTACATTTTAATGAGGAAGGAAAGAGAACAGCGATGGTGGCAAGAATAAACTAGATTTTTTTTTCTACCAATACCGACAGTATCATCCTGAGATCTCTTTAAAAGGTGTGAGACTGTGATGGGGGAGAATGGCCCTGCAGTCATCGAGAAAGTTTGGAGCTCCCAATTCTTTCTTGACCTACAATTTGGTGTTTCCCTCCATTTCTATGCTGTGTCAATAAGCTGGCATCACAATCATGTAGAGGACCCTGGCCTGAAATGGAGAAGAAGAGATCTAATACATGAGACTCAAGATTCCTGTCCTCTCCAAACGTAGGGCCTGAGGGCCCAAACACAGCCCCTGCTGCCTGGGCAGACCCATGTCGAGGAGAAAGGCTTTCTTCTCAGGATGTGTATCTGGGTTGGGGACAGGAGACACTCACATGACTCCTCATACAACATTTGTGCAACTCTACATCTCTCCACTCATCGGAGAACAACAAAACAGTCATTACTGGGGAGAGTAAATAACCTGAAATTAAATGCGACTTGGGGCATGGAGCTTTAAAAACATGTGTTCCATTTGACCAGAAATTCCACTTTTAAGAATTTGTTCAAAGGAAGTAGCTTGGGATATTTGATGTTTTAACTGTAAGAATGTTCATTCCTGGCACAAGATTGGGATCACTCTCATGTATAAACACAAAAAATCAGTTCCATTAATTTTGGCTCATCCTTAATGGAACATTCTTCCCTCAAAGCAAACATGTGAAGTTCTCTTGTTGACATGGAGAGATGTGACATAATGTTTTATAAAGTGAATTAAATCAGAAGGTTGTGTGTGTGTGTGTGTGTGTGAATGCAGTGGTTATTTCTTGGTAATAGAATTATGAGTTTGTTTCTTTGATTGACTTAAAATGAGAATTTTGTCAAGATGAAAAGATTGTAATTGGGAAAAATGATATTTCTGTTTCTTTACAAAGGAGTATTTCATAACAAACTCAAGGACAAATTCGTTCATTCAGACATATTCATCCCATTCATCCAAGTGTCATTTTATTTGTCTATCAAAACGGGAGTGGAAACCTCTAGTGGGCAGGGCTGCTGTGAGGATTCCATGAGATAAGGCAGATAAAGGTTCTCAGATGGGACTGGGGGCGGGCAGGTGCTTAGGCTGGTGGTTAAGATGCCCATGAAATCACCTGTAACCCATAAGGATTCCTCTAGACCTGACCATGGATTCAGCTCCAACTCCAGACTGACCACTCAGCTCCTAACCAGCCAGAAGCAAGGAGCATCTGACCCTAGCCACCAAAGCTGCATTACTACCTGTAACCCAGGGCACCCAAAGTATGACTTTCCTGGGGGGGAGGAGGGAAGTGGAAGTGCCATTTTGAGTGTTTCATGTGCAAGAGAAACAAGTATGCCTGCACAGAACATTTAGCTGGGTGCAAAAAAACAATGTTGTATGCCAAGGAGGATGTTGGTCTCCCTCGGAGCAGCCGGTTAGCAGACACTCTTCCTTTGGCTCCCTGTGCCTGAGCATAAGCCCTCAGCAAACCTCCTCTGGGTTGCAGTTGACCTCTTGTCAGTTTCTCTGACAGGCGATTTCAGAAACTCAGGGTTTCAGGTGTACCTGAGTCTGATACCCAGCTCCAGCTCCTGACTCCACATTCTTTCTAAAGCAGATCCTGGGAGGCAGCAGGAATAGCTGAAGACACTGCGCCCCTACCACTCACAAGGGAAACTTGAATTAAGTTTCTGGTTCCTTGCTTTGCCCCTGCCCAGGCCTGGACATTGTGCTTGGAGGATGAAACAGCAGGTGGGAACTCTCCACTTTTTTTTTTTTTGGTCTGTTTCTCTGCCTCACAAACAAATAATCTTAAGTGCGATTTTCAAAGAAGATTGCCAAGGGGCATCTATTGCCTCTCTGTGTCGATGCAAACCTCGCTTTATTCTCTAGTACCTTGTTTTTCGCACACTAGCCACTCATCATTCTACGCTTCACCGAGAAAGAGCGGTGTGTCGGGATGCTTCAGAAATCCGTCTTAATATTACCACAATGTGAAAGGATTAGTTCTTAAACGTTAGTGTATGTCATGCTCAGATAGCATGAAGTACAAAAGAGACGTGCTTATGCAAATTAACCTTATAAAAAAGGGGGGGAGGGAGTCCAAAGACACTCCCTGAATAATGAATGTGCATCACAGCAAGGATGTGGGTCACCCAAGCACCAAACTATGTCTCAGAAACTTCAAACATTTGTTTTCTGCATTGTTGACATTATAAGAAGGAAAAGGTCACAGGTGAAATGTAAAGGGATTTTACTGTTTGAAACTGTGCTGCAAGAACAGCCTTCCCCCTAGCAAGGGAATTTCGAGGAGGGTTTAAATGTCACTAACAGTCTCAAAATGACTGCAATGAATTTGCAGAAAAAAGGGATCTACAGGGCTTTTTTTATGAAAAAAAAAATGCTCTTTGATTTCCAGTTGTAGCTTTGGCAGCGACATTGGCAAGGGAGCTTTTGTAAGGGGATGTGGCTCACACCGTGGAGGGGGACACGCTGAGAAGGCATGGGGGCAGTTTACACATGAAAGGTATTTCCCAACCCCATACACATACTCAGGACATGCTGACAAGCTCACTGAGCCCACCCGTAGCCATCCCATTCATATCTAGGAAGAAGGAAGACCAGGGCATACTCTCCTGTAATGGAGGCTGCTTTAAAATATTATGGGCTGCCACAGCAGAATTGCTGGTTCTTGCCACAAACACTGATTGATGCTTGTGTGAGCCAGGCCTGTGCTGAGCTCTGAAATTGCAACAGGAGATGAGGCAGGGCCTGCAAGCAGCTCGATGTCCAGGGGCCTGACAGATGTTCAAGAACAGGGAGTTAAAGGACCAAGGAAATCCATCTGGGCTTGAGCCAAGGCTACTCTGCCAGTGACCCCGTGCAGCAAGTACTGCATTCCATTCCATGGGGTAGCTGGGACTCCAGCTGACCTGCTGGGGTGTGGGGACTTTCACATGAGTCTTTATCCACTCAATCTTCCTTCCCTCTCCCTCTCGGGAATTGCACTGGTGTTGTGGTCTGATGCTTCCTGCATTTCCTTGCCTATTTCTCTCATTGGTGCTTCCTCTAATAAAAAACCTCTGCACATTGATTTTCATCTCATTGCATGTTTATAGAAGAACCCAGACTAGCACAGGACCTCTTCATCAAGGCACCAAGATAGAGAAGTAGAGACAAAAACACGGGAGTAAGGAATGCTTCGCTGTGTCCCAGAGGCCATCAAGCCACTGACTTGGCTGCCAAGACTAAGAGTGCTGGTTACTGATGCCTTGATGCCCCCCTACAATGCATGTTACAATGATGAGGCTAAAGAGCCTCCTGGGTGCAGAGGGGGACAGCATGGTATAAAAATGTAGCCAAGGAAGACTTTTGGACCCATTGAGGTCCATCTGCGCCAGCGTGACTCTTGTAGTAGTGGAGTTCGCATCAATTCAGGGAAGCTGGTGATTGCATATCTCAATGAACAACCCTTTGCTAAAACGACAGGACCAAACGACCACCCATTCATATTAACCCTAAATGTAAATGGCTTAAACTCATCAACCAAACATCATAGATTTGTAGACTGGATTAAAAAACAAAACCCATCTAATTGTTTCCTACAGGAGACATCTCACCAACAAAGATCAGTGGAAACTATAACTGATGAATTTTTATTTTTGATGTTTTTTTTTTAATTTCGACTCTTCAAAACTTTTTCTTCCTCATTCAATTCTTCATTGTCTCAGATCACACAGTAGCATCCTTTTCTTTAAGATTCTTCATTTTCTTCTTCATTGCTTCAGCAACACATTAGTCATTCAGTAACATGGCATTTAACTTCATGGTGTTTTTAACTTCCTTTTTTCTTCTTGTTGATTTTGTATTGTGGCTTTTCATTTAAGGGGATGCATAGTAACTGTGTAATGGAGGCTATCATATCCAGATGTGAGGATACAATGCATTATGCATTGCTACTTCCAAACAAAGATGGACTCCCAATGAAATTATTAACTATATTTTGACAATAGGATGCTTGACTCTCTGTCATTGTCCATACCTGCAATGATGGACATATGACTGTTTATGAAGAATTGTACTATAGTAATAATACAGCAGAATTCAGTAGGGGGACTTGGGGAGGGGTTAAGAGAAATCCCAGGGCCTATGGAATTGTATCATAAAAAGATGATAATAATAATTTTAAAAAGGAGAAAAAATAAATTGCAAGAAAAAAACAAAGAAGGAAAATAGAACATGGCCCAACAAGTTTAAACAGATGGGGTTTATTTAAAGGAAATAGATCATTTACAAAATTAAGCTACTTATCCTGTAATAGATCAGATGGGCTAGAGAACTCAGGAAAATGAATCTAGTTTTTCTAGGATAGCAAATAGGATCATCCAAAAAACTGTTACTTTTTCTAGAAACTTCCATTCTCATTGTTGGCCCCATACCCATCCAGGCACTACCATGGTTAGGAAGTCTTCAGGACTACCAGCAGCTGGACAGCCTTACTGGCTCTGACCCTGGACTACACCCACACAGGTGCCTGGCAGCTGCAGTCTCTCTTAATACACAATATGAGTGGTAACAGTGCCTCTTCCCAACAGCCCACACACAGAGCTCCGGAACTCACCCTGTCTCCCATGTGAGTGACATCAACAGAACCCGTGAACACACGGCTCCTCCACATCTCCACCTCCCAGTGTCACCTGAGTGTGTGAACGTGCTTGGGGTTGGGTCACCTTTGGAAGCTGAGCTGCAAGCAGCCTGTGAAACTTCATCATGTCCTTTCCAACCTCTGCAGGACAGAGGCACATGGGACTTTCAGCTGGCTGCCAAGCCAAGCTCTTCTGTTTCTTCCACAGCTTGCCAAATGACCAAATGGCCCCTCAACCCCCCAGGCTCAGGGAGCACTAGCACAGAGCACAGCTGCCTCTGAAATCTACAGGTCCCCCAGGTGGGCACACTTCCTTCCCAAAGGGGAGGGGATCTGGCAGGTGTCCACTTTTCTTCCTCCACCACCCCTAGACCACATTTCCTCCCTTCCCCAAAGTCCCAGTTCCTGGGAGGCCCTCAGCCCCTTGCCTGTCCTTCCCACACCCGTGTTTAGAGGACAGTGACTTGACTGTTGAAATTTGAGTACCCCCATGCCTTGACTTAATCCACTTCCACCTCTGCTCTCTCACTCATTCTTGGTGACCTCCTTAGATGACCACCTCATGGCCTAGCACAGTGTCCTGACCTCTGTGGTCTTTCCCTCCTCCCCATCTCAGCTGCCATTCCCTCAGCACACTGCTGGCCTTGTCATTTCCAATACCAGCCCCACTTTGACACTTCTGCTTTCTCTGCCCTACTTCTGGGACATCACTTTCTGTGACTCCAGGTCACTTGATCAAGGAGCACACATTCTTCTGTCCCACAGGTGTCCCTGTGTGCTGTCCACACTGCCTTGCCAGCGTTCTCCACCCCCCTTCTATCTTGTCTGGTTGGACAGCCCAGCCTAGCACCACACTAACTCTCGCCAGCTTTCTACCTAGCACCACACTTCATTCTCTCTCCAGCTTCCTATGTCTTTCTCCTTTTTAAAATGAATTGTTTTAGCAAAATCCCAATCTTACTTGTACCCACCCTGCTGATGCTGAACCTGTGCAGCTGGATTCGGCTGGAAGGAAACGCATCACGTCTATAGGTCTCACTTTAACTCTGAGTTTAACACTGGATCTCAGCTCTGCCTGGAGATTTCCCAAATCACATTTATTTTCCCACCCCTTGAGACTATTTTCAGAACTTCTCCGTTTTCTTTGAAACATCACAATTCTTTACCTTGTCTCTGCCTTGGCTAGTGCCTGCATTTGGAAAGACAGGATTCTGTCACCCCCACTCTAGGGTACCAGCTCTGGCATGTGGACACGATGCACTCTTCCTTCCTGTTACATGAATGACCTGCCATTCCTTCTATCTGAAATAATTCCACTCTCCCACCTCCTCTGTCATTACCTGTTTAGCCCACTCCAGTCTGAGTGAATTGTATTAAATCCACTCTTGTCCTTGTTGTTAGTCACCTGTACACAGACAATTTTTAAGATCTATTTGCTGTGTTCATTGGATACCTTCTAGGCATGGAATACTAGACCCCTAAGCAATCACCTTCCTACCCTGAAAGAAGCTGCCCTTATTGCCTACACTTGGTGTGTTAGTCTGCTTGCCATCACTGCAAGATGCCTAAGACATGCTACTTAGCACAGAAGGAGGTTTGTTTTGACTGATGGTGTTGGACACCCATCGTCCATGCTCCTGCAGCCCCATTAGTCTGTCCTCTCATGGGAGGATGGTGGCCTGCAGTGGTGTGGGAAGGGTCACAGAGATAGCCAGAAAGCTGAGAGGTGAGGCCCAGCCTGGCTTTGATAGCCAAGCCTCTGGGGAGAACTTCATTCCAAGGGCACGCCTCCGATGGCCTAAGGACTTCCTTCTGGTTCCATGTCCTGGATTCTATAATCAGATTCAGCTCTAAGAGTGCCATGGATGTCGGGTTTACCATCTGCCTGAGTTGGGGAACTGTGTCTTATTCTAACTTACACCTAAAGATATTTATTTCAGATTTAACTCACAGAGTGACATACACAGAACCATAATGGACTCCAGTGTCCTCAGGAATCCTTTAGAGTAAGGATGGGGCCTGGGAGAGAAATACATTCTTTCTCTCTGGGAACTTCTACCAGGAGCAAACAGCCAAGTCAAATGTCTCTCTTTTGGCACAACCAATAAAACTATCCAGAATCAGATTTTAGAAAGAGGAAACCTTGGAGGCTTCCAGGACTCAAGGAGGACCTGGCAGCATCCAATCTAATTCTCTTATTGGGAAGAAAAGGGACATAGGGGTTTTGAGGTGGAAGGAACTTTCCAAAAGCTGGACAGACAAGGCAAGGTGGGATGGCGGTGGGGAAGGGATCCACTCAGTGGGTCTGTCAACACATCAGAGCTGACTTGGCCTATCACGAGAGTGACCTCAAGGGAAAACTCAGGGCAGAAGGGAAAAAGACATGAAGCAAGGAGGTAGCTTATGTAAAGTCTAGCCCTAACCTGATCCTGCAGGGGGAACAAGGACTCACAGAACTTGAGCCAGCATCCACCTTTGGAACTTCTGTACCTGCTAATTCTGAGTTGAGCTTTGCTCCAGGACAGAGCTCAGGAGAAAGAGACCCTAGACTCTGAAGGGAAAGGCTTCCAAAGAAGTCAGGTGCGAGCTATCAGCAACAACTCTATCAACGGTGAGACGGTTGGATATCATTGCATTATAATGAAAGAGGGGTCCCAAGGAGACCTCGGTGGGGCGCCCACAAGCTCTGCAGTGGTAAGGAGCATTACTGGGATTCAACATCAGCTGTGTGACTTCTTCCTCAGCTAAGCTTTGGTTCCTGGATCTGAAAATTAGGAAAATAATTCTCTCTCCTAAGAGGTGTGGGTGGGCATCTGATGAGCTAATGCATGAAAGCTTAGCCAACTACTGCACTCAGTATTATTGTAATTATTAGTCATGATTATTAATAATCATGCTGCCATAATTATTGTAAGTAATTATAAGGTGGCAAAAAATGGACACCCCAAAATGTAGCACTATTTTAAGTTACCATCCATCTCTTAGCATCCAAGGGGATGAGTGAGCCCTTGCTCACTGTCTTAGCACTGAAACCAGGATTGTCCAAGGAATGGCATTATTGTCACCCACAGTGTGGATGAAACGTTCCTCTGGTGCTCCCAGCCCACCACTGAGATAATTAACCAGAAGCAATTACCGTGCACTTGGCAAATTGCAGTTTGCCCTCTTTGCAAGAGACATGTTTTATTTATACTTCCTCTCTTGTGGCTTGCTGATTGATCACATCCCAAATTCAATATTTAAAAGTGAGCCGCTGACATAGATTTCACCTGGGTTTCCCTTGGGGGTTCTCATCCACCGGATCCAGGCAAGACACTTCCCCAGGCCTTTACATACCCAGCCGTCACCTCTCTGACGATCTGAACTTCTGTACTCACATCCCAGGTCCATCTGCAAAGTGCCCCTCTGTGGGTCTCACCAGGGAACCAGGGCAATGCTTCAAGCTGGACACGTCACTTCCTCTGCCCAGTCTTCTCCAATTTTAGAACGGCCGTAAGCCAGCACACTTTTAGAATATTGAATTCACAGAAGGCTTTTGAAGCTGGACATTAAAAGTGAAGCTCCGAGTAATTCTATTTCTGGGAATCTGTCTGGAGGACATAACCTGGAGTCTGGATTTATGCCGACATTTGTGCGGATGAGATGGTCATCCAGGCATGACTCCTGAGTGCAAGAAGGGGCAAAATAAAATTTCCAGTTTGAGGCTGGATCTGGTATGCCTGAACAATAAGATGGCAGGCAGACATTGACATAATAGAGTGTTTCCGATCGATATCTCTAGGTTTAAGCATATAGGAAAATACCAACCAATGGTTTTTCTGTGCAAGATAGATTTGCCTATATATTTCCCTGATCATGACAAATACCATTAGTATTCATATTAAAGAGAAGTTGGATATCAATTCTGTTGAAATCTAGGGAAATTTTACCACATTAATAGATAACACTCTAAGCAGTGACTAATATTCCTCAATGAATCTTTGATATACTGAGGGTTTAAAATATAAACACTCAGGGCAGGCGTTTGGCCTAGGGCTTAAGACACGGGCTGAGATGGCAGAGTTCCGTATCAGAGTACCTGGGTTTGGGCCTTGTTCCTGATCGCAGCTGCCACTGCACATCCTGGAAGAGACTTAAGCAGTTGGGAGAGCTGGACTGGGTTCCTGGCTCAGTTCCCATTATTGTGAGCATTTAGGGAGTACACCAGTTAATAAATTCTTTCTCCCTATCCCTCCCACCTCTCAGATAAACAAATATATCAGCTTTTAAAAATGAAATGCAAAAAATCAGAAGCAGGCGTCTAACCCAGCAATTAAGACCCTCATTCCACATGGGAGTACCTGGGTTCAATTTGCAGCTCTGACTCCTGGCTACTGCTCCTGCCGATCCACCACTGGGGGGCAGTAGTGAGGACTCAAGGAAGTGGCTCCCTGACTATTTCCCCTTCCTAGTGTCCACCTTGCCCAGACCTAGCCACCATAGAAGTTTAGGGAGTGGACCAGGTAACAGCAGCTTGCCTTCTCTCTGTATATTTCTCTGTTTCCAAATTCAGTAAATAAATAATTAAAAATTTAAATGAAATGCAAATACTAGCAGTGAAGTTGCCAGTGTCCTGCACCGGAGGGCCTGAGTTCAAGTCCCAGCTCTGATTTCTGCTTGCAGTTTCTTGCCAGTATAGATCCTAGAAGGAGGCCATCACAACTCAAGGAATGTGGGTGTCTGTCACTGTTGGGAATTTTTGCCACAAACCCAAGATGCCAGACACAGCGAGTCACACAGGGGAACTTTATTCGAGTGAGAGAGGTGACGGTGGAGAGAAGAGGGAGAAGGAAAGACAGACAGAGGTGGGAGACAGAGAGGAGAGAGAGTACATGAGGGTGGAAGAAGAGAAGGGAGGGAGGAGAATAAAGGAAGTGCACTTTTCATAACATTGAGGCTTTAGGGATGGTGGATTGGCCTTGTGAGGTGGTAGTAGATTGGTGAATAGGGACACGAAGTATAGCAGATTGGTGCAGAACACAGTTTAGACCTCAAGGCTGAGAAGCGTGCACAAGTGCGCCTTCAGGAGACAGAGGCCTAGGGCAAGGTGTTATTTAAGGCGGTGCCGGGTCTACAACGGCAGAGCCTCATCAGTCCTGCGGGCCAATGTTCCAGTCATTCTCTCAGTCACCATGTGGGAAATCAGGATTGAGTTCCCAGCTCCTGATCTGGTTTCAGCCCAGTCCCAGTCATTCCAGCCATACGGGGGTACATCTGCATATGGGAGCACACTCTCTCTCTTCTCTCTCTCTTTTTTTTTTCTCTCTCTCTCTGTGTATATGTCTATACCTCTCAAATAAACATGTTAAATATATATATATTCCTTTGTTTCTTAATAGATCATCTATATTTTTTCAGCACATGAAATACAAACATAATACCTGTGAGAAGCTACACAGCTTGACTGCGTTTTCATTTCTCAACATCATCTGCATCTTTTTTATATACATAATAAAAGGGAGCTTTCCCTTTCTCAGTCAACAAAGTAGCAAAAGCAAAGGGGACACCAGGCTGCCTTTTGCTCCCATAAATGATCCTGTGTGATTTGCTACAACTGGAGTGGCAAGTCCTTATTTAACCACATAGATACAATTGCAACCTATCATATCCTGCCCTCCTCTGCTCTACACCCTAGTTGTCAGCTGTGAAATACATTTTCTCTTACCCCATAATGTGATTCTTTCTAAAATTTTGTTTTGTAAAGATTTATTTATTTGTTTGAAAGGCAGAGTGAGTGAGAGAAAGAGAGAGAAAGGCCTTTCATGCTTTCATGTACTGGTTCACTCCCCAAATGGCCACAACAGCCAGAGCTGAGGCCGTTTGAAGCTAGGAGCCAGGAATTTCTTCTGTCTCCATGCAAAAACCTAAAAATTAGTCCACCCTCTGCTACTTTCCGAGGCACATTAGCAGGGAGCTAGATGGGAAGTAGAGCAGCCAAGACTCAAACTGGTGCTCAAATCGTCTGGCACCATAAGCAAATTATTGAAAAAGAAAAAAAAAAGGATAAAGGATAAATGACTGAGCTTTTGAGCAATTAATTTCATCTTTATATACTGATGGCTGTTTACAATTAGCCTCAATCCCTTGTGGGTTTTGTTTGTTTGTTTTGTTTTGTTGTTTTTTTACATAGATCTTAACTTGTTGGGCCTGGGAGGGTCAAGTAGTGAGGTCATCTCTGCCTCAAGGGATTCTAGAGACAGCCAGGAAAAGACCAAACACTAGTCAAAAAAGTCACCCCCAAATAAAGGCTGGACACTCACAAGTTCTACAAAAGAGAGGAATAAGGATTTGATCTCGTCAAGGGAACTGGAAGCTGAGGTGACACTTGGAGGATGAATAGAAGTTAGCGAAGGAAAGACAGACAGGTGCTTGGCCTAGCAGTTATGATGTTCTGAAGGAGGCCCCAGGCTGGAGCGCCTGTGTTCCAAGCTATACGCCAGCTCTGGATCGCAGCCTCTTGCTAATGTAGACCCAGGCAGGCAGCAGCCATGGCTCAAGTGACTGGATTCCTGTTGCCCAAGTGGGAGATGTTGAATTCCTAGCTCCTGGCTGTGGCCTGGTACAAGCCCAGCCACCACAGGCATTTGGGGAACTCCTAAGAGATGGGAGCTCTTTCTCTTTCTGTCACTTTATCTCTGCCTCACAGATTTTCTTAGAAAGAGGGGGAAAGAGAAAGGAAACAAGAACACTCTAGGAACAGGAAACAGCATGAGCAAGGAGCCTGAGGTAGAGAAGAAACAGGAATCAGGGGTCCAGCATTGTGGCACAGTGCTTGAAGCCACTGCCTATGATGCTAGCATCCCATATGGGAGCTGGTCAGATCCCAGCTGCTCCACTTCTGACCCAGCTCTCTGCTAATGGCCTGTAAAAAGCTGTGGGAGATGGCCCAAATATTTGGGCCCCCATCACCCACATGGGAGACTTGGAAGAAGTGCCTGGTTCTTGGGTTTCAACTTGACCAGGCACTCGCCATTGCAGCCATCTGAGAAGTAAATCAGCAGATGCAAGCTTCATATTTCTCTCGTGCATGCTCTATCTCTAACTCTTGCAAATGCATCCTTGAAGAAAAAAAGAAAAAACAGAAATCAAGAAAGAGATGGGGAATCTTGGTGCAGGGTGAGAGTGGAGACATGGATCGAACGGGCAGGGTAAGGAGTCCAGTTGCTGCATGATGTCGACTGCCTTTGGCATCCATCTAGACTTTTCCTAATAGCATCCTATGTTTTGTAGATATTCAACCCTCCCCCATACAGCTATGTGATGCTGAAGAAAATGGCTACACCCTCAGCTCCAGGCATGAGTTCCAGAACATCAAAGTCAGTTATCTCAGATCACAACTTATGCCCTGAGTGATAACACCTGCTAGTGGTGCAAAGGTAGAAAGCAACTTAAACCAATCAGACTTCCAGAGGATGGCAGACCTTTCCCTCTACCTACAGCAGTGAGGCCTTCCTCTCACCCTCTAGGGATATGAACGAAAGCCCAGTCATCTAAGCTCTGCTTGTCAGTCACAGCATGAAGACAGTTGGGCGGGTAGCCAAGAGTGGACATGCAAAGCGGCCCTTGATCATTTTGTTGCGCCACTGGATCAACCTCAAGCTAGGATTACCCCTTCTTACAACACGGACAAGAACTTTCTGATTGCTTGAGTCAGAACTTCAGATGAGCACTTGCTTCCAAAAGCGTGCCCCTTGAGGCATCCTGGTGAGCAAGGATTTCTGTGGCTTTTATTCCAATCACAACAGTGTTCTGGAGTGTGGGAGGAAGTTGTATAATTTCAAGAAAAAGTTTATAGAACAGCACCTGATACATTTTTTTTACCACATCCAAAATGCCTAATGTTACATGAAAAATGTGGAAAATAAAATACCTTCTACATGATATAACAGCAGTGCTATGCGCGGGCGCACACACCACACACACACACACACACACACACACATACACACTCTTAAAGCCTGCCAAAGAAGGCTACGATTTTACATGATTGCTCTTAGGTAATGAGATTATTACTAGGCCCTTTTAATTCTGTTTTGCTGAATTTGGTTTGCTTCTTTAGGTACCTCTGATTTTCCTTCAGTGAGAATGCTTTGCTTCTATAAGGAGACATCAAAAGCAATCACGGTGTTTTCTTTCTATAGTTATGTTAGCAATCACAAAAGAAGTAACTTTTACATTGAAAACATAAAAGAGCCCAAAGAAAACAAAAGCAGAGCATATATCACACAGTCTGCTGGTGAAACAGAAACACTTCCAGGCAGTTAGGTGTTTATCATTAGTCATATAACCGTATAAGACACCTTGAAAGCATGAACATGTCCAATTGTCGTCTTAAATTCTAAGTTCATAAAACAGTTACTCTTGCTCATTTTAAGGTTTCCTTCTGTGAAATAGAGACACTTGCAAACTTTGAGACCCTCAAGAGAGATACCATTTAGCATCTTTGGAAAACATAATATTTAATTATCATAGCATGAGGTAGTTTTAATGGCAGATTCCAACATTGTGGCCGAGAACTGATTTCTGAGAGGCAAATTAAATGATATTTTCGCTCACATGCCTTATTTAAATTCTAACAAGATGTATAATTATCCTTGAGCCCCACTGCCACTTAAAAATAAAATACAGTGAGAATGCATGATACTCAAGGAGGTTTTTCCTCTAGTAACCGCAGTTAGCAGAAAAGTAATCATTATTACGTACCCCTGAAAGACGATGTACCCCTAAAAGATTTGAATGTCCTGCTTGCTTATTAATATTGAGCCCAAGATCCAAATTCCAAAGCCTAACTTTACAGCTAGCCAAGTCACTTCTGCTAAGCCTTTTTAAAATAGTAAGATGGTTTCACTTTTATTAATTACCTTTAAGCATAAAATTTGCAATTTTTGTCCAATATTCCCTCATATTTTTGTTTACTCTCCAAGATGGTGAGGACATTTTGGGAGACACAGACGGGAAGACAACCCAAGACAGACATCAGAGGCAGTGGCTCCTGCTGTGAGCCTGCTCTGTAAACAGTGATGGATGAGAAAGGAAGGGGGCAATGGTGGGCTGCCCATGACCACAGCTGTTCTTCCCTTGTGGACACATGGCAGGACGGCACTGCCCCATCTCCTCTGGAGTAGGATGGCTATGCAGCTGTCCATGGCCAGTAGTGTGTTTGTAAGAAGCTGAAGTGTAAGACAGCTAAGGTCTGAGTCATCGCACCCTCTTCCCTGAGAGGCTCACTGGGGAGGGCATGTAAAGGCCAAATGGCTGCCAGCTTCGAGTCACAAGCGGTAGAGGTCCCCTCTCAACCAGCTCTGGAGAAATGCATCTGTCATTGGGTAAGCCAGTTCTGTTTTGGAGCTGTTAGTTAAATCTCATAACCCCGCCTCTACTGATGGTACAGAAGGAAAGGGAGACTTTGGGGCCCTGCATGTCTCAGGGCCAGAAGAGGCTCTGGACTCCTAGTTTTGGATTGGCTCAGCTCCAGCCATTGCTGCCACTTGGGGAGTGAAATCAGTGGATAGAAGATCTTTCCCTCTGTCTCTCCTTCTTTCTGTATGTCTGTCTTTCCAATAGAAATAAATAAAGCTTTTTTTAAAAAGAAAAAGAATAAAACTCAGAAGATGTGGTATTTAAGAATTTTAAATGTCCATTTCAACACTGTTTTGCTATGTATCATGAGTAATGAAGGTCTGGTTTTTAATTGTGATTCCTGCAGCCCCACAAGGGTCATGCACTAGCATCTGTTTCTGCAAGGTTTTCAATTCCCGTTATCAACACACTTGGGATGCATTTTTACTTCTGTAGCATGTTTGTTAACTTCATGGTGATGAAAGTTTATTATTTTCACCCTGGTTTGGACTGTGCTTTTCTGGGTCTATATTTTAGGGGATATACAATGAAAGTGTAGAGGGAACTGAGACGTTCAGATACGGAGATAAAGTACTGTATGTCTCTATGCATACAGACCAAAGAAGGACTCCCAGTGAAAGGATTGGAACTGACAGTAAGATGGTAGACTCTCTGACAATGTCCATGCCTACATTGTGGGGAAACACTTCAATAACAGCATGATGGACTTGTGACTGTACATGAAGGACTTCCACTGTAAAACTAGAGGGGAAATCAATGGCAGGGGGAACCTTGGGAAGGGCATGGGCAACCCCAGAGCCTATGGAGCTATATCATAAAACAAAATAAAGACTTTTTAAACGTAAAAAAAAAAGAGAGAATGCTCTGATAAAAACACTGGAGCAGAGCTCTTATGCGTTTCCCCAAGTCACACCATCTTTCTTTGGAGCCAGTGTCCTGTTACACGGTATCGTTGGCTTCCTGGTCGCAAGCCGTCACAGCGCCACCCAGCTGAACCTTTTATTGACTCAGTGTCTCTGTGACAGACTAATGTGATGTGTTTATCAAACTTTGACAGATCACTTGCCAAAGTTGAGCATTCTGTTCCAGGAGGAGGGGTGAGTCCATGTCCTGAGTGTCCTGACTGCCCTCCGGGCCCCTCAATGTGAAAGGCAACTTTGTGAATCTTTCACCCGCCCTTAAGTCCCTTGTGCTCTGTATTTTAAAGGGAAAATGAAATACATTGAATCCTGATTTGTTGGCATGTAACTCATCACAACGCTGTTTTGAAGATGCTGATGTGCAAAAAGCCTTTTCAGCAGCTTTTCTCTTACAAGAGGAGAAAAGAAAAAAAAAAAAAAAGGAAGAACCGGTGCTATTTACTAAGGGTAAACAAACCAAAGCCACCTTTTAAAAAAATCCAAGCGCATTTCTAAAACCTGAACTCACCAGGTGTCAAAGACATTGGACACTTACAGTCCCTGCTGTCTGCCTTGGAAAAGGAGCAGTGCCTAGAGTCGCCTGCCGCCCGGCCTGGCAGGAGGAGGCTGGAAAAGCCTTTCAAGAGCAGACTCCACTGCACGCTCCGGAGCTCGTGTGTGTGTGTGTGTGTGTGCGCGCGCGCGCGCGCACACAGCAGCCGATAAACACCCTAATGACGCTCACAACAAAAGCCCACATTGTGAGCCTTGGTTTTGCTTTGCTTTTCATGTTGTTTTTCTCCGTGTAAGGATCAAAGTGATGAGGCTACTCTTTCTCCACTCAATCAGACAGGAGTTCTTTGAAGTAAATGTGCTTTTTTGTTGGGCATTTGCTTGTTGTTTTTTTTTTTCCTTTTCTCCTTAAGGAAGAACCTTTATAATCAGAGGCTGACTTTGTAGGTTTCCCTGATACTACCCCCTTAGCAGGTGCACCCGAGTCTCAGGGAGCCAGTGCACAGTATCTCTTTTTCCGGATTTCCCCTTCTCGTGTTCCACTTGATGAAAGCCACTGGGTGGATTCTAATGTGCCCAGCATGGCTTGGAACAACTAAAGACAACATCATCCATTCATCAAAAACATCTTAAAACAAAGACACAAGAGTTCAGCTGCGTGTGTGCACGCGCGCACACACACACACACATCAGGAGATTTTGAAAAGGCATTTGTAGTTACAGCTTAAGGCTGTCTTGTAAAAAAAAAAAAGTATCACAATAACTCCATTAATGATCATCTCAGAAGCAGAATGAAGCTGAAAGCTTGTTACTATGGTTCTTGCTTCCACGGGGAATTCAGAATATCTTTTAAAAAATAAAATAATGGGATGTTGAATAAAAAAGATGCAGAAGTCAAGTTGAGCATTATTTCTTCAGGAGTCTTTGAGCAGCGAGGACATGCACAGTGAGGCTACCATGCTGAGCTCAAATGATTATTTTTCTAATGTGTGATAATTACAGCAGCTAGTGTGTATGGAGCACTGCTATGTGCTGGTCACTGGGATAAGCATTTTATGCATTATCTCTTAATCTTCATGCTAATCCTGTTAGTATGCTATTATGAGTTCCACATTGCAGAAGAGAAAAGAGAGGCTCAAAATGGTCAAGAAAGGCTAAACAGGACAGAATTAAATCTAGATTTACTTCATGCCAAAGCCCAACCTCTTTATCGCCGCACACTTGGCTTAGAGGACAACTGCTCCTTATCTTCATTCTAGAACCTACAACTACCATTGCTATTCAAAGACTGAAGTCACTTCCATTCTGGTTAGGCAAGCTGAAGCTGAAGCAATCATCTGATTGGCACAAAAATCCCTTCTTCACTGTTAATTAGCCCAAAGAAAGAGAAGTTGTTTCCATACAAGTTCCCAGATGTTTCCTCAACATTCCTCTCCATATAGTGGTACTGTAAATCTATTTCCTTATATTATTTTCTCCACCAAAAGTTTAACACAGTTGTTAAGTGTAGATACTTAAAATGTTAGCATTTTATCATATGTAACTTAGACCTCAACAAAGTCACTACAAAGATAAAAAGTCCCAGGTTAAGATAGTGTCTGGCTATTTTATCTGAGTGCTTGAGTTCAAGCCTAGCCCTACTCCTGGTTCCAGGTTTCTGCCCATGTACACACTGGGAATAACAGGTGTCGGCTCATGTAGTTATGTTCCTGCCGCACACATGAAGACCTGGGCTGTGTTCTCGGCTCCTGACTTTGGCTGCCTTGGCCCCAGCGACTGTAAGCTTGTGGGAAGTGAACTGGCTGATGGGGGTTCTCTCTTCTCTCTCTGTCTCTCCTCTCTTCCTTTCAAATAAAACAAATAAATAAAAATTAACACAGAAGGTGTTCTTAATATGTTTCTAACTTCCCCATCTCCTAGATTTCACATCAGATTGCTATTAAATTGAACTATGCGTCATTTGTGTGTATCATTTCCATACAGATCAGTTGTTCAAAGTTTTCTATATGTAACAATAATGAATGCATTTGTGCAGTGGAATCTATAGCTCTTCTCATTACTTTTGCCACAACATATTGATTTTAATAACAATGTTCTTGGCCAACAACTGCTGTAGGTGAATGGAATTTTTCTTCTTGCCTCCGTCTTGCCTTCGTTGCTGCTCCTTGTCCTGTGTACTCAGCTCCATGACATTTCTCAGTTCCCTTGCAATTAAAGTTCAGCCTCCCAATGGAGTCCTGCTCCATACAAAGTGAGCAGATGTGAAGAGCATCATTAGTTGGAGGCCTGAGTCACAAAAACCTCTTTCCATCTATGTTCCATGTTTTTTCTATCCCTCTGTGAAAGTGAAGTATTTGGGTCCCTTCAGCTGAGGCAAAAGACAGAAGAAACCTGAGTCTCTGAATGAGAATGTGAGAAATCACCTGCTAAAATGGCACTGCTAGAGTAGAAAGCTCTAAAACTTAAAGGAGGTTGAACCCTCAACCCCCATCAGGGCAACCTTTAGCTACAATGATTGCCACAGAGCATCTGGTCAACCCAGCTCTCTGTATGATACCCAGCTGCAGGTGTAAGTGCTGTTCCAAGAACAAAATCAATTGGAAGAAATCATCTTAAAGAACCCCAGCTCAGCATCTGTATTAATACTGAACTGACGGCTCGTCTTCTGGACTTTTCACTTTTATGGCTTTGTTACTCTCTTACTGCTCAACCAATTTGAGTCCTAGATGATGCGACTCTGTGATTCACACATTCATTCTGAAATTGAGTAAAGAAGGATACCAGTTCATTGTTTAAATCTCACAGTGTGATAATTCAATACATTTATTCAACAAATTAGAGTAGAATCAGGTTAGTTATCATTTCCAACAAGATACAAATTTATATGGACCAAGGGAAACTCAAGACTTCAACATACGTATTATTTTCTGCCTTAGGAAGAGTTTTTTCCTTCTTTCACAATTACTAAAGATTCCAAACCAAGCTTAACTATAGTGACACAGCCATTCCTGCAATGAAAATTGGACCTCAGCACTCAGGAAGAATTCAAACTAGACCACTGCTGATTGCAAAAGAAACCTGTCAAATAATTTACAGGCATTGATTTGTACATCCTGTATTGTGATACGTACTTATTATGTAAATTAGAGCTATAATCACTTGTTCTCACACATCACATTTTGTATGGAAGACACCACGTAGCTGTGGCTCAGGTGATGTTGGAACCCTAAGACCTGTCACCACCTGCTCTCTCATATTGTGGCTGTGTCTGACGCTGGCTGTTGTGGCTGTACAATCATTCACTTGTTCTGCTAGTGGGGGAATGAAGATGGATGACTTTAGAAAACAGAGAATTAAGGGCTGTAACAGGAATCTGTGACACTTAGCATGTCATAGACCCTATAGCTGCTCTTATTTTTATTTAATCCTTCCCCATCTTCCTTGCACACACAAGACTAATCTTTCAGTGATCAAATGGTGAAAAAAAATCAGTTTACAAACAGCTTAATTGAAAGAGGGTCTGTTGGCTGAAATATCTTGGGGTAGGTCTGGCTTCAGGTAGGATTGAACGCCAGGGCTTTGCACAGTGCCAGCAGACCATCCCATCCTCACTTCCTCTGCCCCCAGGTCCTGCTTTCTTCTCAGGACACTCTGAGGCTGGCTCTCATGCAATGGCTCTCAGCACCTGTACTCCTCATTGTAGCTTCAAGTCCAGTAGAAAAGAGCTTTCCCCCAAAAGGTTCTGTTTGGCTGAAATGCACACATCTGAACAAAGTGCTACATTGCAGGGTGAGCGAGTAGGATGCAATTCTCTGATGAGTCACTCAGCTATGCCCTGGAATGGGAACTGGCCACTGTGTGATTGTGTTAGTTAGGGCAATTAACCTGTGCTGCTATAACAAACAATCTCAAAGTTCCCTGGCTTTCCCAATAGGTTGCATTTTTCACTCACAAAGTCAAATGCCGAGCTGTTCTGGTTGGACAGCTCCCTTGGCAGCCCTCCACCAGCACTGACTCAGGCATTCAGACCTCTTCCACCTTGGGAATGCTGCTGTCCCCATCCCACAGGCTTGAAAGTTGTTGTGGAAGGGGCCGTGTGTGAGCTGGACAAAGCATAACTGCTCTCAGCTGCCTTGGCCTCAGAATGACACATCAATCTGTCCTTTCATTCACTGGTGAGAACTTAGCCACATGGCCACACGCAGATGCAAGCGGGCTGGGAAATACAATTTAGCTGTGTGTCTAGGAAGAGGAAACAGATTTATGGCCACCTGGCCGATCTCTGATACAAAGGCAGACACAGCCCACATCTAATATCCAGCCAGAACTGCTTGCTGCCTCCACTCTGGTTAGACAAACAGTGATTCAGGGCCAGCAGGGTGCTGGGGGCGGGGAGGAGTTAGGGGAAGGGAGTCTGCTTCCCTCCTTTACGTGGACTTGGAAGAGGGGGAAAAGGGAGGAGTACGCTATGTACATTATGAGTTTTATGCCATCTGAATAAGAAATGTCCTAACCCTCACTCCTGAGATTCTAAACACGATGCCTAAACCTTTAAATAAGCCATCTGCTCCCAAGCCTCTATGCCCTTTAAAATTCAGATGTTCACCAAGTCAAGGCCTTGACCAACCCCAGTAAAGCCAGACCAATAGTCTAGCTTGGCTCCCAAACACTCCCAATAAGCCATCCCAGAGCTGCAGGCACTCTTCCCCATTCAGACATTCTTCTTGTTTTAAGATCTATTTGTTTTTATTTGAAAGGCAGATTTTTCAGAGAGAAAGAGCAAGGGATACCTTCCATCCACCGGTTCACTCTTCAGGTGGCTGCAACACCCGGAATGGGGCTAGTCCAAAACCAGTTGCTGAGAGTTTCTTCTGGGACATCCATGTGGATGAAGGGGCCCATGAACTTGGGACATCTTTTGCTGCTTTCCCGGGCACATCAGCAGGGAGTTGGATTGGAAGTAGAGCAGCCAGGACTCAAACTGTTACCCATATGGGATGCTGGCACCACAGGCAGAGGCTTAGCATACTATCCCACGGTGCTAGCCTCTCCAGACATCTTTCTAAGCATGATGCCTCCCTTTAACTCATTGAAGCTTGCCTGTTGCATGGTTCATTCACTTTAGTCTGTGCCCTCAGCCTTGCATTAAGCTCTGGGCACAGGGCTTTCTGATTGCAAAACGTGGGTATATTTGTTCCTCAAGCCACATAAAAGCTCATCATAAATGTTGTAAAATTTGTCAGGAGAGGTCCTCATTTTCTCAAGCCACAGTCTTAATGACATTATGGTTTTCTGATTCTAGTACTAGCATTTTGGTAGGAATTTCTTCTTTTTCCCTTCTTCTTCTGTTTTCTTTAACTTGACCCATAAAAGTGTACTTGAAACGTGGAAAGGCAAAATTGAAAAAGAACACAGATTTATTCTCTGCCTTGAGTTAGTCTGACACTCTGGCTTCTGCTTTTAGAAGGGACATTGTGGTGTTTCTACAAGGAAAGAGGTGCCTTCTGTCTGATGGGCTGTAATTCAGGGTTTACTGGGCAGGGGTGTTGGGAGGAAACATAAAAGGGAACATTTCCTGCATGAGTTTACCACCCTCTCACAGGCCCAAAACTTGGTGATTTGCACCCCAAAATAGATCAACACACATACCTCATTGCTGCCTCGTTTCAGTTCCCGTCACACCTGGATCTAACCTGAATTTCATCAATGCCGGATATGGGCGGCCTTTCTCAGAAGCAGGTCTGTCTGTATCTCTATGAGGCTGGCCAAGAGAAGGCATTGGAAGTGGTGGCCAGCCGCCCAGCAATCTGACCTCAAGACGGCAAGAGTCCTCATGTTCGTCCAAGTTGCGAGCAGTAGACTCATTTCTGCTCAGTCCTGTCTCCTTGAGCCTTGAGACTTTCCTAACCTAGCAGCGAGAGCTCTGACAGGCAGCCAGAGGTCCCAGAGCTCACCCAGAACTACAGGTGATGGAGCCGCCAGCAAATGCACCTGACGCCTCAGTTTCACAGCATGCAGAATGAGCTAGAGTGTATAGAGTTCGAGCTGGATAAGATTCATACTTTAACCCCAGGGATAAAGCCCAGTTAATCTTAAGAAATGAAGAGCCAAGGAATGACCAGTTGACACGATCTGGCCACTGAGATACAAAGAGAAGCTTGCTAAGAAATTTTTGGAAAAAATTTCCTGGAAAAGTTTTTGTTTGAGCAGAGCTCCCTGTCTCTTTGCCTTGAACGTGGTTGATACGGGTGATGCATGGCACTTGTTATGGTTTAAGCACTGTGTGGCAGGAGTTTAAACTCCAATGTCTTATGTTAATAGAGTACTAATTGCCTAATAAGAGTAGAAATCCAATCCAGTTATGGTATTGAACGGTGAAGGGGCCCTTGGGAAGGGATTAGATTGGGATATTTCACTAGGCTGGAGCCCCATCATCAAACCTCAATGACTTTCTCAGGGAGACATAGATAAAACCCACTCCTTGTCCTTTGCCTTGTGGTATTACATGCCACCCCAGGACTCTGCCTGTAAGAAGACCATTACCAGATGAGGCCCTTGGAGTTTAACCCCAGAAATATGAGCCAGAGTAAACCACTTTTCCTTATACAGTTAGCCTGACTCCAACAAAATGCTGACTAGTACAGAGCTCTGGGTCACTACGTTGGTAACATGAGGTGGCAGATTTGTGGATGACAGGGATGCAGAAATGCTCTGGATAGAGCTGGAGTTGTGTGTGATATCATTAAGCCACCGCAGCTCACCTGGAGTGACCTACTTACACACATCTTGCTCTGTGAGAGTGGAATGTTCTGTGGGTTGTAATAGTTTGTCTTGACCAATGAAAACTCCACAAAGCTGTAGAATCTCAGCACCCCAGGGTATGATTTATATGACATTCCAAGTCCCCAGTTCAGCCCAGTTCAGCCCAGTTCAGCCCAGTCATCCTTCCCTCCTTCAATAAGGTATAGTGATAAACAAAAACAAAAAGAAACCCCTACAACCCCAAGCCTACTGCCCTGTAGCTAAAACTCCCAGAACCGAGATGTTTCCTTATCATTCTCATGCACCCCAAATTTCTCCCACTTGGACATTGCCATTTACTATAAATCCCAGACTTTGGCTGAGCCCCTTACCTGCTGTCCTTGTGTACCTTGTCTGCATTTCAGAGCTAGACTTGGCTCTTGTCTCTGTTATGCTCCAGTTGCTAGACTTGACCTGGCTTCCCAGACTCTCAGCATCTCTTGGGCTCATTATTCTTCCATCCAGTTTACTAGCTCTCCTCCTGGCCCCACGGCAGCCTGGAAATGTGATCCGCATGCCATCAATGTTCTCACCCACACAGTTCTGAAAAAAAAAAAAAAGTACGACAGCAACCAGAGATTAAATGCAAACACAATACTAACAGTTGGTCTGACAATGATAACAGTGTCTCCAAAAATACCCCAACATGGTATCCATTTGGCTAGAAACTTTTTGGCTCTTATTGCCAGCAGGAGAGGGCCAGATTCCTCCCCCAGGAGTTCAATGTGCTGAGGATAGAACAGTGAAGGGAGGTCACACATCCCACAGGTCATTATCATGGCAGCTATCAGTCTCTCTAGCCCGGGAGTCCTGTAGCTGCAGCTTGCTAGGTCATGTACAACAAAATGCAAGCTGAAAAGAACTCCTGGAGACAGATGAGCCTCACTCAAAAAAACCCTGCACTTTTATAGGATGCAGGCATTTGTTCCATAACAATAGAATACACTCTTGATTTATAAAGTAAAGCAAAGATATATGGCCTGCTATCCTAATATATATATTTTTATGCTTGATATAATAAGACCCAAACGGAAGAAAATTCCTAGATGAAAGGTGGTATCTGTGGTACCTAGAACATGAGGAACAAAAGATCCGGAAGATAACCAGAAGAATAACTGCTGTCACATTTCCTAAAATCTGATTTTTGATCTTAACCACCATGATCAGTTTCATCTTTAGCATCCACCAATATCCTTCCACATTGTTGCCATCATCACCTTCAACAACTCTCTACCAGTGTCACAATTGCCGTCACCACCAACTTTCTCTGTGCAACCACTACTGCCATAAACAACCCATTACTGCCACACCTACCGCTGTCAATACTGGGACAGCAACACCATTTGACCATTAACATCTGAACCACACAGTCACATTGACCCTGTCATTTCTCTTATCACCATCACTGATACCATGATTACCCCACTGTTCTCATCACTAACACCAATATTATCACTCAAACACACCAACTTGTCAGCTCATCAACAATCCCATTACTGCCCTCACATCATCATCAACATCATAACTTTGACAACCACTGCTGTCATCACAGATACAATCATCATCTCCAACACCATCACTACAACTACTACTGACGCCATCATTGTACCTACCTCCACAACACCACCATCACTGTTAACAGCAATCACCATCACCGTAAATCCATCACTTCACTTACTACCATCCCACAAAAAAAAAAAAAAAAAGAAAAGAAAAGAAAAAAAAAATCCACTGTCTTTTTTTGAACACTTGCCTGGCCAAATTCTCTGGAGAGCGGAGAGGCCAAGGTTTAGTTCTGGTTCTGCTAATGAAATGTTAACCTTAGGCAAGTTAATTTAACTCTTCACATTTCATGTAGATAAATATATGTTAAATGAGTAAAAGGAAACTTGATATTGTATTAGTTTATTTCTATTTGTAGGGTTAACAGAAATGTAAAAAGTCAATAGAAATATCTGAAAGGCTGTAGAGCCATGTCAGTTTCATCATTTGGTCTCTACTTCCAAGACACTAGAATCTGTGATTGAGCCATCTTCCAGTTCCCCTTGTCTCTTTATTTCTGTAGTGTGAGAGTTTCTGTTTTTGTTTTTAAAACAATTTATCTGTTCTTATTGGAAAGGTAGATCAAATTGACAGAAAGAAGGAGAAATAGAAAGATACTCGGTCCGCTGATTCACTCCCCAGAACAGCTGCAATGACCAGAGCTGAACTGATCCAAATCCAGGGCAGTCAGGCAGTCACAGTTGGAACCTTAAGACTTGGGCACTGAGGCCCAGTGCGGTAGCCTAGTGGAAAAAGTCTTCACATTGTACACACCAGGATCCCTTATGGACACCGGTTCATGTCTTGGTTGCTCCACATCCCATCCTGCTCCTTGCTTGCGGCCTGGGAGGGCAGTGGAGAATGACCCAAAGTCTTGGGACCTTGCACCTGCATGGGGGACCCAGAGGAAGTTCCTGGCTCCTGGGTTTAGATCAGCTTGTCTCCGGCTGCTGTGGCCACTTTGGGAGTGAAACAGCGGGGAGAGGATCTTTCTCTCTGTCGCTCCTTTCTGTAAATCTTACTTTTCAATAAAATAAATGACTCTTAAAAAATTGGGGCACTTAGCCTGGGACCCAGGCAGATTGATCCAGAACCAGCCCCTTTGGGTCGGTCCCCACGCTGTTCTCAATGGAGCCAGGAGGGCATTTCCTACAAGGCTCACTTTGAAGAATAAATGGAGAAAGTTACATGTAAGAGAATGTGGAAAGAAGAAATGTGTTAAACAGTTTCTTTTTAGAAATATCTCTTTCTTGCAAATATAATAAAATGAATGAAAATCCTCATTTCTTTGCTTAAGATCTGTACTTCCTTAAGAAGCTCCCCCCCCCCACACACACACACCGCCCCAACCAGAGATAGGCTTCTGGTTCAAAGGTTGTATAAAACTCACTTTCAAAAAGAGATAGGAAAAGTTACTCAAATGGTTTGTTCTGGCTACTGACTGTTCAATTACTTCCCAGAGAGACTGGACCAGTGCAAACTTCCGTCAGCTCCACTGACAGCCTGGACTATTCATCATTGATATAAGCTTTGACCACTCAGTTGGAGAAAAACCATGTCTTACTCTTGCCTTCATTTGCATTTCTTTGCTTATTTATAGTTTCAAAAATATTTTTTCAGGCAACTTTTTCTCTGATGTTACTAACAGGGAATTTGTAAACTGGCAAATAGAACATGCTCCTAACCTAATTCTGGCACCATTCGAATGAGCTCAGCACAATGGAGCAGGAAGTGGGCTTCCGTCCAACCAACAGGAAAAGGTATAACTGAAACTCCAGGCGGAACACTGTTCTAGAAGCAGGTACTGACCAATGACCCTGCAGTCCTCCCCGGTGGCCCTTCCCCAGCCCATCCAAGAATGGCCGTGCTCACTCTTGAAAGCATCAAGTAGTCTTTAAGAAGAAAGAATACACTCTTCCGGCTTCTTCTATGGCTAATTTAAGTTGTTGTAGCACAATAATACTTTTCACTTGAACAGACTTGAACAATGATTTTGGAAACAGCAGTAGCCACCTTGAGACATATTTATCACGAGTTTTCAGCACTACATCAGTGGGGGTACAAAGGAAAATTCTAAAATAACTACTTACAAAATCTCAATGAATTTAATAAGACTGTTAAAAATGAAAAAATACTAGACTATAAAATACCATAGACATGATTAATTGCATTGACATTATGCAAAAAGCACGGGGAATGAAAGCACCCTACGGCATTTCCCCCACCAGATACAGAGGTGCATATTGCTGCCAGCAAGACAGCTCCTGGTGGAGGTGAGCTACATCCAATGTCTGCAATCAAAGCCGTGAGAGCCTGAACAGAAAAGGTCTCCATCTGCCTCTGCGATTGTGTGGACCCCCCCCAGCTCCCCTGCCCTCCTTGAAGCCACTCCCTAAAATCCCACTCTTCTTCCCCATGTCAGAGCCAACCTTTCCTCGTTGCATCAGCCTCTGGGTCCTGGATTCAGCACTGATTGGAACTGGTCACGTCTGATTCTGGTGAAAGTAAGTGCTCAGTAAATCAGTGCAGACTAAGTGAAAAAGCACTGGCAAAGGGGCTTGGATCCCCAGGAAGCCTGAGTGCAACCGAGGCCAAGCTGCCTATGATGTCATCCAACCCAAACTTTCATGTTACAAATGAAAAGGGGAAAAAAGAGCTGCTGAGATACCCTCACACATCATTCCAACGGGGAAAGGGGGTGTGGATTCCGACAGGACATGGAAAGTTTCCCTCCTACAAGGATGCTTTCTTTGCATCCAGGAAGAAAACTTACCAGAAAGCTCCCTGTTAACTAGAAAAGTGAGGATATGGGCTGTGCAGTTTTTACCAAAGCAGGTGCATGAGGAGGATGGGAGCTGGGAGCAATCAGCAGTGTTCATCCCATGGGTATTTGTTGAGTACCTATTAAATGTCAGGCACTGTTCTGGGTGGTGGGCTTCCACTATGGTAAGTAAAGCAGAAAATTTTGGATCTCATGGGATTGTATTCTATTTTTTAAAAGATTAACTTATTTGTTTATTTGAAAGGTACAATGAAAGAGAGAGACACAGAGAGAAGTTTCTGCTCACTGTTGAACTCCCCAAATGGCTGCAATGGCTGGGGCTGGACCCATGCTGGACACGTGCTCAGCCATGCTAAAGCTAGCAGCCAGAAACTCTTATTTGGGTCTCTCATGGGGCTGGCAGGAACCCAGGTACTTGTGCTGTCATGTGCTGACCCCAGGTACATTCACAGAAAACTGAATAGGAAGCAGAAGCAGGACTCCATATGTGGGTTACTGAAGTGGTAGCAGCCCCAGTGCATCACAACGTTTACCCCCAATGTGTGGAGATTCTAATACAAGGAGCCAGACAATTCATATACTAAATGAGAAGTCTTATGGTAGATAAAGGGGACTGTAGGTAAAGCAATAAAGGGAAAAGCAGTTAGGAAATTCAGGTAAGACTGGGATTGTGATTTTAAATACAGTGGCCAGGAAGGCCCTGTGACAAGGTGACCAGATAGACATAACGTGCATGGGGAAGGAGACTTATCCAGCAGAGCATGTGCCAAGTTCACAAGGCAGAACTGAGGCCAGGGTAACCCAGGGTCTTCTTGATATCATGAGGATGTGGGTCTTATGCTGGAGAAATTAGGGGAACTCCTTAACTTCTACTTTAAAATTCATTTATGTGTTTGTTTGATAAGGAGAGAGCAGGAGCAAGTGAGTAAGCTCCTGTGTACTCTCATTTGGGTTCACTTCCCAAATGCGTGCCCCTCCCAGGGCTGGGCTGGGCTGAAGTCGGGAAGCTGGGAACTCAGTCCAGGTTTCCCACAAAGGTTTCAGGAATGGGCGTACTTGAGTCCATCGTTTGTTACCTCCCAGGACTTGCATCAGCAGGAACCTAGAGTCAGAAGCCCAAGCCAGCAGCCAAACACATGCACTCCAGTGTGGGACACAGGCCTCTTCAATGCCAGCTGCGATGCCCACTCCAAAGCTACGTTTTTAGGTTCTGAGCACTAACAGAGTCCTTCCATTTTTTTAAAAAAATCCAATTTTAGAGCTTTTCATTCTTTTCCCCATCAAGCATCCACCTCCTCCTATTAGCAACCCTCCCCTATTCTCCCACCCTCAGCCCCGGCTGCCATCTGCTGTCTGCATGCAGGACATTTCCCATCATTGGAGTCCTACAATATAAAGTCCTAAGTGTCTGGGTTTCTCTCCCTGAGCCCAACATATTCACGGTCCACTCATCTTTCCATGTGTCCTTTTCATTGTGAAATAGTATTCCCTTGTGTGGATATACTGCGTCTTCACTAGGAGGTGGGTATTAGGGTTGTTCCCGCTTTTCCGCTATTAGGAAGGACACTGCTACGATCGTTTGCACATATGACTTAGCATTGATGTGCATCTCAGGTCATTTGGAGGGACTATCAAATTGCTTCCCAAGGCAGCCGCACCATTCCACACTAGCCCCAGCAGTGAGGAAAGGCTCCACTTCAACATGTTCTCCTCAAATGCTTGCCGGTCTTTTGTATAATAGTCAACCTAGTGGGTGTGGAGTGGTATCTCATTAAGGTTTTGATTTGCATTTCTCTAATGATTCACGGTGTGAAGCATCTTTTCATGTGCTTATTAGCCATTTGGATAGCTTCTTTAGAGAAATGCCTATTCAAAGCCTTACCCATTAAAAAAAATGATTTATTTGTCTTCTGACAAGTTTTAAAAGGCTCGCTCTGACTGCTTTGTTGAAATAGCATATGCAAAAGAACACATTCTACTTTTGAAAACATAAGGAAAAAGCATAAGAATCGAGATGCATATTTAGTATGGCATTTAAGATGCTCCTTGGGATGCCAGCATTCCACATCAGAGTACCTGGGTTCAAATCCCAGTTCTTCCACTCCCAATCCCCATTTCCTGTTAATGAATACCCTGGGAGGCTCAAGAAGTTAGGTCCCTGTCACCAATATGGAAGATCCAGAGCAGGTTTTGACTCCTGACTCCAGCAGGTCCAGACTTGGCTGTTGTATGCATAAGGAGAGTGAACCAGAAATAGCAGTGTCCTCTCTCTGTCTCGGTTTCTCTGCCTCTCAAATAGAAATAAAGCTGACAATGTTATAAAAGATGAAGTATTCTTAAAAATGTTTAAAAAAAATGCCTTTAAAAATATGCTGGTCTTAGTGTCAAAGGAAGGGAGTGCAAGCTCCAGTCTTCACTTTTTCCCAGGGTCCACCTTGACTGGGCATGTGTATGTCCTTGACCAGGTGCGGAGCCCAGAAACCCAGCTGCTCTGTGTGCCACAGTGTCTTCAGCTCTGAAATGAAGCATAGATGGAAAGCACCCAATGAAGAAGCCTGCACATCCTCACACAAGAATTGGCAGAGCGGGAGAAATGGCTGCACCACCCACAACCTGTCCTCCAACACAGTGGACATTACTGTGGCAACTGAACCCTGCCTGTTGAGTGCAGGTTATCTCCTACCAAAAAAGAGGGACTGACTGGTGGTTTGTCATTTGATACTGAGTTTTTTCCCCCAAAACAGTTATTTATTTGGAAGGCAGAGTGACAAAGAGAAAGAGAGATGGAGAAAGGTCTTGCAAATGCTGGTTCACTCTGCAAAAGACTGCAAGAGCTGGGTGACAGGGGTCCCAGGTGCATTAGGAGGGACTTGGGATCAAACACAAAGTATTAGGACTTGAAGCAGGACTATGATATGGAATGTCTGAGTATGCAAATACTCCCAGAGAAGGACTCTGGAAGGAACGCACTATCACTGTTAGGGAAGCTACTGGAACAAAGGGACCCTATGCAGCACAAGCCTGTTCTCACCTCGCTGCCAGGAGGCTGAGAAAGGCCATCCAGCCGGGCAGCCATACCTAGCAGTAACTTTGCATCTATGGACAAAGAATGGCTTCTGGCAGACAGCCCTTTGTCTCTGCCACACACTAACATGCTCAAGTGGGTGTAATTTTGCTATAAGCTTTTTTTCTTACATTTTCTTAGTAATGAAGGGTAGAGTTACACATAGAATGGGAAAGATAGAGGTCTTCCATCCACTGGTTCACTCCCCATGTTGCTGCAATGACAGGGGTTGGGCGAGTCCAAAGCCAGGAACCAGGAACTTCTTCCAAGTCTCCCACGTGGGTACAGGGGCCCAAAGACTTGAACCACCTTCCACTGCTTTCCCAGGCACATTATCAGGGAAAAGGATAAGTGGAGTAGCCTGACCTTGAACCACTGCTGTAGTCAGTGGCTTAACTTGCTAGACAGCCCTGGCCCTTTCTTCTCTTCTTTACTTAGATAACTGGGTTCTCCTGTATTCTTTCTGGTTGTCTATAAATATCTATGGTGGGGCTGGCCTTGTGGTGCACCAGGTAAAGGTACCACTTAGCATCCTAAACTAGAGTGTGTTTGAGTCTCTGTGCTGACCCAGCTTCCTGCTAATGCACCTAGGAAAGCAACAGATGATGGCCCAAACACTTAGGTCCCTTTCACTCATGTGGAAATGAGGCATGATGGAGTTCCTGGATCCTGGCTTTGGCCTGGCTGGTTCTTGTGGCCATTTGAAGAGTGAACCAATGGATGGAGGCCTGTCCTTCTATCTCTCTCCCTACTTGTAAATTAATTAATTAATTAATTAATTTTTAAAAAGACAAAAATCCCTGAATATTTGTGGCTATAATTATGAATCAGATTATCTAAGCATGAATCAGTTTTATCACCCAGGTGATGCTGGACCAATGGCTTCTCCTCACTTCTCTGTATTCATCATGGGACCAGCCAGAGAAACTACCTCAGCAAGCCTTGTAAAAATCAAACAAGTGAAAATCTACAGCACACGCAGCACAGATCCTGGGACCGAGTGACTGTGCAGAGGGCACTGGGTGTGGTTCACATGACCACAGTTACGATGGGGCATCTTACCATCAGGTCCCTGACACACAGGCCCCAGTTGCGCACAGAGCATCACCCCCACTCCGATCTGCTGCCTTGTTTCTCTTCTCTTTCCTGCCCCTTCCACAAGTGCACTTATTTATGAAGCACTGGAAAGCTCCTTTCTCATTGTTCCCACTGGTTTTTATCATGCCTCATTATCGAATTCTCCCTACCTCCTTGCCACGTCCCAGGCTTGATGGGGAAGACATGAGCCCTGCATGTAGGTCAACACACAGACTGATCTCTCAGATTGGAGCTTGATCCCATGACCATCCCTAGAGAGGAGCTAGTACTTGGTCCCTCATCTGTGCCCAGCTCTCCTCTCTACCCTTAGTCCCCCTGTCTTCGTCCTTTCCTCTCCTCCCTATTCCTAAACATGTGCAAGCTTCAAAGCGCACAAGTTGAGGAGACTTTTAAACAGCTCATTAAAACTATTAAACATTGAAAATTGACCTTGGAAAATGACTGTGCAATCGCTTTATTAGATTGCTTGGGGGGGGGGAGTCAGAAGGTTGGGTTGTCTTACTACTGACTTCTCTGGGCTCTCCATACAAGCTTCTAAATTTGGATCTTAAGAATTATTGAGCTCCTCCTGGGGGGGAGGGGAGAGATTTTGAAGTAACTCTCCAGCTCTTCCTCCCAGAGCTCATGGAAAAGGAAGAGCCAGGGTTTTGAGGTTCCAGGGTGGGAGGTGGTGGTGGTAGTAATGGAGATTTTTGTCACAGAGGAGGGTTACAGAAGGAGCAAAGTTTCTCTGATATACACTGATCTCTCTCTGCGACCAGGAGCTAAATTTTTGCAGGCATTTGCTTGACTGAAAGTGGGGGGGACAGACAAAACACCAAAATTGTATCTAGGACAGAAAAATAAAGGATTCAAAACGCATTTCAAAGACAAAAGTACCACAGCAGTTCTTTGTTTTCTATAGGGTTTATGTATTGAAGGCTGAACTGGAAAGGAAACTGCATTTCCCCTGTGGAAAGGAAATGCAGCAAACTGCATAAAAAAACCCAAGTGGGAGCCAGGGCAATAGCCTAGTGGCTTAGGTTCTTGCCTTGCACATGCTGGGATCCCATCTGGGTGCCAACTCATGTCCCAGCTGCTCTGCTTCCTATCCATCTCTCTGCTTGTGGCCTGGGAAAACAGTAGAGGATGGCTCAAAGCCTTGGAACTTTGTGCCCTCATAAGCAACCCTAAAGAGGTTCCGGGCTCCTGGCCTCAGATTGGCTCAGCTCCAGCTATTGCAGCCACTTAGGGGGTGAATCAGCAGATGCAATTTCTCTCTGTGTCTCCTTCTCTCTGTATACCTGCCTTTTCAATTAAAAAAAAAAAAATAGCCCAGGTGTGTTTGTAGCACCCAGGGCTAGACTGATCCAAAAACCCAAAGGCTGAAATCTAGGGTTCACCCTGTTTTTGAGCACAGCCAGGCACATCACCCCTCCACCTAAGGACCTTGCAATAATTAATGCCAGAACTTCTAAAATGTTTCACTTTGGGTACTTCATGAGGCTTACTGAACCAGTCCTACTGTGCCAGTCACCACAGGAAACACATCACCTGGCCCTTTCATTTTCATGTTATTTCATCTTCATAATCTTCCCTAACAGAAGTACCATTGGGCACCTGAGCTTTAAGGAGGGAATGTGATTGGTCCTGGGTCATACGGCTATAAAGTTACAGTCGTACCTCTTAAGATGCAAAGCCCCAAGTTTAACACTATTGGATCTGGGGTTGGGTGTGCACATATTTGTGCTGACAGCACAGAGTCTGATGTGTGACCTTCTTCCATTTTAAGTCACCCAATCACATGCCTCCAACACCCCACCTCCCTGCCAATGCCTTGAGGGCCAGCCCTGAGCGTGGATCCCCCCGGCAGCCACCATGATCAGTCCAGTATGGAAGAATGGAAAAGAGGATGGGCACATTGGATTCTTCCCCTCAAGGTGCCAAGGGAAGCAAGTAATGGCCTTGAAAGAGTAAGATGCATTTACTTAGTGGAGATGCAGAATGCGGGAAAAGTGAATAGAGATCTTCCATGTATTGGTTCACTGCTGAAATGCCCACCAAGGTTAGACCAGGCCAAAGCCACAAGCCAGGAACTCCAAACAGGTTTCCCACATGGGTGGCAGGAACCCAAGCACTTGAGCCATGATCTTACTGCCTCTCCAATGCATTAGCAGGAAGCTGGATCAGAAGAGCAGACTAGAGATCTCAAACCAGGCTCCAACAGGGAATGTCGTCACCCCAAGAGGCAATTTCACTTCTTACACCACAGCACCTGCCCCACATAAGGGACTTTTTTTCCCATCTCATATTCAAGTTTGACCAAATCTATTTTGTGGAGGCTCGTGGCTAGCAGTCCCTAGAGGGACTAACTCAGCAACTGTCTTGGTCCAGGTCTCTTGCTTTGGGAGTCATGGGGTCTCAGTTCCTGATATGGTTAGTGACTCAGTTCTCTCCTTCTGGGAATGACTGGAATGAGAGTTGCCATGTGTATTAGAGTAATGTTGAAAGGTTGAAACCAGATCATTTCTGTAGGTCATAAAACACACGCAGCAGTATTTCCAGCATCAAAAGGTGAATGGTTAGGACATACATGTAGAAGCCAGGATTTTAAAGATTCATCACTCTGAATTGGTTCCTCTTTACCAAGGACCATTATTGCCTGTTATTTTAATTTCTTCTTAAAAATGTAAAGAGGAAGGGGCCAGCGTTGTGGCACAGAGCCACTGCCTATGGTGTCAGCATCCTATAAATGTCAGATCGAGTCCTGGCTGCTCCACTGTTGCTCCAACTCCATGCAAATATACCTAGAAAAGCAGTAGAGGATGCTCCAAGTACGTGGACCCCTTCATCCATGTAGGAGAGCCAGATGAAGCTCCTGGCTCCTCCTGCCTTTGGCCAGCTCCAGCCTTAGCTGTTGTGGCTATGTGGAGAATGAACCAGCAGATGAAATCTCTCTCGCGCTCTCTCTTCCTGTAACTCTCTTTTTCAAATAATTACATAAATGTTTTAAAAAGAAAAACATGGGTTTTTTTTCCTCATATTACAAAAATAGGGATTCTGATTTACTCACCAGAGCCACTGGCAGGTACAGTTCCACAGAACCTTGTTTCTTGGGGCTGTTAAGGCTGCAGACACCTCACCTGAATCCTCCCGGGTACCACACATTACTGTCAAGGTGTTAACAGCCTATGAAGTCCCTCCTTCTGCCCTCCAAGTCCCTGTGGCAGCTGCTGCCATTGCCAGAAGGTCTGAAAATTGGCTGCAGGTAGGAAAGAAGGAAAGCATCTAGGTGATGCCCGCCCTCTGCGTTTGTGCTGTCTGGAGGGGAGTGGGAGGCGGGTTCTGTTAACAGAGCAGCCCAGAAGCAAGGCTTGTAAACACAAACCACCTGGTCTCTACTTCCTGGCAGTTTTTCCCTAAACATGCTTCTTCATTCTCCCGTGCTTGCTGCTCCTTTTAGGAGATGATATGATACTACCTCCTTTGGAGGTGGCTTTGGGGATTAAGCCTAATAACATATGCTGACCAGTAGTTGACAAATATTATTTTTGTTTAAATCATACAGACTAAGCATTCTCCTTAAGCCCACTCTCTCTCTTCATAAACTTTTAAAGAAAGTCACAATGAGAAACTCCTTTTTAGCCAACAAATTGTTAAAAAAAAAAAATCCCAAAGTTTGACAATACAGTCCTATGGTAAGGCTGTGGGGAAAATGGACATAGTCGCTCGTTGCCTGTGGGAATGCAAAATGCTACAACCCCATGAAGGAGAACTGAGTATGTGGCAACACACTACTGTGCCTTATCTTCCATCCCAAAAAAGTCATTTCCAGCAATGTTTCCCAGAGACATACTGGCAAAAACACACAGAAAGACCAAAGTACCCTCTGATGGCAATGAATGAACCAACTGTAGCCCCAAGACAGAACTGTGAACATTGACTGGACATCTGATGATACTAAGGAATTGCTATGAATGTTCTTCAGTGTGATCATGAGAGGTGGTTATGCTTTTCTTGAGGGGTCCTTATCTGCTAGAGAAACTTACTGAAATATTTATGAATGGAGTACAGTGTGTGGGATGCACTTAAAAATAATCCAGGAGGAGGGAAGTGTGTGGGTGACAGTACTTTGGGATTTATTATAGTGTCCTATTTTTGTGTATGTTGGAAAGTTCCCATAATGAAATGAAGATATTATAGACAAAGTGGAAGTTCTCACTCAATGCGCTAAGAACTCCACATCCAGAGAGAAGTTCAGTGCCCAAGCCATTTTCAGCTCCCATGGAAAACAACTGCTCTGGTACCACACATTGCTGATGTGTTGGTAACTGTGGATTATCCTCGGTTTGTTCTGAAGGCTTCCACACATTTTTCTGGACATTTGAGTACTACAGAAAGGTATTTTGCAAAGTTCATGGACAATTGCATGATAACTTATGAGATGTTTGCAATCCATCCTCAGCTTTCTTGTGAACTTGGGAAGACCCCTTGGCCCTGTGTGCACTTACACAGGGCAGGAGGCTGTGCTTCTCTGAAGAATGCTCTTTTTGCTGTGGAATCAGCAGCAATGACGCCATCTTGACGTGTCCCCATGCACCCCATCTGCTCCCAGCCACAGGTCTTAGAGAGCTTTCCTGTCCGCGCGCAGAGGTCTGGCAGCTCCTCCACTGCTGCACATGTGGTAGGGTGCACCTGTGTCCCGCATTTTTTCTTTCTTCCCCCTGTTGATGGGTACTCATGGTACTCCCAGATTTTTTTTATAGCAATCGTTGCTGCCCCATGCATCCCTGAACATACCTCTTCAAGCCCCAGAAAGTTCTATAGCCTAGGTGGTAGAATGTCTGTCCTTGGCTATTTCCAGCTCAGAGCAAGTCCTGACCCTGCTTTCTCTCCACTCTGTCTTCTATCAGTCCAGGCTTGGTCCACCAGGGCATCAGGCATGTGGAGACACTATTCTAATTTTTATCTGTCTTCCAGGCCTGCCATGATTTTGTGCTCAGCTTGCCTCCCATCTTCCCCTTTACCTCTCAGACCTGATTGGGTTAGTCTCCCACCTTTACCTCTCCCTTGTGGCCAGACCAGCTTCCTCACTCTCCCCTAAATTCATGTCTCTCCTTCCCAGACTTCCACCATGGACCTGCCCACTTCTCTGATCTCATTGTGTGTCTACATGGCCTGTCTCCCTCTTCCCCGACTCCCCTGCTTTCTAGCCTGTAGCTCCCTGGGCCTGCCCCCATTTTGATGCGCCCTTTGCCAGGAATGTTGCCAGAATGTTCCAGAGGGAATGCACCCCTGTGTTGACCCTGACTCTTCTCTCTGTTTTCAGTTTAACTATCTCTTCCTCAAAACCCCACAAGCCCAAAGACACTTTCATGATAGTCCTTACAGAGGTGTTAGCAATTCACAATGAGTCTTTCTAAATACTTGAAACTGTGGTTTAAGTTTTGGGTATTTTTTGGAGGTTGGAATATTTTCACATAAATAATAAAAAGCCTTGAGAATGAAATACAAATCTAAAAATGAAATCCACTGGTTTCACAGCTGTCTGTATATACAGCCTAAAAGTAATTTGATAGGACATTTTAATGCATTTTGACTGTGATCTGCCACTTGAGATCAGGCGTGAAATTTTCCTCTTGTGGTGTCATGCTGTCACTCAGTCAGCGTTAGTGAACCTCAGCTTTCAGCTTTTTCAGATTAGGGAGGCTCAACCTTAATGTCCAATTTTGGATTAATCTGATTAGTGTCTTTTTCATCAAGCACTAGACAGAAATGGAATGTGCTTTTGCTCCCCTAGGATCTGCTGCACTGCCAGGAACACAACAGGACCACTGCAAACACCTGTGCAGGAAGCAAGAAGAGAAAGAACTGTGCAATGCCTGGTCATAAACCATAGCGCCCCCATCGCACACTTCACTCAACGCTTGCTTTCACGAGATGATGCTTGGCACAGAATCCAGCCAGGCAGGTGACTGCTCACTGCACTTCCCACAAGGCCCACCTGCACATCTGGCGCTCCCTTAGGAAGCACTCCTGGGGGTGGGGAAGGGAAGGGGCATCTGTCTGTTATCTCTCGATTACAACAGCATCTTGGGTGTGTGATCTGCTTTGCCTCCTCAGCTTTGGGACCCTGTGTGAGGGTCGGGATCCCAGAGGTCGTTGCCTCCCTGGGCCTGGTTGCTGCACTTCTCCTGGGCATCCCCAAGGGGCAGCTTTCTGCTAATGCAGACCCTGGAAGGCAGTGGTGATGGAACACATATTTGTGGCCCTGTCACCTGAATAGAGTTCCTGCCTCCTGACTTCCGCCACTGCTGCCCTGAGGACTGGGGTAGTAAATCGACAGATGAGAGCACTTGCCCTCTCAAATAAGCAACAGAGAAACTAAATGTTCTTTTTTTAAAAAAAAAAAAATCACTGTGCAAATAAATGAAAAAAACTGTGCAATGCTGAAGTAGCAATCCCTTATGATTATGATGGTGCAGTCTCAGATAGAACATATCCTAAAGCACTTTCACAAAACAAAATTCCCAGCCTGGCTCTCCCTGACTGTGGCTCAGTCCAACTCGTGGCTGGACCACAGCTCCAAAGTGCCTGCGAGCCTGGCCCCTGAAGCAGTGCGTTCCACCCTGCTGGGGTGGTCAGAGCACACTAGGGTGGGCTCTGGAAGTTGGTCCTGGGAGTCTTTTCCCTGGACCATTCCTTCTCTAACTTGGTGCCAGAAAATGCTGATGTGCAAGTTTGCCTAAGCACAGCCATCAGCTTTCGTGGCTGCCACGCCTGTGTTTTTCCTTTTTTTTTTTATAATTTTTTCCCCTTTGGAGATTCTAATTTCATACATCTTGTTGTATGATGTTTTAACGTTTACTGATAAGTAGCTTTGAATTCAACTAAGGAAGAAGAGCAAGTAGGCATGCACCCTGGAAGAAATGCTGCTTCCACGGTCCCCACTGCTGCTTCTACCCTAGGAACTTTTTCCTTTATTTTTTAAAGAAATGTTGACTCTAGGACTTGAACAAAGAAAGTACAAGATGAATTTAGAACAACTTGTCATACTAGGAAATAAGGAAGTCCTCAGAGAATGACGGGGACATGTCAAAATGTGACCTGGTTTCAAGGGACCAAGGTAAGAGCCTCTGAACCCCAATATAAATACAGGTACTAAGCATATAATTCACTGAATAACCTAACAGTCAATGTGCTTACAAGCAATTAATTCATTAGGGAAGAAGTGTTCTTAAGAAAATATATTTGACAAGTAACTCACAGAGGGAGTGACAGAGAAGAGGGAGACTCTTTCAAGCACTGGCTCACTCCCCAGATACAGCAACATCTGGGGCTAGGCTAGATCAAAACAGGAACCGACAACTCCTTCCTGGTCTCCCACATAGCAATTTCCCAAGGGCCCAAGTTCTTGGGTCACCTTTCATTGCTTTCCCAGGTGCATTGGCAAAGAGCTGGATCAGAAGTGGAGCAGCTGGGACTCGAACCAACACTCATACAGATGTCAACATCACAAGTGGCAGCTTAACTCCCCCTGTGCCACAATGGCCAGCCCCAGATGTTGTTTTCTTCACAGTTGCAGGACAATACATGTAAAAAAAAAATATGGAATTAGAAAATTGCCACTTGGACACCTCTCAGAAAATCATCATGGATGAAAACTCTGGCACTTGGAAGGAATCATAGAATACCCATTCTCCAAATCCGTCTCCGCAAGGTGCCTGTGATTGACAAAGGAACAACAGCCACAGTAGCAGACAATGCAATAGCACACTTAAGCCCTGTGGAAGTGTTTCTGCTAAACAAAAGCATATAATCACACAGAGACATCATCAGACAGGTCCCAAGGGAAGAATGTCCTGGAGTATACTGGCCTGACAACCGTGCACTTAAAAATGGCAAACATGAGGCCCAGCAGCTAAAGTCCTTACCTTGCACGTACCGGGATCTCATAGGGGTGCCGGTTCTACTCCTGGCATCCCAGCTTCTCATCCAGCCCCCTGCTTGTGTCCTGGGAAAGCAGTTGAGAGTGACTCAAAACTTTGGGACCCTGTATCCATGTGGAAGATCCGGAACAGACTACTGGTTTCCGGCTTAGGATCTGCTCAGCTCCGGCCACTGCTGTCGCTCAGGGAGTGAATCAGAGGATGGAAGATTTTCCTCTCTGTCTCTCCTCCTCTCTTTATATCTGCCTTTTCAATAAAAATGAATAAATCTTTTTCTTAAAAGGCAAACTTGGCTGCATTCTAATTATACTTCCACACACCTGATTTTAAAAACTATTAATTTATTTGAAATTTACAGCTAAAGATCTTCCATCCACTGGCTCACTGCCAGATGGCTGCCGCTTCCAGCTCTGGACCACACCAAAGTCAGGAGCCAGGATCTTCATTCAGATATCCTTCATGGCTATTCAAGCATTTGAATCATCTTATGCTGCTTTCCCAAGCCTTTAGGAGGGATTTGGATGGGAAGTAGAGCAGCTGGGAATTGAACTGGTGCACTAATGGAATTCTGGTATGGAAATCAGTGGCTTTATGTGCTATGTTACAATGCTGGCCCCTAAGGCTGATCATTTAAGAGTACCTTATCTGCAGGCCTAAAAAAAAAAATCAATGTTACAATGTTACAGGAAGCAATGATTAACAACTGTCGCAAATTAAAAGAGACTAAATAGACAAATCAATGTAGCCTATTACACAGTATTTCTTTTATGACAAAAACCACCACTGTAATAATGAGTGAGATACTGTTAAGATTTGTAGACTAGAAAATAAAATTGTAGGGCAAGCAGTTAACTTGCCAGGGAGGATTGTCAGATTCTGGTTTGGCGTGCCTGTCTTTTCTTTCCAGCTCTGGCTCCTGATTCTGGCTTCTTGCTGGAGGCAATAGATCTCCTCTGGAAAGGTCCCCACCACTAGTAGGGGAGGCCTGAATTGAGTTCTTGGCTGTCAGCTTTAAGCACCACTCAGCAGCAACCACTGTAGGCATTTGAATGAATCAGTGAACAGGAGCTCTCCATCTATCTACCTGTCTTTCTCCCTCTTTCTACCTTTTAAATAAGTAAACAAAATACAAAAGAAAGCAATATCACATAAATGCTGATTTCCTGAATTAGATAGAAAAATGATAAGGAAATATGAATTATATAAGAAATTGATCTTATTTTTAGGAAGCAGACTGCTAAATGTTTAATGGCCATTTTAGTTTGGGTTCTGTAACAAAAAGTGCCATCAAATGGGTTAAACAGCAGAACTGTATTTGTCATAGTTCCAGAGACTGGAAAGCCTGAGGTCAGGGAGCCAGCCTGGTCAGGTTCATGTAAGGCTCCTCTTCTTGGTTTGCTGTTGGTCATGTGGTGTCCTGGTGGAACAGAGAACAGAGAGGAAGTGAGCTCTCCCAAGTCTGATCCCACTCATGAGGGCTCCATTCTCATGATCTGATTACCTCTTGGGAACCTCCTGGTATTTACACCTTGGAGATTCGAATCTCGAAATACAGATTGGAGGGAGGGGCCAGATATTGAGTCTATGACACCAGTTAAGAGACTTTGTCCTATATTTGTAACTAAAAGATGGTTCACTGGATGGATGCAAGAATGGCTGGCAGGTTCAACAGAGAGACAGGTGGCTAATTGGATGGGTAGATGGACGGAAAGACAGACAGCTATAGATGGGTGAACAGATAGGATATGATGGTACAAAGCCACACTTGAGGAACCTGGGTGAAAGCATATGGAAATATTTTATAGAATTCTTTTGACCTTTCTGTAAGTCTGAAATTATATATAAGTAAAAAGTAATAAGAAAAATTCAGAGGGAACAAGAGAGACAGTATTTTGGCTCTAGTGCACCTGCCCAGACAGGCCAAGGGCTTCCTAATCTCCATCACCTCAAGGGATAAGACTCAGCATCCTCTCTCAGAAGCTTGCATGGACCTTCCACATTGGTCACTTGCAGTCACACCAACTCAAACCCCTTTGTTATGATTTCAATGTACCTCTGTTGTTCAAAATATAGACAGTTCATGCCCTGAAGTGGTAAAGTGACGGTGCACCTCCTCTCTTCATATAAGACCCTACAGCGCAGAGATCACAGTTGTCATTTAAGTCTGATTTGGGTCAAAACTGCCTATGGTACCATTGGCTTCAGGAGGACAGGGACTTGGCCTGGCTTTGCCAAACAGTATAGAACCCAGTGCAAATGGAAACGTGGGGCATCAAGAGCTTCAAGATGGCAATAGTGGGGCATTAAATCATGCCAGCCTCTTCCTGAGCATGGGGCCCTGGGCAAGCCTAGAGGCTGCCCATGGTGAAGCCAGCCATGAGTCTGCACAGCACTTGGTACAGAGAAGGAGCTATGTCAACGTGTGTCTCACAATGGATGAGTGAGCACAATCCCAGGCTGCTTACAAGGCCGCTGTCTCCTGTAGCCAGCAATTACATGCACAATTGACAGGGGCCTTCGCAAACCGACTTGGAACAGATTCTGGAAGGCAGAGGGTGTAACTGCTCCCATATCCCAGGGCCCCACCTCCACCTCCCCATGCTGCTACCTGGGATAGGCCATCCTGAGCTCTGGACATTCTAATCGGCTTCAAATGTTTAGGAAATATTTTATGTTGCAGTAATCAAATCCACAGAAAATGCAGCTTTCATTCTGTAAGCTGCATTGCATGTCTGTTTATAGCTATGGATGTAAATGCAGAAGAAAGTGACGGTAATATAACAACGAGATGAACTTCAATGATCAGGACAGGGGATTTGGTAGAATATTGACAGTAATATCTGTATATCTTTTTAATAACAAATTTATAAAATAATATAATGCATGATCAGCTACCACAAGTACATTATTTTAAATCTTTTTTATACCTGTGATCCAAGTCCTAATGGGCTTAATCTGGGCTCCGGCCAGATTCTGCTCACAGTTTTCATACCTTCTGCTTCCCCTCTCCCTTCTCTACAGTTAGGTTTGGAACTCAGTTCTAGCACAGAATGTTCCATCTGAGGAATGCGAACCCCTCCAGAACCACAGCATTGAGATTCCAGCTATACCAAACTGGCTCTGAGCAAAGCCACCAAACCCCTTTTCACTCGTGACCTACATTGCCACTGGTTTCATGGACTGTTCATTCTGCAACTCAAGGTGGGGGTGGGTGGGAAACGTTACTATGACAACAGCTCCTGGAGCTGCATGGAGGCAAAATACCTACTTAAAAAGTTCACTTACCCATATGGCAGATGGACTCCATTCGCTGCTTTTAAAGCAACTCTCCAAATAACATAAGTTGAAAAGAGTATTTTTTTTTAAAGACTACATTGCACCACCACAGATACCCACTGAGACATGGGAGAATGGAGATAGGCAACCAGCATTTTCCTTTTTTTTGCTATTCAACGTGAATATTATAAATTTGCACTCACTGGATATCATGAACTTGCCTGACTCCTATGAGCAAGGACTGGTGCCTTCTTCAGAAACCCCATCTTGGTACCATTACCTTGTTAGTAACTTCAAAATCAGATGTCCCACATTTGCATATTGCATTGGATTCCAAGCTGAGGTTGCCATGTTAAGCAAATCCAGGTCAATTTCCTTCTCTCCTGATACAGAGAGCAACACACTGACTGGTTATTATATTCCTTTCAGCTGTCTGGGGTTTCTAGCACTTTCTATTACACCCTCTGGTGAAAGCTGTGTGTGTTGGAATAAGAAGAAGGTTCTCAGATATAGATTCCACTTCTGAGCCCTTTAACCTCAGGCAGGTAATATTTCTCCTGTGTTCCCATTTCTTCACTGGAGACAGCGGTCTACTCATTCATCCATTTACAACTTGAGCTAACACTATGTGTCAGGAGGAGCCATACCTCCCGCTGGGACTGTGGGGCCCTACACTATTATGAGGTTAAAATCAACATGAACATCCTGGCCACGTGTTATCTTGACATGCTTTCCCCAACTCTACCTGAAGTCAACCCTACCTTGTTCTGACTCCCCCAGGTGAAGCCTCCCATTACAGCCCACTGGGACTGAGTTATACTGATGACAGCATCCTGTGCCCTTCACTCAGATGAGTGTGTTTCTCAGGAAACAAGCTCAGTTTCCAGCCCACACTGAATCCCCATGTCTTGACACCAAATCAGGCACCCTGTCAGCCAGACTCTGCAAGATTCAAGTAGCTGTTTATGCAGGGCCCAAAAGTAGTTGTACACAATCCACATACTCAAATAATAGTCACCTGGTAGTGATAGTTCTAGAAACTTTATGTGGGGGTGCTTGCGAGGCCCTAAGAACATTGTCAGGAGCTGGAGCAGACACACTTGCTTTAGGCCAGGTACCCCAGTGTCTTCCGTTGGGGAGCTTGAGTCTGGACTGGTGTGGTTTCGCTGAGGTTAGTCATATGGGGGGGGTGTGACTTGGACAGGGGATGCATTCAAATTAGAAATAAGCTTGAGCCTGGCACAATAGCCTAGTTGCTCAATCCTTGCCTAGCATCTTCTGGGATCCCACACAGACACTGGTTCAAGTCCTGGCTGCCCCACTTCCCATCCAGCTCCCTGCTTGCAGCCTGGGAAAGCAGTGGAGGACAACCCAAAGCCTTGGGACCCTGCATCCATGTGGGAGACCAAGAAGGCACTCCTAGCTTCGGATTGGCTCAGCTCTGGCCATTGCAGCCACTTGGGAAGTGAACCAGCAGAAGGAAGATCTTTCTGTCTCTCACTCTCTCTGTATATCTGCCTTCCAATAAAAATAAATAAATCTTAAAAAAAAAAAAAAAAGATTCACCCCAATCTCCTCTGGAGTCCCTCAGGCCTCCTCATCTTCTAATAGCAGCTGCTATCTACATGCTTCATACCAGCAGTGGCCTACAACACTTGTCACTACCAAAAGGACATCTCTCCTTCAGTTCCTTTCTTAGTGGAAAGCCTAGTCCCGGGAGACTTCTATAGGAAACAAGCAAACAAACAAAAACTAAGCACAGAACAGGGCATCCAAACTCTAGGGATGTGAGCCTGAAAGCATGTCTTTCCCTCCCTTTGTTCCAGTGCCTCCTTGCCGGGGGGAACTTGGAGAGACACGTGCAGCAAAGCCTGGTAGTCCTCCAGGATATACTTGTGCTCTCCTTCCAGACACGAAGGGCCACCTGAGTGTTTCTCATTTTACCAGAACTGCATTCAAAACTTGATTTCAGCCATTCTCTCATAAAGAAAGGCTGCCCGCTTCTCCCCTGTGGTCTCCCACTTGCTTGTGACCAGAATCCCACCTGTGCCTTGCAGGCTTCTGCGAACAATTCTTTGCTCCGCTCCACTTGCGGTTCTCTCTCTCCCCACTCCCAGAGCTGCCATCTCTCTTCACTCTCGTGCACGGCCTTTAGCTTTTATAGCTGTTGCTTGCTGGTCTCAGCTAGGGCAATTTGCTTTCCCAGCCACCAGAGGGGAAGGGAGAAATATGTCTCCAATTCTCAAATAGCATCATTGCCCAAACTGGTCTGCAATGAGTCCGTTTCTGTTTATTGATTCCAAGTATTATTTCTTCCCAGGGTAAGCAACTCCCCTTAGAGGATATAAGGAAGGCTTGCTGTGACCTGCAGCCTGCATGGGGGGTGAGTGGAGGCAACCTCCTGGAGCGGTACCCCCACTCTCGGCAAATATAGCATTTCTCCCTCTCCGTATTTAGAGAAGCAAAAGCTCACCCACCTGTCATGACCAAGCTAAATGTCTCTAACATAAATGAAGTGCTCCTTGCCTCCTCAGGCAGTGAGAACTAAGAAAAAAAGACAAAGTTAAGCCACTGCTGTGACACCGGGATCCCACACCAGGGCATTGGGGTCTCAGCTCCTTTCAATCCAGCTCTGGGTAAGGCAGTGCAAGTGGCCCATGTCCATGCGCTCTTGGCACACACCTAGGAGCAATAAAGCTTTAAACAGAGGGAATGAAAGGACCTGATATGATGTCTCAGTGGCTATAACTTCATCTTTTGCAAGCTGTTCCACTTCCCATCCAGCTCCCTGCTTGGCCTGAGAAAGCAGCAGAGGACAGCCCAAAGTCTTGGGACCCTGCACCTGCCTGGGAGCGCACAAAGAAGCTCCTGGCTCCTGGCTTCAGATCGGCTCAACTCTGGCTGTTGCGGTTATTTGGCGCATGGACCAGCAGACAGAAGTTCTTTCTCTCTGTGTCTCCTTCTCTCTGTAATTTTGCCTTTCCAATAAAATAAATAAATCTTTAAAAAAAAAAAAGAGGGAATGAAAAAAGAAAGAAAAGGCTGAGGATCCAAAGCAGAGTCACTAACAAGACCGATGCGAAGGGACGAACAGGAGCTCACACCAGGCAGTGGTCAGTAGGACGTGGTTTTACTCACTTTTCCCCAGATTTCAATCACTTGGGAATTATGTCATGATTTTCTTTGTCCTATCTTAACATCTGTCATTCCTTTATTTATGTAAAATTATAGTTAACATCTACTGTTTCCCCTAACTTTTTACTTAACATTTATATTTAAAGAAATACTATTGGGCTCTCTTGCCATAACCAGAAGATAGTTTAAATCATATACAAAAAAATGTAATGAACAAAACAACCAGAAACCAGGTCAGAATTTCATCTTACACACAGATACATTTAAAAAAAAATTTTACTGGAGCAAGCACTGTAATGCAAGGAGTTGAGTCATTGCTTGTAACCCTGGAATCCAAAGGGCCTATTCAACTCCTGGCTGCTCTACTTCTGAAAATTCCTGCTATTGAGCCTAGAAGAAAAGCAACTGCTGGCTCTCAAGTGCTTGGAATCCTGTTTGCCCACGTGAGAGACTCAGCTGGAACTTCTGACTTCTGGGCTTGCTGTGTCACAGCCCTGGCTGTTTCAGGCATTAGGGGAGTGAATAAGAGGATGGAAAATCTCTCTGTTTCTCCTTTATCTCTGCCATTTACCTTTCAAATAAATAAACAAATCTCTCAAACCACAATGATTCATAGGGCTAATTGCCTCTCCTTTCTAGCCTTCGGCTTCTACTATTGGTCCTTTCTCTCTTTCCAGAATATTCTTGACTCACAGACAATGTCTTAGTGAACCATAATAATGTCCATTATGAGACAAAACCTGGGAAAATCAAAATTCTCAGCAATAGGGTGTTGGTTCCACAAGCCATGGGACACCGTAACCATTAAAATTCATGTTTAAGGAGAACTGACATGAAGAGATATTTATGCCATAAGAGCGACTCAAGCCATGTAGTACCATGCAAACTAATGTAACTTAGGGCTTAAAGTCTAGTATTCTGCGTCATGTGGCAGGTTTATTTGCAGTTCTCTGAGCAGTCCATACTGATTTCCATAGTGGTTGTACTAATATACACTCCCATCATCAGGGAAGAAGGGTACTTTTCTCCCAATATCCACGCCAGCAGGTGTTATTAGTAGAGTTCTGAATGTAGGCCAGTTTCACTGGAGTTAGGTGGAACTTCAATGTAGTTTACATTTGTATCTCCCTGGTTAGGGAGCCTGAGCATCTTTTCATATGTCTGTTAGCCATTCTTTTGAAAACTATCTGTTCATTACCTTTGCCCATTTCTTCACAGTTTTTGGTTTTGTTTTGCTTTCTATCCCTGGGTGTCTAAAGCTCTTTGTAGGTACTGGATATTACTTCCCTATTACTTGTGTAGTGTGCGACGGTTTTCACCCATTCTGTTGGTTGCTTCTTTGCTTTACTAATCGTTTCCTTTGTTGTACAGAAGCTTTTTAGTTTGATGTAGTCTCATTTGTTCATTTTGGTTTTGACTGCTTTTTCGTGTCTTTTCCAAGAAGTCTTTCCCCATTCCTATATCTTGGAAAGTGCTTCTAATGTTTTCCTCTAATAGTTTGATAGTTTCTGGGTGAAGATTTAGGTCCTTAATCCACTTAGAGCTGATTTTTGTATAAGGTACAGGTCTTGCGTCCTGCCATATGACCCAGCTATCCCACTCCTAGGAATATATCCAAAGGAAATGAAAACTTCGATGAGAAAGGAATCTGTAATCCTATATTTACAGCAGTGCAATCTACAAGAGCAAAGACATGGAAACAACCCACATACCCAGCCACAGAGGAGTGGTTAAAGAAACTGTGGTACATCTACTCTGTGAAACACTACTCAGCCATTAAAAAGAATGAAATTATTCAATTTGCAACCAAATGGTCCCAACTACAGACCACTCAGTAAAATGAATCAATCACAAAAGGACAAATACTGTATGTTTTCTCTGATATAAGGCAACCTTAATGCAAATTATAAGATCAATAACCCTTTCAATACTGCTTTTGTTGCAACCCATGGGTTTTGATGTTGTTTTTATTTTCATTTCTTCAAAAATAGTTTCTTTTTTCTTATTAGATTCTTCGCTGACTCATAGATCACATACTAGCATCATTTTCTCCAAGAAGCTTTTGTTTTCTTTTTCATTTCTTCATCAACACATTAGTTATTTAGTAGTATGTTACTTAACTCCATGGTGCTGTAAATCTTTTATCTTTATTACTGTTGTTGATTTTGTTTCATGATTTCTCATTTAAGGGAATGTATAATAACTGCATAATTGAGACTATCATATCCAGCTGTAAAGATACAATGCAGCATGGATCGCTACTTCTAAATCAAAGATGGACTCCCCGTGTACTATTGGATATATATTGACAATATATCCACTAGTTGGACTCTCTGACATTGTCTGTACCAGCAATGTCAGAACAAAGTGATGGATTTGTGACTGCTTATAAAGTACTATACTATTATAATAATATGGGAGAAATAAGTTGGAGGAAGGGAACTAGCGGAGGGGAAATTGTAGAGCCTATGGAATTATACCAAAATAGAAGAAGAAAAAATATCCTGTATTCCTCATTATTGTTCCTCCATGGAACACTGCATTAGTTTCTTAAATTAAAGAAAATAAAGACTCTATGCTCAAGGATACTGGAAAAAGTCCATATTAATCACAGTGAAATGAGCTTCTTTGTTATCAGATTTCTCAAATCTTTCAACATGCTAACATACACCATGAATCCTCAGAGGAGGTGATGGTAACCCATTTTCTAAACTTCTTTAACCATAGACTGGTATCCTGGGGACCACACACTGGAAAGGATGGATAGATGGATGACGGAATACACACATCACTACATCAATACAGACATCCAGGCGGCAGACACAACATGTCCCTGCAGCTGGCTATTAGACATAGGGATGGTTTTGTGAGTACAATATATCTTTCAGATATTTCCACAATTAATGTTTCCATGTAAAAACAATAAAGCATTCCTTTACTATTCCAAGATGACTGATGGGAAAGTTGGAGATGTGGAAGACAGTTTTGAGGCTGGCTGCCTTGTACATATTGCAGTAGTGAATCTTGCTGTTCCAGGGACAGGAGGCAGGATCCCTGGAGGATTTTCTCATGTTTCCTAATGGCCATCACGGGAAGTACTCTGTCTTCAGTTAGAGTCCTGTTGTCACTATCCTTACCAAGCCCATGGCTCACAGATAAGATGTATTTTTCTACTTTCAAAAACTGAGCTAAAAGTCACCTAGTAAGAATTTTATCATTTTATATGTATTATTCAGGCATTTATTTCGTTCAGTGTTGTGCCACGACCTCCACTATCTAGCTCTAAACATGTCCCCTACAAACTGTGATGGGTGGTCAAAGGAGTAGGTACATACCAAGGTTATAATTCAGAAAATTTGAGCCATTAAAGAAAAAAGAAATAAATCTATCAATCACAAGGAGCATCTATCAATACATTAGGAGAATCTGTGAACTCGATGAGAGCCAAGGCAACAGGGGTAATGTAGTGATAATTGACTATTATCAGGAATATGGGAGATATGCCCATCTGAGGCTACCTACCCATTGAAGGATGGGCTCAGAAACATGAAGGAAATAGAAAGTAGGGTTATTATTAATATCCAATCTCAAGCACAGTAACTAGCCGGTGGCAGCAGGCGCTGCCATCAAACATTTGGCTCCATTTATTTCTTCTCCTAGTTTCCCATTAGTTGAGCAACTCAAGAGTAACAAACCGAATGTCATGGAACATCCAGAGAACAGTGGATGTCGGGAGTTGCTGGGAAGGTCAGATAGGGAGGTGGAAGTTACACTGTGGTTGTAGCAAAATTCCAAAAACTGACAGGAGAAAGAGCCAGTAAGGAGTATCCTGGGGTTACATGGTTGAAACTGATAGGGAGGCAAGTAGACATTAGCCTGTGTGTCAGGTGTGGAGGGAGCTAAGGAATGCTACAGTTTCTTCAGAAAAGATTCTAACAGCTTTGGAAGCCACCTGAGAAGCAACCCAACATCAATGTCCTGCCTTTACCCCACCAGCCTTGCAGGTAGTCATAGCTGTTCCCCATAGAGGGCGTGCCTCTGCTCAGCACACAGGTGGGTAGTAAAACACTGGGAGGGCTCTTACTGCATTCACACTCAGCCAATCCTTTGTTCAGAAGAAGAGGGAGGGGAAGGAGAAATGGCAGGAAGAACTGGACCTGATTCCGTTAGAAATCCCAGAACTGAATGTAAACCAGGCCTTTTCAAATTCCATCCAGAGAGACTCTGTTTTGATGGATGTTCTTCTCGTTTGACCTTGTCACCTTGCTGACCTTCTGTCTCATGTCTGAATTCTTTCTTGCATGAAAACAAGACCCTGTTCCACTCATCTCCACTAACGGAGCTCATCAATGGATCTACTTGGGTTTTTTTCCACTTAGCCCCCTTTGTAGCTGGGGTCTAGGCTCTTGACATTAAAGTTATTCTCAGGTTAAGCTAAGTTCCTACAAAAATATACCATTGGGTTTATCCCTAACAGAAAGAAAAAATGCTTGGTGTAATTCAAGAAGACAGTGTTTACCTGGAAATTAGTTCTAAAAGAAATTTTTTACATGGGCTTGACTCATACAACAGTGATGTACCTGATAGACAATACCCTTGATTATGATTTTATAATAAATGCACAACGAATGATTTCCCGTGACACCTTTCAATAAATATTTACCAGAAGAATAAGTAAATGCATAAATGAATGACAAAAGATAAATCTAGCAGCTTATTTTCACTGCATGGCTGCTTCATGAAGTCAATATGAAAAACACCAAAATGCCTAAAGAAGATTATAATCACTCTTAATAAACTGATACAGAACTTCTTTTTAACCTAAACTCTATGGTAGTTTTGAATATTTTAATTAGGTGAAAACATTAGCAATGTCTGGATTATCTCTAGGTAATACTAACATCAGAAAACCACAAACCTGAGTACCACCTAACCTAACTCCTTTATAGTTGTGTAGCATTTTTATGATGAAGTGATATTCAGTCTTCACTTTCAGATATGCATTCATTGCTTTGAAGCTTAACTCTTTAGTTAGAAAAGATTTCCAAGTGTTGCTGCAATCTACCTGCTCTCTAAAGTTTTGAAGTGAGTTAGGATGGTATTAGGGTTCATGAAAATAAGCCTGCCCAACCTGGCATATACTCATCTCTAGTTCTGACCCAATCAGGAGCAAATAGCACCCAAATCTTAGCTGCAAAAGATCCCTTACTGCCATGTGCCCAACTTGCATACATGCCCAGAATGGCCTGATGGTGACCAGTGTGATCCTCTTGGAGAGACTGTAGTGAGTAACATTGCCCTTTTGAGTCTTGTGTGCAAACACACACACACACACACACACACGCACACACACACAACTAAGAGCATCTGTGCAGAATACCAGGCCAGGGTGGTGATAAATCAGGGTAAAATACCAGGGTGGTATACCACGGTGGGATATTAAGGTGCTATGTCCTTTTTGAGAGCCAGTGGGTGGAACCTCTTTCCACTCTGCTGTCTCTCTTCTGTTCAATCATAAGCCCCCAATAAACCTTGCTTGGGCTGTCCTCTGACCTTTTGTCAATTTCCTTTGCAAGGGAGCCAAAGAACCTGGGGTGGGCAACAGAAGTATGAGAATGAGAGAAACCACAATGTCATTGCCCTTTGTTTGAGCTAATTCTGCCCAGCTGAGTCACTTCATCCCATTCAAAGCACCATTTCCTCAGCCACTGTTATCTCAGATTTCAAGAATGGGGATTTTGTCACCCAATAGCAATGTCAGGAACTTTCTGGGCTGTAGCCTCAAGGCTAAGGCCAAAGTGGAGAAATTGCCCAGGAGGACTTGAAAAGCTTAATAATGGATCTCCCCCGGGGCTGGGAGCATTGCGTTTTGACCTGATGGGCCACTTTCCATAGAAAACATGTTCTTCTATCAGTATGTTTCAATTTTGCTTACTCTTGCAACAGGGTGCTTTCAAGAAGTCCTTGGGAAAATAGAATGAAAATATATCCAATTGAGTATGAGCGATGAGAGCAACCACGTATGGCATTTTTTCACAATATAGTGTTTCCATGAACTTTTTGAAGGCCCTTCATGGTAATGATCAATGAAAAATGGTTTGATTATATTTCCATGAAAGAGTGTCAATGGTTGAAAAAATGGGCTGGAAGGGGAAGCAGCTGCTGTGGAAGGTCCTGTGATTGGACCTCTCACCTCTACACTCACACCTCACAGGCATGCTGGGAAGATTCATTGAGACATGGTAGAGATCAGCAGCTTAGAGTAAGCAAGTGTGTTATCTTACTCAGATATCAAAACAAGAACTACTAATATTATTCATTGATGTTTCTATTTGACATAATAGCAGCAACATTAACTCAACAAGAAGAAAAAAAAAAGAGTTGTTGATAATCTCATTTCGCCCCCACATCTGTTTTCACTAGCCTTATGGCCTGTTCTTGGGCTGACCTACATGATTTCTACATCATTATAATTCTATTATAAATGCAATGTTGCATTCTGATTTCTCTCCTACCATTCCACAAGGAGCATCTTCCACCTCATATGAATCATTAAATAATGATTTAAAAAGTCATACGTTCTCAGGGACAATAAGATGCAGTGACCCTCTTGAGAGTATAAGCAGCCTCCTCCATGTTGGCTCAATTAAAATCCCTCAAGATGACCGATGTAGGCCCTTGAAAGCCACCCAAAGCAGTGCAATAAAACCCATGTCCCAAGGAGGAGAGCAAAGTAGGACACTCCGGGTGATGATGGAACATTAACCTTTTATAAGCTTAAAAGCAGATGGGTTTCAGTCTGCTGCAATGCACAAATGTGTCTTGGAACGTGATCCGAGGAGCGTGCTGCCTCTCGATGGAGTGCAGAATCTGACCTCCAGAACCAAGCCAAGAGTTGGGGAAGCCTGCAGAGCGAGGGAGACCCTGCCTGGAATGCAGACCTCTCCCTCTGCCTTGCATGGGAGTCAAAGCAGACAGAGGTCAGGGAAGGTCAGTCCTCCACCAAAAATGGCCTGAGGGATGAGGTAAGAGAATGGAGACCTGTTTTAGGAATCAACACAGAGTACCTGTTTAGGGTCATAACCTCAGATGTGGAGCAGGAAGTCATGGGAAAAATGTGCAGGGATTTCATAAAGTTGGTGGGAGGGGAAATGGAATTGAAATGTACATTTGTTTTGGTGTAAAGCGTTTTGAAATCCATACAGTATTTTTCAGGAAACTCATTTTCCACTAACTTCTGAAGACTCCTGGTATGGTATCATTGTCAGCTGGCTTGCAAAATAACCTCAAAGCCTGCTTGGAGGCTTGACTGTAACTGGGGTAGTTACTGGAGAGCCCCTGAGCGCCGCTGAGTGAGGGAGTGGGCCACTTACGGTGCTGAATGGGCAAAGAGGCAAGAAGAGCAGGTTGCTGTGGGAAGATGAAGAAGAAATTTCAACAGGGGTAAAGAAGAGGGAAGCTTAGCACGGATGCACAGACCGGCTGTCTGTGTCTTTTGTCTATATATAGCGGCTCAACCCGTTCGCCAGTCCTTTGATCTGAGTCCTATTCATGTCATGACCACTTTCCAGATGAAAATTCAAGGTCCGGAATTGTGAAGTGACTCAGGCTGCCTGTCGAGATGCCACATACACAGTGGCCATCCAGGAAGGAAATCCATTTAAGCAGATTCCCGAGCCCATGAGCCCAGCTCCTCCACCTCACACGACTCACATATAAGCAGAGATCTGGGACTATGGGGAGCAAAGTTTCTATCAGGTGACTTGGAGGGGTGGCAGGCAAAGGTAACAACACATGTGAAAGCACAGAGATGAAAAAACAACAAAAATAGTGTTGCTTCATGGGGGAAGATACAAGTTCCTAGGAAGAAATAGACCGAGGAGGACAGCCCTGGGCCAGCCAGAGATGATCTTTCAGTCTTCAGATTTCTATGCCTCTCAGCATGGAAGAACCAATGATGATGGCTGAAGAAGTCCCATGTCCCTGCTTGTTCCCTGACCTACTTGTTCCCAGCAACCTGCATAAGAACCACATTTCGTAGCCTGTGTTGTCACAGTCTGCAAGGGTTACTCTGGATGAGGCTGCCTCCATTCTGGCCGGGCTCAATAGAGCCATTATCCAGCTAACAAATGTTTGCTGAGTGCTCTCAGGAAAGGACAACAGCTGTACAAAGGTGAACAAAGTCGGCGTGGTGCTTACAAAAACCTACACTGCAGGTGAATTTCCTCCTGCCCAGCACAGAACTAGCTTGCACTGAGTATTTCCTTATAGAGTACAGCAAACCCCTTTGTCCCTTCTTGGGGGGTTGGGGTGGGCGGGGGGGGGAGGGGGGGACTCATCCTACAGAGCAATGAGCTCACACAAAAGCAGCTTCCTGTTGAAGAAGATCAGGTGTTATTTGTGACTGAGATATAAACAGAGGATATTAAAAAAAATTAACCTTGATTATAGCTGTATTGGAACCAGATGATCCAAGCTCGGGTTTTTCTTATAACACCCAAGATCTTTAACCCAATGCCCACACAGAAAGTCAGCCTCCTCTTCCTCTAGGTCTCTGAGACCCCAGTCACTAGCCATGGTTCCAGCAGGGGCCATAAAAATTATGATGCTGGAACCAAAACTGGCTCTCCCCAAGGTGAACTCCAACATGGCCAAAATTCAGAGTTCAAAATACTCCCTAAAGTTGGCCTATCCATTGAGGCGCAAGGGAAAACAACTACCCCAAACGTGTTTTATTGCATCTTCCCGGTATTCCAGAATAATAAACATCCTCCTGCCCCTTTCTCAAAACCACTGTCTCTGCTATAGGTTGGCTTGACACTCTTGAGGTGGGGTGGAGTGGCCTCGAGTGGGAGTAAGATTGAGAATGCAAATGGACCTGCTAGAACTCCACACATCCGTGGGCAACGATAAAAACCCAGGGACCTCTGGAAACTCAGCAAAGATTTGCCTAACACAGATTTGGAAAGGACCTGCTTCTCCACTCAAGAGAGACTGCCTTTTATGCAATTAAATCGAAGCCTCCTTCTGTCTAAAAACCACTTACATAAAGCACCCCTCCTTCCCCTGCCTGCCCAGGTTTTTAGCTCTGTGCCAGGTCAGGCTTTTTTGGCCCCCTCTGTGTACCAGGTGGATGGCTAATGTGTGCACTGCCACATTCAGCCCCTAGCTGACAGTGGCAATGAGCAGCCCCTTTGCAGACAACTTGCTATAAACACACATAGGAGCAATCCCTCCATGGGGAGCGCACTTCCCCCACACCCGTTCGCACATACCTCCATCTGCAAGCAGTTTGGAAGCACGCGAAAGTCTGAAAATATTACATATGTATGTCTGTACACACACTCACCCGGAGCACGCCTCTGAACAGAACAGATGAGAGGTGGCTTCGCTGGAAAGAGCTCCAACCCACCCCCTCCCAACCTACACGCAGACGCATATTCATTTGTCCCTTTCAAGAGGAGGACGTTGACAGGGCTGCTTCCCAAGATGGCCTTTCAGACTCTGTGACCATGGTGGTGGTGTGCTTACCACCCACCTTCCCCAGGCTCAGACAATGACAAAGCACGCTGGCCAGCAACAGGATCTGGACAAGAGAGTGGAGTGGCCTTTCCCAACTTGTGAGGAGCCACCTTGCAAGCCCAGCTCCAGCTCCACTGCTCTGCCATCCACGAGAGCTCACAGCCCCAGGCCAGGAGTGACACAGTGCAGCTGCCAGAAGTCTGGGCTCGGGACGAGTGCATGTGAACCCAATCTTGGCACTTGCTAGTGACAAGCTCACTTCAGATCTTCCAGCCTCATTCTCCACAGCTGAAAAACAAGGATACCAGTGCCCACCCACAGGTTTGCTGTGGGTGTTAAATGAGACATTAGACATGAAAAATATGTTTAGGATGTGTACTGCTCGGGAATGGGCCAGCGTGCTGGCCCAGGAGGTGACAGTGCTGCTTGCCACACATCAGAGTGTCAGTTTCAGCTCCAGCCACTCCGCCTCCAGTTCAGATTCCTGATAAGCTTCCTGGGAAGGCAGCAGGAGATGGATGGCCCAAGCACATGGGTTCCTGCCACCCACGTGGGAAAGCCAGAGGGAGTTCCAGACTCCTGGCTTTGGCCTGGATCAACCCCAACCGTCTCAGTTATTTGGGAAGTGAACCAGTGACTGGAAGGTATGTCTATCTGTCCATCTCTCTCCCTCTCCACCCTGTCAACTGTGCATTTCAAAAATTGAAAAGGAGGCATATATCACAGATAGCACTGTGCACAGTGTTTTCCCTGTCTTCCTTAATGACCTCCTTAGACAAATGTAAATACTTGCAGTGACCGCCACGATCCAGTAAGTATACTGACAGCAACACAGTAGGCCCTCAACGAATGTCGAGTTAGCAACGAATTTTAGACCTGCAATGGTTTGTTTTCTGCATCAAGTTGGTGGGGTCCATGGTAACTATACTCTTGTATGGGGTCAAACATTATTCTGGATGTTTATGTGAAGGTGTTTGGGGATAAGATCAATAACAAAATGCATGCTTGCAGAATAAATCACATTGTCCCATCTAAGTGAGTGGGCATCCTGCAATCACATAAAAATATTGAGAGAACCAAGACTGACTTCCCCAAGTAAGAAGGAGCTCCACCAGTGAACTATCTTTGGACTTCAACTAAGACTCTCCCCTGGATCTCCTGGGAGGCCAAACTCCATTGGATTTTGGACCTACTAAATCCCTACACCACAAACACAATTCCTTGCATCACATCTCTGTGCAGAAATACAATCTGCTGCTTCTGTTTCTCTGAAGAATATGCTCACGGAGAATCCAGATCGAGAGAAATGCATTTACCCTTGCCCAGGACGCCCTGGCTGAGCTTCACAGATCTCTCCTTGGATCCCCACCTGGGCTTGATGAGTAGGGCTGAGGTGAGTGGTCTTTCCAAAGGTCACCTGGACCCCATGCTTGTCTGAGCTCTTTGCCATGCAACATGTCTTTCCACCCAGACCCTGGGTTTGGTCATGCGACTGACTTTGGCCAATGGGATGTTGGCAGAAATGTTGTAAGCAGAGCCTTCTGTGGCTGTGCCTATTCTCACTCTTGATTGCCACTGTGTGAGAATGCTCCCTGGGAGGCAGAGGGGGGCAGCCTGTTAGAAGACAGGGGACAGGCAGCACAGCAGAGAGCAGAAACTCTCCACTCCAGCCTAGGTTATCCTAAGCCAACGGTCAGCTAGCCCCCAGAGGAGGCTCAAGGAAACTCAGTCTAGACCCAAAGAACTTGACAGGAACTGGAAAAGACAGGAGCTGGTGGACAAGCAAATGGAAATGATCATTGCTTGAGTTAATCTTTTTATAATGCATCCACATGTTGAAATATTATAGAGTAACCCCATAAAAAGTACATGCATTACATGCTGATCAGAACATATTTTAAAAACTGGGGTGAGTGATCAGCTCTGAGGCTAAGCTATTGCTTAGGACATCTATGTTGCATTAAGGGAATGTCTGAATTGCAGTGTTACGGTCCTACTTCCTGCTAGTGCAGACCCTGGAAGGCAGCAAGTGATGGCTAGATACTTGGGTTCTTGCCATCCATGTGGGGACAGAGAGAAAGGTTAAGTTCCCAGCATGAACCAATGGGTGGGAGGTTTCTCTGATTCTCTTTCTTTCTTTTGCCTAGTCCAGTCCCAAGTGTCATGGCCATTTGGAGAATAAACCAAAAGATGAAAGATCTCTATCTCTTTCTCCCTGTTTTTCAAACATATATATCTTTAGAAAGATGTGAAAAAAAGAAAGAAAGAGAGAGAGGAGAGAGGAGAGAGGAGAGAGGAGAAGCAGATTTGCCTGGTTGTCAGCACTGGGACATGAGCTGTGAGATCAGAGCACATCACACTTGCATGGTATGGTTTTCAGATAGGTAACCAAAAACCAGAACAGGTGAGTCTCCTAGCCACACCTGCCCAACCCCACAGCTGGCACTCCAGGTGGGGACAAACTCTTACAAAGCTGAGCAGAGTTCCCATGAAGGAGCCACATGCCCGTTGGTCACTTGGCAGGGCTACCTAATCCCCAGGCTAACGCAGCCCAGGTGCCAGACCTGGCCCAGAAAAACAGGGTAACAACATAAACCCCAGAAACTTTTCTTTAAAAAAAATTTTTTTTTGATATTTCAGAAAATGAACCTTGAAGTAGTCATCATAACTTTTTTAGAATTCCTTATGCTATTTCATGGGTGTGGGGTTTTTTTTTCTCCTATGAGCGTTACATCCAAGGAGGGGATGTGTTCTCAGACACTTTGCAACCTTGAGGTCTCTAACGGAGCAGCGTGCCCTCCCGCCCTGCCCATCTCCCCCCCACCCCAGCTGCCTGCAGAGGCCCAGGGGTGTAGGATGCCTGAACAGCTTGGGCGGGACCTGCAGGGAGTGGCACAGAAGGCAGCTAAGGGAGGGGGTGGGAAACACCCTAGTAGGAGGAGCTGGGCTCCTGCAATCTGTTTCCAGCCATTTCCATCTCTGAATCATCTCTGTCCACACACCCTCACAGCCCGCGGATTACATAAATAATGTACCAAATGAGCAAAATTGAGCTGCCACCAGCATGGGCGAGCTTGACCTTGGATCTGATGAAAGAGTCAGGAGACAGGGCTGCTGCAGCCCAGCATGGGATCTCTGGGGGCAGCACGAGTTTTGGTTGGCTTCTGTAGATCACTAACAGCTTTTTTAAACATCACTCCTTTCAAGGCCTCAGGCCCAAGGAAACTGTCTTCACTGTCAACTCCTCACTCACAAAACCTCCAAACAGGAACATGAGAGTGAGTTTGTGAAGGACTGGCTCAATGGCTCAACTGGCTAATCCTCTGCCTGCAAGTGTCAGGATCCCAAATGGGCTCAGGTTCATGTCCCAGCTGCTCCACTCCCATCCAGCTCCCTGCTTGTGGTATGGGAAAGCAGTAGAGGATGATCCAAAGTCTTGGGACCCTGCACCCGCATGGGAGTCCTGGAGGAAGCTCCTGCCTTCAGATTGGCTCAGTTCTGGTCATCACAGCCATTTGGAGAATGAACCAGCAGATGGAAGATCTTTGTCTCTCCTCTCTGTAAATGTGTCTTTCCAATAAAAAAGAAATAATTTTGTTTTTAAATGGGCTTTTATGCCAAGAGGGAAGAGAAGCACAGAGTGATCCCAGAGGACTTGGGATGCAGATGAAACTCAACTGTGGGCAAGGGTAAGTGGGGGAGGAGGGTGATCATTAATTAAATGAGCAAAATGTAAGTGCCGACTCTAGAAGCATTTTGTGTTTTCTCCCCCAACAGTCAAAGGCCATGCAAGACCGCTACTGCCAGGTGGGATTGAACAGGGGTCTACACTGTCCCCACCTTCCCTGGGCTTCCTGGAGGTTGGCTGTGGAAAGCAGCAGGAAATATTGCAATATGCCAGGCTAGCTGGCAAGAGGAAAGAAGGCAAAAGAGGATGGAGAATGGGAGAAATTTTTACTGAGCATTTACTTTGTATCAAATATTATCTCCTCTGATCTCTGCAGTCACTTCAGCAGTCATTTTCCTCATTATCATTCCTATGATATAGAAACAAAAACTCAGAGGTCACTTAGTTAAGACCACTCAGCCAGTGCACATATGCTGCGGTTTGTCCCCTCCAAAACTCATGTTGAGATTTCATTCCCCATTAGGAGTTATTAAGAGATGGGACGAGAAGGAGTCTGTAAGAGGGGATTGTGACTCTGTTTATGAATGAGTCAATCAATCATGTGATGAGCAGATTGGGTGATTTCCTGAGTGGGCCTGCTCTAAAAGCCAGTTGGGTTGGGTCTCCCATGTACTCTCTGTCTCTTTGTCATGTGATATTCTATGCCACTGTGGGACTCTGCCAACAGGAGGGCTACCATCCAGTGTGACCCCTCCACCTTGGACCAGAATCGTGAGCCAAAATAAACTTGTTGGTTTGATAATGTGCCCATCCTGTGGTATTGAATTTCCAACCCCAGGAATGGACTCAAGTTCAGACTCTGATTTCAACCCCAAGGGCTAAGCTCACTGTGTCTTGGCAGGCAGATCAGCTATTTTGGTGCACATTTCAGTGTTTCCCGCTAGTGTAAATGCATTTGGCATTGCGCTGCAGTCACTCTGGCACAGGAAGGTTTCATTCTCAAAGCACAGCACATATCTTACAGAATCTTCCTTAATATACCTTAAAGAATTCATTTTGGAGGCTGCATTACGGCACAGTAGTCAAAGCTACTGCCTTCAATGCTCGCATCCCAGCTGCTCTACTTCTGATCCAGCTCCTTGCTAAAGACCTGAGATGGCAGTGGAGGATGGCTCAAGTGCTTGGGATCCTGACATCCAAGTAGGAGATCTAGAAGAAGCTCCTGGCTCTTGGTTTCCACTAGACCTAGTCCTAGTCATTACAACTATCTAAGAAATAAATCAGCAGATGGAAGATCTTTCTCTTTCTCTCTTCCTCCCCCTTCCTTGCTGTAACTCTGCCTTTCAAATAATCAAAAACCAAAATTTGTTTTTTGAAAAAAGGAATTGATTGGTAAAGGAGGCCTTTTCCATATTGGAAACATTGCTAAGTTGCATGGTCCTCACTCATTCAATCATTGTACATTCAGGCATCATGCTGACTTTAGGTCAGGCAGGTATAGCTCCTGCCCTGAAGGGCATGAAAATCTACATGTAGGGATGTTCAGGAAAAGCCACAGAGAACTCAGTCTCAGAGAGGTCCATAGAGGTCGAAAAGATTCACAGCGTACAATGTGGATTCTCTCGATCTGGAATCTTGAAAACCACATCCATGTCTCTAAACGACCAAATGATTATCAAACCTCCCACTAGCTCACCCACACTCGAGAAAAGATCATAAAAATTAAAAAATAGCCTTGGACTTACAATTCAGTGCTTCCTCATTTGATTTCACCAGTACAGCGCACTCCTAAAATAAAACAAAAAGAGTCAAACATTTCAGCTTTCTAAAACTGGACCAAAGCCAGAACACTGGGCTTCCGCTGTCGCCTAACTGAGACCCTTTCTGTAAACCTATAAATAAATTTCAGCAGATGCTTGGACTCAAAGGGTCCAAGTGAAGCCACCAACCGCCCTGATCTTCCGAACCGTGTGTGCGACCTCCTTTCCTCACTTGGCTCCAGCTTTAGAAAGTTCTGCTTTGGGAAGCTATTAGTGCAGAACAGACTATTTCCAAAATGATAGGTTACCCCAGAAAACTCTACAAGGATAGGCAAGCCTGTGGGGAAGTGAGCACTCTCTGTGTCCTGGTTGTTCCCAAGTCTCTGCTACTTGAGGTTCTCAGGGCTGGGAAAAATGAGAGCCACCCTACCTCACTCACTCTATCTCTCTCTCTCTCACACACACACTCATACACACACACACACGCCTCTTGCAGACGTTCCACTGAGCTTCCTGCTGAGCTGCTCTGCCTCTGTTATTGACCTTTTGGGAAGCCAAATTATACATGGTGAGTGCCAACCTCTGCCTGCCGCAGTGTCAGAACAAACAGAATCATTGGTTTCCAGCTCTAGGTTTGCAACATTATGGAGACTATCAGGTATCTAATAGGGAGGGTGTCATTTTATTCCTTAAAATAAATAAATAAATAAATAAGTTAAAAAAAAAAAAAAAGACTTGCTCGTCTGTAAAGCAGAGTGACCGGGTGACAGAAAGAAAGGAAGCTCTTCCATCTGCTGCTGCTTCTCTCTCCAAATAGCCATCGGAGCTAGGGCTGGGCCAGGCCACAGCCAGGAGCTTGCCAGGTCCCCCATATGAGTGACAAGGGCCCAAGGATTTGGGACATCTTCCAGGACACATTAGCAAGGAGCTGGATTGAAAGCAGAGCAGCTAGTACTGGAACAAATGCTGGGGATGTTGCTGTTGGAGGTGGCTTAACTTGTTGCACCACAATGTACTAGTCCAAGCACATAGTTCTCAAAACAAGTGAACTTTATTTGTTGCGATTGAAAATGGTAAGGAGCCAGCAATGCTTTTAGGAGTAGGCACACAGAGATTCTGTAATGAGCAGAGTCCAACCATAACTAGAATAATCCAGAAAGTACACTTCTTCAGGGAATCTTCTGCAGTGTGCCTCAGCATTCAGGTTATCCTTATTCGGTGGATAAAGGGATGAAAGTCCCTGTGAAGGAGAGCTCACCATGCCCATTTGTCACATATCTGAAGGGTCCCATTGCTATGGTACAATTTTGTGGGACCTGATGCTTCCATAATTTGAGGATGTCTACTCTAAGACCATAAAATGACAAATGTAAACTTAGGTATGTATGTGAATATTGTTTTAATCAGAAACTTTTTTTTTGAAAGGTATAGAAACAGAGATCTTCCATGTACCAGCTTACTCAACAAATGCCTGCAACAGCTGGTGTTGGGCCTGGTCAAAACCCACAGGTTCAAACTCCATCTGAAGCTCCCATCCAGGTGGGAGGGAGCCAGCGCCTTGAGTTGCAACCTGCTTCCTTCCAGTTGAACACTAGCAAGAAGCTGGTCTGGCAACAGAGCAGCAGGGACTTCATCAAGCACACTGGCATGGGGTGGGGGCACCCTAAGTAGTATTTTAACTGCTGTGCCAAATACTGGCCCCTGTTAAATAATTATTTAGAATGAGTGTAGGACTTGCAATAAATTACAAATTTATCACAAAATCAGGAAATCAAAAAAGCAGTTGATTTTTAAAATCTGACTGATACGCTACTTCTTTTTCTTACATTTGTTGGCTAATTTTTTTTTTCCTATCAAGAGAATAGAAAAATAACTTCTTTCCTGTAATGTAGTTGATCAAACTTTGTTTTTATTATTTTTAGCTTCTTCATGATTCATCCCGGATGATGGGTCAATCCTCAAGGCTGTGCTAGATTCTGGGGAAAGCTCTCTCAGTGGCTTTCATAGCTGAGCTGTCAGAATTCAGGCATTTTCAGTGTCTAACCTTGAATCAACATCAACGAGCTGACAGTGCTCATGAACCTGCATGCTGCCAAAAGATATCCTCCCTACAGCGAGTTAGGACACGTGTCCTGCTTCATTGATTCTGTGTCAAACGGAGGGAGGGGTAGCATTGGGTGCAGCAGTGGTTAAACTCTCAGTCAGGATGCCTACATTCCATTTCAGAATGCCTGGTTCAAATCCCAGTTCCTCTCCTTCAGTTCTAGCTCCCTGCACAGGTGTACCTTGGCAGGCAACAGGAGATGGCTCACACACTTGGGAGACCTGGATTGAGTCTGGGCTCCTGGTTTCAGCCTGGCCCAGCCCCTGGCTATTATGGGCATCATGAACAGCGAATCGGTGGTTAGATATCTTTCCCTCTTCTCTGTCTCTGCTATTATAAAATATTTTTAAAAACCGCAATTAGAACAGCATATTTACTGTCACAGAGCCAGATTTCAAAAATGTGCTTGGTCATTCAGAGCTATCTCATTCAAGGAACAGAGAGCACGAGAGAAAGGCAGAGAATAAAGGGGCAGCAATGCTAACTGATTCACAATCTTGGCGGAGCAACCAGGGAAAGGAGCAACTTTGGAATTTAATTGGCAGCCTTTTCTCAGTAAAGTAGCCTGGGCACAGCTAGCATATTGGAACCCCAATCCAAAGTTGGTCTGGCGCCAGGCCGGTGAACCTGACCTCTACTCCACTGCCTGCCCCACTACAAAACTGACACAACAGAAAGTCCAACTCCACAAAAAACGAAGCCTCTGTCCCCAACAGTGGTCTCCCACAAAGTGCCCACGAAACATTCAAAATCCTATGAGCTTGCACACAAAGCAAGATTTCCAGAGAGACTCCTCAGCTTCAAGTGGACTTATGCCGTAATGAGGACCACATCCTCATTGCCTTGAGGGCTCCTTTCTGGAAGAACAGCAGAAAGTGACTGCGGTGTGCCAATGGCCACAGTTCCATCTCCCACACTCCTAGGGGAGTTAGAGCACCAGACAGCAGGTCCATGTTACCAAACCTGCCCCCTTAGAGTCAAGCTTCCCAACCCCTGGGGACTGTTACGTTCAACTCCTTGCTGGTGGGGGTCCCATCTACCGCCCTCCCACAAGGACCCAGTGGGAAGAATCCCAATGCTTTCAAGGGCGTTGTGTGTATGGCTCTCTTTTATTTTTACATGCGCCCTGGGAACCATAAACAAACATAATTAACCACAAAAATTGTTCTCCAGTTCGCACATCCATATCTGCCTCCTACAAATGATTAAAGATATAAATGGAGTATGCATGTGCCAGCTCTGTGTTACCAAAACACACATTCTAGGTAACAAAAAAAAAAAAAAACTCATTAGAAAATGATTTTAAAACTTGGCTTTTAAATTCATATTCTTAAAATAAGAAAGCCACCTACTCAGGCCCCTGGGAAATTCACTGTTGACAGAGCATGTGCAAGGATGCATCTCCTGTCAGTCAATCCAGTATCTAGCAAGGAAGCAAAGATGCCAACACACATTCCTGTGAGACCCTAGCAGCAGGTGAGTGATGGCCAATCAGCAGACCCGGCACAGAACCGCTGGGCTTCCAAAGCAGAAATACCAGAGACATTGTACACAGCATCAACTAAATCAGAGTAGTATTTTCTTCCTCTTTTTTTTTATTCAATAAATAATTAATAGAGTCCAGGAAACCTGAAAATATTTTGAAAACAGAAATAAAATGGAAGCTATAAAATATTCTATTTCCCCCTCCCCCAGTGGCTGTTTTTTTTCTCACACACACACACACACACAAATCGATATTGCATTTATTCCGTGTAATTGTGCTTCACTAATCAGAGCCCTGGTTCTATCGTTGGCTCAATGATCTTGTCTTGCTGCCTCATTTGCTTTCTGCTTCCCAACTCCAGCAATATTAGCCTACAACATTACTGCAAAGTAAATTTTAACTGAATTTGCAATGCTAAATCATTGATTTTTTTTCAAGTTTAAACAAACAGAAGTAACTGTTGGATATTTCCTAAGGAAAACCTTTAGAAAGAGAGTGTTAGATTGCTTCCTGGAATTCGGGTCTGGAAAGAGAAATGCTCAGGGGTTAGGAAGAGAAGCTTGTAAATGGATGTGGCAGAAAGGAGGAAAGCCAGTGTCTGAAGTGGAGACTCTTGCTGGGGCTGCAGGAATTAAAGATTTTAACCAACAGTGGAAAGAAGGTTTTCTCATGAAATACTTTGCAAAGCTGTTCCCACATCTTTCTATCCTGAGTGGCAAGGATTTGTTTTAAGACCTTGGAATGTGGGGACGGGGCAGTGGCTTAGCAAACTAATCCTTCGCCTACGAAGCCGGCATCCCATATGGACACTGGTTCTAGTCCTGGTTGCCGCACTTCTGATCCAGCTCCCTGCTTAGGGACTGGAAAGGCAGCAGAGGATGGCTGCTTTTATTGGGTCATGTGTATCCACATGAGGGACCTGGAAGAATCTCCTAGCTCTCTGGCTTCAAATTGGCTCAGCTCCAGCGCTTACGGCCACTTGAGAAGTGAACCAGTGGATAGAAGCTAGATCTCTCTCTCTCTCTCTCTCTCTCTCTGTGTGTGTGTCTTCCCTCCAAAGAAAGCTACATTTCAAATAAAGATAAATCTTCAAAAAAGAAAGAAAAGGAGAGAGAAAAACCATACCAAATACTTCTGATGGCCAGAGCACACCAGGGCTAGTAGATTCTGTTGTGAGGAACTAGAGTTAGTGCAACCGGAACAGAAAAAGTGAACCCTCAGTACAACAGCAACCAGCCAGAGGCAATGGTGTGAGGAACCATGCGTGGCAAGAAAAGCAGACTGGTTATTTGTTGAGGCTGAAGTAGAGAGCCCTGGGCAGGGCAGAGCAGGGCTTAAGGGTTTCAGATTTCAAAGATGACAGTGGGTGAATTTTCTTTTTCTTCTTCTTCCCATTTGTAAAGATGCATTTATTTTTGTTGGAAAGTCAGGTTTACAGAGAGGAGAGGCAGAAAGATCTTCGTCTGTTGGTTCACTTCCCACGTGTCATAACTGCTGGAGCTGAGTCAATCCAAAGCCAGGAGTCAGAGGCTTCCTCCAGTACTCCTATAGGGGTGTAAGGTCCCAAGGACTTGGACCATCCTCTGCTGCTTTTCCAGGCCAGGAACTCGAAGGGAAGTGGAATAGTCAGGATACAAACCGGTGCCCATATGGGATCTTGGTGCTTGCAAGGTGAGGATTTAGCCAACTGAGCCACGGTACTGGACCCAGTGGGTGGATTTTCAAAGAGACTTCCACCCTTGTTCCCTATACATCTTGGTTGCTCTTCCCCAAGTCAAGAGAGGAAGAGCATTTCCAAAAGTCCGTGCTAACCAACACACTCAAATCATACACACTCACAGGGGGCCTTTTTGTTTTGTTCTACTCAGATGCCTGGTTGATGTCAAATGAAGGCTGGGCTCACCGCTAGCCCTGACACCCTTTACAGGAGTGCTGCTGGCTTCAGGCACTGCCAGGTGATACATCCCTCAGGGTACCAAGGCAGAGATAGGCTCCCTGGCATCTTCACTGCTATGTGCTGTGCTGGGCCCTGGCACAGCAGGAATGACACTACTTGTACCACACCCAGTTACATTCCTGATGAAACCGATTGCTGACCACCCTCTTCCAGGACTCCACCGAAGTCCAGGGTCTGACAGGAGGTGGCGGGTGCGGTGGGAAAGACTGACTCTTCATTGAAACATACAGCATACTGTTCCTCTGTCCTCATTTCTTCTCAAGTACATGACTGCTTCTTAGAGCAAGTCTTTCTCCTCTCCAAAGTACATGAACTCCTATAGGAAGACACAGGCTGGCCACTGCCCCCACTGACTCATGGGACACTGGCTGAACTGTGGGAATCCTAACTCCAGGCCTGCCCTGGGTCTTTGGGTCCTCAGTTCACAGCTATAGCTATGACACAAGGTTCTTGGAAAGGACACAGGAAATAATGCTGCAGGTGGCCTCTCTCTGAGATGTAGAGTGAATGTGAACTACAGGATTTCAAGAAAGACTGGGTGGGATGGGAGGTGTGTCCTCACCCATGTGGCATACTACAAATAGTACCACAGACTGGGTGCTAGACACACAATGAAAAGACATCTCCTGTACTTCTAGGGGCCGGGGTGTGCTAGGCCACAAGACCAAGGGATGTGATGCTGGAGTGAGCCCATGTTCAGGTTCACCCATGGTATTTTTTCGCTGTGCCCACCCATAGAAGAAGAGGCATGCAGCTCTCTGGGGCCTCTTTATAACGACATCAATCCCATCTCAAAGGCCCCATTCACAGGATCTGATCAACTCCCAGAGGCTTCACCTGCAGGCTAAGCCACGACTATAATGCCAACATCCCATATCAGAGTGCAAGATTGCTCTTCTATCCCATCCAGCTCCCTGCTAATACACATGGGAAAGCAATGGAAGACAGCCCAAGTGCTTGGGCCACTGCCACCCACATGGAGACTTAGAGTTCCAGGCTCCTGGCTTCAGCCTTGTCTGATCTCGGCCGTTGGAGGCATTTGGGGAGTGAACTAGAGGATAGATGATTCTTATATCTCAAACTTGTATCCCTCGCTCTTCTCTGTCACCCTGTCTTTCAAATGAATAAAACAAATCTTAAGAAAATACTATCACACTGATGATGAGGTAATCAACCTGTGGATTTGAGAGGACAGAAACCATCAGACCACAGCAGGGGGCTTGGGCTGAAGTAACTCCACTGTCTGACCATGCAATAGACTGAAGGAGGCAGACTAATTTTTATTCCTTCTAAATTTACTGATAAATTTGTAGGTCAAATTGCTCTTTCCCAAACCTACCCACTAATCACACAAATGTGCAATATCTGAACCTCTCAGAGAGTAAACAAAAGCTTGAGGTCAGTGAGTTCCAGAGATGAAATTATTAAAGCTATTTTGCTTATAAACCTGTGGACCCTGCCAGGCCCAGATGAGCAAGTGCTAATTGCTATCTGCAAGCAATTGCTTCCCACAGCTGGGGAGGCCTGGCGGCTGCATGGCGAACCACCAGCAGCCGCTCTGACATCCAGAGCAGCAACAAGGGCCCCATAAGGACTTGTCCCGAGGATTTGGGTTGCTGGCCTGGAAGCGGATGTGGACGTCAGCATGCGAGCTGCTCACCAGGCTTCCATATCACCCAGAGTTGGTGGCTGTTTGTCAAAACCTTCCTTCACAGGAACACCCTGAACCAGATTCTTGGGAGTTCTCAGAAGATCTGGGCTGGAGCATCGACTCTGCTGCCAAGACCTCAGAAATAGCACAGAATGAAATGTGCCAGCTTGCAGCTTGAAAAAGTCAGCTCACCTTTCACAAGAGAAGGAAGCACACGACAAATGAGAATCATCATGCTCCTCTTGGTCTGACAACATCGCTCCCATTGGATGTGAAATGGCTCTTCTGAAGGCTGCAGCTAATGATGGACTTGACCTCTGGCGCTCCAACGTGAGCAACTCAAACTGTCTCAGCTCATCAACTCTGAAGGACTTGGGGCTTGGGGGCCAGGAGCAGCATCCCTGGGGTCAGCACTGTGGCTCACTGTACTGCTTTATAGAAGCCTCCCTGGGCCTCAGTTTCTCCAGATCCACAGAAAGCACAAAAGGAAATTCCTCACCTTCCCCTCCCCCAGGACACCCACATGCTCTGACGGCCAAGAGATCTGAACCCATCTGCTGCTTCAGAGGCTTCTCAGATACTCTAATGAGAGAATAAAGATAAAGAGTCCTCGGTAAATCAAAGTGCTCAGGGAAGGCATTGTGAGCCATGGGTAAAGCCACCACCTGCGGTGTTGGCATTCCAAATCCAAGTGCCAGTTCCAGTCCCAGCTGCCTGGCTTCAGGTCCAGGCTCCTGTTGTGGCCTAACCTGGGAAGCAATGATGCTGATGGCTGGAGGGCCCTAAGTGAGAGACCAGGAGGGGGTGCCTGGCTTCTGGCTTTGGCTTGGCCCAGCTCTGGCTGTTGCAGGTGTTTGGAAAATGAACTTGTACATGAAGCATCTTTCTGTCTTTTAAACAAAATGAAAATGCACACAACCTGAATTGGAGTGTCTGTTTTTGAGTCCCAGCTTCACTCCCAATTCCTGCTGATGCATACCCCAGGCACAAGAAGTGATTCAAGTTCTGGGGTCTCTGCCATGCATGTAGGATACCCCAACTCAATTCCTGGCTTCTATTTTTGGCCTGGTCCTGCCCTGACCCTAATGGATATTTGGGGAATGAACTAACACCACTTCCTCTTTCTCTCTCTCTCATTCTCTCTCTCCCTCCCTCCCTCTCTGTTTCTATTCCTCAAATATTTTTTATAAAAGACTAGCTTTGGGGATAGCATTGTGGTGTACAGGTAAAGCCATCCCATAGGGGGGACAAGTTCAAGTCCCAGTGGCTCCACTTCCAATCCAGCTCCCTGCTGATATGTTTGGGAAAGCAGCAGAGGATGGTCCAAGCAGTACTCCAGTATCTAAGTGGGAGATGTGGAAGAAGCTTCTGGCTCCTGGCTTTGACCTGGTCCAACCCTGGCTTTTGATTGCATTTGGGGAGCGAACCAGCAGGTAGAAGACCTCTCACCCTCTGATTCTGATTTTCAAGTGAACAAAATAAACAAAGAGGGAGAGAGAGAGAAAGGCTAGCTAGCATCAGGACCAAGGTGTGGGAGCAGGAATAGCTGGGACAGCTCTATGATGTGAGGGAATCTTCAAAAGGTTCATGAAAATTATGTATTATGAAAAATTATGCATAAATTTTCAAATGTTTTGCACCAGAGTAAACTTATCTTTCAGTGCTATTTTCCCACAAACTTTTTAAGACCCTCATTATATTTTGACTATACTAAAAGTTTAAAAATATATCCAGAAAAACAAGGGTTAAAATAGATAGAAATCTGGGCCTGGCACAATAGCCTTGGGCGCACCAGGATCCTATGCAGGAACTGGTTCATGTCCCAGTGGTTCAGCTTCCCATCCAGCTCCCTGCTTGTGGCCTGGGAAAACAGTAGAGGATGACCCAAAGCCTTGGGATCCTGCACCCACGTGGAAGACCCAGAAAAAGTTCCTGTTTCCTGGCTTCAGATTGGCTCAGCTCCGACCGTTAGGGAGTAACATAGCAGACAGAAGATCTTTCTCTCTCTCTCTCTGCTTCTCTCTGTATATCTGACTTTTCCTATAAAAGTAAATAAATCTTTAAAAAAAAAAAGTAGAAATCTGAGTCCCTGCAGTCCTGCACTACCCACTCTGAACTACTTTATGCTGAAGACAAATAAACACCCATATGTTTAAATCACTCTTCTTTGGAGACTTCCAGGAATAAAGTGAAACCTAATTCTAGCTAACCCTTTGTTAGAATAATATGCAAAAAAAAAGCAATGGACAACTGGTTAAATAAATTATGAGGCATCTACTTGTTAAATCTACACAGCTCACTTAAGTATTATACTAAAGGCTATTCACAATATATTGATATTTGATCAAGGTAAGTTTTACAACTAAGCACTGTTTAATCTCATGCTTTCATAAATGAAAATTGATATTCCCATATTGAAAAAAAAAATGGCTGCAGAGTCAGATGCTGAAATGTAACCCCTGTCAGCTATGAGTGGCTGGACTGCATGGCTTTTCTGTATGTCTTTTCTATACAAATGATTGATTTTAATAGGTATTGTGCCTGTGATGTGTGCTAGAAAGTACTACTGGAGAGCCTGTTTGCTTTTGGTTGAACAGAGAATTTCCAAAGGGACATTTTGTACTCAGGCAGTACTGCCACGTGGCACAGGAGGCCCTACAGGGACAAATGTGGACTCCCAGGAGGTGTTCTCAGTCTTGCAGTGTTGGGACACCCCAAAATGAAGGAGAGCTCAACTTGTCAAAATTATTTCTTGAAGGACCCAAAGGGTTAAACACAATGGCCCTTCCTCTTTCAGTGGCTGAAATGTTTCTAGCAAAGGAAGATGCCTGAGAGAGATGCTTCCAGATGCTGAGAGGCCACATTTCCAGGTCTAAAGCTGTGCTTGATTAAACGGCTCATGATCAATACCCCTGAGACTTTGGCAGAACTCACTCCTCCCCAAAAAACAGGCACTGGAAGCAGATTTAAGGGGCATGGGATGGGGGTACGAACCATTTGCCCCGTGGAGCAGAGAAATGGCACAGACATGCAGACATGTTGAAAAGCTTTCTGTAGGTCTCTTTAGACTTGGTAGATATCTTTCAGCTCTCTCACGAGGGAATTGGATTTCCTGATACGTGAGGCTCCGTGGAAGGGAGCTGTCCAAGAGGAATGTAATTAGCCGTCACCTAGCAATGCCACAATTAAAGGCCTCTTCAGAGGCTTCTATCACAAGCCTCCCGTTTTCAAGGGCTATGCATTTTGACTCTGACATCTCTTCTTTTTTTCCAAATAGCAGCAGTCAAGCTGGCAGCCAGCACCCCTCCGCAGCCACTCTGTGCAATGGTCAAATCGTTTTTCAGTCATGTGAAAACCAACAAGAAAAGACTGTTGGGGTTTCAGACAGCTTTATGCTTCCATCTGGAGTCCAAAAAAGGCTCATTTAACTTAACACAGCCACATTTTTCAAACACCTGGCTCTTCGTTGGCATTCTGTTCAAAAAAGTTCTTCCCAAATGAGAACACAACCTCAGTTACCATTTAACCATTCATCCATGTGTGTGATGGAAAATACCCATGCTCTGTGATTCAGTTTTTCTGATTTGACCCGTCAGAGCTGTCAGTAACTTGGGGAAGGCATCTGGCCTGTTGCTGAAGACACTCATGTCCCACATTGGAGTACCTAAGTTTGATACCTGGCTCTGGCTCCTAGCTCCAACTTCTTACAGTACACATCCTGGGAAGTAGGGGTGATGACTCCAGTAATTTGGAAGTCAATCCTGGGTTGACTTCCTAGCTCCAGATTTCAACCTGGCCCAGTCTTGGCCGTAGCAAGAACTGGGGGGAGGGGGCAAAGGTAAAGTGCGTGAATTAGCAGATAGGAGCTCACTCTCCTGTCTCTTTGATTTATGAAGAAATAAAGATTTAAATAAATAAATATTTCATTTTTGATGATTCCTACTACCCCCACTCCCAGCACTGCCCTGGAAGGGCTTATACTTTGTGCTTGGGACCGGCCAGGTGACATGAGGCCTACAGCAACCCAGTGAAGTAAGCATACTCATCTCCATTTTGCAAAGAGAAGAAAAATTCAGAGACACTAAGTGCCTTGTCTAATTCAGGCCAGTTGCAGGTGGAAACAGCAACTACAAAACAACCTGCATTTCCAATGCTTCCTTAGCTCCAATTTATAAACAGTGAGCAAAAGCAAAGCCACATCAGGACACATCTGGGACTTTGGTGATCTCAGAAAGGGCAAGATCCATGATCCACTGGTTTCTCCCTGGGGTGTCAGTGCATGGAACGAACACGCTGGGCTGCCAACATTAGCTCTCCCTCATGCATTTCCTAGGGCCAAGGAGCCTTGAACCATCAACTCAGTTTCACCACAGCACATGGCTGAAACACTGAACAGCTCACTCCCATTTACTGGGGATACAAAGAGATCCACATCTCCACCAAGGAGAACAAAAACCCTTTTGTAATGAAATGATTGTTTATTACATCTGTGGATCCAAACGGGCTGGAGTCCGTGGAACCAGTGATGTCTTCTGGAAACCACATGGCCCAGGAGGGCTCTCCTGTTTCCTCCTCCTCCTGCTCCCCAGCCAGAAACCAGGACTGCCCCTTACTGAGTCTGTTGCCCTTGACAAGATGAACTGCTAGTGCCTAAGAGCATGACAACTTGCACCCAAAGGGCACTTGGAGAAATGTGACTTGATGAGGGTGATTAACTCTTCTGATCAATTTTGCTTTGGGCTCATATGCATATAATGGCTTTTTTATTTCATTTAATAGGAATGAGGCTACTTAACATCATCACTTGGTTCTCAATGTCAGTGCTGCAATTTTGATCGTGCTTTGTCAGTTTGCTTTGACCTTCCTCAAAGACTGCTATGCGTGGATCTTAGCCTTCTTTCAATAAAACCTGAATGCATATTGAGAGATGAAGAAAACATATAGAATTTTTTTTTAAAAAAAGACTTCTATCCAAGAGTACCCAATCCACTAACTATAACCATGAATACAACCAGTTCTCACCTAAAATCTAGATGAGTTTTTGTTGTTTTTTTCCACTGGAAACTAGAGCCCTACTAAGACACCCTGGTTCTTCACTGCCTCAGTCACTTCCTCTGAATGGAGAATTTCTATCTTGGCTGCTTCAGCATCATTCAGGCCAAGAGAGGAAGGAAGACATGGGACTGGCAGCTGAACCCCCATGTTGGGAAACCCTTCACGAGGCTCAGTGCGTCATATTTAAGTCTAAAGATGCAGGTTGACATTTAGAGCAACTTCAACCTCCATCTGCAAGTGGAAAAGAGTTCATTAAATAAGTGTCTGCTGGGAGTACAGCTTGAACATGAAGTCTGGTGTTTTATTTGGCCCTAACGTTTTCCAAAAGTGATCATGAACTGGTTCGAGAGCACCCTCCTGCCGTTAATCCAGATTCCAGAGTTGGGGCCCACAGAATCTACTGCAGGCTGAGCTGGAGTGTCTGTCTTCACCTGAATCAAAGCGCACATTGGCGTGTCTTTGTGTGAGATCTTTCAAGCTGTTCTCTCACCAGATGGGAAAAGCCCCACCCTGTTTTAATTGTTCTAGAAGCATCATGCAGATAAGGTATTTTAGGACGGCAATGAGCACCCAGGGATGAGACTGAAAAACTGCTGTTGAGTTGATGAGAGAATCTGTAAAGATTCTTTTGTCTGTTTGGGATGTTGGAACAAGGTGATTGCTCTTATGTTGGCTCCACTGGGCAGGTGGTCAGCAAGAAGAAAGGGACCAGATCATCTACAACATCTCCCTCAGAACTCTCCGACCCCAACAGTGCCAACCCAGTCTTGTAGTGTAGGAGGAAGCTTTGAACTCTGAAGGTTTCTAAAGAAGACCATTTTGCTAAGTTCCCCAATTCGAGAATCTTACTCATTAAGTATATACCAACCAAAATATTAATTGATGCTTTCATTCCAGTGTTCACTCTACCAATATTATCTCACCGAAGAAGTCGTAGGCACCATGTCGAATTCTAAGCTTAGACAATGAGAAGGTCACAGGTTCTCTGTCCACAGAGCAATTATGAATTGGGGTATGGAAAAGATGAGTAAACAGCTTCAGTGGCCTTAAGCAGTGGGCACACTGGTTGTAGAGTCAGGGAAGAGGTACTGACCCAGTGCAGGGCCTGCGAAACAGGGGTTGGAATATGGCAGGTCAGAAAATGCTTCCAGATATGCTTAGAGCTGGCTGGGCGCCAAGTTCCACAGGGCTGGCAGAAGAGAACTGAGAGCCTGGGATCTGCAAGAGCTCGGCCTGAGGGAGCCCAGCCTGGGGACATGAGGCACGAGGCAGAGAGGCTCTATGAGGCCTGGCGAAGGCGTGGGCCTTTACCACCTAGACTTGGGAGACTCCAGGAGGAGAGCATGAGCCTTCATCACCAAGACTCTGGGATGAGAGCAGCACTTTGGAGACAGTCCCTTGACTGCTTTGGGAACAACAACTAAGAACAATCCCTCAGAGCAGCCTCAGTTTGTGCCACAAAATCCATGCAATAGGTCTTCTCCAGTACATGTTGGAAGAGTGGGTCTGATTTGCATAGCAATGCACTGGGGTCAGATGACACAGGTTGGAGAGCAGGAAGGCCACAAGGGCGTATCCCCAGTAGTGGGAGCAGCGACAGTGACCCCACAGGGCACTGCAGTGCTGTGCTGAGTACATGACTCTCCAGGCCTCACCACAATCCCCGTGGGCTAAGTATTATTCTCCCCGTGAGACAGATGAAGGAACTGAAGTTTAAAGATATGATGAGAGGTGTCTAGGATCCCACAGCTGGTAAGGGATATCCCTGGGATCAGAGTCAAAGCCCTCGGGATCTGACAGCTGCTCCCATCCTCAACTATTCAGTGATCTGGTGGGAGAGAGGGGACAACTGGCAACCTAGAAACCATGAAGATGGTAGACTGACACACCTATTTGATTTTGTTCCCTCCTAAACCCCACAAGAACGAACTGTTAAAAGGTAACCCCTCCTCCCCCGCCGGGTTAGAGAGCATGGGACCGGTAATGAGAACACCTGAAGTTGGTAGCCAGAGGGCAGGTTAATTAGCCAGATAGAGAACGGTGGATGCTGAGGTCCCTGCAAGGACAGCAGGGGGACAAATGCATTGTATGGAAAATCCTCATGGGAAAGACCAAGTCAGAACCATCACCCAAGTAACAGTACTTCCAGGAAGAGAAAACAAAGAGAGAAAGGAGATTGAAAGAAATTGCTCAAAAACAATGTTGAGAAGTAAAAAGGCTCACCAAGTGCCCAACATACTGACTTGACTGGACATAGATCCACATTATGTGAAATATAGAATCCTGGACACAAAGGAAGACATGCTGAGCTGCCAGGAATCACAGGTTCCAGATGGAAATTCGAGAACCTAGACGGTCTCAAGGAAAAAGAACTCTATACAGAACCCAAGAAAGCAATCAAGAACACAAAATATGAACTGGCTCTGTGGCCGCTTAAACTGCTGCTTGCAACACTAACATCCTGTAGAGACACTGGTTCAAGTCCTGGCTGCTCTACTCCAACCCAGTTCCCTGCTAAGGTGCCTGAAAAATCAGCAGAGAATGGCCCAAGTGCGTGGGTCCCTGAACCCACATGGGAGACTTGGATGACACTCCTGACTCTTGGTTTTGGTCTGGTCCAGCCCTGGCTACTGTAGTCAGTTGAGGAATGAATCCATGACTGGAAGCTCTATCTCTCCCTCTCTCACTGTAAACTCTGTATTTCAAAAAAACAAGAAATATTTTTTATAAAATAAATATTTTCACATTTTAATAACCAATGCATCCAAAACTTTGTTTTCCACATATCCTTTCCTAGAAAGTTACCAAAGGATATGTTCTACTAAAGAAAAAAAAAAAAGTAACTCGGTGTGTGTGGGCAGTGTGATTGATTTATCAGGCTGATTCTTCACCTGAAGCACCAGCATACCATACATATACCAGTTTGAGTCCCAGCTGCTCCACTTCCAGCTCTATGCCTATGCCCTAGCAAGGCAGTGGAGGCTAACCCAAGTTCTTTGGCCTCTGCACCCAAGTGGGAGACCTGAAAGAAACTCCAGCTCCAGGTTTTGGGTCAGATCACCTCTGGCCATTGCAGCCATTCAGGAAGTGAACCAGTGGAGAGCAAGACAGGAATAAGGTAGATAGATGTTTCAGGAATAAAATAAGAGGGAAGAAAAAGAAAGGCCCAAGGCTAACAGTAACAAGAATTCTGACCCAGAAACAGCCCTGCTTGGATTTCCATGGTGGCAGGTCAGGGTGTGCCAAAGAGCCTCCTGCAAGGAGACACTGACAGTACAGCCAATGTGTTTAAATGTATGCAAACGAGTCTTAGGTGTCTGGTCTAGCAGCTTGGAATCCCGTGGCCCCTATGGGAGTGCCTGGTTCGAGTCCTGGACCCACTTCTGACTCCAGCTTCCTGCTGATGCACATCCTGGGAGGCAGCAGGTGATGGATAAGGACTTGGGTCTCTGCTATCCCCATGGGAAATCCCGATAGAATTCCCAGCTCCCACCTTTAGCTCGTCCCATCCCCAGCTGCTGTGAGCACTTAGGACATGAAGCAGTAGACAGATACTCTCTGGTCTGTTCTACCTCTTAAATAACTTTGCTTTTCATGGCAACTTGGGAGCAGGTATTGTGACAGAGTAGATGAAACGCCACTTGGATGCCCACATTTCCTATCAAAGGGCTTGGTTTCAGTCTCAGCTACTCTGCTTCGGATCCTGAGGGCAACAGGTGATGGTTGGAGAGCTTGTCCCCTGCCAAGCACCAGGGAGACCTGGATGGAACTCCAGGCTCCAGGCTAGCTCTTATGGGCACTTGGGGAGTAAACCAGCCTAAAGAAGACCTCTCTCTCTCTCTGCCTGTCATGGTACATAAAACCAAATTAACATTTCATAAGAAATCTGAACCATGCTACACAAAGCGTGGTCAGTTGCCTTGGTGTCATCCATAAATTGCCTGTTCTAGAAATGTATTTTTTATTATATTTGATAGAAGTATCATCTGTGAACAGATGAGGATTTTTTAAAATTAGTCATTCATCACAGATCATTTAAGAAATGCTGATGTAGACAATGGGTTGAATCAGAATTAAGCACACAAGAAACTAAAGCAAATTTTAAAACAAACAAACAAAGCAATTATTGAGGGGAAAAAAATAAAAAATGTGCAGGAAAAGCAAAGTAATTACAGTTTTCTACATGGTTGAGCCCTGAATAGCATATGGAACCATGACAATGTATACACTGAATATTCATTTAACTAAAATGATGATAAATTATCCTGGAGGATGGGAAATAGGCATGTGGGATAGGGTAGCAAACAGCAAGGGTTAAATCCTTATCTGCTGTAGCATGAAGTCAATCAACAGAACCAGAAAGAGAAAAGTAATAGCAGCACTAGCATGCTAACGACAGGTGCAGCAAGACAATCTTATGGAGCTGGCACTGTGGCTTAGTGGGCCAGGCGTCCTCCTGTGGTGCTGACCTCACTTTTGATTCAACTAATGCTCTTAGAAAACCAGTGGAATATGGCCCTGGTGCTTGGGCCACTGACACCCATGTGGGAGACCCAGATGATGCTTTTGGCTCTTGGTTGTTGTGGTAATCTGTGGATGCAAGGGCCCTCTCTCTCTTTTTTTCCTCCCTGCTCTCTGCAACTCTTTCAAAATAAATCATTTAATTAAAAAAAAGGAAGCAAAAAAAAAAAAGGCACTTTTGGGGATATGAGTTTGAGTTTTTGCCTGACTTCTGTTTCCAGCTTCCTGTTGATGTACCTGCTAGGAGACAACAGCATGGCTGAAGTGGCTGCTCCCCTGCCGCCTAGCCTCAGTTCCCACTTCTGGCATGGGCTGGCACAGCCTGGGCAATTAGGGCTCATTTGGGTAGTGAATCAGTAGATGAGAACTTTCTGCCTCTCTGCCCTTCATCTAAATCAGATAAAAAGAAGTTAAGGATACAGCATGCTTCAGGATGCTCTTTTAAAAAAGGTACTGGCTTAAAAAAAAAAAAAAAGGAAAAAAATACTTTGAAGGAGAATTCCTCAGCCAACTAGAAAATGTCACTGTTCAAACCAAATCTTCCCATCAGGGTTCCAGGTAGCTTACACAAAACCAACCTTGAACATTGGGCTACTATCTTAAATAAAGAGTTTTCAGAACAATAGGCCCAGTGATTAATTTTGTTTTTTTTTTAAAGATTTATTTTTATTATTTTTTTATTGGAAAGGCGGATATACAGAGAGGAGAGACAGAGAGGAAGATCTTCCGTCCGATGATTCACTCCCCAAGTGCGCGCAACGGGTCGATACTATGCCGATCCAAAGCCAGGAGCCTCTTCCGGGTCTCCCATGCGCGTGCAGGTTCCCAAAGCCTTGGGCCGTCCTCGACTGCTTTCCCAGGCCACAGGCAGGGAGCTGGAAGGGAAGTGGGGCTGCCGGGATTAGAACCGGAGCCCATATGGGATCCCGGGCGTGCAAAGCGAGGACCTTTAACCACTTGCGCCACCGCGCCGGGCCCGTAGTGATTAATTTTGACAACTTCAAATATTATTGAACATATACGGGGAGGTACAGATTCTTAGAGATAACTCCTGGGGGATATCTAATCAACCTGTATTGTAACATAGAGCACGAGTCAGCCTGTTTTTTTCCTGAAGCATTGGCCATCTATTTTTATGGACAAGTTTTTTTTTTTTTTTTAATATTATGGGTCTCTGCTAAGCTTATCAAGGTATCCAGATGGCATTATAGCATAATCCACATTATTAGAATTAGGCCTTGTTAAGCATCCAATTGCATTCTAGCCACTGGAACAAATGCCATGCACAGAAAGAGCCAGCCCTTGCCCTGAGGGACTGTAAAGAGATGGAGAGGATAATTCAAAGGGAAAAGAAAGAACACAGCAACAAAGCAAGCAGTACCATTTTTATCCGGGTTTCTTTGGAAGAGATAAGGTGATTTAAAATGCCAAAGAGGGTTTATCTGGGTTCACAGAATCCTAAAATCAGACAATGCAAGAATGTGAAAGAGCTCGGGAGACTATCTAATCTGGGCGTGGAAGTGCCTGTGCAGCCCTGCATGTTCCTTGGCAGGGAGTCCTAGTTCATCAAAGAAGCCTTGCACCTCTGTACACCTTAACCTTCCCTTGTTATGGGTGAGTGTGGTATGGAGCTAACAGGACAGAGACTTTTGGTGTGTGTTTATATGAAGGAAAGCCGGGCTCTGGAAGGGACACCAAGTTAGGAGGCCACTTGACATCCTGCGTCACACATGACGTGGCAGGTTCAAATCTCTGTTCCTCCGATTCTGATAAAGCTTCTGGGTAACTGGCTCCCTGGGAGGTTACAGGGATCACTCAAGTCTTGGGCTGCTGTCACCCACTTGGGAGATCCAGCTAAAATGCCGGCTCCTGGCTTCTGCCTGGCCCAACCCTAGCTCTTGCAGGCTTTTGGAGAATAAACCAATAGATTGATCTCAGTTCATCTTATTGGTTGGCTGTCTCTCAGATAGCGCGACACTAAATTTTTAAAAATTTAAATGAGGTGGTTAATAGAGCATATTAGTGAATCTATGTGATTTATTTGAAATTTGGGGTTTTTTCACATTTGCAGAGATACAGCACAACTTGTTCAGGCTGGTAAACGTTTTTAGAATGGTTGAAAAAATTTTGATTTATTATGTTTACAAGAAATCATTCAATGTTAGAAAGCTGTTGTGTGCTAAGAATGTAAGTCTTCCTGGATAGGCATTTGATGTGCTGGGGAAAAGGCATGTCCAATACATTGATAAAGGTAGTTCAGTCTGTTCAAGCTAATTTAATTGGGTAACCGTGTCATTATGGATAATTTGAGGGGATTTACTATACATTAATGAAAGGGTTTGCTCTTATTTGCAACTCTAATTTAGATGCCAACCACTGTGAGTAGTGCTCCTTGATGATAACGAGAGATGAACTATATGAACAGACAATGGCTAGACCTTACCAAGCTGAAGCTCTGCCTTCATTGGCAGCAGCGATCTGACCGGGCAGACAGCCTGCTACAGGCTATAGGTGTAGGAAGTCAGACCATTATCTCTAGAAGCAATCCTAGGAAGCCAAACAGTAACTCACCAGGACTTGATGAATGATGGTCAGCTCTCCTAATTGATTTAGGATTTTATTTATTTGAAAGGCAAAGTGACACAGTTAGAGGGAACAATAGAAAGACGCTCACTGGTTCACTCTCCAAACGGCGGCAATGGCCAGGGCTCGGCTAGTCCGAAGTCAGGAGTCTAGAACTCCATCCAGGTTTCCAAATCATTGTTTGCTGTTTTCCCAGGCATATTCGTAGGGAGCTGGCTCTGAAGTGGAGCAGCTGGAACCTGAATCCACACTTTGAGATGGAGTGCTAGCATCACAGGTTGCATCTTAGCATGCTGTGCCTCAGCACCAGTCCCAACTTTCACAATCTTGATCCCTTCGTCCAACTTCAGCTAGTGAAAGCCAAATACAGCCCATGATCAATCACAGAGGATGCTCCCACCAACAGATTCCTGGTCAACAGCCCTCAGCTGGTCCCAAGTACATTGAAGCCTTCCCCTGGTCCCCAAGCACAGTTTTCCCATTCCCTGCCTGCCATCGAGTCTCTTCCAAAACACAAGGCATGGCAGCCACCTAACCCCAGCTGCCCTCTATGCTCCCTGGGACTTGCTCTCCACACTCTGGCTTGGCTGAATCTTCTACATACAAGCTTCTTTCCCACCCCAATGGCCTGGCCAGCATCTGCTCCCCACTGGGTTCCATGCTGCCCTAACACATACCACACAACTGGCCATTGCTTCTGTCTCTGCCCTGCCCCTCACGTATAAGCTTCACAGAGACTCCATCTGTCTAGCTTGTGGTAATCAAGGCTACTATCTTGTGCTAGTACATTGATGGCAGCTATGCAATGAATGAGTCCCTCGGTGAGATCGAGTTCATACCTACAGATGGTTTGTGGTCAGGAACGTTCAATAACTACATGGGGAAAGCATCTGTTATAATGGCTGGGCTGAGGCTTAGCTGCCAGCATCCCATGTCAGAGCATCTGGAGCCAAGTTCTGGCTCCACTTTCTACTCAACTTCTTGCTGATGTACAATACTGGCTCAAGCGTTGGATTCTGGGGTAACACTAGGGCATAGCAAGTAAAACTGTGTCTATGGTACTGGTTCAAGTCCTTGCTGTTCCACTTCTGATCCAGTTTCTTGTTAATGTACCTGGGAAAGCTGTGGAGGATGACCCAATTACTTGGGTCCCTACACCTAAATGGGAGACTCAGAAGAAGCTCCTGGCTCCTGGCTTCAGATTGGTCTAGCTCTGACTGTTATAATGATTTGGAGACTAAACCAGCAGAAGGAAGATCTCTGTCTGATTTCCAAAAGAACAAGAAAGAACCAAATTAATGCTTCAAAAATAAATGTTTTCGTAAGCTATACCAAGAAAGAGTTTGTACAACTACAGGAATATTTATTAGGATTAGGTGTCTGACCTAGCAATTAAGACACCCAGATTCCACATCACAGTGCTCGGCCTTGATTTCCAGCTCTGATTCCCAACACAAGTTTCCCATTAATGTCGACCCAGGGAGCAGCAGTGATAGCTCATTAGTGGTGTCCCTTTCTCCCATACAGGAAACCTGGAGTATCGGTAACTCCCAGCTCCAGCCCCAGTCCAGTGTCGCTGCTGTGAACGTCTGGGGAGTTAACTAGCAGGTGGGTGATGCCTGATTCTGCCTCTTAAATAAATAAAAATATTTTAAAAAAGAACAACCCTACACTACTTCCAAAGAGGAAACAAATGCTGTCAGATTGCCCTCCATGGTATCCTTAGAGTGGGCACTCAGGATAGGAAGAAGCAAGACGGGAGTCCAGTTGTCAACGACCCTGTTGGGTAGCGTAGACACAAAGATGATTAAGATGCGCCCCCTGCAAGTAAGTGATTCACATGACAGTGAGAACAGGAATCATGAAAACAAGTGATCATCACACGCCCAGTAGGACAGACACAATCACAAAAAATGCACGTGAGGATTGCACACACTGTGCATGTCATCAAAACCCACCCACCTCCCGTCTACACAGAGCATTTTCCTGAAAGGTCCTGTGCAAGTTCAGTGTTTGTAAATCAAATTATTTAAAAGGCCTCCAGGGAACCTTTCTGTTTAAAGAAATGCTGTTAAATTTTTTAAAATAAATTCCCAATATAATTTTTGTGTAAACTTGACACTTACATATTTTTTTTCCCCACAAAGCATATCACCAGTATATTTCATGTTGAGGAGCCAGAGAAAACCCCATGGAAGGAAGGCTGAAAAGCCCTGGGGAGAAACAGATTTTCTCCTTGGAACTTTCTTACCTGTGGAAGTAAACTTCAAAAAGTTGACAGAGAGTGAAACTAAAAAGATGCATTCATTTGGATGCAAAGAAATTTTGAAGTCATGCACAGTTTATTATAACACATATTTTCCGTGAGCTTTTTGAGACTTCTTATTATTCAAAATGCAGTTGCTTAAGGATAGGGACTCTGAGAAATGGATCATGGGAGAGGTTTGTCATCATACCAATACCACAGTCTGAATCTAAATCTGTCACTCCACATGGCCACCTGATGCGATCAAGAGAGGGGCCGACCTGATGTGGGATAGGCTGCTGAAAGGTTTTTTAAAACAAAGTCAACTTCTTTGAAAACAAGGAGTACGCTCCACAATGATAATGGCAAGTGTAATGGAGCCAAAACATTCACCACTCACGGACCAAGCAGTGCATTACCAGCCTCATGCAACTGTATATGCTACAATTTTATTACAGTCTAGTGGTACAAGTTTGGCTGTGCTGCCTCAAAGCCGTGAGCAATGGGTTGGTCTTTAGTGAGATTTGTGAAATCTGTTTCTCCTCCTCCAACGAGTCTCTAACCCAGTTATTTCACCCCAGAAGGTACTTGATGCCCTGCTGAGCCCAAGGAGACCATGGGTACGGCCAATGCCACTACCTTCAGGACAAGGCAAAAGGCATTACAACCATAAATGCATAAGCAAAGAGATACTAAACCACAGGTGGCTCTCCATGCCCACGGATGCTAGGCCTGTCTTTTTTTTTTTTTAAGGTTTATTTGTTTTTATTGGAAAGTTATATCTACAGAGAGAAGGGGAGACAAAGAGAAAAATCCTCCATCTGCCCGTTCACTCCTAAGTGGCCACAATGGGTTCCCAAGGCTTTGGCCATCCTCCACTGCCCTCCCAGGTCACAAGCAGGGAGCTGGGTGGGAAATGGGACAACCAGAACATGAACCAGCACCATATGGGATCCCAGGGCATGCAAAGCAAGGACTCCAGCCGCTAGGCTACCGTGCCAGGTCCTAGACCTGTGTTTTTTCAAATCTGTAGATTCACCAACCAAGGATCAGAAGGAGGTAAAAAAAGAAAAAAAAAAAAATATATATATATATATATATAGTATCTATGCTGAACTTGGGAGACTCTTTAATCTAAGTTGTTATTCCCTAAACGAGACAAGTTAGCACCTGCTTACATAGTTATCACACAGCAATAGCTAGATTCCAAGGTGGAGCTAGGAACTTGAACCCAGGTGCTCTGATAACTGATGTGAGTGTTCTAAGAGGCATCTCTTAACCATGATACCAAATCCCCACCCCAAAACAAAGAAGGATTTCAACATGGTGACAGAAAAATCACTAAGCCCTAAGTGTGAGCTCTTCTCTATGTGCTCCAATCCTGACTCTGTTTTGCTGCTTACATATACCCTGGGAACCAGGAGTGATGCATGAAGGAGTGAGGTCCCTGACACCTGCATTGACCTCTAGCTCCCAGCATCATCCTGGTCCAGCCTTGGATGCTGCAGTCCTTTGGGGAATAAATTAGTATATAAAATCTTTCTCTCTACATTTCGTACTAGGTTAGTACATTTTTTTATAATTCATAATTTTATCTTCTACACTAATTTTGCAGGTAAAATTTAAAGACACAATGGAATGCATGCAAGGGTTTGGAGCCCACAGGCCAGGCTCCTGTTGCCTACCAGGTAGATTCTTAGCTTTTCTGCTCCCTCACCCCTACCCCCAGGATCTTGGACTCCACATGGCATCCACCTCCTTTCCACTGTCACCCTTTGCTTCAACTTGGGTCCGCAGTAAGGGTGTGGGAATTGTTGATGTTGACACTAGTATCCTGTGGTATTGCTGAGTAGGACACCTGGACCCCAAATTGGCAGTGTCACAGTGTCTCATCCAGGGATCCAACTCATGCCAGTGCAGAGGTTGCAATACTCTCAGGGCTGCCCACCCACCCACTGATCTACTGCAGGCTGGGAGATGGATCTACAGGAAGAAGAGATGCTGTCTCCACATTTCTGCCTCCAGCTAGATCCTATGCATTTGGCCAGTGCTGGCAGGAAGGGAACCTGGCAAGCTATGGGCCTTGGGAGCAAGCTGTGTCACTAGACAGGACCCCTCCCTTCCACTAGGGAGCCTGGGAACGCCTACAGTCTCCCATAGGTCTCAACCTAGGGTTGAGGGAATGTGGCACTGAATGACAAGTAACAGGACAGCAGAGCACTGTAGCAGGTGCAGAGGGTGACAGTGGAAGAAAGGGAAAAGCATTGTGCTGGCTTCTCCTAAAGAGTACTGTGTCCTGCTTTTGGAACCAGGGATCCCGTATCTTCATTTAGCACTGAACCCAGCTGAGTATGTGGCTGCTGATTTCACCCGTTGAAAATTACTTCCAATCTTCTTATGCTGATTAAGCGGGCTGAGGGGTTGGCTCAGAGAACGGCTCTGAATATGCTAATTAGCCACCCTAGGGTGTTGAATGGAATTAATGTATTGGTTCTCCCATCTTCACAGTGCTGAGCACCGCCAATCTCACAGAGCAGAAGGCTCAGCTGGGGTCTCTGGAGAAGGCCAGCGGGAGAGGCCGCTGCAGCTGAGGTAAGCCCAGGGAGGTCTCGGGAACACAGGGAACAATCTGGCTCATAGAATGAACTTCCTTGCAAAATATTTGCCCCACCAAGGCCACCGCCAACTATTCCACTCCGTTTTACAAAAGGGATTCCAGTGCTGCAAGTACACATGGGTGTGCTCGGCAGTGTTGCAAAGAGTGGGAAGGACACACTGAAGCCATGACCAGTGGTACCTCTGGTGAGGGATTACTGGTTGAGGCTGGGGTATAGGAGTCTTTACTCCTTATTTTATAAACATCATTATTGTCTATATTTAAGAAAAGAATTTATGAATTTATGTACTTGCAAGGTAGAGAGATGGAAAGCTTCCATCTGCTAGCCCACTTCCCAATGTCCACAACCATTAGAGCTGGGCCAGATCGCCCAAAGCCTAGAGAAAGGAGCTCAGTGTGGATCTTCCACATAAGTGTTAGGAACACAATCACTTAGGTAACCACCTGCTACCTTCCAGGGTGTGCATCTGCAGAAAGTTGGCATCAGTGTCAAAGGCAAAAATCAAACACAGGTCCTCCGTGTGGGCTGTGGCCATCTTACCGCAAGGCTTATAAATGCTGACTTCCTTCGCTTACATTTCTAATAATGGTGGAGGGAAAGTCTAGAGACTTCAAAACAGACCTGTGATTTCAGAAGAACCAACATATTTCATGCAAATGAGTGGAAGGAGCAGGCTAAGAGCTCAGATTCAGGACCAGGAGCTGTGGAGTGGCAGCAGTTCCCCTTCGCCATGCCTGGATATCGTCCTGAGTCACTTGAGTCCCATTAAGGTCTCAAGTACAGAAGACATGTGAAGAGTAAGTGAGCTAAATCATCTACAAGACTTCGTGTCTGATGCAGACCACTCAGACATAGCATGTGTATAGTCAGGGAGTCCACTGCTCAGAGGACGGATTCAGAGAATGCATGGGATAGCCTGGGTCCTTCTGGAGCCAAAAAAAAATCCAGAACGCATGTCAGGTTCAGAGTTACATGTGCCTATGAAGGTCTGCAGAGCCAAGGGCTAGGGAAAGACAGTGAGATTCTGATCAGCGAGGAGGGGGAATGGGGAAGAGGAACTCCCTGAGCTTGTTATACTGTATCATGAAAAATAATAAATAATAAATGAAAGAGATTACATCGGTGAACGCTGAGAGTTCACAGAACCAGCTCCAAAGGGCTGGCTTTTGGAACAGGAACCCAATAGACTCTTTGGCTTTGTCCCTGCTCTTCCACAGACACCAACTCCACTGCCTAGGGCATGACCACTTCACCAGGAGATTGTGACCCAGCTCCCATTTGTTTGGCATTCAATGTCCAAGGCTCGAGGGACCACTGGATAGTAGAAAGCTTGTCTTTCCCCACAAAGTCCAGGGGAAATGAGCAAGACCACACAGAGCCCTACATTGTCTGGGGGCTGCCCAGGACTGCCTGACTGCCCTTTTCTGCTGTGCCACCAAAGACAGACATGGTAGAAGATAGAGGACAGTGATGAGCACTGAGCCTTTGGCCTGAGCCAGCCCTGGGGTCCTGGAGCTTGTGAAAAATGCTTTCGGGGACCCAGCTCAGTGGCTCAATTGGCTAAATCCTTATATTGCAAGTACCAGGATCTCATATGGGTGCTGGTTCATTTTCCAGCTGCTCCACTTCCCATCCAACTCCTTGCTTGTAGCCTAGGAAAGTAGTGGAGGATGGCTCAAAGCCAGGGGACCTTGTACCCACCTGGGAAACCTGGACGAAGTTCCTGGCTTCTAGCTTTGGATCTGCTCAGCTCTGGCCATTGTGACTATTTGGGAGTGAACCAGTGGATGGAAAAATCTTTGTCTCGCCTCTGTGTAAACCTACCTTCCCAATAAAAGCAAATCAATTAAAAAAAAAGTGTTGTGGGGAGCAGATAAATAGCAGTGTTTTTCCAGATATAGGGCAGTCGGGGTGGAGTGTTTGAGTGTCATCATTTGTGTCTGTCTTGGTCTCTTTAGGGCTTCATGTGGTAAAGCAGAAGGCCCCAGTTTTGCAAGACCAGGCATTGCCTCCTTACCTAAGGAGTTTCTGAATAGAACCACTCTGCTTGAGATAGTGAATTATATTTCTCCAATTTCATAAGTCAATGGCACATCATGCCTATTCATCGCCTCTTTTCTATGCAGACAATCTGATGGGTGATTGCTTTCTTCTATTCCATGCTCACACCAACAACCGCACACAAAAAAGCCACTTGTGCAGAAGCACTTCACAGTCATAGCTGATACAGAAGCAGAGAAAAGACATATTCCCCAGCCACTTCCTTGGACTCAGCAGCAGGTGCACATGAGCTGAGGGACTGCAAGGCCGGAACTTGCAACTACACGATTTTCCTCTTGGCCCCAGAACATGCTGTTAACATGCATTTTCTCATGCTCTATTCCCCAAGAGGAGGTTTGGGCCTCGACAGGCACCTGCTGTGATGGAACCTCTCTTCTCACAATGACTACCACTGGCTGTGGTGGGAGCTGATGCCTTGGAGGGGCTTGTCCAGTGGCAGAAGCCTTCTGTCTCCCTCTTCCAGCTCCTATTGCGTGGTGTGGCAAAGGTGCTTCAAGAACACAATCTGCCTTTGGGACCCACTCTTGGCCCAAGTCAAGCACTGGCTGCTTTTCATTGGGCATCCTCTGTATGGAGTATGTATGCCACGCCTGATACTGGCAAAAGGAATATGACAGTGGACAATGTAGTTAGGCGTCTGGAACACCATCGGGTCTACTCTTCATAGAGAGCTTGGGGTCTAGTTGAGTATCAGACTGCTTAAGGAGTTTGTGTCCACCAAAATTTACATCCTGCTCTCTCTGCTAAGACATTGTCACCAGACAACATCTGTCTCTAGCAACTGGGTGGCACCATGTATGTTCTGGTGTAATGGAAGTGGCAGGGACATGGAGTGGCTCCAAGTTAAGGCAGCCACTCATTCCCCTTCTGCTTCAGCTGAGGACAAAGGGTTCTCAGACCTTCTGGAAAGAATTGGGGGGATTTGAATCACCCTGCTCAGAAACCCACCTGCTGGCCAGCAGGGGCACCATGTGAACAGGGAGGGGCTGCAGCCACTCCCTGGAGGGCTCATGTCTGGGTTATGACCTAAAAAATAGAATGGCATAGTTCAGCGTAATAGAAACAGTGAAGAGAGTCTTTCCAGGATGGGCATGTGGTACAGCAGCTGAGGCCCCACTTGGGACGCCTACATCCTATATCAGAGTGGCAGACATTGAGTCTTAGCTCCACTTCCTATCCAGTTTCCTGCTAATGCACACCCTGGGTGTTGGCAATGGCTCAAGGATGTGGATCTCTGCCACCCATGGGAGAGTCCTGGATGGCATTCAGCCTCCAGACTATTTGCTGCAGGCATTTCGGGAGGGAAGCAGCTGATAGAAGATCTCTTTGTTTTTGTTTCTCTCTGCCTTTTAAAACAAAATGAAAAATAAATAAATAAATAACCAAAAAGATAATGTTTTCCCAGAGAAAGGAGAAGCATAGGCCTAGTCTCGGGGTTGGGGTGGGGACAGTGAGAAGTTCTAGGAACTGAGAGGGATGAATTCCCGCTGAGGAAGGCAGGGGGATTGAGGGTCCACCCAGCACACAGCAAACCTGCTGCTTGATCCTCAGTGGTAGGGAAGCTGTGGCCGAGCTGTGCCAAGGAGTGAGGGGGTGGAGAGGCTGTTGTATGGAAGCTAATACCTTGCTGTTCACCCTGGACTCAAGCAGAAGATCGTGCACATCATTCACAATTCTAATTGTTTGCCCGACCCGAAGAAAAGCTCACACACAAAGCCATTCTCTAACATTTCAACCCCAGCTCTTATTTGTTCTAAAATCCATTCATCTGTCACTTCTCTGAATACTTGCTGAATTTTAGCCAAAAAAAAAAAAGTAGTTTTCCTAATGCCAAGTGAAATTCTCACAAATTTGGAGCATGTCCTGTTCCTCTTCTTCCCTTATTTTGCGTGAGTTCCTAACAGTTTGACAAGCCTCCTTAGGAGTAGGACAGAAGAAATGCATCTTTAGCGTTTTCCCCCAAAACGTGCCTTTCCATTTTTCTTTCCTTCCTGTAGGGACTTTTCAGGATTTGTGGAAGAATCTCGACAAGAAAAAATTCAATCCTATAGTTCCCAGGCAATGCCCATCTGCTCTAACCCTTCTCTGAGAGGAATCCTGGGATGTGTACTAGCTTCCTGTAGCTGTTATAACAAATAACCACAAACCGGTGTCTTAAAACTACACAAGCTTATTATACTACCTCTCTGGAAGTCCCACATGAGTGTCAAGGGGCTACATCACGATGTCAGCCAGTCTGTGTCCCTTCTGGAAATCGTAAGGAGAGACCCTTTCTAGAAGCTTCCTGCACTCCTTGGCTGTGGCTCCTTCCCCACCTCCAAAGCCAGCCAATGTCCGCTGACTCTTCCTCCTGCGGCTGCCCTTGGTTCTGACTTTCCTTCCAGCTCCTTCTTCTAGCTTGAAGCTCCACACTGATGACCTTAGGCCCATCCAGGTAAGCCAGGATCATCTCACCACTTGAAGGTCAGCTGTTAGGATCTGTGTCCCTAATTACACTTTGCTTGTAATCCAGTGTAGGTTCTGGGGGTTAGGAGGTGAAATTTGTTTCCAGGACTGTGATTCTGTGAACCATAACATACAAGTTCTCAAAGTAGAAGTAGCAGATGTGTCTTCCCTTAAAGTGTTGAACCAGTTCACACGGCTGTTCTCCACCAGTTCCTTTTGATAGTTGTGGCACAATCATTTCCATCATCCGGAGGCATTTGCCATGTTGATCTGATCCACTGTCATAGCAATGAAAACATCGTTCATTCTTTTCTTTCTTTCTTTCTTTTCCAATTTACTAATCAAAGAAGAGAGAAAAGTGTCCTTGGTTGCCAGGTGGAAGCAGAGAGCCAGACATTCTTCTCATCAGCATCCGAGCACCTTTCTCTTGCAGATTCTTGGGAGGATGGCATTTTATTCCCTTGAACTTGAACCTGGCCCAGTGACTAGCCTTCCTCCATTGAGCCCGGAAGTACACACATCCCCTCTGCTACATTCCATTCACAGAAGCATCTAATTGCTATTGCTCTACTCTCCCATGCTCTCTTCTCCTGCCCTGGTGATCCCAAAAAAAAATGAGTCAGTAAGCAACTGGTATGAAAACAACATATCCTGGGGTTGGTGTTGCTAACAAGCTTCATTCACTGTGCCACAACGCCAGCCCCATAAGCTTTTATCTTCTTTGCTACATTCCTAACAGCCATTAGAAGCACCTAACAATCATGCTCTGGGTACAGTGGTACACCCATAGTGGGAATCTAATCAATTTTCATTGAATGCTAGCATGATCTTCATGGCACCTAATTTTCAGAACAAGTCTGCTACAGCAGTGGTATCAGCAAAAGAATGGAAATTTTGCCCTTATTTCATTCCCCCAGGACTGGCCTTAAGGTCACGAAACTGCTGCTTGGACTCAAGAAAATATTTCATTATAACCCAAATCTCTGCTCAAATCCACCTATCTCCTTTTATTGGCTCAACCCTAAATGTTCAACGGGCCAATCAAGTGTGCTGTTTATTTCATATGCAAATGAGGCGTTCCTAATCATGAGCTACTGCTGTATGCAACCCTTGGTGAGCAGGGAGCCACTTGTGATCAAATCCAAGATTAAGAGACACTTTAGACCAAAAGCCCTGTTGTTAGGAATTTGGTAAACACTTGCTTTCAAAATGAAAGAGAATGTATCAGTCGGTCATTCGTGATCTACACTGCCTGAATACAAATACAGCTGTCTTGAGGTCTCTGAGGAGGCCTTATGCTGACCTCACCTTAGAGGGACTCAGACATTGAACCTTGCATTACTTGCCCCTTGGATCGAGATCACAAACTCCAAGTCATGCACCTTCACACTTAGGTCAGCTGGAGGCCTCACTGGGAGCCAACACTGGGGTGGCTAGATTTGGGGGTGGAGTCCCAAGGTGACAAGGACAGGTCCTACTGATTGGAGAGAGCATTTCTAAAAATAAAACCCCTTTAGACCAGTGTGATAGTACACTGGCTGACTTGCATCTGCCAGGACTCCACATCCTGGTTCATATCCTGGCTGCTTCACTTCCCTTCCAGCTCCCTGCTTGTAGCCTTGGAGGGCAGTGGAGGTTGGCCCAAAGCCTTGGCACAATGCACCCATGTAGGAGGCCTAAAAGAAGCTCCTGACTCCTGGCTTCAGATCAGCTCATCTCTGGCCATTTTGGCCACTTGGGGCATGAACCAGCAGGCAAAGGATCTTTCTCTCTGTGGATATGCCTTTCCAATAAAAATAAAATAAATCTTTAAAAATATTGTAAAAATATTGTAAAAATAGAACCCCTTCTTGACCCTCTGTTTCTTTTCCTGTCTCTTCCTCATCTGCAGCACTGTTACAGTGAAAACTGTCACCAAAAGAAAGAAGTCAGGATGGATGTGCTGGGGGACCGGAGCCTATCCAGGGAAACAGAGAAGAGACAGAAAGGCAGGGCCCAGGATCCCAGTGTGTCCAGTCCTGGGGATGGATTGATGGTTTTTGACAGCTCTGGGCAGCAGTACAGGGTAAGGAGGTGACTATCTGTGGCTCCCAGTGTCCCTGTTCTGACCACCCTGCTAGGGTCAGGTCTGGGGTATTTGGGGGTTTGTGGCTAGTAAACATGATGAGCCTCTGATGTAGTTGTTACCCTTTCTCACAAGTGGTAAAACTACTCAGCAAGAAAGGGCAGGCAGGAAAGACCTCCAAAGTGATGCCGGGCCAGAGATCTCTCCGTCTGCCACAGTGCTGGGATATGGTGATGAATTTTCATGGGGTGGAAAACAACTAAACCGTAGGCTGGGAGAACTAAAAAGAATGAAGGTCAGTGAGCGAGCAGTGTGTTTCTTTTTTTTTTTTTAGATTTTTTTTTTTTTTCATTGTAAAGGCGGATATACAGAGAGGAGAGACAGAGAGGAAGATCTTCCGTCCGATGATTCACTCCCCAAGTGAGCACAACAGCCGATGCTATGCCTATCCGAAGCCAGGAGCCTCTTCCGGGTCTCCCACGCGGGTGCAGGGTCCCAAGGCTTTAGGCAGTCCTCAAATGCTTTCCTGGGCCACAGGCAGGGAGCTGGAAGGGAAGCGGGGCTGCCGGGATTAGAACCGGCGCCCATATGGGATCCCGGGCGTGCAAGGTGACGACCTTAACCACTTGCGCCACCGCGCCAGGCCCGAGCAGTGTGTTTCTAAAGAAAGAGATGTTTGGGGCAGTTTCACACATGGCTGATATGATCCTGTCCAAGTGTCAGCTATTATATAAATTGTCAGTCTGGAATACCCTTTGTACACTGTTTCTAATGAAAGAGTTAGTTGTTTAAGTTTTACCAATGTTACACTGCAGCAATAGTTTGGAAAGCAGCAATCCTTGCTAAAAATGAACTATTTGTAAATTTACATTATCTCCAAATACATTTTGGCTAATTTTTAAAAAGGTTTTTAAAATTTATTTTAAGGATATATTATTTATTTGAAAGGCAAAGTGACAGCGAGGAAATGAAAGAGTGAGAGAGAGAAGAGAAAGAATCTTCCATCCACTGGTTCACTTCACAAATGGCTGCAGTAGTCAGGTTTGGGTCAGGCAGAAATTAACAGCCAGGAATTCCATCTGGGTCTCTCACATAGGTGTCGGGATCCCAAGCACTTGGGTCATCTTTTGATGCTTCCCCAAGCATATTAGCTGGGAGCTGGATCAAAAACAGAAGCGCAGAATTCAAACTGGCACTCTAATATGGAAGGTTGACATTGCAAGCAGTGGTTTAACTTACTGACCATGCAATGATCACTAAGTTTTTTACACTTATTATTTATTTTTATTGGAAAGGCAGCTTTACAGAGAGAAGGAGATACAGAAAGATCTTGCATCTGCTGGTTCACTCCCCAAATGGATGCCACAGCCAGAGATGAACCAATCCAAAGTCAAGAGCTCCTTCCGGGTCTCGCACACAGGTGCAGGGTCCCAAGGCTTTAGAACATCCTCCATTGCTTTCCCAGGCCACAAGCAGGGATCCAAATGGAAGTGGAGCAGCCTGGATCCAAACCGGTGCCCTTATAGGATCCCAGCATATGCAAGGAAAGGATTTAGCCGCTGTCTGCGCCATCTTGCTGGGCCCAGACCCCTGATTTTTGAATATTGAACCAATTGATTTAGAAGCTGAATTGCCTGAGCTGGCTAGGCAGATTATCAATATATTGAATCCTAGACTGACAGGCTTTCTTGTCTGTAAACAGTTGCCTGGAAGCAGCTATACAGAGATCAGTGTTTAAAGAGATGCTGAGGTCTTACCCACGCTCAATGAAAAAACACTGGGTGTGTGATTGACAATGCCCTTCATGGATATGGGGGGAGGAGGGCAAGGAGAAGGGAGGAATGTAAGAGAGAGGGAATAAAGAGCTGCATGGGGGCCACGCATGCTGCCACGTTTCCCTGTTACAAGCACAGAACAAATACTAACACATCCGAAGTTGATGATACTGCAAACAGGATCCTGCATCGCCACATGCAGGGAATTCCTGGTCCCAAGTGAAACAAAAATGTTTCAAAGATGCAAATGCTTCTCCACTGAAGGGCAATTTTTTCCCAAGTACATAGTACCCTCAATTATTAAATTAAATCCTTAAATAAATCTGGCACACACTGTCTGGCTTTCACCATTTCTACAGCCCAAATAGCTGTTTGTGTTGCTCAACCTTTCGCTTCTTATAAGCTGGTGACGCAAAAACATTAAGAAACAAGCACAATTTACTCACCCTGCAAGTAGGAGCCACTCTCTTTCTGAGAAGGAAACACATTTAAAAGGCATCATTTGTAATTAGGAAGCTATTATAAAAGCATTTTAAAAATGTGGAAGTCCATTAGATCTACTCAAGAGAACGCGTACAGAAACATGGCCTAATGTCATATCTTGAAATAAGTTTAATGTGCCAAAACTTGCCTCATTTAAAAATAATAAAAACAGGGCCAGTATTGTGGCATGGTGGGGAAAGCCACCTCCTGTGATGTTGGTTTCCTAGATGGATACCAATTCTTGTCCTGGCTGCTCCACTTCTGATACAGCTACTGGCTACTGACCTGGGAAAAGCAGAGGGCAGCCCAAGCACTGGTCCCTTCTACCCATGTGGAGGACTTAGAAGAAGTTCCTAGCTACTGGCTTCTACTGTGAGGCCCCCCAGGCCTGACTGCTGCAGCTATCCGGGGAGTAAAGCAGCAGGTAAAAGATCTCTGTCTCTCCTTACTGTGTAACTCTGACTTGCCAATAAATGATTAAATCAACAAACTACAAATATATGTTATGTATCCAAAAATTATGTAAAGACTTTTGAAACAAAAATATGCAATTGGTAATTGAACAAATACTATTAGAGGGTTTTCATCCTAACACAAATTTTCAGAGAATTGAGCAATGGTGTGAATAAGTCAAGATGAACAAAAAAATCTTCGCAGTCTTTTTTTTTTTTAAAGATTTACTTATTTCTATTGAAAGACAGATATACAGAGAGGCGGAGAGACAGAGAGGAAGATTTTCCATTCGATGGTTCACTTCCCACGTGGCCGCAATGGCCAGAGCTGAACTGATCTGAAGCCAGGAGCAAGGAGCTCTTCTGGGTCTCCCACGTGGGTGCAGAGTCCCAAAGCTGTGGGCCGTCCTCAACTGCTTTTCCCAGGCCACAAGCAGGGAGCTGGATGGAAAGCAGGGCCGCCAGGATTAGAACCGGCGCCCATATGGGATTCTGGGCGTGCAAGGCGAGGACTTTAACCACTACATTATCACGCCGGGCCCCATAGTCTTTTTTTAATCTTTATCTTTCAATCCTTTGAAAATTTTGTTTTAATTTTACTTCTTTTTTATTATCATTCTATGATACAGTTCCATAGGCCCTAGGATTTCCCATATCCCCTCCCCAATTCCCTCTCCCTCACTAAATTCCCATATATTATTACTATAGTATTGTTCTTCATACACAGTCGTATGTCCATCATTGTGGGCATGGACAATGGCAGATGGTCCAGCATCCTATTGTCAAGATATGGTAAACCGTTTCATCGGCAGTCCATCTTTGGTCTGGAAGTAGAGATGCATAGCACATTGTATCCTCACATCTGGGCATGACAGTCTCCATTACACAGTTACTATATATTCCCTTAAATGAAAAGCCACAATACAAAATAAACAACTGGAAGAAAAACAGAAATTTACAATGCCATTAAGTTAAATAACATACTACTGAATAACTAATGTGTCACTAAAGAAATGAAAAAGAAAATAAAAAGCCTTCTTGAAAAAAATGATGCTACTGTATGATCTGATCAGTGAAGTGATTTTGAAGTGTTTTGAAGAGTTGAAACTAAAATAAAGAAAACATCAAAATCCATGAGATATAGTTTCCACTGTTCTTTGTCGGTGAGATGTATTTCCTGTGGCAACAAATAGATGGGTTTTGTTTTTTAATCCAGTCTACTATCTGACATTTGATTGATGTGTTTAAGCCATTTATACTCAGGGTTAATAAGAATGGGTGGCCATTTGGTCCTGTCTTTTTAGTAATGGGTTGTTCATTGATTTAGTCTTCTGTTGTCATTTTTCTGGGATGTTCTTCACATTTGCCTTTGGTTTTGGTGGGCACTATTTCTCTTCTCTGTCAAGAGAACATCTTGAAGTATCATTTGTAGGCCAGGTTTGGAAGAGGCATATTCTTTTAACTTTTCTTTACCGTGGAAGAATTTTATTTCATTTTCAAAGACAAAGGAAAGTTTTGATAGGTATGTTATCCTGGGTCAACAATTTTGTGCGTTTAGAATCTGGAATATGTTGCTCCATTCTCTTCTTGCCTGTAGAGTTTCCTGTGAGAGATCTCCTGTGAGTTTAATTGGCATTCCTTTATATGTCAGTCGATTTTTTTTCACGTGCACAATTAAGAATCTTTTCTTTATGTTCAACTGAAGAGAGCTTGATAATCGTGTGTCGTGGTGAAGATTGCTTTTGGTCAACCCTGTTGGGAGTTCTGGTCCCCTCCTGGACATTGTTTTTCCAATTCTTTCTCCATATTAGGGAAATTTTCTCTTTTTATTTCATGAAACACATTTGTAAACCCAGCTTTTCTTTCTACACCTTCTGGAAGTCCCATGACTCTTATATTTGGCCTTTTTATAGCGCCTTTCAATTCTTGAATACTTGTTTTTAGCTCAACCCAGGTCTGCTTCCAGCTTTTTATTTGTTTCCCCCTGGTGACAGGAAATATCTTTCAATACTGAGATTCTTTCTTCTGCCTCCCTCATTCTATTTTGGAGGCTCTACACTGTACTTTTAATTTGTTCCAATGTATTCTACGTTTCTGATATATCAGCTTTCATTTGATTAATGAAATGCATTATTCCTCTGTATTACATTATTTAAATTCGTTGAATACCTGCTTTACATGCTGATAGCATGTATTCATGAACTTTTTGAAGGACCTGTGTATATTTTTAAATAAAGAAGAAAAGTGTTTCTTGCACCCTGATTAAAGCTCATTTTGGCTAACATCTCTTTTAATTAAAAAATAATAATAATTACATATTTGAAAAGGGAGAGAAAAAGAGAGAAAGGGAATTCTACCTGTTGGTTCACTCCCCAGTGGCTGTAGCTACACTGACCCAAAGTGGGGAGCCAGGAACCCCCTCCTAGTCTCCCACATGGGTGCAGGGGCCCAACACCTTGAGCTGTCTTCCACTGCTTTTCCAGGCTATTAGTAGGGAGCTGGATCAGAAGTGGAGTAGTCTGGACTCAAACCAGTGTCCATATGGGATGCTAGCGCCACAGGAGTGGGCTCAGCCAACCATGCCCTGGAGCCAGCACTGATCATCAAAAATCTTCACATAAAGAAAATCACTGGGTCAGATTATTTCACTGGTGAATTTTATCAATTATTAAAAGAATAAATCATAGCAATACAGCGCAACTTTTAGAAATAAAGAAGCATGGAACACTTCTGAACTTATGCTAGCAGGCTGATATCATCCTATAAAATCAAAGCCAGAAAAAGACAACGCAAGGAAGGAAAACTCCAAGCCAACCTCCCTAATCTATGAATATAGATATAGAAATACTAAAAAATAGTAACAAACTGAATCCCAAAAAATGCTGCAAAAAGATTACACAATATGATCATATAGGATTTATCCCAAGAATACAAGGTTGAGTTAACATTCAAACGTCTACTAATGCCAAAAACTATAGCAACATCTTAGCAGATATAGAAAAAGTGTTCAACATTAGCAGTCATAAGTGAAATGCAAATTAAAACCAGAATGAGGTAACATTTTATAAGTAAGACTGACAGGAGGTGGCATTGTGGTATAGCAAGTAAAGTACCACCTTGCAATGCCAGCCTTCCCCATGGGAGTAGATTTGTGACACTTTTGACCCAACCCCCTGCTAATGGCCCAGAAAAAGCAGCATAGGATGGCCCAAGTGTTTGGTCCTTTGCCACTCGTGTAAGAGACTCGGACAAACATGCTGATTCCTTTCTTTTACCTGGCCTGCTGCTGCTGGCCATTGCGACCCTCTGGGAGGTGAACAAGCAGATGAAAGATTCGCTCTCTCTCTCTCTCTCTCTCCATGGCTGCTTGTACACCAAGGTCAGAAAGGTTGTATACCATCAGAGTGACTTGAGGTAACAAATGATACCAGGAGTGAACTTCAGACAGTGCATGCAGTGGTGAACATGCTCCATGATTCAGTGACTTTCCCTGAGCGCTAGGTGTTCTGTTTTTTAGTTAATTGACTTACTCCTCTTAGTCTGAGCAGAAGCTCATACTAGTGGAAAAATGTGGATTGAAAATTTTATGGCTAGGGGCCTGGTGCCATGGCTTTATAGGCTAATTCACCTCCATGAGGTACCAGCATCCATATGGTTGTTAGTTTATGTCTCAGCTGCTCCACTTACCACCCAGCTCCCTGGGAAAACAGCACAGGATAGCTCAAGTCCTTGGGACCTGCACCCATGTGGGAGACCAGGAAGAGGCTCCTGGCTTCAGATTGGCTCAGCTCTAGCCATTGCAACCATTTGGGGAGCAAACCAGTGAGTGGATGGAAGATTTTTCTCTCTGTCTCTCCTCTCTGTAAATCTGCCTTTCAAATAAACAGACCTTTTTAACAAAAGAATTTTATGGCTAAATGGCAATCATCTAAGCTTTTTTCATTCACTTTTTATAGATGAAGAAAATGGGAACCCTTACAGGGCAGTAACTTCAGCTCAGATCAGGGCAACAGTTGGTGTCAAAAACTTCATGGGTGTATAGTAAGTTGACTGGAAACCAAACACGTGGAAGAGAAGGAAGGCAGTTCAGGATGTCACGGTATATAGACAGTAGAGATCTGTGGGTTTTTTATATTTATACATTATTATTCCTTACCTCTGGAATGATCTAAAATTAAATACATAAATAACAATCTAAAAATCTGTCGTCTGAATATTTACAGGCTAAGGACTCTGAATGTTTGGTGTTTTATGTACTGAAACTGCTCGAGGGCATATAGTCTAAGGAAGTAAGAGGTCATCTTTGCGATTCTAATTTTAAATGTGTAATTGACTTAGACTTGTGATTTTTAAGTCCAGATCTTAATAGGCTTATTACAGAACTGACTAATTCAGAAGAACTAAAGGTTTACCCTATTTGTAAGTTTAATGTATTAGATTTATAAAGGGTTATTGAAGTATCCAAAAGGTTTTGTTAAGTTGGACCATTATAGTACTTAGATGGAAATTGAACATATTACATTTATAAAAGCCATTTAAATGGAATTTAACCAAGTTTGCCGATAGAACCAAACATTAATCCAAAGCTCCTTAAAAGTGACTGCTATAACTGGCCGGGCTTATAAACAAAATAATAAGATTTGTAATCTAAATTTAAAACCGTAAGAAAACACAAGGTCTTTTTTTAAATTCTAACTTTAATAAATCAAAGACATTTAAAAATCAAAGTAAATTCTGAACAAACATCTTTTGTGTACAAAAATCCCATTAAGGGCCTTACCAATCACACTGAACAAGTCGGAGCGTGATGTTCCTTGCTCAGACAGACTGCCTTTCAGCAGGTGTCAGACAGAACCGCACTTTGTGCTAAAGCCTGAGGAGCTCACAGACTCTAAGAGAGTCAACATGTACAGATATCAGCCAGGCAAGCAAAAATATTGAATTACTTAATGTTCTCCACAAAATTAAGCCGAGTCCCTAGGGTAGGGGACCAGTGTGAAATAGGATATGGCAAATAAAGGCTCTGAGTTTCAAAAGCCTCTCCATGCTTTAATTGCAACATTTACAGAACCAGTGGTATTGCACAGAAGGTGGTGGCTTAACCCACTTTGCTGACATCCCATGGAGATGCTGGTTCCAGTCCTAGCCGCTCCACTTTTTAAAATTATTATTATTGTTTTATGGTACAATTCCATAGGCTCTGGGATTTCCCTTTCCCATCTCTGTGTCTCCTCTCCCCTACTGATTTCCCTTCTAGTACTATAATGGATAGTTCTCCCTGAACAGTCATAAGTCCATCATTCTGCTAGTGAAGTGTTTCCCAATGTTGAAGGCTTGGACAATATCAGAGGGTAGAGCAATCTACTGTAAGGATATAGTCAACAGTTTCACCCAGAGTCCATCTTTGGTCTCAATGCAGAGATGCATACTACACTATGTCTCCACATCCGGACATGTCAGTCTCCACTACACTTCTCTTATACATCCCCTTAAATACGGAGCCAGAAAACACAGTGCACAACAGGGAGAAAAATAGAAAATTCACATCAACATGAAGCTAAACCACATGAAGCTACAGAATGACCAATGTGTTGCTAAAGTGATGAAAAAGAAAATCAAAAACCTTCTTGCACAAAATGATGCTACTGGGTCTGGTGTGATGGTCTAGTGGCTAAAGTTTTCACCTTGGGCCTGGCGCGGTGGCGCAGTGGTTAAGGTCCTCGCCTTGCACGCCCGGGATCCCATATGGGCGCCGGTTCTATCCCGGAGGCCCCACTTCCCTTCCAGCTCCCTGCCTGTGGCCCGGGAGAGCAGTCGAGGACGGCCCAAAGCTTTGGGACCCTGCACCTGCGTGGGAGACCCAGAAGAGGCTCCTGGCTTCGGATCGGCATAGTATCGGCCGTTGCGCTCACTTAGGGAGTGAATCATCAGATGGAAGATCTTCCTCTCTGTCTCTCCTCTCTGTATATCCGCCTTTCCAATAAAAAAATAATAAAAATAAATCTTTCAAAGTTTTCACTTTGCATGTGCCGGGATCACATGTGGGCAACAGTTCGTGCCCTGGCCATCCCACTTCCCATCCAGCAACCTGCTTGTGGCCTAGGAAAGCAGTGGAGGATGGCCCAAGGCCTTGGGGCCTCAAGCCCATGTGGGAGACCCGGAAGAAGTTCCTGGCTTTGGATCCGCTCAGCTCCGGCTATTGCAGCCACTTGGGAAGTGAATCAGAGGACAGAAGATCTTTGTCTCTATCTCTCTTACTCTCTGTAGATCTGACATTCCAATAAAAATCAATACATCTTTTTTAAAAAGTCATTGCATTCAAAATTTGAGTGGCATTTATATTTTTTAAAGAAAATGATGCTACTGCATGACCCACGTGATGCTGAAGAAATAACAATAAAAATAAAAATATCGATGCCCATGAGCTGTAGCAAAAACAGTATTGAAAGGGACATTTGCAACATCAGATGCTTCATATCCAACTCCCTGCGAACACACCTGGGAAAGCAGCAGGGGGTAGAACAAATGCTTGGGCCCCATCATCCATTTGGAAACTTGCACTGAGTTCTTAGCTCCAGGTTTTGACCTAGGTCAGCCCAGGTCATTGCAGCCATTTGGGAAATGGACCAACAGATGGAAGGTATATCTCCCCCAATAAGATTTACAGAGGCTTGGTGGAAAAGAAGGGAATTGAACAACCCATAGATGTTGCTGCATCCCTGAAAAAAGGACTTCTACCCTGCCTCTTTGGACCAAACTCCTGGCTGGGTGGGGAAAGGGAGGACAGACCTCTTTCCACAAATAATTGTGGGCATTTAAGAACGAGACTCCAGAGACCAGAAAGTAATAAGACCCAGAGTTCTCCGGGCCGTCCCACGTGGCCACTACGGAACACAGCAGCCCAAGCTCACCCCAGTTTAGTGTGGGCCAGTGTGTGGAAACCTGAGTGCCTGTCTCATTTCACCCTGACAAGGGTCCTACCAGGGAGGTAGGCTCTGAATCTGAATTTGACAGAGGAAGAAATCAAATCATTCACCCAAGGACACACAGTCCACCAAGACTGGGGCTAGGACTTGAATGCCTTCTCCTCTCCCAGATGCTATCTTGCTGCCCATTACAAAAAAAAAAAAAAAAAAAAAAAAATTAGTCTATCCCTATCACCTGTCTGGAAGATAGATGAGACAGAGTCCTGTCTTCATGCCTTGGAGCACGCAGAGAATGGCAGGGAGCCAGAGGCAAGAACCCAAGCGGAGAGAATGATCATTCAGGTCCTGACTCAGCACTGTTCTTGATGACAGTTAAGCTAATGGAAGCTACAAAACACAGCCAAGAAAATCCTTTGTTTTTCTCGCTTTGCTGAATTGGATTGGGTTGTTTGGGGGTCATTTAGAGGCCCTATCACGTAGGTATCTTTAGCAGCAAGCCCACACTGTCCCCGTGGCCTTCCAGCACCCACCCGTCACTGCCTGCTTCATGTGGAGACTGCTGCAAGAGAGAAGTTAGCGTTTTATGTTAAAAACAAAGAGCATTAGCAGAGTCTGTTACCAAAAGAACAATATGACTGAACAGCTCAAGGAGTAGGAGCCAATGGGGGTTTGAGCAGGAGAATGCATTTGCATGGGGTAGCCTGTCTCTCCTCTCTCTCTCTCTCTCTCTCTCTCTCTCTCTCTCTCTCTCTCTCTCTCTCAGAACACCACAAGAATGGGTAATTTTGTTAGCATCAGGCAGCTGAGTTAAGTGGGGAAGATTCAAGTTCTTAAGCCCAGCTGACCTGGCTTTGAATCCTGGCGCTGCCATTTCCTGGCGGTGGGACCTTGGAGGAAACAAATCTTTTAGCATCTCCGGTTTCTTGTTTGTGAAGTCAGTATCTGCCTCGCTTTGAATCTCTGCACTGGGCTTAGTGCGCGTGGAGAAGGGGTCTACCTTTTGCCAAAGGCCAAGTCCGGCCTGCTGATTTCAGGCCTACTTTCTTCCTATGGATATGAAACTCGAAGCCAGCAGCAAATGGCCAACCTTAGCCAAGAACTCAACTTGCAGGACGTTCTGCTTCTCCACTTCTCAGCTGGACTACAAAGGACTGCGTGGTTACGGGATAAATCCTTATTTGTTTTATTTACTTTGAGAGGTAGAAAGACGCACACAGACTCAAAGGAGCTCCCATTCACTGATTCTCTTTTGAGAGCTAAGTCAGGCTGAAGCTCCAAACCAGGAGCTCTGTCCAGGTCTCCTGCTGCATGAGTCATTACAATGACTGCCTCCGAGGGTTTGCTTGAGCAGGAAGCTGGAGTCAGGAGCCTGCAGCAGGTACTGAACCCAGGCAGCCCAGTGAGTAAGATAAATGGCCACTCCCACAAAGGGATATTCCAACGGAAATTATTTCATCACAAGAAAAGGCAGGCTGACTCTAGATATGGAGAGACTTCCTGTCTCTCAGTGTGAAGGCCTGTTTTTAATTTTTGATTTGCACGGGTATCAACTAGGAAGAACAGACCCTACGACACCAGTTTCAAGGGCCTTGCATAGAACTCCCCTTGAACTTGTGTCCAAACAGGGTGATTAAAGGGAGGGTGGAGTTCTTGCAGAGACACAGATCTGAACATGATGGCAGTAGGCAGACAAGGGTTTAAATGCCTTCGACCCTCTCCACGTGGTATGAGATCTTGGGCAAGTTATCTAACTCCTCTGTGTGTTGCTCTTCTCCCTGAAGAGTGAGGACAGGCCTGATTCACAGGATCGATGTAGGAATTGTTGAAAGGCCATGCAGATAGAGACCTTAGCACCTCCCGAAACTGAGCAAACAGCACCTCCCTGAGAAAACTGTATCCTAAAATCAATTAGCCATTTCTGCTTAAGGGTTATGAATTCTGTTTTATAATGATTTGCCTTAGAGAAGACAATAGATGTTCAAAACTTGGACCACCTTTGCACATTAATCTTCTCTCTGCTATTTTCTACTTCATGTCCTGGAGGCCTCCGATTCCATAAGTGTAACCTGTACCAAGTGGTTTAAGACAAAGGTTGAAAAGTACTTGGCACAATCCCTACCATCCTAAATATGTTGATTGTTTCCAGTTTTGTTTCTTTTTTCCTGAGAATTGTTCATACAATTGCCTTACACCTTTCTCGTCCATTTATGCCTGTAGTCACAGCCACATATTTTGCATTTCACAGCATGGCGCATTTCCATTGCAACAATTTAATCCGTGTAAAATGTGGACAAGAAAGAATATGGAAATGTTTATTTAGATAAACCCAAGAAACTGACATGAAAATAATAGAGCCAAACTGATTCTTCATTTTCTAAGCTCCCCGAGTAGATCTAAGACAGCTCAAAGGGGCCACCTACAGACTAAGTGTGAAGGACGCACTTGTGTCTGGCAGAAAATTATTTTGCAGTCTGCTCAGAGGGAGAGCACCCACAAAACCCCTGGGAGCCCAGTGAAGCATGGCTGGGGAGGTGACTGGTGCCAGGTACCCCCGATGAATCAAAGACTACACTCACATTCTCTCACCAGACATTGCACAATAACCCACTTCCTACACAATCAACACCAGAAAGTGGTAGTTTTTGGAGTTCTGGCTTTCCGTGTATTTGAAAGGCATAGTTCTCCCCTGTTGGTTTATTCCCTAAATGCCTTCAATGGCTGGAGCTGGATCAGAACCAGAGTCAGGAGCCAGAAACCCCAATCCAGGCCTCCCATGTGGGTGCCAAGAACCTTGAGTCCTCACCACTGGCCCCGGGGTGAGGAGGGAGGCTGGCATCAGGAGCCAGAACCAAGATTCGAACCCAGGCTTTCTGATAAGGGATGCAGAGATCTTTACCACTAAAACACTAGTTCTAATTCTCTTCTTGTTTTTATTGATTTTTGGAGTTTTTTTTTTTTAACTGTTGAAACGTAAAGTGAACAGATTTCACATATTTCACTTCAGCAATTTTAAGAGCATAGTACTTGCTCCCGTCCCTCCCTCCCATTCTCATTTTTGTGTCACTGTTTACAATGACATTCTTTCAGTTTACTTGATGATCACAAGCTTACCACTCTACTAAATAAAAACTCAACAAGTAGTAAGTAGGAAAAAAAAATTACAAATCACTGTCCCCCAAGAGTAGAGACAAGGCTATAAGCAATAATCAAATCTCAAAATGTCCATTATGTTGTTGTGTGTGCTCTGTATATTCATTACTACAAATCAGGGAAAACATACTATGTCTGTCCTTTGAAACTGGCTTATTTCACTTAGCATAAGGGTCTCCAGTTACATAGTTTCACTTTATTTGGCACGCAGAGATTCAGACAGAGATCTTCCACTCACTGGCTCACTCTCCAAGTGCTGAGACCACAGCCAGGTCAGGGGCAGGCCAAAGCCAAGAGCCTAGAGTTCCATCTGAGTCACCCACAAAGATGGCAGGGGCCCACATACCTGTTGCCCCTGAGGACACACAGCAGCAAGCAACTAGACCAGAAACAGAGCAGCCAGAACTTGAGCTAGGAACTCCAAAAGGGATGCAGGCTTCCACGGGATAACTTAGTGGCTGCACCAAACACCCACCCTGTTTTCTCTGAAACATTTCAGGGGACATGTAACAGGCACTTCCAGTTTCCCTATGGTTTTTCCCCAAGGAGTTCCTGTGCTGGAGGCTAGGGCCTCCAAAGTGGCAGTGTTGAGGCTAAGGAAGCTTCAGGAGGCAGAGCCTACTGGGAAGTGGTTAAGCTCTTGAAGGCTCCGCACCATGCATGGACTTACACCGTTCTAATAAGGTGTGAACTTGTTGAGAATGGGTGGTTGTAGAGAGAAGAAGCCAGGCCCCTTCCTGGCTTCTCCATCTCGCACACCCCCCCAGGGTGATGCCATCCGCCAACTTGTGATGCAGCCAGAGAGCCCTCACCAGAGTCAAGCAAGTGCTGCCCCCGTCATGGTTCTGAGGCACCAGAAGAACTGTGATCAGAATCAGTATCTCTGTAAAGTACCCAGCCTCGGATGTTTTCTGATAGCAGCAACAATGACAGACTGAGGCAGGTACTAATTCATCCAGTTTTTGGAGGAACCCTTTGAAGTAGGATTTAGCATATTTACGAAAAGGGGAACTCAAGGAGGCAGGTGTCTGGCCCAGCAGCTAAGACATCATTCAGAGATGCCCAGGGCTCATGTGTGGGTGCAATACCCAGTTCCAACTCTTGACTCCAGCTACCTGTAGACACCAGGAGGCAGCAGTGATGGCTCAGGTGCTTGGGTTGCTATTATCTACGTGGAACATGTTAGTTGAGTTCTTTTTTTTTAAAGATTTATTTTTATTATTTTTTTATTGGAAAGGCGGATATACAGAGAGGAGAGACAGAGAGGAAGATCTTCCATCCGATGATTCACTCCCCAAGTGAGCACAACGGCTGATGCTATGTCAATCCGAAGCCAGGAGCCTCTTCTGGGTCTCCCACGCAGGTGCAGGGTCCCAAAGCTTTGGTCCGTCCTCGACTGCTCTCCCGGGCCACAAGCAGGGAGCTGGAAGGGAAGTGGGGCCTCCGGGACAGAACCGGCGCCCATATGGGATCCCGGGCGTGCAAGGTGAGGACCTTAACCACTTGCGCCATCTTGCCGGGCCCGTTAGTTGAGTTCTTAACTCCCAGCTTTTCTCCTGCCACAGCCCAGGCTGCTGGGGGCATCTGAAGAATGAATCAGATGCTGCGAGTCTCTCTCTCTCTTTCAAATAAATTAAAGGAGAGGAAAAGAACTAAGGCACACAGAGGTTAAGTAAATTTTCTGTAGGTCACCGAGGTAATAAGTAGTAGAAGCAAAATCTAAACCCTGGCACTAAATTATGCTGCCTCATCAACAGTGAGCTGCTCCTGGTGTAAGGCTGTAATAACACTGCGAATTAGCCAAGGGTGGCCTATGCCGAGAGAATCCCTCATTTGAGATTGTTCCCGTGGTCGTCATACATGTTAAGTGGGCTGGTTTTATCAGTAAGGGGATCTATTTGTTATTATTGGAATGAGTAGTGATTCACGTGCTTCAGAAATCAAAAGGTGGACAAGGCACCCTGAACGTGTCTCCGTGGCTGCCCCTGGTGGTCTCTTGCCCTGCAGGCAAGCAGTGCTGTTCCTTTCTCGGGTACCTTTACAGAGGTCTCCCAGGCAAAGGCCAACAGAGACACACACAAAGCTTCCAGTCACCTATTCTTTTCACACTTCTGTGCTTGCTCTGTTCATGGGACCCCAGCATCTGCAGACCATTCTGTGTTAGCAGCTTGAGTGCTTCCTCACTGCCTGGGTGAATCCCCAGGGTTCCCTGGTGCAGTCTGCCCTCCGCTGGACCTTTCACTTGCCACCAGTCTTTTGTTGTTACAAACAGGGTGCCAATGAATCACTCAGTCCACAGACATGTTTTGTCTTTGAGGGTAGATCAACTAACACCCTAGCAGTGGAATTGCTGTGCTATAGAGTATGCACAGCTGGGGCTGGCACTGCGGTGTAGCCGGTACAGTCACTGCTTGAGGCATGACAGTCAATAGGAGCATCAGTTCAAGTCCCAGCTGTTCCACTTAAAAAAAAAAAAAAACCTCACTGCGTAGATACAACCAACCTTCTTCCCTTCCAGATTTTAATATGTATAATGCTCATCACTCTGACTGACATGTGCCTGGATTGTTTGATTGAGGCGTTTCTAAATTCCCAGCTGCTTAACCACCTGATCAGAAAGGCTGATGCTGACGAGAAGGTAACTTTCAACAGAAACGCACACTTTCAAGCTGTAATTTTCACCAAGAGGATATTTGCCAGTGATTGGCCATGACAGAAAGTTTCCAAATTGGAGTGCACCGTGTATGTATGAATGAAATGCTGCTTTCAGCTTACTTTACACTCTGCGGTGTGACCCAGGCACCAGCTACGGATATGCGGATAACCATGGAAGTGTCACTTTCCAGGTTATGCACATCTGAATTTAGCAACTATGGGTCTCCTCAGACTTTAGAAGGAACGAGTGGGGCCGGTGCCGTGGCACAGGACGGTCAAGCCACTACCAGTGACATCAGTACCCCTAACAGAGTGCTAGTTCAGGTCCTGGCTGCTCTACTTTACAGTCCAGCTCCTTGCATGCCACCGCACTGGCCCCATTCTTTTCTTCTGAATTCAGTCTGAGGAGTCCCAGAGTGGCCACAGAGAGAGACATAGAGAGATAATCCATTCACTAGCTCATTCCCCAAATGTTCCCAATGACCAAGGGCCAATCCAGGCCAAAGTCTTGAACCTGGATCTCCCACGGGAGTCTGCTACCTCTCCAGGTGCATTAGCAGGGAGTTGGATTGGAAACGCAGCAGCCGGGACCCAAATCAGCACTTAGATGTAGGATGCAGGCATTGCAAACAGCAGCTTAAGCAGCTGCACGCACGCCCCAGCCCCTCCTGGGACACTTTCACAACCATTTCCAGTGAGCTAGCGCAAAGGAAACCTTAATCCTTGCACCAAAAAGAAAGCCAAATGCCAGAAGCAGCTCGTCTGTGCCACAGAACACAAAGGATGACTACTGAGTGAACACAGGGAGGGCTAGAGGTGAGCGTCCATCCCTCCCCTGTGAGACACGACAGACCCACTGCACTTCTGCTCTCCACCACTCATCCTGACATGCTGAATGAGGTTGGAAACCAAGTTCACACTACACACACACACACACAGGCTGGGTCTGCCCAGGGGGATAGCATGTGGTGAATGAGCAGGGTGCTGGGAACGAGATGTTGCAGAGGCCGCCACTTTCTCGCCTTCCTCGTCTCTGACATCTTATCGTGGCCTGTGCAGAAGAGATCACAGCAGAGACCCAGGGAGGAGGAAGGCTGTTAAGGAGCCTGGGATGAGGCAGCCCATGTCTAATCCCTGTACGGCCCCCAAGGGCTCAGCTCCACAATAAAGGGATCCAGCCATTATCCAACCTCTCCACCGAGACTATCTCCAGGGGTGAGATCCACTCAGCCCCGCAGGGTCATCGGTGGACTGAATCCCGCCAGATTTTCACAGAGTTAAGGCTCCTCTTTGCCTGGGTTGCCAGAGCTAATAGGATTTTAAGACAGTGAATGACTGAGGGAATTTACTATTTGGCCTGATTAAAGGAGATTTCCCTATCTGATTTCCCTAAACTGATTAGGCCCAATTTGCAGCTAACCTCAAAGCAACCATTTCTCCAAAGCTGGAAGGCTTTTCACCCTTGATATATAAATCATTTTCCTTTAGTACTAGGTAGTGTGGCGACACCTACAGGGAGAAAGGAATAGCGCACCCAAGTGGGACAGGGGAAAGAAACTTCGGATGAAAGTTAATAAAACCGCACCTGCCATGGGGTGGGGATACCAGTGTTGATTCAAACATTCCTTCATGCCCCTGCCAATGCTGATAGTAAGTATATCCTTGTGTCCTTTTAAAAATATGACAGAAAGGTGACCATTTAAACCGTCCTGTTCTGTTCAGAACACCTTCCACCCCTGCAAAGATAATGTCTATTTCAGGCCTGGGAAAAGCCCAAAATGCTTAAAGCAAGAAGCATTGGTTGGCAATGGCTGTCCACTGGGGTATTGGAGTGCAAGTCAGAAAATTCATGGAAAAATGGAATTACAAAATAAGTATTTTAGTGAAAAAAGTTTTTGGAATTTATGCATATTTTTCCTTGTATACATTTTCTTTTTAAGGTAGAACTAGAGCGAGAGAGTGAGAGAGATCTTCCATTGACTGCTTCACTTCCCAAATGGATGTAATGGGCAGGGCTAGAATAAACTGAGGCCAGGAACCAGGAACTCCATCCAGGTCTCCCAAGTTGATGGCAAGGGTCCAAGTACTTGAACTATCTTCTGCTGCTTTCCAAGGTTCATTAACAGGGAGCTGGATTGGAAGTGGAGCAGACAGGACCAGAACCAGTAACCATACAGGGTGGCTTACACTGCTACACCACCACACTGGTCTCCACGTTACACATTTTCCTTTAACTTGAAAGAATGCGCAACTAGGAAGCAGCCTAATTGGATACAAGGAAAGCTCAAAAGGCTTCTCCTCACATGTGTCCTTCCTCAGCTGTGCCAATGTTCAGACATCTGCCATCTGTTTAGTTCATTCTTCCAGCACTTGAAAACCGCCTGCATCCTTCAGGATACACACGAAATGCAAAAGGCCTCGACATGGGTAGCACTTTGAGCCTTGCTCACATCCTGAGGAAGGAAGGTGAACTGAAGATGAGGCCAAGTGTCTGTGAGTCTAGAAGGGTTGAGCGGGTTGATCTAGGCGACCCCTGGAGCTCCTTGTGCAGTCCCACCAACCCACTGAGACCTGGACACAGGTAGAAATGAAACACGCATGGCTAGCAGGACAAAGGGTAGGGCCCAGGAGAGAGAGGCAGGAACTGAAACAGGAGGAAAGGGAGCAGGAAGCCAAGATATTATTTTGTCCCCACAACTGTCTGGACTGACAACATCTCCCACACCAGAGGCAGAGTCTTCAACTTTCCAGTGCCAGATGCCTGTCCTGCCACTCAGCTCCACCGGGAGGCTGTGCACTGAAGTTAGCATCAGATACCACAAGGGAAGAGTCCCCTCTGACAACACTTCTTCCATGTTATGTGCCTGTTGTCAAGTCCAAGGTTGTCACTGATACTTCTCACTAACTGGCTGTAAGTTCAAGGGGTTTCCACAACCTTCTCCCCAGGTTTGCTAACCTGGCTAGGGTGAGTCCCGGAATGTAGGACTGTGTTTACCTGACTATTACTAGTATATTGCAATGGATACCAAGGAACAGCCTGAGGAAGAGGTATACAAAGTGAGATTCACAAGGGTCCCAAGCCCAGGAGCTCCTTTCCCACACTGGATGTTTTCGCCAGTCTGTAAGTTCTCCAAACCCTTGTCACTTCAGGGTTTTATCGACGCTCCATGCCATAGGCATGATTGACTAAGCGATTGGTCATTGGTTACTGAAGCTCCATCTCTAGCTTCTCTGTCCTCCCTGGACCCTAGGATGAGACTAGAAGTTCCAGCCGTGTAAGGCTTCTCTGTGAAATTGGATCACCCACCTTCATACTCAGGCATCACTTCATATTTCCAGTCAAGTCCCTACCACCACCATGCAGCAATATGACTTCTTTATATGCTTCTCCATTGCCCCTAGGGAATCTGAACTGAGAGTGTCAGATGCTAACATCTGGATCCTGATCTTCCCTTTTCATCCATATGCCACACACTGAGGTCTGAAGTGCAGGTAGCAATCCGACTTGGACCATGAGCAGAGCGAGGTACTCCACTAGGACTGAAGGAAGTTGGACTGATCGTGTCTTGGTTTCTGTGAGTCAGGCTGGCACTTGGGCAGGCTAACAGCTTCCACAGAGAGACTGACTGATGTCTGTTTTATCGGCATGATAGAAAAGGCATGTTAATAAAGGATAGCTGGTTGTTTCTAGAATCAGATATTCTGCCCAGTAAGTCACTTGTCATCCAGCCCTTAAAGACAGTCAAAAGTTTCTCTCAAACCTTTGGTTATCGAGAACAGGGCAATGCATAGCTATCTGTCTCTCTATCTCTGTTAAACAAAGCCATACTCCCGGGTGATAGATTTTCAAAACTATTCACTGGCTATCTCCCTACTCACAGCCTCCATGAGAGTGGATATACTTCTCAACCACTGAAGCTGAAATTAACCCCGTAACTTCAACGAAATGAAATGCTGGCAGCCTTCACGCAATCAGAGGCTTGAAAAGTAATTACAAGCTTCAGCTTGTTCCTCTTTGTCTCTGATGGACGTGCTGCCCGCTGCCCGTTTCTCCTGGGCCTCACAATGAATACAAATGGAAGAGATTTGAGATGAACCCATGGTGAAGAGCTGAGTCCAGCTGTGCCTGTAGCTTGAGGGGACCGTATCTGATATAGCTCAGATAGTGGATTCAACAGACAAAGCTTGTTTGTTTTTTTAAAGATTTATTTGAAAGAGTTTTAAGTAGAGAAGGACAGACAGGGAGGGGAAGGCAATGGGATGGGGGACTAAGGAGAGAAAGAGAGAGAAGAGAAGAGACAGATGAGGGGCAGAAAGAGAGATAAAGAGAGAGAGGAGGAGGGGGAGAAATCTTTGATTTGCAGCTGTGGCTTCACCTGCCATGTCACAGCACTGGTTAGAGCAAAGTTGCTAAAGCAGCTATTGTAACAAAATAAAAATGAAATAAAATGAAATATGCTGCAAATCAAAGAAATGATGGAGAATCTCAGCAGAAAAACTAAAGCAGTCAAAAGAGTTAAAGAGAAATCTAAAAATGAAAACGCAATAATCAAAACAAATAACCAATCAAGGACCCGAATTGGTGGCCTAGCGGCTAAAGTCCTCGCCTTGCACACACCGGGATCCCATATGGGCACCGGTTCTAATCCCGGCAGCTCCACTTCCCATCCAACTCCCTGCTTGTGGCCTGGGAAAGCAGTCGAGCATGGCCCAAAGCTTTGGGACCCTGAACCCCCGTGAAGTTCCTGGCTCTTGGCTTCAGATCAGTGTAGCACCGGCTGTCGTGCTCACTTGGGGAGTGAATCATCGGACGGAAGATCTTCCTCTCTGTTTCTCCTCCTCTCTGTGTATCTGACTTTCCAATAAATAAATAAATCTTTAAAAAAAATAATAAAAATAAATAAATAAATAAAAGTCCTGGGACTGGTGAAGTGGCTCAACATGTTAATCCTCTGTCTTCAGGTGCCAACATCCCAAATGGGCACTGGTTTGTGTCCCTGCTGCTCCACTTCCAATCTAACTCCCTGCTTACTGCCTGTGGAAGCAACAGAGGCCCCTGAATCCACATGGGAGATCAAAAAGAGCTGTTTTGGTTATTGTAGCCATCTGGGGACTGAACCAGCAGGTGGACAATCTTTCTGTCTCTCCTTCTTTCTGTAACTCTGTCCTTCAAATAAAAAATAAATATTTTTTAAAAGACTTCAAATAATTATAAGAAGGTCAAACAAGCAAAATTAAAGTTTCAGAAAGAGAAAGAACGGGGCAGCACCATGGTTCAACGGGCTAATCCTCCACCCTGTGTTGCCAACATCTTATATGGGCAATGGTTCCTATCCCAGCTGCTCCACTTCCAATTCAGTTCTCTGCATGTGGCCTGAGAAAACAGTGAATGGTGGCCAAGCCCTTGGGACTCTGTACCCATTGGGAGACCCAAAAGCAGTTTCTGGCTCGTGACTTCAGATCAGTTCAACTCTAGCCTCTGCAGCCATTTGGAGAGCAAACCAGTAGACAGAAGATCTTTTTCTCTGTCTCTCTATAAATCTGCTTTTCCAATAAATCAATCAATCTTAGTAAAAAAAAAAAAAAAAAAAGAAAGAAAGAAAAGAAAGCAATCACTATTAAGTAAAACATCAGTGCTTCAGTGGCATCAGCCACGTTGTAACCTCATGTGGCTGACAGCAGTCCCCGTCAACCCCCGTGCCTCCAGCCCCAACACCACACAGACACACTGTAGAAAGTTCTGCTGGACAAACACCATCAGAATGGATCACACACACTTACTGTTCCACCCTAAGTGACAAGCACTTTCAATACAAAAACACAGCTAGGCTCAAAGTGTGCAAATGGAAAAAGATATCCCATGCTGCATGAAGTATAAAAACAATACACTAGGGCCTGGTGTGATAGCCTGGTGGCTAAAGTCCTCATCTTGGACACGCCAGGATCCCATATGGGCACCAATTTGTGTTCCAACAGCTCCACTTCCCATCCAGCTCCCTGCTTGTGGCCTGGGAAAGCAGTTGAGGTCAGCCCAAGACCTTGAGACCCTGCACCTTTGTGGGAGACCCTAAAGAAGCTCCTGGCTTTAGACCGGCTCAGCTCTGGCCATTGTGCTCACTTGGGGAGTGAATCATCGGATGGAAGATCTTCCTCTCTGTCTCTCCTCCTCTCTGTATATCTGATGTTCCAATAAAAATAAGTTGTTTTTAAAAATTCACTAGCTATATTAAAATCAGAAAAAGCACCTATGAGAAAAATTTACCATAGAAAAAAGTGATGTTTCCTAACACTAAAATCAGGTTGACAACCATAGACATGGATGCATTTAGAAGTAGAGTTTTAAAACACATCCAGTTATCATTTACAACTAATAGAACTTCTGGACCAAAAAAATATCAGTAAAAGCTTAAAAAAAAATCTAATACTATCATTTTGACCAATTGATACTTATGTAACAATAAACCCAACATTTACAGAATACATGTTCTTTATAAATGCACAAAGACAGTACATAGGAAGGACCAGAGAGTAAATCTCAAATAATTTACAAGAATAGAAATGATAATAGTCTGTAATCCCAAAATTAGATATCAATAATGTGGTGGGATCTTTTAAAACACTCAAATATTGAAATTAAATAGTTTAAGAGATGCAGCTAAATCTAGAACTTTAAATACCTTTTATCATAACTTTACAAATCTATAACTTTAAACGCTTACATTAGAAAAGAATAAAGATCTACACATCAAAGATTTCAACCTAAGAAATCAAGAAAGGACCCGGCGTGGCCTAGCAGCTCAAATCCTCGCCTTGAACACACCGAGATCCCATATGGGCACCGGTTCTAATCCCAGCTGCTCCACTTCCCATCCAGCTCCCTGCTTGTGGCCTGGGAAAGCAGTTGAGGATGGCCCCAAGCCTTGGGACCCTGCACCCGTGTGGCAGACCCAGAAGAAGCACCTGGCTTCAGATCAGTTCAACTCTGGTTGCGCTCACCTGGGGAGTGGAGCAGCAGACGGAAGATTTTCCTCTCTGTCTTTCCTTCTCTCTGTATATCTGACTTTCCAATATAAACAAATAAGTAAAACTAAAAAAAAAAAAAAGGATAAAGGCATTGTAGCACACAGAATACAGTGCGTCACCTCCAGCACCAGCTCAATAGTTCCAGACTACTGCTTTCTTACAAGTGGTGGGGACACATTTTTCAGAGTACCACATGAGACTCTAGGAAGTCAAGAAAATTATGTTGCCAATCATCATATTCCAAAATCCTTCCAGAACATTTAGTGTGAAGTATCTACATGCTTTGGACATTTGTTTTCACTTTAGTCCAAGGTTGACATTTTTATCTGCGTGGATTTTAACCTTTACGACAAACAAGCAAACCAACTGAAGTCTACAGGATAAAATGGGAAGGCCACCCACCTGGCTCCTAGTCTCAAGAGAGACCCGTGTCCCTCCAGTCACTCACCTGCACGTGAAGCGGAGCTCGCCCTGCACGCGCACACCTCATGGAGGACTGAGTCCATGTCAGAGTCAGTACCCTGGCGGATGCTCGGTTGCTCGGCTACTTCAAGTTCTCCCTAAGCAGATCTCTCCACGGCTTTGAGGACAAACCTTACGTGCAGGGACAAGAATTTGATAAATCCACCTGCTCCCACACCCACAAAGGCTCGGAGTATCTGTGGGATTTTGGGAGGAGAGGCTGCGGAAAATCGAGGTGCAGCCCAAGATTTCAGGGGCTCCATTTCATCAAGGAACCCGCGAGCTCGGCGCCCCAGCTCGCCACGTGCGCCCTGAGATCTCACCGCGCTCTGCAGCAAGAAGTGACAGAGGGGCCACAGTCGGAGGCAAACAGTGGAGAGAGAGTCCACCAGGCTGGGGGGCTTCCTAACCCCCACGACAGCCCCTGGAGGGTTAAATTCAGCGGGCCACTCCGCAGGCGGTGTTTTACCTGCGGTGGCCTTTGGATATCCAGAAAGGCCAAATGACACCCATTTTCTTTCAAAGAGGGAAGTTTTCCTTGTAGCCACATCCAGCCACCAGGAACTGTGCGTGCTGGGCCCCGAGGGGCTGGCTTTCTGCCCCCGTGGTGCGGCGGAATCCTTTGATGAAGCCACAGGAGCCCAACATCAAAAGTAAGCTTCCTTTACAGCTGGAAACATGAAAGCGCCTCATTCTCAGTCACGGAAAGAGCTGAGGTAAATGCGGATGTTTATTGCCTCATTTCGTCGAATTACAACTCCATGGGGAAAAAAGACGCGTGACGACAGTGATTAAGATAGAAATACTAACATTTCTGGAACCTTCTTCGGCTTCATTTAGACTTGGTCAGCTTTGGGGCCGGCGTGGGCTGCAGCAGCTCAGCACGCCTTCCTGTCAGAGTGCGGGGGGTCTGCGCTCGGCCTGGGCTTCACATCCGGTCTCCTATCTGAGAGACAGCAGGTCCGGAAGCAAGCGTTTCTCTTTCCCACAACCATACATGTTGCCGTGTTGCTTCTTTTCATATCCGGTTTATTTCTCAAGGTCTCACTAGACAATCTTAGCCAATTTTTCATGCCTAAGCCTCCTCACTAATACCACACACCAAAAGGCAGGGATGTGGGGGCTGAGAAGAGGTGACCCCAGTTCCCAAAGCCGAAGGGCCACTCCATCCAAGAATGGCTGGAATGCGGAGTCTGCACAGAAGGTCAACAGCCTGCCGAGATGTTCCATCCGCCACCACAGAGGCACCCCGAGCTCAAGACGGACCCTCAGAGACCCCATAGTCCAACGAGCTTCTGGAAGAACTCAAGTCTTTTCAAAAGGACTTTTAGTAACTAGCCGCTCCCTCCATTCCTGTGTCATCCACTCAAATGTAAATTTTTTTTTTCCTAACCAATCTGTAGGAGTGTCCTCGGTCTCCCATTCCTCCCACCAGGTTGCAACCACCGCCCAGAGAGTACACTGCGCCCAACGCAGCCCGGAGAAGCCATGGAGAACAATGCCGCTTTGCCTTAATATATAACAAAAGGGAGGAGTGAGGAGTGACTCGAACTTCTTATCATGGACCCTGCGACATTTCCTGCTTCCAGTTCCTCACGGCTCCTCAAATTCACGCCGTTCTGGTTATCCACCAATCAGAAGTAACCTGGCGCCTCTCCTGCCAATCGCACTCCCCGGTCTCTCCCGGCCCCTCCCCTAGTCCCCGCCCACCTCCCTGCGGCTCAGGTAATCTCAGTCACCTGGGGCTAGCACACACTGTGGACGCGAGCCCTCCCTTCTCCTTCCACTCTCTACCTTTCTTCCTGGCTCTCCGCTGTCCTCCATATTGTCTCATGAAATAGCGTCAGGTTACACAGATACTTTTTCATATTTTTTTAAAAACGTGTCTTGCAGGGGCCCGGCGCAATAGTGTAGTGGTTGAAGTCCTCGCCTTGCTCACGCCATGGTTTCCCATAAGGGTGCCAGTTCTAATGCCGGCAGCTCCACTTCCCATCCAGCTCCCTCTTGTGGCCTGGGAAAATAGTCGAGAACGGCCCAAAGCCTTGGGACCCTGCACCCAGGTGGGAAATCCCAAAGAACCTCCTGGCTCCTGGCTTTTGGCTTCGAATTGACTCAGCTCTGGCCGTTGCAGTCACTTGGGGAAGGAACCATCAGAAGGAAGATGTTCCTCTCCATCTCTCTCCTTTCTGTATATCTGCCTTTCCAATAAAAATAAATAAATCAAAAGTGTTTTTGCATTTTTGCCTTAGAACCCTTGTTTTGCATGTTTGCATCACAGTGATAAAATCAAGCTCATTCATCACCCTGATGTGTGGTCCTGGCATTTACATAAATTAGTGGTGACATAAATTTACATAAACAACAACTGACAGCAGCCCACCCCCCACTCTGCATTCTGGTCTAAAATGAAAAGCTAGATAATATTGGGAGGGACTACCAGCCTCCCCCAGGTAAAACTGATGTCTAGGTTTAGTACATCTGACTTCTCTTGAAGTCATGCGTGCAACCAAAAGCCATTCGTCTGCAAAGAAGAATCTCTGTCGTGCAAAAAAGATTTTTCATCTTTTTTTTGTTGTTGTTTTGTTTTTGAGAAACCTAAAGAGGTTGAATCATTCATCCAATGTCACACAACTAGTAAATATTAATGTGTGATTGCTAACTCACACAAAAAAAAAGGGTTTGAAAGATTTACACAGTAAGAGGCAAAAAAAAGAGAGATCTTTCATCTGCTGGTTTGCTTCCAAAGTCTCCCATTTGGTACAGGGGCCCAAGCACTTGAGACTTCCTCTGCTGCTTTCCCAGACACATGAACAGTGAGCTGGAAGGGAAGTGGAGCCACCAGGATTCAAATTCGTGCCCACATGGGATCCCAGCAGCTCAGGCAGCAACTTAGCATGCTATGCCACAATGCCAGTCCCAGATTCTTTTGTAATCATGTCTGTAGTATATCATTTTATTTAGATGAGCATAATATTTCCCTTTAAAAGTTATTATATTCCCCAGGTGGTGCCGCCATCGCCTCAGTTAGATTCTGGAACGTTCTCACTGTCCCCTTTGGGGACACTCCTCATACTCCCTTCTCCCAGTCTGTCAGCATCTATGACAGTCACAATGTGGATTTGTTTCTTCTAGATGTGGTATAAATATATGCAAACAAGTTGTGGCTTTTTGTGGCTGACTTGTTAGTATCATATTTCCAAGATTCAACCATGTGTCAATATTTCATTTCTTTTTTGGTCCACAAAATAGTCTGTTGTAGAGCTGTACCACAATGCTTATACATTTGCCAGGTGATGGATGTTCTGGATGTTTCTATTTTAGGGGCTATTATGAATAACACTGTAGCTATAAGCCTTCATGAGCAAGTTTTTTAATAGGCATGGTTTTACATCAGTACATACTTAGAAGTGGAATTTCTTGGTCCTATGATAAGTCGATGCTAAAATGGTGGAGAAACTGCAAAACTGCTTTCCAGAGTGACTGCGCTGTCCCACATTGCCATCAACAATGAATAGGGTTTCAAATTCTCTTCCCCGTAACCAGCACTCAGTTACTGCCTGTTATTATTATTATTATTATTGCTTCTTACCATGTGGGATGAGATGTCTGATTGTTGCTTTGATTTGCAGTTCCCTGATCATTACTGTCCATGTCGCATCTGCTGTGAAGATCATTTCTCCTTTTACATTGATTACTTGCCTTTATTGTTGAGTTTTTTTTTTATAAACTAGATGTTATGTCCTTATTACATATATGATTTGCAAGTAGATTCTGCATCTGTGTATGTATTCCTTAGAGTTTTTGTGTGTAAGATTGAGACTAGAAGTGGTTTTACTTCTTACCTTTCCATTCTGGGTGGTTTTGTTGGTGGTGTTGTTATTTATTTTTCCTGCTCTAGTTAAACCTTCTAGTACAACATTGAATACAAGTGGTGATATTTAACATCTTTGCCTTTTAAACATTTGTATTTTTTTTTTTAGTATTTGAGAGTTGTTTGAATTTATTTGTTTGAGAGGCAGAGAGAGGTAAAGGGACAGAGAGCTCCCTTCCACTGGTTCACTCGCCAAATGCCCGTGACTGCTGAGGCTGAGCCAGACCGAAGCCAGCAGCTGGAAGCATCATTCGTACCTCCCGCAAGGGTGACAGCGACCCAGCTGGGTGAGCTGTCACCCACTGCCTCCTAGGATACCTTGGCAGAAAGCTGAGAGGTGACAGGACTTAAACCAGCATTCCAACACCTCAAGCAGCAGCTTAACTTGTTGAACCAACTGCCCTTCAATTTTTAAAAAAAAGATCTATTTGTTTTTATTAGAAAATCAGTTATACAGAGGAAAGGAGAGACAGAGAGGAAGATCTTCCATCTACTGAATCACTCCTTAAGTGGCTGCAGTGGCCGGAGCTGAGCCAATCCAAAGTCAGGAGCCAGGAGCTTCTTTTGGGTCTCCCATGTGAGTGCAGAGTCCCAAGGGTTTGGACCATCCTTGACTGCTTTTTCAGGCCACAAGCAGGGAGCTGGATGGGAAGTGAGGCTGCTGGGACATGAACCTGCATCCATGTGGGATCCCAGCGTGTTCAAGGCGAAGGCTTTAGCCACTAGGCTATCACACTGGAGCCTCTCTCAATGTCTTAACATTAATTTATTTGGGAGGCAAGCTGACACAAATATATAGAGAGCGTTGCCACCCATTGTCTCATAACCCAAATACCCACAATGGTTAAGAATGGACAAAGACTAAAGCCACGTCTCCAACATAGATGGCAGAAGCCGACTTACTCGAGCTGTCACCAAGACCCTCACTGGTCTGCATTAGCAGGAAGCTGGAACCAGGAATCAGAGCAGGAGTGCAGCCTATTGTACTCCTATGTGGTGAAGGCATCTCCATTCCCAGACCAAGTGCTGGCTCCAGTGTTTTCTCAGTCACTAGGACACTAATGTATGGATGCTATGTTCATCCATACATTAAACGAGGTTTTTCAAGACATATTGATGAACTGAAATTTATCTAAACCCTGATTTGAAAAAACAAAAACTATGCAGAAAAATACTCGAATGAGGATTTGGAGACATGGATATGGAATGCTACTAGTGAATTATTGCTAATTTTATGTTATGGGGGGAACGGAATTTTAATTATGCAGTTTTAACGAATCCTTATCTTTTAGCAATGCATACCAAAGTATTTACAGCTGAAGTTATTTGGCGTCCAGGATTAGGAAATGGGGACTAGTGCATAGAACAAACCAGGCTGGAAGTGAATCATCCTTTAAACTAGCTCATGTACACAAAGAGCATGCTATACAAATCACTGCTTCAATGTTTGCAATTTCCCATAATAAAAAACATTGCTTTTTAAAAATGTTGTTTCTTCAAGCCCAGGCCCATGAGGAATTTAATCATTTCCAAGACGTGTATATTAAAGCAAAGATTGCAAACAGGAGACTCAGGCTGTGTGCAGACCCTCGGCAGGTAGGTTTGCCCAGTACCACGTTTTGCAAAAATATGGATTAGTCATCCACCCTCAAAAATAAGGGACATTTCTGATACTTACCCATATTATATTTTTATCTTGAAACCATCAGAATTTCTGACTATACTGAATCCCCTTGTCACCTGGGTAGAACTGGCTGGAGCTAAAGGTTCTGTCTCCTTGAGAAAAGGAAGGCAGGCTCCATCTGCCCCCAGTCTGCAGGCCCCTTTAACTTGGCCCTTGCAGGTACCCAGGTGGGCCACTCTTGCCTTACTACGCTACAAAGGCTTGCTGACAATGAATTATAATCAGAAAGTAGCTTGAGTTTAAGCAGTATATGCTGTGGCTTACTTTAAGGGGGAGGACTTTAGCCACTAGGCTACTGCGCCAGACCCACCTTTTAAAAAATATATATTGATTTAATTTTTTTGCAAAGTTAGACTTACATAGAGAAGGAGATACAGAAAGAACTTCCATTCACTGGTTCACTCCCCAAGTGGCGGCAATGGCCAAAGCTCAGCCAATCCAAAGCCAGGAGCCTCCCATATGGGTCTCATGCAGGTGCAGGGTCTTGAGGCCTTAGGCCATCCTCTACTGCTTTCCCAGGTAACAAGCAGAGAACTGGATGGGAAGTGGAGCTGCCAGGACATGAACTAGAGCCTATGTGGGATCCCAGGGGATGCAAGGTGAGGACTTTAGACACTAGACCACTGTGCCGGGCCCTACTTCCTGTCTTTATGCAGCAGACATAGGCTGGGGAAGAGAAAAGCCTTCATCTAAATTGAGATGGGGGGCCTGGCACAATAGCCTAGAAATTAGTGTCCTTACCTTGAATGCGCCAAGATCCCATATGGGCGCTGGTTCTAATCCTGGCAACCCGGCTTCCCATCCAGCTCCCTGCCCGTGGCCTGGAAAAGCAGTCAAGGAGAGCCCAAAGCCTTGGGACCCTGCACCCGCGTGGGAGATCTGGAAGATGCTCCTGGCTCCTGGCTTTGGATTGGCTCAGCTCCAGCCATTGTGGCCGCTAAGGGAGTGAATCATCAGACGGAAGATATTTCTCTCTGTGTCACCTCCTCTCTGTATACCTGCCTTTCCAATAAAAATAAATACATCTTTCAAAATATAAATAAATTGAGATGGGGAGTTTGATGATCAGCACTGGATATTCTGCTTGTTCAAGTGACCTGGGAGGAACCAGGGATGCTGCAGGACTTGCCCCTGTTTTCATCTAGGAGTGTGGCAACCCACTGAGCAACATGTAGGAGTGGTGAGAGAGGAGAAGAAAATGATTCCTCACAGTCTTGCTGGTTCCCTGGGGGAAAGTGCTTCACGCAGTACCTGGTACAGAGGAAGTACCAAATAAACGTTAGCTCTTGCGATTATGTGTTATTGCCCAGGCTCGTGGGCCCTAAGAGCCCAGCCAAGACAGTCAGATGACAGTGAATGTAATTGCATACTTGAATGGACTTTTGAGATCTGAGCGAAAAGTGGTACTCAGAACTCTCTCTGAAGCTCTCTCCTGAAATTGATAGCTCACGCAGAAGGACAGGAAGAACACCCGGCGGCCCTGGTCCATATCTGAACAACCCAGGCAGACATCGCATCACTGACAAGATGAAAGGAACTCATTTCCTTCCCTGGTCTTAGATTTCAAAAACGGCCTCTTCGTTCCTCAAGCGGAAATGCCACTTCTCTGGGAATGAGAATTAAAGCAAATAAGTTGCTTGCAGTGTATACTCCCAAGCATACTTGGTGGGCACCGTGCCTGGCGGCCTTCCCCAAGTCCCTGACCCTTGTGGAGCCTCAGACACAAAACGGGGGGGGGCTCTGCAGCCTTGAGTGCTCTAGACTGGAGGCACCTGCATTATTGCCAGATGCAGAATTAGTAGAAATAGCTTCTTTTCGGCATGGAACTGAATTCCGCAGCGTGCCTTCCAGGACAAAGGCAAAAAGCACTGCTATTGACCCGGACTTGTTTCGCTAGGAGTAGGGTCGTATGCCCTTGATGAACTTTTTATATCACCTAAAAGAGAAGATAGCTTAGCTCAAATATGCACAAAGCAAACAGCATTTACCTGTTTCTGAGAATTTGCTTCAGGTTTTTGGTATCCTATCAAATTCCATGGATTTCTGGATTCGTGGGTCATCTTTCCAGCAGTTAAATACAGTAAGATGACTCTAATGTGCAGTTACCATGAGCCTGCTGCCCCAAAGAGCTAAACACTGATAAAGATTCACATTCTCATTTATACTAAAACAAAGGGGGGGGTGCAATAGGACTATGAAAAAGCATATGTTTGAAATGAAGATTGTTTATTTACTAGCCTCCCCAGTAGATGTTTCACAAAATCCAACTGCAAAAGACTTCACTGTGGGCCTGGCACGGTAGTCTAGTGGCTAAAGCCCTCGCCTTGCATGCACAGGAATCCCGTTTGAGTGCTGGTTCATGTCCCAGCAACCCCACTTCCCTTCCAGCTCCCTGCCTGAGGCCCGGGAAAGCAGTCGAGGATGGCCCAAAGCTTTAGGATCCTACACCCATGTGGGAGACCCAGAAGAAGCTCCTGGCTTCAGATCAGCTCAGCTCTGGCCATTGTGGCCATAGTGAATCAATGGACGGAAACACTTCCTCTCTGTCTCTCCTTCTCTCTGTATATTGGACTTACCAATAAAAATAAATAAATCTTAAAAAAAAAAGGTTTCACTGTAATCAGCAACTTTCACTGTAATTAGAACTTTCATAAACTAACCAGCAAGGAATTGGAGACTGTTTCCGTGGTTCTTACTGGAATACTCATATTTCAGGGAAAACAAAACACCAATTTGACTAACCTCACCTGACTGGAGTGTCCACAGTATAGAGAGAAATAAAAATAACCTTATGAATTAAGCCTGCCTTTAAAATGTGCTCCCACAGTTAACAACCACCCAATGAAATCTCTTGCTAATTTTCTACCGGCTGTGGAAGAAAAAAAAATATATCAAACCATTAAAACTAGAAATGAAACCTCAATTTCTAACGAATATAACATTCTAAAAGGTATTGGTGCTTATTTATAACTATCAAAAATGCTTGTTTATTGCAGGTGGCAAGTCAGAGCACTTGCTGTTTTAATGCACAGTACACTCTTACCATCCCAAATGTAGCCAAGCTCCCATTGTTACACAGTTACATGGCTTCAAAAACATTTTCTTGATTTATTTTTTTTTTATTGGAAAGAGAGATCAGACTTACAGAGAGAAGGAAAGACAGAGATAAAGATCTTTCATCTAGTGGTTCACTCCCCAAATGGCTGCTGTGGCCAGAGTTGAGCCAATCCAAAGCCAGGAGCTTCTTTAGGTTCTCCTGTGCAGGTGCAGGACCCTAAAGCTTTGGGCATCTTCGACATCCTTCCAAGACCATAAGCATGGAGCTGGATGGGAAGGGGAGCAGCCAGGACCATATAGTACCCGTGTAGGATCCTGGTGTTTGCACCATGAAGAGTTAGTCACTGAGCTATCGTGCTGGGACTACATGGCCTCAATTTTTAAATTCTCAAGAACACTGCTTGCATACCAATTTGTTGGAACATCTCTCATCATTACTTTAGATTGCTAAAACTGGGAAAGCTGGGTTAACGATGTGACATTTTCAAGGCTATGATGGAGAATGCAATTCAGCAGATTTCCTTCAGAGTTTCACATTTCCTAAAACAGTGGCTCAGTTGAAATGACTAGAGTCCTATTCTAGGTGGCTTTCTCCCATGTGGGCACAGTCTCAAAGCTGAGCTCCTAACTCAAGTACTGGGTAAGCCAAGTAAGTCCCAGTATGAAGTGTTTATGCTGCCACCACTGCTGAGGCAGGAGGCTTGAGCCACGGCTGTCTGTTTTGTGTGCCAGGCCTGTTGGCATCCTCTGCACCCGCTCCCCTTCCCTGCCAGCTGGCTGAACAGAACCCAAGAATAAGAGACCTGACTGGTCAATCCTCTAGGTGGTTAGCGCCACCTCCACTGGCTCCTCCACTTTTCTGCACATATGGTCCCCAACATTCTTGTAAAATCTGTCTGAATGTGAAAGACGGCACGCCACTAAGGAGTAGATAAAAATACACTCAAAGGGATGAAAAAAGTAATATCAGACAACACTTCATCAGTTGCCAGATTCCATTTTCAAAATTTCCGCCTTATGCTTCCCATCAAGAATAAAGGAGATAGTCATTGCAAAAGAAGTAAACCACTGATTTTTGGAGGTTGGGACCCATATTTAACCTTGAGTAACATTAACCAAATTGCTATTGTTGTACTGAAAACAGAAAAAGTCTGAATGCTTAATTATTAGCAAAAACAAAACAAAAGCAGCAACAACAAAAAAGCCTCTCTCTCAGGTACCTAGGTAAGGTTCCAGCATTTTCCTTAATATTCTTGTCAAGTCTAGTTAACAATTCCTCCCCTGAATGTTAACATCAGGCTCTCCCAGTGGGCTAGTGCTATGGCACATCAGGTTAAGCCGCTATTTATTACTCCATGCCATATCTAAATGTGGGTTTGAATCCTTGCTGCTCCCCTTGTGGTCCAGCAACTTGCTGGTGAGCTAGTTACAAACAAACCTATTTTCTTTCTGGTAAAACTCCAATTAAAAGAACAGGGGGTGGGGACCAGTGCATTGGCTGAATTGGCTAATCCTCTGCCTACAAGCACAGCATCCTATATGGACACCAGTTCATGTCCTGGCTGCCCTAACTCCCATCCAATTCCCCACTTGTGGCCTGGGAAAGCAGTAAAGGATAGCCCAAAGCTTTGGGACTCTGAACTCATGCAGGGGACCCAGAAGAAACTCCTGACTCCTGGCTTTGGATCAGCTCAGCTCTGGCCATTGAAACCATTTGGGGAGTGAATCAATAGATGGAAGATCTTTCTCTCTGTAAATCTTGCCTTTCTAATAAAAAAAAAAATAGAAAATTAAAAAAAAAAAAAGAACAGGGGGTATCAAATCAGAGTCAGAGCTTTTCCATCTGTTTGTACAAAGATTAAAAGTGGAGCTTTATTGGCAAAATAAATGCTTCTTTATACACTCACACATTTTAGTTTATTGCTTACAACTACTCTTTCTGTCTATAAGTAATAATGTGTTTGACTATACTAGGAAAACAGCAGTTGCCACAGAAAATTTATACATAAATAACAGAATTCAAAAGTAAAAAGCAAAGCAGTGCTTAGAATCTCATTTAAAAGCTGATTTAGTCAAATAAATGCACTTAAGTCATTCATACAAATGAGCACAAATTTAAAAAAAGACAAAATGAGAAAAATGTTCTTGAAACATTAAAGGGAACAGTTGTTCAGTGCTCAGCTTAAAAATTCAGTTTGGAATTCTCAAATCCCATATCAGTGTCTGGCCTGAGTCCTACTTCCTTCCATTCTAATTCAGCTTCCTGGTGATTCAGGTGGTGGAGGCAGGCAGCAAATGATTCAAGTGCATGGGTCTCTGCCACTCACGTGAGAGACATGGGTTGAGCTCCAGGCTCCTAGTTTCTGCCTGGCTGTTGTGAGCATGTGGGAAGGGAACCAGCAGATGGGGCAGGACACTGGCTCCAGCATCCTAGATAGGTACTGGTTCTGACTGATCCATATCTCACCCAGCTCTCCACTAATGGCCTGGGAAAGCAGTGGAGGTTAGCCAGAGCCCTTAGACCCCTGTACCCAGGTAGGAGACATGAAGAAGGCCCTGGTTC